>NC_092317.1:5627500-6252500 GCF_036785885.1 Coffea arabica | reverse complement strand
TACGCTCATATAGATGGATATATAGTAGCATCATTGTCGCAAGACTTTTGACTAGTAGATAGGAAACTGCACAAAACCGAAAGTCCACGTGGGATTTTCCATCCAAACCCATATGAGAAAATTGAATTAAAAATATACTCCTGTTAACAGAGACAAGAATCACTACAAAATGAACATCTGTCATGACCCAATAGTGTATTATTTAGTAACTTACAAGTCCAAACACCAGGAAACGGGCAAAGGACAATCTTTTGTCCTTTGTAGCGAAACAAAAAGAAAAAGGGAGCAACAATATGGGATTGGTGCGACACATTCACACGTGAATATTCTGGACCGCTTTGGATATCCTTCTCTTGATGGGGCTCTACGAGCGAGTGGCTGTGGTAGTTGAAACTTGAAAGAGAATTGATTGATAGCAGTCTTCACCCACTGTCCTCTGCTGTAAAAGCGCCTTATAAGACCTGCTGTTGTTGGATAACTTGTACATGGAGACTAAAATGTAGTATTAACTGACACTTGAAACGTGGGCATTGATTTTGAAAGTCGGGCGAGGGGAGGCTGGTTGACAGATTGTTGATAGTCAGTCCTCTCTGACCATTAGATGCTGCACTTTACGCTCTCCTCAGCCACCGTTCAAGAAGAGAGCTTTTATGATTTTACAAGACTAGTGGTTCTAACAAGAAGTATTATCATTACAGTGTTTTCTCCTACAATAAGCATTAATCATATCTTGCTAATTAAAAACTGAGACATGATCAACAGGCCGAGTGGAAGCAGAAAAATTATTACATGAAAGCGTACGTTTGAGCATCGCACCAAACTACTGAGACATGCAGACACATAAAACATTGGATTTTCAAACAGCTTCACGGCGCCTCCCCAAAATAAGCCTCATTAAATTCTGCCTCCCGGCAACACCAATTGTATGTTATTTTCGAACTTAGTCCCAAGCAATACAATCACGGGGGAGAAAGAAACTAATCAGAGCTTTTGAGCCGACAGACGGTGGAATTAGCAGATGTACATATCTTGATTCACGTTGCTCTGAGACATGCTAAGTGCACTATCAATTTCTGCAAAAATATACGTTGGAATTGAGGTGGAGAAAGGGACGAACTTTCCTTAATCCCTGTGTCGACGTCTGTCCTTGGCTCTTCCATGTGCTTTTCCAGAACCATAACGAGAATCTCTCTGTGTCTCTGGAGAATCTCTGTGTCTATGTTTACGGTGTTTCGAATGTCTTCGGCTGCTACTCTTTTCCTGAGATGATCTCTTCTTTTTCCCTTCAGACCTTGAATAATGTCGAGAACCATCAGATGAATCAGATGTTTCACTACCCGAGTTTCTACTTCTATGTCGATGACGGCTACGTTTTCTGCTCCTCTCATCTTCTGAGGAGCCACTGCTCCAATTTCGGGCCCGACGTGTGGGACTCTTAGTCTTCCTCTCCTCTTTCTTTACATTTTCAGATGCGTCTTTCCTGCCACTTTTCTCAGGAATGCCAGCCTCAGTCTTTCTACTGCCATTTGTTTGCGCGCTGCCAGTAGTATTTTGTTTGTCATTAGAAGCTCGTGCCACTTCTGCAGTCATGAAACTTCCAGTAACAGCATACCCCACAGAGGATCTATTACTGCCAACTCCAGCTGTATCCTTTTCTTCCCTGTCAACAATTATAACTTCCTTGCTCGAAGCTGTTCCACACTCTCTATTTTCTGTGTAAGGCAGATCTGGGGGAACCTCTAGGCCTAGCTCTTTACCTAATGATTCTAGGAAGTCACCAGCTATCAGACGATTTAGAGTTTTATTTACAACTTCAACATTCTTTTGTGGATCCTCTGCTTGGATGGGATTGCTATCATCCTCATCATCATCCTCATCATCAGAAAATATGGCCTACACAAATAGGATTTTGGAAACAAATTAAAGAACTATCCGCTCATGGCAGAAATAAATCCCAAGAATTATTGAAACATATTCAAAAAAAGAGTTCAGACTAGTGTGATTATTGTTGTTATTGATAGGAAAGACAGATGAGACTTCAATCCAAGGACTTCAACCAGACGATTAACCATCATTTCTTTGTTTCCACATAACATGACAATCCTAATGTGCTTTCACCACCTAGGAGAAAGTCAAAATGAAAGATGAGAATACCTTGTAAAGATCAACAGGCTTCTCAACATTTTCAACATTAACCTCAACCTTGATTTCCTCATCAACAATTTCCCTCCCTTTCTCCTCGCTGCCCACCTTGGAGAGTGATGATTGGTCATTACCTAACATCACATTTTCTTCCACTTTCGCAGCAACAACAGGATCTGGCATAAAGATCAGTGTATCCATTTTGCTCCTTGGTCGTGGAGCTGGAGGTGGCTGCAGACGGTAATTTAAACAAGACATTATTAGCTTTTAAGACAAATATCACAAGATAAAAGACACAACAGGCACTAACAAAGATAAAAGAAAGTACAAGCTTTAAAAAAAATGACCAAGCAATGCAGATAAGGTTAACTGCATTCAAGAAGAAATTTCACATTGTTTTATGCCGAAACACCCAAACCAATAAATTAAGTATAGGAACTTTTCAAACCTTTACTTTAGCTTTACATGATTTTCGGTTTCAATCCCCCAATAACATCACTAAAACTTTCTATCTTGTTCTCATTCAATTTAATATGTCATGACTATGTCTAGCCTTTTCCCAAAAAAACTTGCAAATTATCTGGCCACAGTTGGTGCTTATATCAAGTATTAATGTGCACAGCCAAACCATTTATCTTAAGACAAAAATACAACAAATACAATCCTCAAAAAACAAACATGTAGAGTGCGGCTAAAATTCAGTTACAGGTGTAACAAAAAGTTAAAAGATCAGTCAGATGAAAAAGATGTAAAACCTAATGCACTGACTTAATAAAATCAAAGTTGTTGTACTCTTTTAGCCACTCCAATGATCAACACAAACTAGATGACGGGTGAAATCAATTTGGATATACCTTCACCAGCAAACAACTCGAAAGAAGTTATATAAACGGCAATTAAGGCTCTCAATGAATGCATTTCCCATAACTACTACAAGTAAAGAATTTACAGGTTATTATGAACCCTAAAGAATAGCAAAAGGCAACAACATACACCTTGAACAACAGTAGTAAAAAAAAAAAAGCAGAAAACCTAAAAACCAAAAAAAGCCAAGAAAAAGAAAAGTACCTTGCCCATATAAGGATCAATTAAATCAAAGCGCTTGCACAGAATAGGGGAAGGCCGCCACTGAAACTCCTCCCGTCTTGGATATCTTTTTTCTTTTATCAATTCTTCTTTACTAGCTTTAGCTTGCTGCAGAAAATACTGAAGTTAATGAGTCAATCCTGAAACAGCAAGGTTTTAATATAAACAAATTCCTTACCACATACCTCTGGTTCACCAGATGTAAACTGCAGCCCTGCTGTAGGTAGTACACCTGCAAACAACTGACTAGGGGTATTAATTTCTTTTCCCTGTTTACCTTTCTCGATAGCTTCAGCTGCAGCCTCAAACTCTAATCTCTCACGAGCACGAGCAGCTTCTGACATCTGACTTGACCCACCAACATCCATAGAGCGTAGTCCTCCACGGTACTTCTCTTTCAAAAACTGTTCAAACCTTGCTTGCTTTGCAGGGTCATCTTGGAAAGGTTTCACAACTTCTGGATCTTCACCCTAGATTCAAGATGCAAAATAAGTAAAGACCTTTTAGTTTTTTCAGGGAAACAAAATCTAATGTAATGCAAAATAGCATGTGGTTAAGGCTGGAATGAGTAGAAGGCCTACACTTAAAACAAGAAAAAAAAAATATTCCTAGTGAAACTGGAAACAAATAATTGAGAGACTCACAAATGAAACTGGTTTCGTGAATGTATCTGCAAGATTGAATTGTAGATTAACGGTATCAGTAGAGGCAGCAGTCACAGCTGTATCTTCAAGGCTTCTTTCAAGAGGCTTTTCCCCTAAAATTTTGCCACGGTTCTCAGCTGTCATCTTCTTAACATTTTGAAAAATTTTCCCATCCAATTGCCACTTTTTGCCATCATTGTGCTTCTGCCTTTCCTCCCAGAGCTTCCTTGTATAATAATCCTGACCATTTCCTCCAAACAGAAAAGCAAATAATGGGTTTGACTGATTCTTTTGCCTAGAGAGGTCCTCAAATAATTTGCCACAGCGAGCTACTAAAGTTGCCATTCCATCAATCATGAGCTTGAGATTATTATCGTCTGGAGGAGGAACTTCAGGGGGAGTTTCCTCAGTGATTTTGTTGCCAACATCTAGTGGAGCAGTAAACTTATGATGGGGGACAAAATCCTTAGGAATAACTGGAGGACCAAATCTGTTAAACATTAAAATAGAAGTCATACAGAAGCCCTACCCCAAGATAAAAGAATTAAGTAGCAGGAAGATAAAAAAAAATGGCCAAGAAATTCAGCTTTCTTCAGCCAAATTAAATAAATGGCATATAGGATAATATGGAAAAAGATCTAACAAAAATTGACAACAAGTAATTATAGAAACAAAATCTATCTCATACTAAGACAAGAAAATATATCAGTAGTAAAAAGATCCTCTTAAAATGATGGGGCCAGGTGTGCAGGCAACAACTTTCGATGGATGATTGATGAAATTTATCCATGGCAGACATAAAGCATCTGGCATGTGCTAATGCAGCAGCAAATGGGAACTAGTAGTTCTTCAATTACACATGCAGACAGATAAACGCATTTCAAAATTCTTGTAAACAGAAAATAAAGCACACATCACTATAACTAATATAACTAAGACATAAATGGCTCAGTTTTGACCAACTCAACCATTCAATAAATGGCCTGGCTAATTGGTAAGTTTCATCATTAGCAAAGCTCTTAAGAATTTTCTCGTCAGCAGAAAACTAAACATTACAATAGTAAGCATTATTCCAGAAGCAAACCTTCTAAGAATACCTTTCTAACTGGTAGTCTGAATTTGAGGCAGCCTTAAAACCTGGCAAGAGTCCATCTTCCTTATTACGCAACAATTTTATATTCTCATTCATTGGTTTAGAAGGCTCTTCAGTTTCTTCAACATAAGATTCTTCAAAGTCATAACCTGATACAGAAAGTTAGTGAGAAAGAGCAGCCTTTAAGCTGCAAGTCAAAAGATGATCTTAATAAGACAAAAGGTTTATAACAGTGCAGTAAATGATTTTCTTTCAAACATAGTGGCACGCTCTCTCCTATCCCCTTTGTCATTCTTTCTTTAGCACTACTGCCACAAAATACATCCAGCTTAGTCAGAGAGTGAGCAGGGAGTGTAAGGAACTCTTCACCTAGATGAAGGATTCATTTCCTTATCTTGTTTGTGAACAGGAACTAAAGCAAGGAGGACAGGACAGAGAAACTTAGATAACGTAGACAAAATCAACAACTTGCATTTTTACACATAATCCTTTAGGCACTGTTTGGACTGAAAGAAAGGGAAGCAAGGGAAAGGAAAGGACTCTGGTGGAAAAGAAAGGAAAGGACAGTAAAGGAAAGTGGATTTGAACCATCTTGTTTGGATTAAATATGAAGGAAAAAGAAAGGAAACATGAAAAATATTGTTTGGCTTAGGGAAGGAAAGGAAATTATGGCGCATTAGTTATGTTTTTATCCACAATGTTAAAGTCTAATTTGTAAAAACATAGGTTTTTTAGGAAATTTTAGAATTTCTATTGATCTTGATTTCCTTTCCTTCCATTTCCACCCACTTTTGGATGGAAATTAAGTTGACCAAAAATAACTAGACCTTATCCCTCCCTTCCCCTCCCTATCCTTTCCTTTCCCACCTTAAAAACCAATCCAACCTTCAAAAACCTTATCCCTCCATTTACTTTCCTTTCCCTCCTATTCCCTCAAAACAAACAATGCCTCACTGACTTGATTTTAACTTTGAACTTTAGTATTTTATTCTGTTTCCTGAACCTTTTAACTTGATATAGAAGGCGATAAAAAGAAGAGGGTTTACTTGTCCCACCATTTTTTTACTGTCTTTCGATCACTTCACCAAACAGAGGGAAAAGATTCTGCAATTACACTTCTACTTCTCTAGCTCCATTCTTCTACTTTCAAATCAATCACCATCATGTAAATCTCTTATACATCTGTGCAAGTATACAGGCTTGATCAACCAAACCTGGCACAGTGACTAAAACTATTACTCCAATATTTTCTTGGCAATCCCCTTAAAATGAAACCACAACCACCAAATATTTGTGGAGGAAGTAATGCATGCAATCTTAATTAGACATTATTTAAACATCAGGGGTCAGATATCAAAACTAAAACAAAATTTTTTGGAAAAATAAAAAGAAAAATAAAAAGAAAAAGAAAGAACACAACAAAGTTGCCACCAATAAAACCATCTAGAATTTCAGATATCTGAGTTCTCCATTAAGAAGAGTTTATGCAAGGAAGCCAAAAAAAAACCCAATATTTGACTGCCGATAGGAACAGAAATTAAAAAAAATGTTAAAAACACATATTCTCAACATCACATGCACAAAGGCATACACCCGTAGAGATGCAAGAAAACACTATCTAAAGCAGGTCTCTGGAGGATATGCAGATAAAGTGAAAATGCAAGCAAAATTGCAGGGACCAACCTGAGGCATATACATCTTCATCTTCAGCATCATAATCCTCAAGAGCACCAATGCCAAAACCCGGTGCAACCCTTCCTGCTGATAAATTCGTAGTACCAAGTTAAACAACCAAACTAGAGTGATTGTGTGTGTGTGTGTGTGTGTGTGGGCGAGAGGGGAAGAAAGAGTGAGGGAGAGAGAGGGAGAACAATGTATCCTATTGAAGATGGAGTATAAAATTAGAGATAAAAAATAAATTGCAGATATGTCATATGAAAATACTTGCATAACATTACATTTGAAACCAAACAGACTATCACCCACTGGAAAAGGCTTCCGATGCAATGTCTCCTTGGTCCCCAACATCCGTGATCTTTTCCTTTCTGAATTTCAGGTAGAAAAGCAGAAACACAGTGACTATCAGTTAAATTCAAGTTAACAAAAAAGTTAGCCATTTCAACAAAATACGTACCCCTAAATTCAGGAGCATGCTTGAAAGGATCATAACCTAAACCATGTGAGTCCTGTTTTGGATTGAGAACATACACCTGGATAAAGAGACAACAGACTCACATGAATCGATGATTCTACAGATAATTCTGAATTCAGAAAAATCACCTCAAGAACAGATAATTCTCAATCCAGAAAAATCACCTCAGGAGGGAAAATCACCTCAAGATGGAACAGTTGGAAAGATACATTTAGACCACGAAATAATCCGATTAGATCACGAAATAAAAATGCATCAAATAAGATACAAGATGTAGAACGCTATACAAGAAATCATCTTCCCCATCACCATCTGAGCCAAAGAAGTGACAGGAACAAAGTTCTCCTCTAAACCCCCTCTTCCCCACATTTTTTAAGCAATTAACAGAACCATCATATTCATGATAAAAAAGATAACTGAGCCCGAAAGTGTGTTATGTAACTGGGTAGTCCAACAAGCAAATAGCTTATGAGGAGAATTCCTACAAACAATATGCGTCAATTAGCAATAATTTTTGTTTCTTCATACTTGAGGCGCACAATGTTAAAAGTTGTGTCATCCTAGTCTTTGCTTCTCAATGATCAAAGCAGCAAAAGACCGAGACAACCTTCACTTGGCAAAGAACAAATCCAGATTTTTCTTTGTTGCTAATTCAGCTTTGAAGCTTTTCATGAACCTGACTGTTTCTTGGAGAAATAATTTAGTTATTCCTTCTACAAATGTCTAAATGAAGAATAAGATACTTTAAGACCAACATTATATTTTTCTGAGACTTTGCAGCTTGAATAAACTACATGAACTTCAATTGCTGTTGCGCAAAATAGACAATTTGACTCAAAAGTCAAAGCATCATAAACAAAAGGTACTGAAACAAAATCAATATATCAGCAAATTAGAAGTCCAATTACTAGCAGATAACATTTCTGTATTTGATTCACAGCATAAGCATGGCAACAGACTTACTGGTGTACTTCTGGAAAAAACGGTACCATCGTCAGCTGACGGATCTGTAACATCCTCAACGTCATTGTCAACCAGTTCAGAACTTGCACTCTTTCCAGCTGTATCGCCAGCTGAAAGTGCAAGAAAAGCTTTCCTAGCTTCTCTACGAAGATCTGCATTGAAGGCCAAAAAGTTTCTGAATCATTAAAAACTACGACAAATTCCATTCTTCAACAATTATTCAGCTTAAACTCCATTTAGTCTGAAAGAATGTCTAAAGACACTGGTCTAATTTTATTAGCTCTAAGCATAGCACACGCTGTTTAGGAGCTACTATTATATTTACAAATAGTTGCAATTAAAATTCATGTCTATTAATTTTTCTTTATTATCGAGCACAAGTAAAATTGACGGGATGCTTTCACCACAATAGAAAAGGAAATGAAAACTACGATCTTGCCCAGAAATAATTCAACCAAAGATGCAATAAAAAAATTAATAATAATAATGGACAATGCTAGAAAGAATTAAAGTAAAGAACTGTGAATGCTTCATATTTGAGACTGTTTCTATGACAACTTTAGTTAATTGCAAATAGAAGCAAGACCTCTCCCCAAGATTTTTACAAAATAAAAATCCTCACCCACATTTTTGGAAAACTTAGAACAGAAAAAACACTTCCAGATTACAATGTCAATTATTACACTAATGCAACATCATCTGAATTCGCCTGCAGAAGGCATACCATAAAGAGAATTAGCACTTGATTCCTTTATTGAACGACCACGCCTCCATCCCATCTTCAATAGTAATTTGATCCCTGATCAACACAGTTTGCCCTTAATAAAAGACAATAAATTAATCAAAATGAGTAAACACTTCATTGCATCTACAAGTCAAACTTACCAATTGATTCTGAGGCTGGAACTAATACTTCATCAGGAACGGGTCCAGGAATAGCTGAGGGCCTGAAAAACACCAATCAGAATTCCAAGGAAAAGGTAGCATTAACAGCTTCGTTATCGACAAATCATTACTATGCACGACAGTTCTGGATACATAACAGTCTATACTTTAAGCTTATAACAACACTTTAAGTCTAGTTCCGGGTTTTTTTAGGTTTTAAATAAGATCTAAACATTAATACCAGCTACTAAGTTTTTCAACAAATTGCAAGTAAAAGGGATGATTTTGCACAGCCTATAAATATATGTATGCTATAAGAACTTCAAACAAACCTCTTCTCTTGTTCCTTCTCAGCTTGTTTCCGAGCAAGTTCTGCTGCAGTGAACCCAAATGTATCAAACTGCATAGACGTCTCCAGGGAGCGACCCTCTAATTCCTATAAATATACAAATTAATTTTTTTTAAACCAAAAAAAGGAAACCAACCACTACTTCATTAGAAGGCACTTGCAGGTATCAATTAAAGTTTCACACTGAAGTCCCACAGACGTTGGTAAATATCCAATCTACATGTTTGAAATAGCAAAATAATGCAAAATTAATATCACAACCTCTAGCCCATTTATCTCTTAAGGTAACCATTAAACAGAAGAGTCTGGAAACAAGGAAAAAATCAATGATTTTTATGCCCTTTGGATGAGTCCGTGACGTATCCCTTCCTTCTTATCTAGCCCTTACGAAATTCATAAGAAAGAGCAAAAAATGCACAAAGATATGAAAATATTTGAAAAAATTCTTCTGTATCTGTAGCTGTAAGAAGTATTAACATCAATAGAAATTTTATTGTTTCTCTTTTCAATTTTTGAATTTACATTGTAGATTTTCACAGCGAGAATCTGCCACTTTGGTGCATTTGGTTCCAAAAAATCCATCACTTCTTTAAAAGTGAAACAGTCCCTTGAAAAGTTAGATTCTTTTATCTTGAACAAGCATTCGTCTAGATTACTAATTGATGTAGAAGTGTTTTCTTTGTTGGCCTCCACAGACCCTATGTTGAGTGTCACACACATGACCTACGAAGATACACTTCTAGTCAGGAAAAAAAATTTAGGAATTTCAAGAAGTTATATAATTTAGTTTACTAACAATTATTTTTGAAAACTGATAATAAAGATCAAATAGGTGAAGGAAGTAAAGGAAAAAAATAAAGAAAAAAAAAAAACTCTGCATCATAGAAATATGCTATTAACAAGATATATCCTAACATAAAATCAAAAGTGGAGCCAAACCACAAGCAGGAAACCATAAACGAAAAGACATTTCAGAATTCTTGACCGGCAGAACTATAAGGAAATAAGAAGATGCTCTGTTTCTGAATGCATCTCAATAATAGTCCATAAATATCAACAAAAGAATGTAGCCTGTTATCCATATTACATGACAATTAAATTGAGACCCAAAACATAAATAACACAGAGTACAACCTAAAATGATTCCTTATCTACTGCATACATTTTCCAAGGTGAAGAACATATCACAGACATAATCGGTATCTACTGCATACATTTTCCAAGGTGATGACATATTACAGACATACTCAGACTTTATTCTATGAATTCAAAGATAAATGAGCAACAGTCATACATCTTTTTCATCCTCATCCAAAAAGTCCTGAACACTTTGTTGCTTAAATTCAGCTCTGCTCTTCCGAGAAGATGTGAAAGACTGTGGAGTCCATCCTGCAATTTTTGTTAGACAGCTCAATGTATAGTCCAATAAAGGAATTTAATTGTTAACCATCTACAATAATTACCAAGAAAATCGTACCCTCTTTAGAGCCAACTGTATTATAATAACCAGCCGAAAATCCACCAGTAAATGCCCCATGAAACCTCCTCCTCCCTTCTTCATCTCTAACCTGAAAAAAAAAAAATTCCATATTGGCCAAGACTATTTAGATTCCATCTACCAACACAGATTACTAAAACAGATTATTAAACAAGAGTGCAAATGCAAATCAGTTCATGCGATCCCTCAGAAGAAAATGCAACTTAAAAGCGAAAAAGAAATTAAAATTAATCAAACTGCCAACGACCAAAAATGACATTACAGAGAAGCAAATTTCAGCAACCTACTAGCTTATAAGACTAATAACACATATTCATTTTTCAGGTGGTATTAGTCAAGGATATTAATAAGTTTATTACTTAATAAAACTTCAAATTTAGCTCAAATTTGTCAACGCATACCAATTGCAAACCTAAAAATTGATTAAACAACTTCTGAAAGACAACAAAAACAAAACTTATAAGCAAAATTACCTCTTGCTTCCAGGGGACGGCGGTTCGTAACTGACCAGAGGCTTCAGCGACAGCCTTCTTCTTACGAGAGGTGATTTCTTCTTCGCGTTCTATTGGTGTTCCGTAGAACACGAAATCTTCTTCATCGCTGTCCATATTTTCTGAATAGAATTATCAATTATGAGTTAATGTGATCAACGTGACCCTAATTCTGCTTGATTGTTATACTACTTGTGCAGGAAGAAGTTTTGATTCGAGAATGATGAAGAAGAAAAAGAAGCAGCAGCAGCAGAAGCTCCCATTGAAGACGTGCAATATGATGTTTTAATGGGCACGACTTTTTTGCTTTTCGCTGATCAAAAATTAAAGACTAAAAGCGTGCTTAGCGGCAAATCATGGGCTTCATTCCCTATGTGGCCCAGGCAGGCCTTGGGCTTTAGAACTTGAACAGCTCTGAGGGGTTGTCAATCCCCTTACCAATTTTACTAAACTATTTGCTTCTGAGTTAACATTAAGCAAACAATTTTCGAGAAAAAATTGTGTATACACTAGAACTATCAGCGTTGGATGAATGACAACTAGACAAAATTTAAATTTAAAATTCAACTTTTGTACACATGTCATGAATCCAATGATGATAGTGTATACATCGTCAGTGTAGGAAAGATTTACTCATGTTCTTTTTTTTTATTTATTTAATAGAATTTTATGTAATGCTACTCAAAGTGTAAAATTTGAGACGCGCAATATCTAGTCCTAAAATCTGATGTGTAATCTTTTTCTTATATTTGCACACATACGGGAATCTAATAAAAATACAACTAATATTAAAAAGTGTCTATTAAAGTTTTTTTTTATATCCCTTTCATTCGTCTCTACTTTTTGCATCAAGTTTGTTCAAAAAATTTTGAAGATAGCTAGGGACGGGAATGGAATAGGTATAATTAACCTTAGATGCAATTGATACAGTTGTTGTATTCTTTTCATAATTTAGTGCACACTCACGTACCTTTTTATTATATATCATGAAATACGACAAAGTTACGTAAATGTATATTAAATCATTAAAAAAAATACAATAATCGTACCTAAAGCCAATTGTACCTACCCCAAATCCACTAGGGGCATAGACCATATTCATCATTCTTGGTTTTATTTTCAAAAAGAATTTTTAATATAAAAAATAAAAAGAAACTAGAGCACAAAGAATGTGGAAGTTGACGAATCTACCATTAACCTTTCAGCCGGATTCCAAAGCCCAAAATGCACACAGATCACAGCCCATTGAACCCAACAAAGAGACTGTGAGTTCCTGACGGGTCACACTCCGCAACAATCCAAATCCATCCCCCAGGCTCCTCCCGTAACACTCTCCCTGTCTCATTGGCAAATTCCAATTCCGATCCAACTGTTTTTTCTTCCTCTCTCGTGCCTCGAGACGGAAACTATATAAACACCGCCCCATAAGTTTAATCGTCACCTCATCCACTCTCCACCCCGCACGTACTCATCACGGACCAATCAGGAACCTTTCCAATTGGGGTCCCACAGTGGATCGTCCCCACGCCCTCTCTAGCGCGTGGGAGTGTCCAAATCCAACGCGCTTTCGAGAAGAATTGTTGCCCTAGTCGCCTCCGCTTCTTCTCTTTCTCTCTCTATAATCATCGACAACCACCATGAATATGAACACCAACGACCGCCTCCGCCTCCGATCGCCTACTTCTGTAGCTTTTCGTAATCTTCCAATCGGTTGATTATAAACCGACCGATCTATCCCTCTCTCCTCTCTGTTTCCTCCGATTCGCCATTGTATCTGCTGGTGAGTGTACTTTTTCTGAATTTTGCCTTCTTCGAGCTTTAGATCTCTATCTTCGCTTTTATTTAATATAATTGTATCTGATATTTGCTGTGAAGTTCATGACTTGTGATTTCATTTTATTTTGAAGGCCAATAATGGAACCGATGGACATAGTTGGGCGAACAAAAGAAGACGCTTCTCTTCCTAAAGGTTCGATTTGATCCCTATCTTATTACTGTTCCTGTATGAATATGCAGAATTTTTTTTTTTTTTGCAAATTTTTGTTTCTTGTCCCTTATCGGGTCTATATACTTTTGAGCTGCTATTCTTGTTAAAAGGGACTTTTTTTCTGTCAATTTTTGTTAGATTTTGGATTTTAGGTGGTTAATGTCTGGCATGCTATTTAGATGATTCTAGGGTTCCAGCCATTTGGCCAGTTTTTTAATAAAGCAATTATGTAAATATATGATGAGCAATTTCAAAAGCCAAAGCAAAAAGAGAAAAGAGAAATTTTTTACGTGAACTGGATTCTTTTCTGGTTGAAAGGGGCTTCTTTTTTCTGTGAATTTTTGTTGAATTTTGGAGTTTTAGGTGTTTGGATGTTGGGCATGCTTTATATTGGATTCTAGGGTTCCAGCCGGTTGGCCAATTTTATTTTTTTAATAAAGCAATTATGTTAAATATGGTGATTTATGTTTACACTTGGTGATGAGGAAGGTCAAAGGCCAAAGGAAAAAAAAAAAAGAGGAGAAATTTTTTTATGTGAACTGGGTTCGTTTCTGGTTAATTGATTTGGGACATTGATGCCAGTTTTTCCCCTCATTATTGTGTGAAATTGTGTGTTCATTCTTTTAACAATTTTTTGTGCATTTGCATGTGAAACTTCAATTGACTATTTGCTGATTGATATGCTTTCCTGCAGCCACTATGACAAAAATTATTAAAGAGATGCTGCCTCCAGATGTTCGTGTCGCAAGAGATGCACAGGATCTTTTGATTGAATGCTGTGTAGGTATGTAGTGACAGATGCTTTTTAGTTTCATTTGTATATGATCCATTGGCATCATCCCCGATATATCTGTGATTGTGAGGGCATTGATCATTTCTTATTGGACCATTTTAGGAATTAAACTGGTTACTTTCAGTGGTTGTTAATTCTTTTATTCAACTAATCTTCTAACTTGTAAGAATAAGACTTTCCTTTTTGTCATATCACCTTCTTTTTCATTGCAGTCTACATGTATAGTAAATAAGCGTGCAAAGTCTGAATATAAAATGCTAACTTAAAATTGACGTGCAAAGGAGAATACAAAGTGATCTTTTGGTAATCAAACTTGGACTTTAAATTTGAAGCTTGGGAACTGGAAGTATTAGTTTGATAAAGAGCCAGATTTAAGGACAGAGTTCACTTGAGAGGATGGAACAGAATGTGATGTTGGATTTAATGTTCCTGTCTCTTGTGCAATTGTGGGATAATTTAATCTATGCTTGATTGAAGTTTTCTGCCCTATTAGACATCTCTTGGAAGTTTCTGTTTGTTTGATGTTGAATCTCAAGTCTTAAATCTACTTTGGGCAAAGTTAAGATTCATGAGTTTTCTTTTTTGGTTCTAATGTTTGATCGGTTCTTTTTTATTGCAGAGTTCATTAATCTTATTTCATCAGAGTCGAATGAAGTTTGCGGCAAAGAAGAGAAAAGAACGATTGCCCCTGAACATGTTTTGAAGGCTTTAGAGGTTTGTACTTTGAGCCTAATCTGTTCTTAAGTTTTTCTTTTGTATAAGTATCTTTCAATCTGTGTTTTTTGTCAGGCAGTATTTATTATTTCTGTAAATAGAGTTTCAGTCTTGGGCTGATTCAGCTTATGAGATCAATCCCAATCTCAGTTTTGACCCAAAATTGACTACATTTTTTTGAGAAGGATGAATCTTGTAATCATGGTAATTTATATGTGGCAGGTTCTTGGTTTTGGGGATTACATCGAAGAAGTTCATGCTGCTTATGAACAACACAGAAATGAGACTATGGTGAGTATTCATCTCCCTTTTACTTCTGTCCTGGTTTCAACAGCATAGATGCTATGTTTTGAATCTAGTCAACTGACTTAAGGGGCCGTTTGAAAGTTTCCGATTATTAGCTCTGTTATAATGCCTAGAGTTGTCAAAATGGGGAGAATTCTGGGAGGCTGTTACATTTTAATTCCAAAATTGTTGTTTTACGAGTATCTAACTGCAGTGAATTGTGGTTCCTGCATGTTGCGATAGTCAAAATTTTGATTTCAATCAAATCCATGGAAACAGTCTCAGATATCCTCTATAATGTTGTTCTGACGCCTTACAATTTGGATTTGGAATATATTTTAAGTCATATTTGTTTGATTGAACATTTCATTTATTTCAATCTCTCTTTCTTTCCCAAAACAAAATCTGGTGCTTGGAATCAAGTTTAAACTTGATGAGCACTTAAAGGGAAATCAACTGTCTTGAGTATTTTTGTCAGACCGCCTGAGATATTTTGCTTGTCGCTGGTGAAATTGTTTTCTGACAGGATACTGTAAGAGCTGGGAAGTGGAGCAATGGAGCTGAAATGACTGAAGAAGAAGCATTGGCTGAGCAACAGAGGATGTTTGCCGAGGCACGTGCTAGAATGAATGGTGGTGCCATTGTTCCTCCTACAGTCCCCAAGCAACCGGACTCAGAACCTGAGCCCAGTTTGAATAGCTAACTTGTAGGACCTCCATTATAACGAACCTGTAGGCAAGCATCTGGACTGGTTAATTAGTGCTTCTCTTTCCTATCTGATGTACAAAAAGCTTTTGGTAGTGGACATTTTATACTGTTCCGAGTTAGAATTGTACCGTACGGATTATGTTTATATACTGTGTAATTACTAATTAGTCAGTTAAAATTTGCCGTCCTGTCTGTGTGTGTGTGTGTTTCATATTTAGCTCAGTTAGTGCAGTCAGGCGGTGTGCTTCTCTTGCTTAGTATCCCATTTAATCCAAGGAGGAGCTTTAGTGAATGAGGATTGAAGTTGCAGCACTGCACCTTTTCCATGGAAAGCCATGGCCTAGTCTGTAGTGGACGACTAGCCATTGGGAAGGATAACGTTATAGTTTACAGTATAAAATGCGCCCTCTGAATTGAGTTGATGAGTTGCTAAATTCTATGGTGGCCAAGTAATCATTTGATCATTCTCCGGAGTGGGTTTTCCAGCTTTACATGGTGCTCCGAGGCCACTAGAATAGGTCCTACTTGGGATGCTTAAAATGGCGGTCTGTGTTACTTGGGAGGATGCTAACTAGTAGTAACTGCGTTTTTTTTTTATTTTTTATTCACCTGGCTATGCTTTCTTTTCCCTTTCCATCTTTTTGTTGTGCTTGTTTTGCATACTTTGAGATGCAATACTTAGGAAGTGCTCTCTCAACTCCTGCACTAAGGCAAGAAACTGGCCATCGGCCACCAAGCTACGCATCAAATTCAGGTTTTCTTTAAGCCGTAAATCAAATGAATCTCTCTTAAGCTTCAGATTCTTTGTTGAACTACGCAATCAAATGGACCCTTTGATATCTTGAATTTATGTTTTCTGCGATTTATCACCTGGTGCATGCGTGTATTTACTTCTGTCGTGTGCAAGCCTAGACATTGATTGAAGGGATCCACTAGAGTGATGATCCCCAGGAAGGTAAAGTTTGTGGTTGGTGAAATGGGCACAACTCATGAAGTTCTATGCGGGAATCTGAACGCCTAACCTAAACATTACGTCACCGAGTGAATTATATTGCCGATAACTGAGCACTACCAGTCTTTTGGGGATATCATGTCTGGTGCAGACCTTAGGAGAATCTGGATGTTTTCTCAGTTTACTGGAACCAAACATCATTCTGGTACGTGTTGGACAGTTCAGTGTGAATGGCGATGTCTCTTTTGTTTTGGTTCTTTTTGCTGGTATTTGTGAGCACTCCAATTTCGCTGTATTGAGATTGAAGTCAAAAGAAGAGTCAGCAGAGCAAAACTCCTTTCACTATCTACCCCACAAGAAAGTGAAGTAACACAACCAATGTCTCCCCAGATTCTTTTCTTTATTTCAAAAATCTTTGTGCTTTTCTCTCCTATTGCTGTGGGGTAGCTTATGCTCTCTTTGTCAGGATTCTTAGATATGCTCTATACCAAAAGCAGTACAAACAAAAGAGAAAGGAAATAAAGAAAGAAATTACAAATCCACAGGAAAAAAGGAACAAATTGGAATATTTTCTCTCTCATTCTCTTTCCATTCCCACTAACTCATTCTTAAAGGATTTGTCTTGCCCTTAGTATTTCCTCTCTCAGATGAAGACAATCATGGCAAAGAATATCCAGGACCCTGCTTCCAAGAGGCAGTTTCACTGGACAACCAAGGTCAGTAATGAAGATGAAGAGGTTTCAACCAAGTCCTGCTCCAAAGCTATTGAAGAAGTAAGAGGGGAGAAGGATAAGGTGCCTGTAGACTCAAATTCTTCAAAGAACCTTCTAGAGCAGGTGAAAAGGGAAGATGATAAACAGGTGCAAGAATCAGCAGCTACTTCTGCTAATGCTACAAGGAAGAAACTGCAAGCAATAGCAGTTTCTAGGCTGCGCTCTGTTCTGACGGCTTTTGGTCGACACAGGGCGCATTTTCAGCAAGGTCTTGGCACTAGAGTGGTGGGAACACTCTTTGGCAACAGAAGAGGACACGTACATTTTGCATTCCAGAAGGATCCCAATTCACAACCAGTCTTCTTGATTGAGCTTGCTACACCTATAACTGGATTGGTTCGTGAAATGGCTTCTGGTTTGGCTCGGATTGCATTGGAATGTGACAAGGAAGAAAAGAAGAGCACAAGACTACTAGAAGAGCCTCGATGGAGGACTTACTGCAATGGAAAGAGGTGTGGCTTTGCTACAAGGAGGGACTGTGGACCAAAAGAATGGAATATATTGAAGGCCGTGGAGCCCATTTCGATGGGAGCAGGAGTTCTGCCTGGAAATGCAGATGATGCTGCGGAGTCTGATGGAGAACTGATGTACATGAGAGCTAAGTTCGAGAGAGTTGTTGGTTCTAGAGATTCGGAGGCATTTTACATGATGAATCCTGATAGCAATGGAGCTCCTGAACTCAGTATTTACTTGCTTAGAGTCTAAACATCCACCGGAAGTTCCACTGATGCAAGCTGCTTAGATAGTAGTTTTTCTTTTCAGTCTTTTCGTTCTTTGGTAGAGGAGGAAATTAAGGATCATCCAGAACTCTGCCATGAACATTGAGGTTTAGTTGCCTTGGATGTTTCTTAACATGGTCTTTCCCTGTTTTTGTAGTTATAGAATGTCAAGAAACTGTGTTTGCTGTAATTTTTAGTTTTGGGGTGGAATGGAAACTATATATTACTTGCCTAAATGTAGAAAAGATTCATGAGTTGGTTTCTTACTCTATTCTTAGTTAATCTTTCTAAGTTTATACATCTATTTCCAACTTTCTTCTTCACTGATTGTTGTATCTGATCAACAGTGGACCATTTCAGCTCAAGTAAGTAATATATACTAATAGCCAATGCTTTCTTTACTTCAGTGAAGAAGTTTCAGATTATGTTGAAATAAATCCTGTTATTTATGTCTAGCGGTCTTATGATGAATTTGTTCTTCGACAAATTTCTTGACGGGCAATGCTCTAATGTTCAATGATAGGTGTCCTGGTTTCATCATACTCCTTTGAAGAACTTTTAAGGTCGTCTTAGCATAGGTATTGCATAATTTTCCTCTGCTTCTGGCACGGTAAACCTGTATACTTTTTGATTGCTTAGCAGATTCTTGGACAAACAAAAACCATATTTGCTGGAAATATCAGAGATCTTCCTCTGCTTTCACATATTCTCAATTCTTTTTCCTATATTAATTCATCGTCTCTTCCTGTTTTTTGAGTTTAAGCATTTCCCAATTCCCAGTCTTGTGACAGGATTTCACTTTTGACATTTTTGTGGTATTATCAATTCCAGCTGTCTGGTTTTCCATCCTTAATTCATTGAAGTGTACTCTTTTACATCTTTATTTTGATTGTGAGGTTGCTTTTCTGACAAACAGCCTATTAAAAAACGTCATACCTGTGAAATTTCAGCATCCGATCCAAAGGTATTAGATGTTCCAATCATTGATTTTGGTGCATAAGTTTGGTCTAAGTTGATCAAAGTAACGTGTATGAGAATCCCAAGAACAACATTTTACTAAAGCTTTGAATCATTGTAGTCCCCAACCAAAAGCAAACTCAATCACAAATCTTTGCCTGACAGGTTTTATATTGCTCCAAAGTTTGGCCTGCCATATTTTTTAAGCATTGCCCTGTTCATTAAATAGTTAAAAATTAGCCAGAATGTCATCCTCTGTCCACAACACAACACAAATGATCCAACCTGAGAACATGAGACAATATTCAGCATTAGGAAAACAGCATCTTGAGCACAACCTAGCCAGGGGAATGGAATCAGGTTGTGAAGAAATCCAAAGCCGCCTTTCCCTCATGTTTGCTCGAGGATATAACAAACAAATGTCTAGGAGATGGAATATCCTTTTTGTTTTTAATCCTTTTATCTCAAAGTTAGCCCTATATGTTAAAAATCAAGGAGATAGCTAGGGACTCAATAATACTCAAAGAAAAAAAAAAATCATGTTTGAAGGTAAAATGATGTGCCAGTTCTTTTTCCAATATTAAAATTCCACCACTGGATCGGCCTATCCATTCTTTTGTTATGGCCTGCACAATTATCTTGTAACATTGTGATTCCCCTCTACTTGATCACCATCCCACAAAGCAAATGAATAAATTAGCTCAATTGATCATCAAGTGCAAGTTTCATTATTCTTAAAGATACCACCAACCAATGCTAGAGATGTTTGCTATATATTGAATTGCATTTAAACTCAGAGAATATAGTAGTACTACTAGCTAGTTAACATCATTTCATCAATTTATAGTTGCCACTGATTGACGTAATTATGACAAATACAAGCCACTAGAGCATCAAAATGTGTACTATTAGATAAAGGGGTTAAGAGAGTACGTTTTGCCATCAGGAGATCCAATAGTTTGAGATATTATGGCATGGCATCTTATGTTTCCTCATTTCAAGGCTTTCTAATGTTTTCTTAATAGTGCAAAGTGAAAAAGGGGGAAGGTGCTGGAGGCTGGAGGGGCCATGTTTGAGGATCTGCCGCAGATTACAGCAACGGGAGGAAAGATAGAATTGGAGATTATGTTCACAGCAATCGAGGTTGAGGTTTTTTGTTTTTTTTTTATCATCTAGTCATTATGGTTCAAAGATTCAAAAGCTATGTGCTATGCATAAAGCTTTGGTTTGCTACTTTGTCTTCTAATTAATTCAATCAATGCAGGATAAGCTCAAGAAACTTCAAAGCTTCTTGGTGAGCTATCTATGTCTAACTTGGTCTAAAGTGTTTGACACTATAATCTCCAAAAATGTTAGTTGTATTTCCAAAAGGAAATTGTTATTCATGCTCCTCTCTCTCGTCACTCTTTTTTTTCTTTTTTGAAAAGTTGAAAAGTTACTATATAAGAGCGTGAATAACAATTTTAGAATACCATTACAAATCAACTAGGAGGACAAGGAGGGATTGTTGCTGTCACCCCTTCCCCCTAAGGCTTTTGACAATCCTATTATAGCCCTTTAAAACAATTAAAATTCTCACTTATATCCTAATAAAGAAATTAGATTTTGATCCCCCCCCCCCCCCCCAACAAAAAAAATTTACTAAATCATTTAGTGTCCCCTTAAAAACTTTGAAAATTTCTAGAGTTTTCCCCCAAACTTTTACTACATATAAGAGTATCTTATTAAATGTACACCTTCACTAATCTTGCCTCCAAAAACCTCAATCTCTGGTTCCGGTGGATAATATTGCCCATAATGTTGTATAGGTAATGATAATCATATTTCTTTTTAAATTTCTTTTACCCTCTTGTTATGTATTTTGCCTAATATAGATGCTGGTCATTATCAGGCTTAAAAAAGGAGAAAAAAAATAAAATGTTGATCAGGCTATTTAGATGAAATGAGTCATGTATGTGCACAGTTCGCTGTGAATTTTAGTAGTTTATCATCTTATCATATAGTTTGTACTAAAGTTTCATACACATAACACATGCATTCGAACTCGTCAATCTATTTATCGTTAGCGTTAAAAAGATTAATCCATTACAGAAAATGCCAAAGCAAATCTAAACACGCCAGGTTCACATCTCATATATAACATAGCTAGTAACCTAAATGTAGGTGCCGGCCGCACCCATCTCATAGTTTTGATAGCTGCATCTACTGAGAAATTCTTTTTTGGCAATGTGTGTCTGCTTTTGCATAGTTTAGGGATTAATTCATTGAAACTTGAAGAGCCCTCTTACTTTGTCAAATGAATGCATGATTTTTAGAGCACCTTTGTTTAGAGTCTTGTGCAGCACAGTTTCTTCTCTCGACAAACAGCACTTTACGGCACCAAAAATTCTTGTTCTTGAGGAGTAGAAAAAGTTTATAATGCTATGTTTGGACTGTTGTTGTTCCTTGGTATCATGTTGATGAATTGAATCAGTATGATTTATTCATCATCTTTGTGTGAATTGATAAACCCATATCCAAACCCCAAACATATAGTACTATTAACATAAAAGAGTATGTTAAATTGCCACAAAAAAAAAGAGTATTAAATTGGTGGAATTGGAAATTATAAAAGATAAAGAGGGGATTTAATTTATTTGATAGAAGAAAAATGAATAATAATTGATAGATTTTTTTTTGTTTACTTTTTGGGTGAAGAGGGACTAGATTTCCCCGAGTTATATGTGCAAATTTAGGGTTTATTCAATTTCCTTCCATTTTTTTCCTTTTTCAAATTATAATATGGTACTCTATGTTTTTCTTTTCTTTGTCTTGTCTTTCGGTTTCTACCCAAAAATTCTAGATGGAAGAAATATAGTAAAAAAATCGAAGAAGGAAAGCAAAAGGAAAGATAGCTAGAGAAGGAAAAAGGAAGAAACAATATTCAGGCATAGCGGTGGCCATGGTTTGAACAATCATTTCTTAGCCATACGTGCTTGGATCACTAAGTACCGAAGATGTGACTTGTAAACAATTGGGCTAAAGACCTTTTGTTGGAATATGCAACTTTTTCTACATATTTTGCTAGATTTTGTTTGATATCAAAATAATTTAGTTATTAAAAAATAAGGATATTTGTTAACCAAAGATCATGTTGGTTTGTTAACAAATATTTTAGATAAGATTTGCTAGTAGTAGAAGATTATATTTTGTTGAGATTTTTAGGATAATTATTAGTTGAATATTTTGATAGTTTGTTTCATATAATCACTATAAATAGTGAGTTGATGAATGTAGAATATAAGCTCATTTTCTACCTTCAATACAAGTCTCTTATAAGCTTTTTTTGCAACACTAAGGTGTTGTTTCTTAGTTTATGCCCCAAAAAACCAACAAAGTGGTATCAAGAGCCTATATCTTAAGGGCCTGAGTCTTCTTTTTTTGAGAGTGATGCATTGGTGAGGATCCTTTATAAGTTCAAAGCCATGACAGGAAAGAACTTTTTGTCAAATGTTTCAACTTTTAGTGGTGAAACTTACCAAATTTGGGCCATAAAATTTTGGACTTATTTGGTAGTCAATGATCTACGGGATATGGTGGAGACGAATTTTGTTTCACCAGCATTTGAAGAGCTGATGGATACACAAATTAGAGACCACAGAGTTGCAATTAGACAGACATCCAAGGCCAGCATTCACATATCAGTTTTTGATGTCGTTTTCACAAAGATAATGGCTAATGATTTGATTGAGAATAAATTATTCTCAATTAAAATAAAAAGGAGAAGTTTCACTATGAATTGGTCGGATTTTGACAATTCTAAAGTGGAATATGATGATGAAATCAAGAATTCAGATCCTGAAAAAATTCAGGAGGAGATCATTGATAAGTCAGGAAGTATCAAATTGATTCCTGATATTTATCAAGATTATAACATTTCTGTTTTTGAGTCTACAGATTTTGATGGTGATGACAAAATGAAGAACCATGCAGAATTTCATATTTTCTGTATAGGTTCAAATATCGTCAAAAGATGTTTCATTTAAACCTATGATAAGGTTATTTGGAAACATAAAAAAAAAAAATCATCTTTTATGTGGAGTTTGGCATGAGAAGACAGAAGAAGTGGCTTGTTGCAAGACTAATATTTAGCTTGCATAAAAATCCAAAGGAAGAAGTTCATTGCAAGGCTAATCATCAATTGCAGAATTTCTTACAAAAGTCTCGTCCAAAACAAGATTCAAAGATTTGAGAAGACAATTCAAAATTTGCAGCAAAAGTGGCAAGGAGGAGTGTTGGAATATGCAACTTTTTCTACATATTTTGCTAGATTTTGTTTGATATCAAAATAATTTAGTTATTAAAAAATAAGGATATTTGTTAACCAAAGATCATGTTGGTTTGTTAACAAATATTTTAGATAAGATTTGCTAGTAGTAGAAGATTATATTTTGTTGAGATTTTTAGGATAATTATTAGTTGAATATTTTGCTAGTTTGTTTCATATAATCACTATAAATAGTGAGTTGATGAATGTAGAATATAAGCTCATTTTCTACCTTCAATACAAGTCTCTTATAAGCTTTTTTTGCAACACTAAGGTGTTGTTTCTTAGTTTATGCCCCAAAAAACCAACACCTTTCCTCCTATACATTCCCTTCTTCTTTCCTGATACTTGATCTCTCCTTTGTTATCTTTGAAAGTATTCTTCACCATTTCTTACCATTCCTAAGATATTCAAATTGGGGTTTCCCTGCTTTCTGCATCATAAATGCCAGGAATGAGACAAGCTAACCAGAACAGCAAACTTTTGTGCCAAATGTAAAAAACATTCACCAACTAAATCTAGAGATCAGGTCGAAACTAGCATAACATTCATGAAAATACATGATCCCCTGTGGTCACAGCTACATTTTCATGCTCCACAGGCAATGGAATACAAGTGACTGCTTAACCAATTTATTTGACAAATCTTGCAGGCTGAAACAGAAGAGGATCATCGCCACTGCCACCACGTCTCCTGCAGGGATCAAACTTCGATAGAGGCTGCAACCTGGTGCCACTTCCTGTATCCTCCTCCACTTCAGCACCCATATGAAGGCTATCATCAGCCACTGATGGAGTTTTAGCTATGGGGAAGCATCCTTGTTTTCATTGGAAAACGTGTTCCAAACCTATCCTGTGCTTATTTGTGATACCATGTATTAAACGACAATGCAGCAAAAAAAACACATTTGAGTAAACATCTCATTTCTTTGAAGTACCAATGAAACATCTTTTTTTGACTCAGACAATGAGTAGTTAATAGGCTAAAGAGCGCCACACTTATTGAATTCTTGGTTCCCAATCAATCACATTAAAACACTAACATACCAACTAATCTAAACATTGTAACTTAATTAGGAAGGTACATAAGACACAAATTCTTTTGTCAACATTTGCTATATCTGTGGCAAGTGCAAATAAATTGGTTATGCAGAAGTGTAGATCAGTCAAATTGTTATGTTCACCTTTGTGTTGAGGAGAATGACTAAGATTTTGTCATCGATCAGTTGCAAAGAAACCATTTTTATACACAAATTTTAGGGATTTTCATAACAACTAAATTTGGGAAGGAAGCTCCAACAATTTCAATTAAAAGTATATGCAACACACATAGGAATAATATTTTTTGTTACACTTTGTTCTTTGCTTTTTGGGTCGACAAAATTAATTAACAACGCAGCTAGTTTGTTTTATGAACCTTTAAGACCATGGGGGGAGAGGACAAGATTGCTACTAAAAGCATTGACTCTAGTACTTATTGGCAAATTATCATCAAATTAAGCTTAAAAAAATTAAGTATTTATTGGTCGAAAACGAGGATATACTTCACCCATTTGTGGAAACAGTTTTTTTCTTCAAAAAAAAAAAAAGACTGTAGTGATGACTAAGACTAAGAAGCCATATAGAATATTTATTTGCTGAAGAATGCTTTGACTGGATAAAATGATTCATAAGCCGCTGAATTGTACTAAACTTTGTTTAACATCATTTCATCAATCTGTAGTTTCCACTGATTAACGTAATTATGACAAATATAAGCCACTACAGCATCAAAATATGCGTTAAAGGGGTAAGTAGGGAAGAAAAAAAATAGAGTTTTGCCATCATGAGAACCAATAGTTACTGATATTAAGGCATGACATCCTGATTTCAAGGCTTTGTAATGTTGTCTTAATCCAAAGTGGAAAAGGAGAAGCTGCTGGAGGCTGGAGGGGCCATGTTCCAGGATCTCCCCCAGATTACAGCAACGGGAGGAAAGATAGAATTGGAGATTATGGTTCAAAGATTCAAAAGTTGCTTGCTATGCATAAAGCTTTGTCTTGCTGCTTTGTCTATAATTACGTCAGTCAATGCAGGCTCAAAAAACTTCAAAGCTTCTTGGTGAGCTATGGCTTCTCTAAGAAAGGTTTCAAGTGTTTGTTACTATAATTTTTCTTTTAGGTAAATGATATTCGTATGTCTATTTTAATTTCTTCTGCAACCCTAATATGTATTTTGTGTGCGTATTGTATATGCTCGTCAATAGAATATTTAAAGGATGAATCGAGTGATGTAATTATATATTTTGTCATTTAAACCTGCAAATGCATGCACGTATGAAATGCATTTAAACCTGCAAATGAGCATATTGTCATTGTCAAGAAAAAAAATCCATTAAAACCTAAAAGTAACCTAAATGCATGCACTTGGTTCTCATCTCATATGGTTATATAATACCAACCTAAATCTATGTAGACCACCCTCGCCAATCAGCACTCATCACCTGGTTTTGATAGCTAAATCGACTAAGAAATTCCTTTTAGCAATGTGTGCCTACTTGTCTATAGTTTATGGACTAATTCATTGAAACTTGAAGAGCCTAGCTCCTACTTTGCTGATTGCATAGATGATTTTCTGGAGCATCATATCTTTGCTTAAAGTCTAGTCTTGTGCAGCACAGTTTCTTCTCTCGACAAACAGCATGCTTTGGTGCAAAATTTCTTGTTCTTGAGAACTAAAAACGTTTATAATTGGATGTGTGGCCTGTAGTACTGTTGTCGCACCTGACCATCATTTTGATGAAATAAACTAAGTATTATGTATTCATCTTCGTGTGCATATAAAATACATCATCCAAGAAGTCATTGGAATTGATAAACCCAGTCCCAAACCCCACATATATAGTATTCAGATATAAGAGTATGTTTATTTGGTGGAATTGGGAAGAAGATCTACATAAGAGAGGGATTCTTTTGAAAAAAAAAAAAGAAAGAAAGGAATACAAAAGAAAGATCTACATAAATATGCTATTCTTTGTTCTTTTTTTAAAAAAAATTTTCTTTTCTTTCTCTTTCTAACCAAAATTCTAAGTAGAAGGAATACAATCCAAAACAAAGAAGGAATACAAAAATGAAAGATAAATAAGGAAAAAGAAAAAAAAAAATTGAAGCATAAGAGGTGGCCATGGTTTGAGCAATCATTTCTTGATGCATTGATCATACGTGCTTGGATCACTAAGTACGAAAGATGTAAACAAATTCGTTAAAGAACAGAAGGGCCATTATGTCTCCTTAGTCTCTTATCGCTGATATAGCTAGCTTAAGATTACAGAAAACCATGCCACTAGCAAAAATATGAAATGAGGGCCATCGCATTAGAAGCTTTTAACGCAATTAATACGATTAAAGGTAGATTAATATTCACGTTTATACCATAACTATGCTTTGATTAAACTAGACAGAAAACTTTGACTTATTTCTTGCATAAATGGCGTTTTCTGAGTGCTGGTGATTTTTGTTACCTTTCCTGATTAATATCTAAAAATTTCTAACTTCCATTGTCCAATAGTTATCTCAAGAAATCCAATCAAGGAGATGTTGCATACATTTGAAAAGCACAAAATCACAAAATAAGCAGCAGAAATTAGGAATGGCTGCAGAGTAGGGCGGGAGTAGGTTACCCCCACCCCGCCTCGTGCACTCGTGGGAGCTAATAAAAATTTGCCTTGTAACGAAATTTTAGGGCCAATAATTAAGTATTTTAAATACCAAAAAAAATATCTAAATCATAACCGATACACAATATACTATATAAAAGAATTGTGAAATTGTGAAAAGTTAAGTGTAAAAGAATAAAGTGTAATTAGTAATTTAGTACAAATATATTAGTATAACTAATCAATAGTTTGTATTAATATAAATGTATGATTATTACTATAAATTATAATATAATTATTATAACTAATAATATTAAATATATTATATAAATAGTTTTAATAGTTATATATATTTATTATATATATAGGCGGGCGATGGGATAGGGGATGGGGTAAGGGTATACTCCCTCATCCCCTGCCCCATCAGTTCCTTGCGAGCGTCCACCCAACCTAATTATCATACTTATCTGAAGTTTGTGATTGTACATACACAGACAATTAGAAAATGGCAATGATTGCGTTCTTTTTGTTATTCATATTTGTACAGTTACTGCACGACAATCTTTCTTAATCATCTTATTTCTTGAAGTATATCAGTTTTTTTTCTTATTAATGTAAATCTATGATGTTATATACACAGTTCCATGTTTTCAAAGCTCTGATAGTCCCGATCCTGTAGCTGGTCAAGCACCACCAGAACTCCCTTTGGATTTACATTTTAAGTCCATGTTCAGGTCACAAAAAATTTCGAGAAGGGTCTCATGATCCTTGTGTTATGAACCATGCACAATGAGAACATGAGACATGGTCAGGCACCCATATTCTGTTTTAGTTATGGACAGTTTACCGCGGTGAATACTATATTATCAACTCCAATTTCTTGACTCGATCCTCATTTTATTGACAGAAAAAGCAAGGGGAAAAATTTTCCACAAGATAGGCTAAAAAGCAAAGTAGAAACATAACCAATAAATTATTGTAAATGGCTGTCCTACAATAGTGAATCAATAGAATTCAAACAACAGGGGAGGACAAACTGTTAGAAATCAGCCTAAGGAATAAATGTTGGTGAAGTAGATTGAAGAAATCATGTCAAGATCAACAGAAAAGCAAGAATCTACATGAATCATCTATTCTTAGGAGATAGCGGATGAAAAATCATAATCACACGTGTACTTAAAACAGTATGCATTTCCAGCTTCCTTGTCAGACCATCGGATTGAGCAGATAATTCTAGCAAGGAAGGCGGGCAGAGCTTTCTATCTTTATCGTCAACTGCTTCATCTTCACTTTTCGCCTCTCACTGTAACTTGTTCTGCCACAAAGCTCTCATTTTTTATCTTCTACCGCTTCACAGTTGCAGGTCTTTGGCGGGCAAAACCAGGCTGAATGATATAATTGATGAGATGTGGTCCAAGCAGGAACATAGACCAGAAACATGGATATGCAAGCTGCATCAGTTGCAGAAAAAAGAAACTAAAAAGTATACTTGTTTTGTTTAGGGAATTTTTAGGTCATCATGTTATCCAATCCAATTAAGAAGATAAGCATAACATAATACATCAAAATTCAAGTAGAAATCTTTCAATCATTATAATTCATCAAACTATAAATATCGGAAAACAAACAGAATGCAAACTTTACCTGGAGAAGCATGGATGGGGCTGCTGCACACTCTGAACTAATATAGCTTCTTGTCTTTCTTCCATTTAACGTAGCAACTGATGGGCTGTTAGCTGTTGTTATGTCCCAAAAACTCCGTTTTTTGGCTGTAGGCTGTGGAGACGTAAAACGATGACTTGGGCTCTTCAACTCTCCCTCGGGTGCTTTCTTTGGCCGCAGACTTGCTCTAGTGACAATCCTTCTTACTCCTTCCCCACCTGCTCCTGCTAATTTTGCACCCTTCCGTGAAAGCTCCAGGATAAAATCATCCTTCTGTTTTATCTCCAGAGCATGATCTTTCTTCATCCTCCCTATTTCTGCCTCCAATTCTTTGACAGTCTTCCTTAGGCATCTCACTGTTTCATCAGCTCCTTTTTTCTTAGATTCTGGAGTGAAACAAGTCCCCGCCAAGAAAGAGGGTCTCGGTTTACGTTTCTCATGTGGTAGGGCAGAAGATGGTGCTGGAGATAAGAGAGATGAAGCAGTAGAAAGTGTAGGAGAAGAGCTTGCTGCCAGTGTCTGTGCCTGGACTGCTAGTAGCTTTTGTTGTTGGCGAGCCAGTTGCATTCGCAAATCTCTATTCTCTCTCTGCAACTCCAGCAATAATTTGGCCTGATCTGTTTCTGAATCAGGTACTTGAATTTCTTCATTGGCATCACAAGCCTGCAAATATAAAAACTGTGATTTTGATCCTTGAAACAGAGGCAACTGATAATCAGGTAGACTACCTGGAAGTATTAGCAATAATTTGATGAATATTCAAAGTTTTCTTCAAAACTAAGATACATGATCCCAGAAAAAATGAAAAAAATTTAACAAAACCTACTGCCAGGAATGGAAGTTCAATTTATTTTGAACAGGAGAAAAAGAAGAACAATAATAACGGGAGGATGGAAATCTAAATAACAAAGTAACAAACATAATGACAAATTTATGCAGTTGATCAGAAGCCAAGACCATTGACAAAGAAAATATGGCTTAATCTACGAAACCAGTACATACTTGATCAATTGAAAGTCAATGCATTTGGTAGGTGCACTAATACACAAAACATTTAGCTGGCCTGATGAAAAGGTACAGCCTCATGTTTCATTAACAGATGATATAAAGAAATAATTCATAAAGGACAAAAGACCAAGGAATCAAAGTAAACACCTTTGTCCGAATTTCTTTAGCCCGATCAGCCCAGTGAAGGGTGTTTTGTGTCTCACCAAATGAGAGATTACTTGGGCTGATATTTGCAATCATCACAGTATTACAAGCTCCACCTAGAGAATCCTTGAGCAGTTGGGTGAGCTTGGAATTCCGATATGGGATATGCTTCTTTCCCTCAACCAGGGCATTTATGCAGCTACTTAGTGCAAGAAGTGATCTATTAATGTTTGCACCCTCAAGTGATCTGAGTGTTCTCTGATCTGTTGCAAGAGCTCTTTCTGAACCGGCAAGATCAATAAGCGAAAGTTTACCAACTCTACTGACAATATTATTGGCAGCATCTTTGACTTTGTATTCAATCATAACCTGAGTGTAATATTAATTGCGGAAAACGGTCAGGAAATAGAAGAAGCATAAGATTTAAATGGAAGGTAGAAACGCAACTACCTGAAGAATAGCATGAGACCTTGATGAAGTTTCATTCGCACGGGTAGGTTCAGTTGTTCGATTTTGGTTCCCTTGTTGGAGTAAAGCCATTACCTATTAAACAGCAAAACGGTCTGATTGTAGTTCTTTGATGAAGTAGAAATTTGATCTTCTACTAATTTAAAGGAGTTTAGGAAATTACTTCATCTGTGGAGTATGCTCTATATTGAGTTAGCCCAGCAGCCACGATCCCCTAGAATTTTAGTAAAGGCAGTAAATCATTTCTCCAGAAAGTAATTGAATTTTGCACCAGGATACTAAAATCATGTATTAAATAGAAATTTGGCATACTAGTATGTTTTCATGGCAAGTTTTACATGATTACACAAAAGCATATGCTAGATTGTTGAGCCTTTAAAATGCTGTTCACAATGATTGGCAACACAAAAGCTGCAAGCTTGATTTCAAATGGATGTAAATTCAGCAATTTTAGTACTTGAAATTAGCTGACAAACTCAGAACACAATAAAAGAAGGATGATTCTATGCATTTGTAGTTCCAGCAAATTTTTTGCTTATTTGTACCTTCAGGTTGGTTAATTATTTTGAACCAATCTACAGGAAATGTTTTTATACTCAAATGTCTGCCTCATGAGGAAAATTTGGCAGAAAGGAAACAATCACCATCTTAAACAGAAGGTACCAACATAACTACTATTGTAATTTTCACCAATTCAATGACGATAAAATGAAGGATACAATAATTACCATAATTAACTTGAAAGAAAAAAGAGATAATAAACCCTTATGCATGATATTAAATGGACTCATTACCAGAAAATCTTGTAGATTTTAACTAGGTACTTACATTTTTATCTTCTCGAAGGACCAAAGGCCTTCCAGGAGAAAGCAAATCTCTCACGGTTTCATTGTATACCTCAAGATAAGACAGGTGAACAAGGTGGTTTCCATCAAAGCTTCTTTGCCTTATCTTGTTGAAGAGATCCTTAATTGCCAAGACCATTACACCTGGATTCTCTACTGTACCTAGCATCGTGTATGTCTTTCCAGCTCCTGTGGCACCATAGCAGAAGACAGATCCATTTTTACCCTGCAAAACTGCTTCCACTAGCTCTGCTGTTCTGAAAATTTACCAGTAATAGATGATCAACCATCTCACTAAGCTATCTTCCTTTTAAGCTTAAGAAGGTAAAGTGAGGAATACTTCTGGCTATAACTATCATCTAACTTAGTCCTAGCTTTTTATCCTGGTTATGTTTCTACATAAGAGTTCTGGAAGCTGAATATTTTACCAATAATAGAAGGAACAAGTTTAGCTAGGAACGAGACTTTAAGATGTGAGGTAAGAACTCAAAATCAATAATAGAATCTTAGGGATTCAAAGAGCTATCACTATTGCTACTCTCAGTCAGAACCAAGTTACCTTTATGAAATGCACAACATAGTAACTGCTAGATTGGCTACTGTAGTGCTTGCTCAATGTGGATCCTACTATAAAGACACAGGAAGCCACAAAAAAAAAAGCCAGCAAACTATAGTATTCTCCAAAATTGTCCACAAGAAAATTGAAAATCCAAATCCAGCCAAACATGAAGAAGGGGAAAAAAGCCATTTAACAAGTTAATGAAAACAAAAATGGAAGTATTATCGAACTCACGTCGTAAAATAAACTTCTTGTTGAGTAGTGGAATCAGGAAATGAGGCATCAAAAGTGAAATGACGACCCCTAAGCCTCTTTAGCCTGAGATAATCGTTCTCAGTGGCGAATTCAGTCAGATAAACATCCCTCTTATTCACAATCCTCACACAACATCTTGATCCAGCTTCTCTTTCCCTTTTCCCCATTGGCCTTAACCTCACAAAAACAAGAATTCTGCTCCCATTCCCACCACCAACACTCCCTTGTCTCTCGGTAATCGTCTCTACTTCTTGTTCATTCGCCTTTTGGTACCCTCTAGGCGGCTCTGAAAATGGCATCACAGAGCTGCCCATTGACAGCTTTCTGGCCACGGTACTCGATACATTTGTCTTTCTGGGACATGAAAGCCCCACAATCTGATCACCGCCATGTCCCACCGCAACATTCTCCTTTGCCTCCTCCACCCCTAAAGGCTGTGGCATCACAAAATTCCTAGTCACGGTTGAACTAGGCATTACGTTCTCCCTCATCACATGACTTATGGGCCTTGATTCTTTGGATTCCTTCGGTTCATTATCATTTCTTTTGCCAGAACTGAGGAGGTCTATGCTGGGGTGAGTTGAAAATCTTGGCTCCTCATGCTTTAAAGCAGGGTTCTTGAGAGCATTTGAAGCTTGTTTTTGCTGTTCATACAAGAGGGTCAATGCTTTCATCTTCTCCTTTAGACCATGATGTGGATTCCTCATCTGATTAGCCATCTGGGATTCTTCTTGATCATTTCTTGCCCTGGTTGTTTGGCCTTGATTTGGGTCATCCTGCACTTGATTGAATACAGCCTTAGACCTTGTGGACACTGGCATTCTAGCTAACAATCTTTCAATCCAAACATGCCCCTGAGATTTTCTTGATGACCCTTGTGCTGAAACTGCTTGAATTTCAAGAAAGTTCCGATCTTGTTATGAAAATTGGGGGGATGAAAATGCAGTAGCAGCAGCTGTAACAGTTGAAGTGAGCAAAGGGGGGGAAAAACTCGGATAGATGCAAGGTTTGTGCGTAATTTAGGCAGGTTCTTGGAGAAAAAATCACAGCCGTTGATTGGAGAAAAATTAACGGTTAACAACAAAAGGGTACTGTAGGGGCAGTCTAATTTTTTACTTTTTACACACCACATAAGAATTTATTTTACTTGTCAGCTTTTGCATGTGTTCCTGGTAGAAATAAAAATTGGGTGGGCCTTTTTTTGAATTTTTCAATTGGGTGTTTGCAACGGTCAGAACCCCCAAAACGGTCAGTTAGCAAGAATCATGGGGTCCATTTAATATTTTCCTTTTCTTTATTTGTGCTTCAACGAGAAAGCAAAGGGTATTTTAACTGTTGGTGTACCTCAACTGCATCATGCTTGATGAACACTTCGAGAAGGATACCTATAGAAGATATGATCCTGAGTAGATGTGGAGAATGGTCATCCAGATCGACGGTAGATGATATCCAATCACCGTGGACTGACTGAGAATCTTTGCTTTAGATAGTGCCATAGTGGTACAACAAATGACCTTTTAACCTTTTTAGAAATTGTTAAAAGCCTAAAGATGTCTTTATCATTAAAAGATATCATATTGTATAAACTTAAAAGTCAAATGCCTACATGTTATTCTTTGTTTAGAGAATTTTTTCTTCTTTTTTCGCCCTTTGCAATCATGCATTTCATAGGCATATGGATAAGAAATTGGACATAATTATCCATGCTGATCATCATTCCTAGGTGTTTTTACAGTAATTATATAACTCCAAAAGGAAATTAAGAATTTGACGCAGTTAATCATGAGCACTAATTTATGCCTTCCAGTAATATGATGATTAAATTCTTTCCTCTTGTTCTTTTTAATTCTTAATAGATAGTAATATCCCACTATTACCGCGGTAGAATTTTATATTGTAAATTACATCCTCTACATACTTAGTTGAGATCATAAACGTCTAAAGTATCAATTCCATCCATGGTCTTCACATATGTGATGTTAATATTTGTCTACTATGTATGTATAGTTTGGCATCACAGAATAAGTTACATCATTACATTTTAGTTAGAACTAAAATATTATTGAGTAATTACTATTGATTATATGCAATGGTCTCAACTTTTAATCAAAAAAAAAAAAAACATATATAGACATGTACAATCGAATTGATCAATAATAATGATGATGACATGGTAAAGCATAAGATCATACATTGGATTTTATTTTTATGTATTATTATTGATATTACGAAAACACAAGCATGGAATGATGAGACCAATTTGGCACCCTAATTAACAAAGTGCATTTCAGATGAAATCAACCGTTCAATGGAATATGGAACAGAGCATTTCAAGTGTTTTTCCTCCCAAAATGGAAAAGCGCTAAAAATATATTGTAAGAAAAGATAATTAGAATAAACCAAAGTATTTAACACAAAGATATGTGACCTTGAACAACAACACACTTCTTTGTATTCAACACAAAACTAACCATTATGGCTCACAAATAAAAACTCAACTAACATGACACTACAAAATTGGCGCGATGCGTCCAAGGCTGCTGCTGCTGCTGTAGTAAGACGTCGGACATGTTGTTAATATCTGACAAACTGTCGTACATCGCCTTCACTCTTCCTCCCGTACGGGTTGCTCGCACTAAACCCATTTCGGGTACGCATTTTCTTCCGAAACTTGGAAGCATTACTGTCTATATTCAAATTTACCTTTGGAGGAGAAGAGAAACAAAATGAAGCAGCCACACCCTGCAAAAGACAAAAGGATTAACTAGATTTTGACGACGCAGCATCAAAGTATTCTTATAGAACTCAAAAATACAATCCAGATCGTATTCTGCATCATCCATCTAGTACAAAGTCTGCAATCCAAATCTATACGTACAACGACAAAAGCATCCAAATCTACAATTGTAGAGGTTGGTTTCCATCCAACATCTGAAAGATCAGAGGAAAAAGGGAAAACCAAGAAAGGAAAAGTGAAGGATTTAAGTCCCCTTTGGGGTTGCGGTGGTTTTGGTATAAAAGCACTTTTAGGTGTTAAGAGTACTAAAAGTGCTTTTAAAAGTGTTTGGTGAACATCATCTCATAAAATTAGGAACAGAGCTTTTGATCTTAAAAGCACTTTTAGCAAAAACCCAAATGTGGTGCTTTTAGAGTAGCTTTTGTGATTAAAAAAATAAAACATCAAATTTAATCGTTTTATCCTATATTATGAACCAAATAGAGAGATAAAACACTTTCAAAAATTTTCAAATTACACATTATCTTAAACAATAATACTTATTGAACTATGTCACCAAACAATATATTTAAAAGCACTTGAGCAGTTAATAAGTACTTTTATTAAAAGGTCTACTAGGAAAGTACTTTCAATAAGCTACCGCAACCCCAAACGGGCCCTTAAAATTAGAACATTCAAACATGCTATACATATGTACTGCCTAATTTCTAGAATGTCATAAACCCAGCACTCATTAGGCCAAAAAAAAAAAAAAAAAAGGAAAGGTACAGCTTAATTTGATCCAGAACAGGAAGTTAAGAACCCATAATGTCATCCAAGGCCAAAAAAATCCAAGGGCTATCCTAAATAACAGAATGTTTTATCTGAGAATGAGTCGAATAATGACACCAGACGCAGACTTACACGAGAATGTAAAGAAACAATTCCACCAAAGAGTAATTCGCAAGTAAAAACACAGGAAAAGAATAAAATACCTGAAGATCAAGTTGGTGAACATTAAAAATATCTTTCATAGAATGTGAGTTGTAGGCAAGTAAATAGGATCTATAAGCCTCTTTAGCAGACTTGTTCAAATAATAGTTATTAGAGACCAGCTCTACCTGCATCAAACCCATTACTATTAAGGTGAGCTCAAGGAAATAACTCTGCAATCCAATAATAACTCAGATACTGAAAGAAAATAAAAGCTTGCAGAGAAGAATTACCAGGCGAGACTGCACATTTGCCAATTTCTTGTTATTGAATTCATATTCTTTGACAGGTATCTTAGCAGCCTGAAATTATTGACATAAAAAGCGTTTAGATAAATTATAGTATATTACAGCATAGAAGAAAATCTAAAGCGCCAATTAATATAGTTTATTTGCTTCCCATGCAGCCTTTCACAACCTACTGGTAGATTTTGAAGAGACTTGTCTAAGAAACTTTTCGCTTCTATAACACAATCACAAAGAAACTACCCTGTGGCAACAAAGATCCCCCCTCATCTTCTACCCAATCTAATCTCTCTACTTCCTTAAGAAAATTACTAATGAAACTCAAACTGTCTGAGAAAGGTCCAATGATTTTTCTCTTAGGTATAGAAAAAGGATTTATCAAAATGGACAGCCTTGCTTAAGATTCTTAGGTTCTCAACATGTCCCAATGTGAAAAGTCATGATCTATTGGTATGATGATGGCTTTAGCATTCCTACTTTCTTTAACCATTTATAGCACTTCCTGTTTTGAGTTATTAGCAACAGGAGAACATACCTTCAGATAGGTAAGAAACTTTAGCTCTTCCGGCATCAGGAAAAGTAGGGCATTCCCCTTTGCACCTTCCCCACGTGCAGTCCTACCAACCCGGTGAATATACTCCTGAGAGGGATAACATGAAGAAGCATGAGAATAAGCACGTCATCTAAAGTTGGGTGCTGGCAATTCTGACACCAAGAAAGTTACAAGAAGGATGAATTATCTGCACCTTAGGTTCATCAGGGGGGTCATACTGCACGATCCAATCCTGTGAAACATAAGGGAAAGGAATGATGAATCTAGTTCTAGGGTATCTATATTTTCTAATGACATATCAAAACAACATTTCAGTATTCAACACCCTTAGAACCAATTCATGCTAAATGCTTTACGAGGATAAAAAAGAACTAGTTCGAGGACATACCACAGCGGGTATATCAAGACCTCGTGCACCAACATCTGTACATAACAAGATGCCTTTTTCGGCTTTGCAAAATTCCAAAAAGCTAGATGTTCGTTTTTCCTGCTTTTGCTTTCCATAGATATCAAGACAGTCTATCTGTATGTATCTCAGAAGCGCAGAATGGAATTTAACGGAATCACGAGTGGAGAAGAAAACCATCACTTTCTTCGTCAGATTCTTCTTCAAAAAGGAGTACAGTAGTAAAAATCTCTTGGCACTTTCGACAACACAGAACCCTTGTTCCAGCCCCTCATTGGTGACCTAAAGTATCCAACATCTTAAATGAAGACTAAAAACCAACATTGCCCACAAGTACTAACAAAGGAATATATAACCCAGTTACCCTTCTTCGTCCATCATCCACATCGATGTAGACTGGAGTTTTCTGAAATGACAAGCGAGCAAGATCCTCAACCTGAAATGGTAGCATAACTTCTCTATGAAGTCCAATGAAAATACAGGAACTACAGGTCTCTTCCTAGTCAATATTGTACCAAGAAAACAAAAGGAGCAGAAAACACCTACCTTTTTCGTTTGGGTGGCAGAAAAAAGAGCTGTTTGTCTCGTCTGCACATCAGGCGGTGCCTCGTTAGTACAAATTCAATGCACAATGCCAATAACAAAACAATTATGCCTAAATGCACTCACAGAAAAAAGTCATACTGCAATATAGCACCAACCAGTACAAAACATTTAAAGCAACTCTGAGACAGCAATTAAATTCTAGTTATGTGCCTAAATATAGGAACAACTTCGATACACATTTATGTATGGGTTAACAAATGGCAACTCACCCAAGATGTCTTTTCTAAGACATTTACATAGACCATTATTCACCAATATGAGTTAAAGTCATCCAAAAATGCAAAAAACATGTGGACAACTCAGCAAACGTATAAAAGAATTTGCAACTCAAAACATAGGAAACAAGGGGAAAAAATGGAGCAAGAAAATCACAGAAAATTTGCTCTAATCCTCATGACAAATGAAAAGACAAAACTACTGATATATGAGGTGCAAATGAATAAAGACTGTGTCACCTTCCAAACTAAACCAGAACCAAAATACAAATCACAGGATAATCGACAATGAAAAGCAGTCAAAGGAAGAAATTGAAATTGGATATCTGCACTGTATATACTATCGTAATTACAACCAAATCGTACCTTAGGCAAAATTTTAATGATTTGCCTCATTTCTTCCTCAAAATTTGCTTCAAGTATCCTATCAGCTTCATCAATCATGAGGCACTGCAAGCATTCCATTCAATCAAAATGTGAAAATATGTCAATCTATCTTCCAAAGAATGAGAAACTTGATCTGAATCCAGTAGAAATAATCAACATACAAATAAGAGTATAGTAAATATGTGAGGCCTTTCATTCAAATAGATGCTATACATGGCAGAATTAAAAAAAAAAACTTAAAGATGTGAATTTGAAGATCAAAATAATGCTGTACATCACTAGGTTGGCAGCACAATACAGTCACCATTCCAAAGATAATCCAGCAAAGGTCTTCTGAAAAATGGCTTTGATGATGCCTTCTATTTTTCAAAATTGCAGTTAAGAAGCAAGTACTCTCATCCGGCAGCTTTCTTCCTCAGAGAAGCTAGGAAATGCAGCTAATAGCATTCTGATGACAGAGAATATGCTATACAAGTTATTAGAGCTTGTTGCATGTTTTGAGTGCAGTATCGCAACAGTCAACATAGTATCTAACACAGGAGATTTAATCTTAGTTTGTTGACAGATACATCTTTCCAAATTTAGACAAGTTGACGATGAATTCATATTGGAATCCTATATATGTCGGTATCATAGTGCAGCCTAAGTGATGAAGAGAATTGTTTAGAGAGGCACTTCTCAAACCCACAGCTTTCGCCTTGACAGTGCGGTGCTTTGACCAATTGAACTACAATCCCAGCGAAAAAAGGGATCTTGCAGAGATTTTTGTTCTTTTGATCTCCCCATCAAGTCTTTATGAAAGATAGGGGGTTATATCCTCTCGTGATCGATGGATTGGCAAATTGGTCGAATTATTGGGCTGAGCGGATTTGAACCAGCGTAGACATATTGCCAACGAATTTACAGTCCGTCCCCATTAACCACTTGGGCATTGGCCCAGGAAGAATCACTTTTAGACTTATTGATAATCCATGATTAATTTCCTTTCGTAGTACCCTACCCCCAAGGGAAGTCGAATCCCCGCTGCCTCCTTGAAAGAGAGATGTCCTCAACCACTAGACGATGGAGGCCTACTTGCGCAACAGCCATCATACTATGATCATAGTATTAACAGTTTTTTGAAATTGTCAACATAATGTAATAGTCGTCTTATCATCCAGCTCTGACATTGGAGAACATTTATTAGCATTTCCCTGACTTCTTTAACAGATTACATATATATTCCAAAGAAAGAAACATGTCAGGAAAAAGAGGAAATTAAAAAAAAATAATAATCCAACTAGCTCAGGCTCTTTCGATTGATGCAAACACCTAGAATCATGCTTTCTTTGGGTTTTGTATTATAAGGTTTTAGCTCAGAACTCCTAAGTAAAGCACTTCATCTCCAAAGAGATTCAAGCCACCAATTAATCAGGAGATTCAGGAACCTGGGTTGTGGAAAAAAGACCAGGCAATATGCAGCCATATACTTTTTTTCTTTTTTTTGGCAGCTGTAGACACATATCCAACTCTGCTGAATTAGCAGAAAAGAAACTTCAACAGGTCTAAAAATGACCAAATTGACTGCACCAAAATGATCAATTCACATCATTCAATAAAAAAAAAATGATCCATCTTTAGTCAAACTTTCTGGATGTTTACAAACTACACAACTAAGGAAATTATTTGATTAAATAGTATTAATCTTCAGGCTTGTCTATAGGTCCAGTTGAATGGAAAAATCCTTTCAGACATTAACACCAAAAGCGAAATGTTTTCACAATTTTAATAGGTTAAATCCTGCACAAGAGAGTTCAACAAGTTCCCTTCCCACTTCATTTCAGGCAGCATCCATGTAACTGCTCATAATTGGATTTATGTAAAAAAAAAAATTTGAAAATCATAGATCATAAAGTCAAAATAACGTAAATTTACCTTCAAGTTTTTATAAATAAACCCCTTGGTATTTTGGAGATGGTCAAGAAGACGACCAGGTGTAGCTACTAAGAGATTTACTCCTTTCACAATACGCTCAGCCTCTCCACGTCGTGCCACACCACCAATAACTAAGCCAAGAGTCTGCGAGTGATACTTAAGCAGAACTTTTGCTACAGCATGCGTCTGCATTATTGAATAAAAAATCAATTAATTGATGCTTAAAGTCAGACCCATGTGATCCAGGGTTCAGTTGGTCACTAACATACAGTACAACCCCATACAGTACAACTCCATATTAAGATGTTGTTCTATTCTAGATAGGGCATCAGTAGAGGAAGATCAATGTGCACAGGACTCTCAAGTTTGTTATTCCATGCATTGCAGAAGTAGCAGTGGAATATCTGGCAAATTCAATTGTCTAGGCTTACATAGATGCACTGCAACAATAAAGTGTCTCATATTGCTACCTGAGATAACTAGTACCAAAACTTTATATCAGTTGCTCCAGTAAACATATAATACAGCAATTATCTCTGATAGCTACAACAGAGTCAGCTATGGCTACACTTACTCAAAGCAACCAAAATAGACGAGAAACACCACTTAAGGTTCAGAGAGAAAATGCATCTACATTTTCTGCATCTTCTTTCCCAAACAAGTAGGGTAGCAGCTGGATATTAAGAAAGCTGTGGGACATTCCTGATGACGTTTAACAGAGGTTTTATAAAATAAGAGAGGCAAAATCATTTTGCCTGGCCATTGAACAAGAGCAAGAAAGTCTGTACCTGTATGGCCAGCTCCCTTGTTGGACAAATGACAACAACACCAGTACCATTCCGAGCTGTAAACTGAATTTGATGTAGCAACTCCACAGCTGGTATCAGAAAAGCAAGTGTTTTACCAGAACCCGTCCTTGCAGCTCCAAGTACATCTTCACCCTCAAGAAGTGGTGGAATTGCTCTGGCTTGGATCTTCAATCATAAGAAAAAAATATTAGCGTGCAGAAACATTACAAAGAAATTCCTATTGATTACATCATGAATTTCAAAGTCATTGGAACTTGATAAGTTATAACAAGTGTACTGGATTTGCTTAAATTGTGTCCTCACACAACAACAAAATTTGCACATTTCTCATAGGATATATATATCCTAATGGAAGGCTTAAACTTCATGCCGTTCTCTTAAATTCATTTAATCTGCACCAGTTTACTTCTGGACTATATCAATTAGATACCAACATACAAATGACCCTATTTCTACCCCGAATTTGCTCGAAGCATGAAAGACTTGAACTGTCTCAATACATATTTTAAAAAAAAAAAAGGGAAAAAGGCCGAAACGTAGTAAACTCTAATCACACACTCAAAGCTCATCATGCCCAAAAAAGATACAGTTATGGATTAAACCACCAAATTTCACAATTTCAATTATAATATAAACCTCATGGCACACTCAATAGTTCAATTCACTAGAAATAGCTGAACTAAATGCAAAATAATCCATCCAACAACTATCTGCTTAATATACAAAACCTAAACTTCATAAGCACTAAGAATTGCAAGAAAGTTATTTTACCTGGGTCATAAATTCGAAATTCATCTCTTTAATAGCTTTCATAGTATTTTCTGAAATCGGCAACAACGAGAACGCCTCCGTGCTCATGATTCCCGACCCCGTCCCCATATTCTTCACCACTTTCATAATCTCCTCCACTTCTTCTTTTTCTCCTTCTTCTTCTCCGCCTCCTGCATTGTCGTCCTCATTATCTTCTCTTGGCCTCTTCAACTTCTTCTTCTTCTCCTTATTAGTTATTTTCTCAGATTTATCATCATTCTCTGTAGCTTCTTCTTCTTGTTCTTCAGCTTCAGTAGCTTCAGTAGGTCGTTCTGGGAGTAAAGATGGTGACTGCTTCGATTTCTTGCCTCTCTTACGATGTCGTTTCTTCTTAATTGACTCGCCTTCTTTGGAAGAATCTAACTTAGGGTTTTTCTCAGTAGCCATGGTTCTTCCACCGCCGCAGACCGCCGCCAGTTTTGTCAGGTTCGTTTACAAGAAAAGCGGCAACATGAGGGTATCTTGTATAGAAGAACAAATTGCTGTAACAGTCCTTAAGGCTTCAGCTAATTGTGCTTTCTACCCATGCATTTTGAAGTAAATAAGAAGTTTTGAAATTTTCTAATGTGTCCAAATTATATGATGTAGCTACGGCACCACATATGATGGGGTTAAAGAAGGCATTCTAATCCAGTATTGCGAGAAAGAAAACAGACAAATTGAACAGCATTATAAATACATTGTTGGAGCCATCAAGGATCTCTTTTCCTTTTTAACAATAATTCGTTTTTCTTTTGGTTTTTTGGCTATCAAAGTTTAAACTCCATTCAGTCATTATCAATATATAAGATAGCTCTCAATTATTTCAAGTAGAAATGTGTGTATAATGTATTCCTTTCTCTCATTAATTGAAAATAATTTTTAATAGGAGCTATTATGACTAGCATCTAGAGTACAATTTATTAAGGTGAATCCAGAGTATTTGATTCTTTTCAAATCCAATTATGTTACCAACGACATGAATGGATAACAAATTTTTTCAAATAATATTTCGCTTGTATTATAAATATATTTTTCAATTTACCTTTTTATATTTCTAACTACTTTTTTATCTCATATACATCACATCACAAAAAATACTACAATAATTATTTCAAATAATACTCTATTCAAACATCATTCATTTCGATAGGGGTACTTAAAATGATAACACAAGATGTAGTATGTTTTTACATGCATAAACTTGAGTTGATTGAGATATGTAGTATATTTCTAACAACTATTCCAAAAAGAATTTTGGGGAATTCAAAACAAGAATTTATAATTATGCATAAACGTAAGGCCACTTAACTAATAATGTTATTGTATAGTAGCCTTTTTTTTTTTTAGTTTAAGTAGGAGGTTTCGAATTCGGAACCTCTCACTTACATTTCTTTCCCAGATACCATTCATCCCATCCCGCCCTCTTTAAGGCAAATCCAAAGTACTTGATTCTTGTCAAATCCAACTATGTTACCAACAATTTTAGAGACATGAATGGATAACAAAATTTTTCAAATAATATTTCACTTACATTATAAACATATTTTCTAACCCATCTTTTTATATTTTTAACTATCTTTATATCTTATATACATCACATCGCAAAAAGTGCTACAATAGTTATTTTAAATAATACTCTATTTAAACATCATTCATTTCGTTAGGGGTACTTAAAATGATAATACAAGAGGTAGTATGTTTTTACATGCATAAACTTGAGTTGATTGAGATATGTGCCCAGAAGTAAATTTTAAATATTTTCATTCTTCAATTGAAAAACTTTAGATTTTCTAACCACTATTCCAAAAAGAAATTTGAGGAATGCAAAACAAGAATTTATAATTATGCATAAACATAAGGCCACTTAACTAATAATGTTATTGTTTAGTAGCTTTTTCTTTTTTTAGTATAAGTGGGAGGTTTCAAATTTGGGACCTCTCGCTTACATTTCTTCTCTCGATAACATCCATCTTTTGCAGGCCTATGCTCCTGCAACAGTAGACCTATAACTGATCTATCGCCGCATTCTATCTCATCAATGCGGTTCGAACCTCAAGGATGCTTCTCAAGTTCTACTATAAATATCCCTCTTCCTGAACCCTAGAGGCAATTGCTTCTTAGCCCTCCTGTTCGGTAATTTATTCCCAAACTATCAACTCTTGCTCCCAAACTATCAACTCTTGCTAACTTAAGTATCAAAGTCAAATCGGAGGAATAGCCTCGCCTTTGCTCTTGATCTCATATAGGAAACCCGAATTAGAGTTTGCCAATCTCCAGTCTTCTCGCGAGTTTTAATCGTGACTCTACAATTGACGTCGTCTGTGGGAACGAAGTGAATATAGCTGCTCTACTCTGTAATAGCTAAGACTCGCTCTAATCGTGGAAATCAGAACCCCCAAACTTCCGGAGATTGTACAGCCGATCTAAGGGATCAGGACATCCCAAAGAACTCACAACCTCATGTAGAGGTCCAGAGCTCTTTGAAGAGATTGTCAGGCATATGAAAGGTAAGGATAGGGCTGAGTCTTCTCGAAAACAGCCTGAAGAGTCCTCTTCCTCGTCTTATGAGGGTGACTCAGATGACGATCACCCCAAGAGGAAGAAGGAAAAGAACCTCATGGAATTAAGAGGCGCTGCATTCTAATTAGATTTTCTAACAACTATTCCAAAAAGAAATTCAAGGAATGCAAAACAAGAATTTATTATGCATAAATGTAAGGCCACATAACTAATAATGTTATTGTATCATAATTAGTAAGACTTTTCACTTACACTCCTTCCCCGATACCATCTATCCCATCCCTTCCCCCTTATATGGTCACTTAGACAAGTTTTTATCTACATGAACATTTGTTGTAACAACATTCAAGACCAAAATGTATGTTTTATTTATGTTTTTTGTTTTTCTATTACGTATAGTTTGTAACGAGCATGTGGATTTTTCTAGTTATATGTAAAAGCATATAATAACCAATGAAAAAAATGCTCACAATGCGTGGATTTTGAAATGAGATATTTAACCATAGTTTGCTTTACATCTAAAAACATGTCCAATGTAATTATTCAACTAATAATGCCTTTATCAATTATTTTCTGAAAAATCACCTTGCAGATGTTTTAGTCACAAGGTAAGGCAATTATAGTTAGTAATTAGTGCCTGCAACATTATATTATCAAAACAAGCGAAAATGTAAAGTATTTTTTGGTGAACACAGTGTAATCACCTTTATAGAGAGAGAGAGAGAGAGCAATAATTATCACAATAATTATGATTGCATATATTTATCGAGTGGAATTCAAATGTATTAACAAGTGCCCGTTGATAACAATTAGAAAATTCCTTACAACTTTTTTTATGAAAGACCAAATTCCCAGCTAACGACTGTAAATTATTGGACTCAAGCGGTCCATTGAGAAAAAGTACAAGAGAATACAAAGACTTCAGCTTTCAGTCTAGAACCCCCGTCCAATGTCCTGCAATAGAGTAGTTATTGTTTAAAATTGCTGATTTTCTTCTGCAGCATTCGTTCCGTTTTTCTCACAATAACTGTGCACTACAAGGCTTCAAAACCAACCAAAGCGAGCCCATGTATCTCTTATATGTCAAACATAAAAAAGATTTCTTGGCTATTTGAATCTGATCCAGGGAGAGAATAACAACACAGCTTAACCGGCGATGAATCAAGATATACTGCAGAAGCAAACAAGATTAGTAAACTTAAATCTGACCACAAAGTTACTATTCTTCAGTTCCTTGGGCGAAGTTGTCCACATGGAACAAAAACAAAATGCGGATCAAGCCATTCCTGTCACCATTGCCGAGTCAAGATTTCGTCGATTAAACACCTCTTATCCTCCTAATGATTCTCTTCGTAACCAACTCATTAGCAGTCCACCTCATTAAGTTCCTCATCGGCTGCACCCTTCCGGCGGTTCCTTTCACTGCTTTAACTCCAGCAAAGGGATCACCATGCACAACTACCCTGTGAAATGGTGGCACAGCAGAAGAGTAGCGTCTTTTACCATGAATGAACCGTGCCAAAGCTGCACTCTGTTCATCGTTTAACTTCCTGACTACAGGCTTTCTAAGCATCCATTGGCATATGAAGTACACAGTTAATAGGAATTCATAAAATACGAAGGATAGAGACGGGAGAAATAAACACAAGTAACCTAAGTACTAATATCCCACATAAGTCAAATAAGCACCTAATCAGCACTGAAAATGTCAAAGTATATATGCGATTAGAAGGGCATCATTTAAGAAATTATTGTTTATCAACAGGTCTAGAAAGTCATATTACACTTAGAAGTTCACTATACCAACAAATCTCCTGTCACTATACCAATAAGTCTCCTGTCTTATTTTCAAATATTAAAAATACCAATGGTCTCTTTGTCTTGTCTGTAAACTAGCTTGAATTAGTCACATGGAGCTGTATAAAGCCTCAAATTCATGCTTTTGACATTAACCTTCCATCACCCTGTAAAGCTGATCTCAAAGAGCATTTTAAATTTTGAACATTACGAATTTCTGAAGCCTTATGATTTGTGCTGTTCACTTAATCCAAATTAAACTGCAAGCACCTCCACAAAAGCATGGTTTTTTAAATTAAATGCTTTTGATATGTAAGTAAGTTGGGCATAGTGTTTCATTCTTGCTATGATTTTTTTTTTCTACTTTTGTGTTGCAGAACTTCAGTAAAAGTGGTCTTGGATGAGAGAGAGAATTCCATTCACGTCATCCAAGGTGATTAACCCCTGGCTCAATCACTTTCACTTTAAGAATTTCTATTCTATAAAATAGAAGTAATTGTGAGAACTCATTCGCTAAACTAGTTATTGCTTCTTGACAATGCAGATCGTGGTATGAAACATGCCATGCTGCCTTCTGCACGACTTCGCAGTTATCTTCATGCATATGTAAGGATGACTGATTTTCAAAGACCATGCAAGTTATCTTCTTGCTAGTTAGATGTGATGAAGTATGTAAGGAAGAGTGGTCTTTAAATACCATGCATGTTTATGTTTAGGTGAACATACTTTCATCTCATGAAGTGCTGTCACATATCATGATGTGTTGAAACTTCCCTTCCTCTTCCACTGATTGAAAAGCTAAAACATATTTTTTCTGGGTTACAGTCGCAGGGAGCATATAGCATTCAGAAGAGCATTTTTGCTCGACAGCTTCCTGGTTCCTTTGCTTTTTACTCGAAAGCTCGGGAATTTCACACATCAAGGGATAGCTTTTCATGTGGTTTCCGCAAGGTCCAGCTCAAGAGTACTAGCAGAGCAGAACAGCACATGCAGAAATTTCTTGCAACAAAATGGTTCTCTAACTTTGCTTTAGCAATTAAGAAGGGGATTAAGGGCTTATGATTCTATCTATTATTCTGCATTTCTGCTGGTATGGTGAAATCTGACATTTCTGCTTTTGTTTCTTGTTAATGCTTCCCTTATAATTATTATTTTGGGGTCTATGCAGGGAAGAAATAGATTTTCTTCTTTTTTTTTTTTTGCAAAATGTGGGAGACATTTCTGCTATTGCCTTGCAAAATCCAAACAAGACTCTTGCTCCAAATATCTAAATGCACTGATACTACCAACCTCAATAATCAATCATCACATTAATTTCCAACCAGATAGATGCAAGCATGCGTCGTAATCAGAACCAAAACATTCTTCAATTCAAGAAAACAAATTCAGGAGTTAAAAGATCATCTCCTGATTGCTAGCTATCATATCCATTTATCCATCTAAACTAATCACAAAATGGGATCAAGCATTAAACGACAATAATCACCCCTAACACTGCCAAAATAACCATCATCATACTAGTTCCAAAATACGTAGCCGCAGCACTTTTTGCAGGAGATGATGTATTTGCCGTCTGATTTGCAGACTGAGGGGTGCTTTCTACATCCAAGACCTTGATTATCATCTTGAGGCCTCTCTCGCAGTGTCCTGAAACCCCACTGATGAAATAGAACAGACCCGATCGGTCCAATGCATAGATTGTGTTGCCATTGTTGGAGAAGAACATAGGATGCAGCGATCGGCATTTCTCATACTCCTCCTTGGTCACTTCCATAACAGAGTCTTTCTTGTACGTAAAAACTACACATGCATGTATACGTGTATTTGCATTGAGTTTCAATTACTACTTGAAAAAAGTTTAATGAAATGGAGAATTGACAAGTACTTACTTAGGGTGTCATTGACTTTAAATCTGTTTTTGGAAGCCCAGTCATTGTACAGATCATCGTTCTTCGAAGGAGGAATTACCCAGCCAGTGTTGCCACCAACGTCGAACTCAACCGAAATCCCTGTTAAGAAATGGAGTGAAGTGAAGATGGATACTAGGAGGAAACATGTCGAGAAACTTTGGAAGAAAGAAGCCATTTTTGGTTTGTTTGGACTTTCAAGAGGGAGCTCTTTGCTTGTATGAGTTTCTTGATGTGAAAAGTGTAAATGTGAAGAAATTTGAGTACTAAGCTGGACTTAAAAAGGAGAGAGGAAGGTTGTGGAGCGGGATTAGGAGGGAGTTATGGCGCATGTTGGAGTGGTGGCTGCAACAGTTTAGGGAGGGCTTATCTTTGACTTGGTGTAACTGTTTTTCAAGTTTAACTTGACCAATTCAAACTTGTACAAGGCTGGCTAGAACTAGAAGCTTGGTTTTTTTTTTCATCAATATGTGGATTTTATTTACTTTTTACATGCCAATATGAGTAAATCTTTTGATATCAAATGCTGAACGACTAAAAAAGATAGAAAAGCCCATGAAATTTTATTTAGCACGTTTCTTATAAAATTTTTACTTTTTTCAAGAACGAAAAAAGTAATTGAAGTCAATAGGTGGTGACATGGGACACCAAGAAGAAGATTAATTTAACTTTTACCAAGGGTGGGAAAAAGATATTCGATCTCTGGTAAATCGTTAACGTGAACGGTTTTGATGGATTCGCTAACTATGCTTTAATCTTTCTTCTCTGGTAAATCGCATCCCCGCACATTTTACAATATCTATCCGGGAGTAAATATTGGAGCCCATCATGATGCTCTTCAGAAATAATCAATCCCCAAAGACTGCAAAACTAGCAGCACACTGAAATATGCTTGAACGTATTTCACTAGAATCAATCCTGCAACCTTTAATTTAAGAATCACAAATGTTAACAGCTCAAATGGCAATGACACACATGATTAGCATAACCATCAGCTAAGTTTGTATGGTACCAAATACATTTCATATACAACCAGTTAACTCCAACACTTTCACTAACTTGACAAATCAAAATACTTCTCCTAATCTCGAAACAAGTCAGTGGAAACTTTGGCCAGGGACCATTTCTCCTGCATGCATATTAGTTAGTTGCCAGCTCCGGGTAATGTGATAATTCAAGTCCGAGGAGTTCAGCACATCTAGTGAATGTGATGCAGGCGAGAAACTTCATCGACCAACCCACCTCCTCCACCAAAAGGAAGAAGTGATTCCTTCGGGAGGGGGTGGTGTGAGAACATCGAGCATAGTTTCTTTCTCCTTTGGGGTCAATGGAACTCCTCTAACTAGGTTCAGAGCCATAATGTGCACATTTGTTTTTTGTCTATGCCTTTGATAAGCCCATATGCCTCCAGCAGCAGCCGCAGCTAAAATCTGTTTGAGAAAAGGTTCAAAATAAGTGATCAATTTCCATAGAACCCTAAAATAAAGAAGGGGGCGCGCCAATGGTAGTGAGAGTTACAGACCGGAGACAACCATAAAGCAGCAGTCTGCATATCAAATTTTGGTGCGTAAAGCACCGTCTCACCAAAATCATCCTCAAGCTTTTTGTAGATGTCTTTGTCAGTTTTACCAGACCGGATTTCATCCCGAATTAACTACAACAGGTAACGTAAACAATACAGCTCCGAGTGAGGTTATGGAAGCATAAATAAGAAAACAAATGCAGCAAGTGGCTAGATAAAATTTTGGTAAAATGCAAGAAGAGTATGTAAACAACACCACCAAACAGAAGAAAGATGGTAGGAACTCCTCAGTGTCTTTTGTTTGAAAACTGGTCATAACTACCGAACAAAATGCATCTAAATAAACAGAATAAGAAGCACACCAGATAATCCATAAACAAGTTTGAGATTATCACTGCATAAGCCAAACCTATCCCATAACCGACAAGAATGGACAGGGCAAAAAACCAGCTATGCACCAGTTTGAGATTATCTGCCACAGACACCCCACCAAAAAATTAACTAGTAAAATCTTGCAATGCTATGAACGCTAGTTAAGTTCACAACACCCTGCTTATAAAAAAATAGGTCCGCAAAGCTCCTTGAAGGCTCTATATAATTAACATTACAAAGAGTCAATTCAAAATATCCGTGCATACAATTCGACTCAGCAGACTAAATTAAAGTACACCTACAACTACTAAACTCAAAATTGCTTAAATTTACGATATCCTCCGGAAAATTTTTTTTGGCTCATGAATAAATATCCACAGTGAATGAATTTAACTTGGTGGGGAGTGTTGTGTTAATTGGGAGGAGAAAATGGGATACCTTTCTGAGCAAAATGGCAATGTCAGCTTGAGAATCTTCAATGGACTGACTCCCACATTCCGTACACCTCACATTATGACTAATGTTTCTAGCTCGAGCTTCCACTACCCGTTCTTTCTTCACTGCATCCTCTTCGCTCTCCATTGCCCTCCACCTGTTCGATTTTATTCCCAAAAGAAATTCATTTCATAAATAGACTTGTAAATTTAAGCACCCATTGAACTTAGAATCTAAACTTAAGAAACAGGTTTAATCTAAAGGCAATGCTGAAATCACTGTATAGTATTACTTACCTGAATAGCCAATCTCACCACCGAAGGCGTACTAGTTCCGAATTGCCCCGCCGAGGAGAGACGGAGGGAGAGAGATAGATCGATTAGCTGAGGCACAAAAAAACTGCATTAAGAAACGGGCTTGAACTTGCACTTTGAATTGGGCTGGGCTAAGGATAAAAAAGAATTGTTAGTTGATACAACCCCATACTGTCATACACTCTCTGTTGGACCTTTCCATTGTCAGGTCCAAGCGTCCAAGAACACCATACGACTATTGGGCTTCATTAGAAAGGTCCAACTAAGTCTAATATAAATAAATAAATAATAGGTTGACAAAACATGGTATAATGTTAACAATTTTGAAGCAATAATACCAATACTTGAAGTTCTTAAATAAAATAAATACAATAATACTTGAATCCACTTATGAATGTGATTAAAATATTTCTTTAAGGGAATGAAATAGTTGAACCAAGAAATAAATTTTAGGAAAATTATGACAAAAAAATCGACTAGAAATATAAAAAAATTTCAAACAAATGCCTAACTAAAACTTTTCCCAAAACCTTATAATTGAATGAAAGAAAAACTTTTGATATCAAAATAATAAATATATTTCTGTGTATGTTTATATAGTACTAGAATCTTCTCTCTCTCTCTCTCTCTTTCTTTCTTTATAATTATAATAATTATTACCATCAAAATCTTTTTTTTTTATCCACAAATTCTGTATACTATAATAGTTTTTGTAATGTAATTTATTTTAGATAAAAATGTAATTAGCAAATGTGGTTTAAAAAAAAAAAGATTTCAAAAAATTTTCCGATGGACAGCTCATTAATTTAACAGCTTCACTTTGGGGTGGCGCGCTGCCGGAGCAATTTACTACCATATTTAGCTCTTCAAAATCCAAGTAAATTCTATTATGTCCAGATTCTTTTGAGCCTTTTTTTTCTCAGGCCAAAAAATTTAGCAATAAGGAGAGATGGCGGCACAAAAGAGAATCGAAGCAATATTAGAGAGGCTGTTTCCGGAATCTCCGACCACCGCCACCACCAAATCCAAGCCTAATAATAGCGATAATAATCATCATAATAATAACGGCTCCTCTGCTTCCACCACCACCAGGTCTTCTTCTTCAGCTTTCCTCGTTAATTCTCTTTATATAACTCTTTCACAATTTTTTATCAACGGCTTCTCATTGCTCTTTTATGTACTCTTTTTTTTTTTTTTTTCCTTTTGGTTGAAAGTGAACTTTAGCTGCTGAAGTTGTCACTTCGTTGTTTTCTCTGTATTTTAATTTTTCTTGTTTGGATTTCGAAGTTATTGTGAACTGAAATGTTGCTACAGTAATTATTCCAAATAATATTTCAAATAATACACTATCCAAACAAACCCAATGTATGATTTTGGCTGATAACTGAAATGTTGATGCATAAGCGCTATAAAGCCGAAATATTAATTATTAATATTGTATAACTTTGGTTGATTTTTTCTTGTTTGTAGAGTATGATACTGTGTTTGAGTGGTTAAAATAGAAGCTTCTACCTGAAATACCAAAATGTACCTTTAAAGGGAGTGTTTTGTGTGTGTTTGTTGTGTGCGTGCATGTATTTCAATTTTATTTTTTTTTTGCTTCAAGCAAAAAGAATTGGATACCTCCAAGCAAGGAAATTGATCTTGCATTTCTTTTGTGTGTTTGTGTTTGTCAATAAGAATTGGACTGCTACAACCAGAGAGAGTGAAACTTGTTGCCAATGATTTTTTTTTTTTTTTTTTGACAAAATTGGTTAAAACAGTAGTGCTGATGGAGTTCGGTGGTTGAAAGGCAAGAAATGGCCGAATGTATCCTCTGCATTGGGCATACTTGGTCCAAAATCGAGGTTAAATCCAACTGAGGAAATGCAGGTGTCATCCGGTTCAAGTGGTTCAATACAAGCTCCATCTTGCAGACCATGGAACCGTGATGATCTATTTAGGAGGTTGTCTACTTTCAAGTCCATGACTTGGTTTGCTAAACCACAGGTACAAATCTCAGAGCCTGCTCTCTGCAATGGGAATTGGATTTTTTTTTTTTTTTTTGGATGATTGGTTCTAAATTGCAAGACTTAATTCTTTTCTTGTCAAATATCAATCATGGGCATTGGCTGTTAAAGTTTTGTCTAAATTTTCCTGATCCAAGTTATAACTCCAATTCTAGTACGCAAAATTTTTCGGATAGTTGAGAATTGATAAAACTTCCATGAGATATCCACAACAAGATCAATGAGGCGTGGCAACATTTCATTGTTACAGCATAAAGTAATCTTGCCTATTTTAATGAGATGCTAGAAGCTCCATAAGCTGATCCACTTTGCCATATAATTATAGCATCATTTGTCAAAATTGTTTCAACCTGGATGTTTGCCTTTAGTGGCCATTGTGGTGCTCATAACATCATACATTCTGTCACCCATTTTTCTCCATATTCATGAAACCAGAAATTTATATTTTGTAAAACTCCATCATTCCCACATCACCGATATATACACCACATTTAGAATCCACTGTGGTTCATCTTTTCAAAGAGACTTGTCCAGAAAATTAGGTGAGATTTTCCAGACTTACCAAAACATCCTTTTAGCATATTTGTACATTTAGCTATGGATGTACTGGTGGATTTGAAGTACAGCTTGTAGAGAGATAATATCTGGTACCATAAATATTTAAGTGGACTTAAGATATGGGTTATGTTGCAGTTCCAAACTTCTTGTATGTAAATTGGATTAAATTCTTACAAATATGACCTTTCTCCATTTGAAAGTAAGACATATATTTCTTGGTATTGTTTGCCTTTATTGTCTCTCTTTCCATCAAACTCTGGAAGACAAGCCAGAATTAGAAAATTAATTCTCTCCATCAATATCAGACAATTAGTGCAGTGAATTGCACTAGGAGGGGTTGGATCAATGTGGATATGGATACCCTTGCCTGTGAATCATGTGGTGCACGTCTTCTTTTTTCTACTCCATCGTCTTGGACACAGCAACAAGGTAAGCACGATTCTCTTTACCATTCTGCTATGTGGAGGGCAAATTATTCTTCATGTTGTAGCTGATTTGTGAAGCAACTCATTTCTTTGTTTCTCTCTGATATCTTTTCTTTCTTTTTTGGTTCTCTTCTACTGTGTTCCTGGTGACTCATTACCAGTTGAGAAGGCAGCCTTGGTATTCAGTTTGAAGCTAGATACTGGGCACAAACTACTTTGCCCATGGGTGGACAATATCTGTGACGAAAAACTTGCAGAGTTTCCCCCAAAGCCAACTGCTGTTTTAGTTGATGACTATAAAAAAAGGTGTTCAGCTTTATTGCAGCTTTCAGCTCTCCCAATCATTTCACCTTCCGCCATTGATTACATAAGAAGCCCTCAGCTGGAGCAATTTTTTGGAGGACCTTCAGGTGCGGAGAAGAATAAATCTGCTGATGCTAGTAGAAGTCTCATAAATAACCCTCCTTCAGCATCTTCTGCTTCATACTATCAGGTTCAAACATTACGTATGCAAGTGATGCACTTGTAGAGGGATATTTAATATCTTACTGTAAAGAATAGTCTTCAGCCATTTTGCATGACTTTCAGCAGCTCGATTGTCTTTTAATGCCAGTATTTGTTAGCTGCTTCATCAATTTCTGCCCATTACATTTATTTTTTGTTACGATCTACAATCTTGAAGCTCAAAGCTTGTTTAAATTGTATATTTGATGGAATGCTAAGAAGCTATCCATTTAATGTGTGTTTATGCATACACAAACAGAGTCAGACAGATCCTTTGGAGTCATCTGTCATGAGCTTGTTTCAATTTCACTTTCTTGACCAGCTAATAATAGTGCTACTCCCGGATTCTTGTATTTGTTAGCAGTGTGACTTTTGCTTTTGGTTTGAACTGAACGGGTCCATGATTTGTATTGGTACTAACATTATGTTAGTTGGTTAACCTTCTAGAATTTTCTATCTTATGATGTTTATTAACATGAACATTGTATTTTGCAGGCACAAAAGCTAATCAGTCTTTTTGGCTGGGAATTTCATTCATTACCTTATATTGTTGATTGCAAGGTTGGAAAAGAAGATTCTAGCAACAATGTAAATTTGGCAAATCAACCTCATCTAGCCTCTGATAAGCTTAATCTGAGTGTCATCCGTTCCTCTGCTAAAGGGGTTTTGGAGGCTGTTAATGATTCTCAGGCTTCTGAGAGAGTTCTCTATGAACCCAATTCCGTTGTCTTTGAGTGCAGGCTTTGTGGTGCTAGTATTGGTTTGTGGGCTTTTTCTTCAGTTCCACAACCTATAGAGTTTCTGAGGTTGGTTGGATATACTGAAGTTGATGGTCAAAATGATACTCCCCAATCCAAGAATAGTGCTCCTGGGAGCTCCTTTTCCAGCAATGAGGGTCGTAATGATTTTGCGGCTTCTACATCTTCAAATGAGAAAACATGTACTTTGAATTTGACAATTGCTGGTGGTCCTCCACCTGCAAAGCAAAATTATAGAGCAACTATATCTTTGCCTCTGATTGGACGGAATTTGAGAGCTCGATTTTCCACCAACTATATGGTCTGTAAAGACCAAGAAATGGCATTGGTGGAAGGGAATACATCGCAACAGGCAAATGATCAAGTTGGTGAACCAGTTTCCAATAATGAAAAACAACTTGAAAACATGGAGGTTGTAGGAGGAGGTTTGGGTAGTGCTGACATGCTAGTAAAAAATGTGGGTAGTGCCAAGACAGTTGATTCTGTAGTCGAGGACTGTAACAGGTCACAAATTGGGGAATTTTCCAGCTGTAATGTCAAAAATAATGTTGGGATGGTCGTTGAGACTGCCACATGCAAAAATGACAACTTGCCAGGTGATAAGGAAAGTAACAATGCTGTGGAGTCTGGAGGGCAGGCTGGAGACAGCAATGTTCCTCACACTAGTTTGGGTAAAAGAGCTATCTTTGTTTTTTGCAGTGTCTCATGTTCTGAACTTTTACCTTGACAAAGAAAAAAATAGTGTCTTCTTTTCTGGTCTTTCTATGATTTTTGCTTCTGTACCCATTAATTAAGAGAAATTGTCATATCAACCTTGAACATTTTATGATATTGAATGGTGTTTTCCCAGATGCATATAACATCATACTATATGTGAAGCATGATATGTGTCCTGGTATGTTAACATATATAATACACTGTAAAGGTTCTTACCCATTTCCTACTTTCATGTTATTTTGACTGTCTAGCAATTGATGTAAAAAAAGTAGTTACTGATATTTTATCTGGTCTACTTCTAGAGGGTTCAGAGGTTAGTTCTTAGTCTGAAAAATATTGGTAAGCTTTTTATCTGCTGTTCTACAGGAAGGAATCCAGAACAAGAATCACTGCACAACTCGATGGAGTTCGATCCGATCAGGCAGCACAAACTTTTTTGTCCGTGGATTGCATCCATTGGTAATTCTGCTCCTGGATGGAAACAAACTCTGTCTGCTTTACAACGCCATAAAGAATTCTCGGAGTCCTTTGCTGAAAATCCACCATCTTCCTTAATTGAGGTAAATGACGAAGTGATACAATAGCAGCAGTAATTACAATATGCATGCCAAAATTAGAGAGTATAGTTCGCATTTGGTGTTTATCGTGGTCTGCAATTTTGGTTTACTGGTACATGTATTTTTCTGGTTGGTACTCTTCAATCTGCTGTAGCTAAACAAGCATCTTGAATTATGCTCCTAATCATAGAATTTTATGCTACTTGGTTCACCTTGTACAGTATATGAGTATGCATAACACTTGGAATAGTTAGTTACTATCATTTCAATGTTGTGATCCAAGATAATAAGAGCATCACGTACAGCATCTGTATCAATTTGCTTCTTAGTTGCTGCACCCAGTTTTCATCTTAGTCTCAAATGACTCAGCCTAGAATGTAAAATTTTACCTAAACCCATTTGAGATACGGTTCCAAACTGAAATGCTTGTTGGGTGAATTCTTTGTCTTGTAGCCGCAGTCTTAGCCTATTTAATTTTCTCTGTCTACTTGGCTTCCTCCTTTGTAAATGTATAAGTGTCAAATGCATTCTTATGTCCTCTCTTTGATATAGGTGGATGATCCAATTGCTTCAATCAGAAAGCTTTTCAGTTCCCCACCTGTAAAAAGAACGAAGCATACTCATGCGAGCTAGTGCCTGGGATAGTGTTGACTTTGTAGCATGTCAAATGATTGTGAGATTGCAGAGCTAATCAGGAAAGCACACTTACGTATGCATACTTAGCTTTTCTAGTTTTTCTTGCCTACTTGAATTTAAAGATTTCCTTTTAAGGATGAGTGTAATAGCTTTTCATTATTTTCAGCTTGTTGCGATTGCAGCTGTACTGTCCATGTATGCATAACTCCAATTTATGACAGCACAAAAATTTACTGAGAATCATCAATGTGAAAGAATTTCCCCGCACAATCTTGTCCTCTATTACAAAATGGAAATAAGTGATCTATAGGGGCTTCATTCATTTTATCAACCCACAATTGGTAATCAACACCTTTGAGTATGGTCGATTAAAGCCTCTCTCTGCTACAACAGCCCTTTTGTCTCCTATCAACTTTGCTACCCTGGTGGGCAATTCATAAAGAAGAAATGTTAATTTCAAATTGTATCTAGGAAAATGATCATTTGCTGTATGTTATTTGTCCTATTGTGTGTGCATAGAGTTGCTCATCTATGTAATGTCATGTTGGTATTGTTAGGCAGAGAGAGTACAACAGGTACCTGAAATAGGGAGAACTGGTATTCTCCTGTACTGTCTTCACTTGGCTAATCTTCTCAACAACGTCCATTCCTTCCAATACTCTTCCAATCACTAATGTTGATGCATCTAGTTCAGGCGAGTCTTTAATAGCAATGACAAATTCTGTCCCATTAGGATCCGCTCCCACCTTTTCTTGATCAATCTCTAGCTTCCCTTTGCGTGCAATCAATTTCAACTTGGGTGGTGGTTTTGAAGGATCCCTCACTACAATGCCAATGCTTTTGGCCAAATTCTTTGTCCCTGGACAAGCCGCATACTGCTTCTCCCATTCATCTGTGAGTCTGTCAGCAGCCAAATTGCTTCCAGCCTTCCTCGCAAGCTCAGCATCAACACCATATGATCTCACTCCACTATGTTGGACATAGTTTGGCGTGATCTTAACAAATTCTTTTCTTCTATAACTAATGCCCGCTGCACCACTGACAAGATCACTGAATCGGGCTGTACCAAATGGAACACTATCACTGTATAGCCCGATCACAATTCTACCAAGAGGCACGCCATCAATTGACACTTCAAGAAATGCCCTCTGGGTTGGATTTTGTTCTCCACAGGGATCTGCAGTTTTCTTTGAATCGTCTTCTGGGGCAAGTTGTTCAGTTTTTTGAGGATCATCCTCACTTTCGACTGGTTGTTCGGTGTTTCGAGGAGCAACCTCACTTTCCACAAGTTCAGTGTTCCTAGGAACTTCATTTTCCTCACTTTCCACAAGTTGTTCAGTTTCTTTACTTGTATCCTCAATTTCCTCCGCTCTTGCTCTTGAATGGTGCAATGGCTCCACCGTCTGTGAGCCTAAGAGTAATAGCAAAGATGAGTTGGTACAAATTGCAAGTTCTCTGCGTGAGACTTTACAGCATTGCTTGATACTTGTGGTTTGAGTTTGCGAAGGAGGTAGTGCTGGGGGTTGAAGTAACTGGGGTGAGTACTGCATCAGTTTCTGACTTGACCACATTTGATTCGGTTGTATTCTAGCTCTGTTTCTGCTGGTGTTTCTCCAATAACTTTCATAAATCATGATATGTCTGTTTTCTCCTCCATAGAGACTGATTTTGTGGATAAGGAAAGGAGAAACCAAGCCATAAGCCAGGAAAGTTGATCGCTTCGAATTCAGTATCGTCAGGTCAGCAAGCTCTTTCCTATTGGGCCATCTAGTTTTGCCGACTTTTCTGAACTCGGAAGCAATAGACCACCAGAATGTGGCCCAATTAAAGGAAATCAAGTTTTTGCTTAATGAAAATTACATGAGGACTTTCAAATTTGCAGTGGGATAATTACTGCTATTGCCACTTCAGCTATTGCTAATGATAGTCCATTTTGTTAAAGTGATTTTGCAAAAATTGCAGAGTAAATGGAGTGCCATTCACAATAACTGAAGCACATGACAAGTGATATTGTTGCTTGTCCCTTTTAGGATAATAACGCGATCTGCTCAGGAAAAAAAAAAACTAATAAAGCCAAATATAAGTTGCAAAAAACTTTATTAACGATTTTTGCATTCATTGAATAAAAATTAAGTTCTACCTGCTGTAATACATGTAACACGCGGTTCTTAAAGAACCAGGGGGTTGCTGCAGATATTTTATATGTACTGTTTTTGATGGCATCATAGTCTAACTGGTTCCTACTTTTTAGTCCAAACTCGAGGTCGTGATGAACCCGTAAATTTAAGGATCCATCGGATAACTTTCTTTCTTCTTTGGACTTGAGCCATACCAAGTTTTTTTTTTTTGACAATAAAAAATTTGAATGAATTCAGCTTCGATTATCATCACGAGTCAAAACAGGTTTATGATATCATAAATCGCTTACAAGAGTTCTTACGACTCGCTTATCAGTTCAATTCTTACATCGACAGTAAGATTTAATAAGTCTTTCTATTGATTAAGGCAAAACTAGATTTTTGCCAAGAAAAAAGAAAAGAAAAAGAAAAGCAAAAATAGCTGAATTTCGCAAGTGCAAAGACTGACGCTGAACAGAGCAGTCCAAAGTCGCGGAATATTTGACACACAATGCAACACAGCCCACAATCATCACAGAAAAGCCGGGTCATTGAGTTTAACACTCACTGTAAAATAGCCCAAAAAAATTTGGACCAAAATCAGCAGGAGAAAGCCCAAAAAAATTGGACCATTTCTCGATTTGTGCGTGTCATCCTTGCGCAGGAGCCATGCTAATCTTCTCTGTATCGTTCCAATTTTATCGGATGTCACCGAAGGGACGTTGGTTGCTGCCCGAAGAGCAAATATAACGTGCTTGGCTTTTCTGCTCGCAGGCGATGTGGGAATTGAGTGCAATTATAGAACACGAATGCCATTAAAGCTGGCTCGAAAAACTGAACACCTGAATTCCAAATACTTGTGCGCTTGCCTATCGTCCATTCATGAAACTAGAACTCAAACTTCATTTGGATCTGATTATTAGAATCCAGTCTACTATCGAGCTAAAATATGACAATGAATTGATATCACAAGAAGATTACTCCATTGCCAGGTATACTGCTAAATAAGAGTCTCCATCTCCCCAACAATGTGTAGCACATAACACACAAGGAACAGCAAGTACAGCAGAAAGAATGGCTCCCCCTTCGTAAATTAGTTCCAGACATCATTGCTTTCTTCTACCATTCTAATGTCTCTACCACATTCACCACTTCTCTCCCTCCTGGAAGTAAAACCAACAGATTATTGCAAGAATATACCTATTGATTTGCGGAATAACACAGTTAAACGATCTATGAGCATAACAAATACCAGCATCAATAAATGAGAGAGCATAGAAGTACTTTTCCAACTAACAAGTAAACTGGCTATCAAACGCAACCAGAAGCAATACTGGGAATATATTCTCCCAGTAACAACCACGGACTACTTCAGCAAGGGACATCAAGATTAGCAAGACAAATAGTACAATTTCTTAATCAGACTTGATCTGGCCATCCCAAATCTCCTCCCTAAGCAATGCTCAAACATAATTACAAGAGTGTTTTAAAATACTCTCTCAAAGAGCCTCCCATTGCTTTCACACTTGATTCGCTTTAATAATAGCCAACACTTCTCAGATCTCCTTGTGATGGTTTCTGGTTATCACTTCCTTGTCCCAAAAACACCAGCCGACCTACAAGACCCACATAACCAGAGTTCACCATATTATCAGTGTTTCACCATTTTTTTTTTGGGTACTAAATGAAACTTCCAAAAATTCATTGACAGAACAAGCTTTATACATGTAACTTTATAGGAATAGATCAATTGAAAAGCAAAATTGGAGTGCTCCATTTGTATCTGTTAACAGATACTGTATATCCTATTCATTAAGCAGTCATGCAAACAGTCTAGTCAGGTTTTCAAGTGACCAAATGCTTTCATATTTTGGCATCAGAAGAGATGAGACACCATAGACTAACATACATAAAATTTCTTTCAAACATCCTTAAAAAAAAAATCACCGAGCGGCAAATAGCTGAAAAAACAGCATCAATATAAGTACAGAAATATGTAGTTTACCAACATGAAATCAGAAAATAAAACAGATTGAATTGATACTGTACCTTCAATAAACATAGTTTCTTGTTTCTGGAGACAAGCACTATAACTAACAACAGTGCAATTATGATAGTATGTGGGAACACGGTGATAAACTTACCATTTCGGCGTATTGCAATCTCTCGTATACGTCGAACTAGACCAGTTATCGGATCATTAAATATCTTAGTCTCCAGATTTCCTTCCACGTACAAGACTGATCTGTGAGGTGATGCAAACATCAATAACATTAAGGATATAACCATAACTCAAAAGAAAGTGAGCAATTGATTGATGCACTAACACGTGGGAGCAAGGGATGCTCATGGTTGTTAAGTGAAGAACAGTGCATGCTGATGAGTATAAGTGCAGGGCGAATCGTGCTCAAAGCTAACTCAGTAGAAAGAAACAGAGAGAGAGAGAGAGAGAGCAGAGAAAAACAGCCAAGGTAAATCTCCATAGGCTACAATCTTTAATAAATCAACTATGATGAGAAAGTAGACTGATTAAACATAGTAACAATGCCCAAGGACCACCAGTTCGTATCAATAAAAATAGTAACAACTAAAGGGGTAAGACTTACGGAGCAGGATTTGTTGTACAAACACCAACAAATTGAATAAAAAAAAAGGTGAAATTCTCGAACCACAACATAAACCATCTAATTTGGTGGTCTGCCAAGTAATCTACAAAACTGACTCACTTTAGTATTAAATTCCCAATTATGAGCTGTCGTTTCTCAGAAACCAGCAGAACACTGGACATAATCCAAGTTTCATTAATTTGGATTCTAAGTTTCTTTTCACCTCTTTCAATTGAATTAAAAGTTCATGTTAGTATACATAGGAGTTTGACATGTTATATGCAATAACTTTTAGAATTTCAACACTTAATAGCCATAACCTTTGCAAAATGTCAATCACAGAAGCCTAAATAAATCCAAACAGGCTCACCCTGGTACAGCATGCTTCACAGTTAGCGCTCCTAACCTCTCAGGGTAAACTGCAACCCGGTGCCATTGAACTGCACACCTATCTGCAAATTCTCTAGGCTCCTCATTATCAAATGGCCTCCTACTGTTCCGAATCCCACCTGTCCCAAGCGACAGCAGAGTGACTGCCCTCTCATTCCTTAACTTCTTCTGAAGAGGAGAGAGTGACAGCAGAGTTACCGTATTGATAGGGGAAGGGTTGAGTTTGATGATAAAATAAGAGAGATTATCAGTAGAGGCGTCCATTGCCAGTAATGGAAAATTTGATTAAAAAAATTCCAGTAATTAAGGAATCGATTGTTTAAAACCAATAATATTCGATTACCTTCCAAACTTTAGTTTGGTGAATTGGATTGAAAAATCAGTAATTCGGTAATATCCAAAATTAAAAATGTCAATAGTGAATTTAAATATTTTAATTTTTTTCAAAAAAATTGTTGTAACAAAATAATATCTCATATGTTTTTAATAAAATTCAATCAACTTAATTCAAATAAAAATGATATGCAAAAAAAAAAAAAAGTTCATAATCCTAAGCCCTAACTCATAATCTCAATTCTTAAACAACATTGAAATAAACAAGAATTCTAAATTTAATTGTCAAACTAAACTCCAACACGCTAACTTCCATCAAAATTTGACTTCCAAGTGTAATTATAATTAAGTTAGCTAATTAGTAATTACAAATTAGTATTTAGTAATAGGATTAAGATTTAATCTTATATTTAGTAATAAAAAATGTACTAATTTGGTTGGTAATCGGTAATATATTTTTAATATCCATTCTTGAACGATTTTATCGAATATTATATTTTGATTTTTCCGAATTCCATTGTTTTGAAATTTGATCTAAATTGGATCAGCTGATTTTTCAATTTTTTTTCCCGAAATATGAACACTTGTAATTATAAGTAAGAGGTCTGAATTCAAGACCTCCCACTTACCCAAAAAAAAAAAAAAAAGTTACTATATTGACACCTATTATTTCTTAACTTTTTTAAAGTTAAATATTCAAGTAAGTTATTTCAGATTTATAATTCACATGTCAAAACAATATACGAGTATGAGTATAGTATTCCAAGTAAATTTTAAAAAAATTTCTTCTTCTTGCTATACAACATTGGGAAAGGCGGTATATGTCCTCATGATGTGAAGATTCAAAACAAATGGATTGAAATTTAAATTAATTGAAGGGACGGTCAAAGCAAAATATGAGTATAGTATTCCAAGTAAATTAAAAAAAATTTCTTCATGCTACACAACATCGGGAAAGACGGGCATATGTCCACATGATGTAAATGCTCAAATCAAATGGGTTGAAGACTAAATTGATTGAAGGGATGTATGTTGAATTGATATAGTCGTTATAGGGCTAGCTACCCCTTTCTTGCTTAATCTTTCTAGTTTGTTGAACTTCAATTATTTGCTAAAGACTTTTTTTTTTCTTCTCTTATCAAGTGCTTAACTTTAGTAGGGGAAAGGATACAGAAGCCTGTATAAACCAAGGGATTCGTGAATCATCATTGTAACAAATTGTTAGCAGTAGACTTCAACATTGCGTAATCTTTTGTTTCCTACATATTCAAAATGTTAGAATTATTTGCCTTAAAATCAACCTTTTATATTTTGTTTTCATTATGTATCAGCTTTTATGTTATCTAACACATTTAAAACATTTACAGTATTATACAAAATTGCTTCTCAGAACTTTGAATTTTTACTTTCAAAAGCCCCCGCGCACAATAGTTTATTGACATGTGTTTTCACGAAAAAAAAATGGGGAGGAAATGGAATATGGTGGAAACAAAGCTGTAGAAATGGAATGTGAAAGGTGAAAATTACACTCGGCTTGAGATGATGGAGTAATTTGAGGCAGCCAAGGCATGGTTTATTCTACGAAACCTATGAATCCCAGTTTGTACCAGGTGACTTCGGGTGATACTGGTCTGAGTTTTTGCAAAGCAGACTTGACTGTATGCACCCCACCCCCGAGTTGCTAGGTGTCCGTACAGTAGCATCTTTTTCATTTGGGTTAAGGATTAGTTCACAAGGAGTAAGCTGCTGAAATCTTCTAACTTCTGCGTTAAACTTTCTCCCACAAGGCCATTTCCACTCCCCACCATTAAAACTTTTTGCCATAGGGTCCAATTTTGACAGATTGAATCCAGTAAGCAAGTTCTCAGAAAAGTGCAAGTATAATGGATGCCATTGGCCATAACAGAAGTTGGTATCTTGACCATTTCCAACCATCTCAGCTTTAAAAGTTTTCCCCAACTCCATGAGCAGTCTGCTGGGATTTTAGCCCCCCCCCCCCCCCCCCCCCAAAAGGATGAGGATTTAAGCTGAATTATGTGTACCCACTTCACCCATAATGTAAAGTTGTGGGAGAGTATCTCAAAGAGCAAAGAAGTTGGCTTATCATAATGGGAAGATGTATTGTGTTGCTTCTCTTCTGACAGGAATAGTTGGAGTGGCGGCTTGCAACTCCGCTCCTCCATTTCTGGTGCTATTTTGAATTTTTCTTGATTTTTATTCATCTGACAATCCAACAACAATTGATTTTTTTTTTAGTGTTCACAATTCTTTTCGACTCACGATCCTTTCAGTACCTGATGCTCATTACTAGTGAAGTAATAGTTAATCTCATTATGCCATCAATTCTTGTTTCATCTGCAGAAGATGAATGCCTGATTCTCTCCCCCCCCCCCCCTCCTCCTCCTCCTCCTCCTCCTCCTCCTCCTCCTTTAATCGAGTTTGTTATAATTTTGGAATGGTTTCTAAGATAAAAAGGGAAACAATGAACAAGAATATTAAAATACGCTAAAAAACACTTAATCCATACGGACGGAGCTAAAGTAATATTTTAGCACATTCCTGTTTCTGCTGTTCTTGCCTGTTGTAAGGACGTAGTTGCAAACTGGAGAAGGATACCTTTAAGTAGGCAAAATTGGGATTTCGTTGGATGTGTTCCTCCCTTGCTGATGATTTGTTGGGAACAACACTAATGCTAGCTACTGATGTAATTGGAACGAGTACATTCCTTTGAGTGCACCGTCGTTGCTGATCAATGAAATTCTCAATGTAAAGGAATCTTAAATTAGTAGTGAATGGCTTTCAGAGTAAAACACAAACATTTTTCGTGTTATTGGAGGGAACCAAAATGAAATGACTCAAAAAATTTGCTCGCTCCTCACTCCTTAGCTGCATGCTTATAATCTCAAATGAGTAAAAGTTTCAAGAATAGTATCCTAACTGTATATTGAAATTGCAGATCCCTAAGAAGAGAGCGAGCGAGCGAGAGAATCAGAGTAGATTATAGGGCAGGGTTTGGATTTGGGACAACGACGAAGACTATGGATTACCTGAAGAAGAAGCTGTAAGTTCGTGTAGGCGAATTCATTCTCTAGCCGTAAATTATGAAGCTTCGATGTGGTCTATTTCTCTTAGTTGATTTCTTATTTTGGTTTATTACTTGATTGAGCCTGGATCCTACTTTTTCTTTTATTTTTGTTTTTGTTGTCTTGCAGCCTGCATGATTTGCCTGTCTTTATCATCCGTAGACGTAAGTTCGTCTTCCACCTCCCTCTCCCTCTTCAGCTCACGTCTTATTGTTGTTCAAACATTGATACCGTTAGTATCACTTAGCACAGAGTAGGCAAGTGATTTTTTTTTTCTTTTGGATTTTTGCCCCTCACTTTTTCTTATTTCTGTATAAATCAAACAGCTGTTCTTGCTGGTATTTCGATGGCAGCTGGATGGATGTTACCCGGTATCATTGACAAGTACATTTCCGGGTTGGTTTTTCTGTGCTTTGCCCCATTTTTTTGTTTTCAGAAATTGTTAGTATGCGAAAGACTCGATTTCGCTTCTGCATTCTGTGTAAATAAGCATAGAAGAATTGAAAACTTCTGTGTGGGGGCACTCTCTTCTTCTGTATCATTTAGCTTATGCTAGGTGGCTGCTGCTGCTGTTGTTGTTATGTTTTCTTTTCAGAGCAGTATGCATTGCTTGTGAACCAGTTGACCATGTCTATGTGTACGTTTTTCTTTTATGTATGTATGTGCAAGAGGATGGTTGTGGCAGTGATAAATTTGTTTCTTTGTTAGGGCATTACATTGCATCTGATTGAGGAGCTATGATTATATATCTTTTTCAGTTGTTTTTTCCTTCTTTTTACCTTTGGAGTTAGCATGTAGTTTTAAGCTCTGGACAATTATCTATTGGACACATGGTAATGGTAATAGTTCTAATGATGCTTTTCTTGATGGCACAGAATAAAATATGAAGCGCAGCTGGAGATGATTCATAAAATAAGGTATTTTTTCATGCATCTGAGAAAACCAGAAAAATCTGGACTAGTGCCCTTAACTTGTACTATTTTGTTTACTATTTTAGAGTGTTGCTTGGCATCGTTATGCTTCTTATGGCAATGTTTGTCGTTTGATGTGCTACCCTTAGAGGTGGATGGGTGGTTTAGTGCTACCCTTAGAGGTGATTATTCCATTTCTATCTCTTTGAATTTCTTTAATTGCGACAAGATGCAGTTGTGCAGCTTCATGGCAAAAAAGATTCAAATTCAGTTGGAGACTACTCAAGCTGTGATAACTAGTTCATAATTAATTACGTCTCAATAGAATAGAATAGAATTTGGACTATATGAACTGTGAAAGAGTGATTAACAACACTAATTGAGTTATAAAAGTTGAACCATTTGAGCTAGGCATTCAGGAAGCTAGCTATAGGTGCGCTTATGGCTGTTGATTTAGTTGTAGATGTTGTATCGTACTTACGTACATTTAAACATTATGATTATTTTATTCTTTATAATAAGGTTAATCACTCACATTTGCAATAATGTTCTTTGTGACAGCCCCACCTCCCCCTAAGGCGAACCAGAGGGTTCGGCGGACCGCCTGCCCAGCTCTCGCCGGGACTCAAAATTCAAAACAATAAAACTAGATAAACCCACAAGCGTACTATTCACAATATATCTAACGCCAAAAGAGTTCTAATTACATTTTCAAAATATCACTCTAATATACTATAACCACAACCAGCAGAAGATAGACCCTAAGGAGGGTTCTTATACAAACCACCAAAACAAAAACAAAAAAATATCCCAACTGTCCGACTGTTACAATCAAACCTAACTATGCTAGTGTATGTGCCAAAAGTCCCCGCGTCGGCCCCTGCTAAGGAAAACAAAAGGAAAGGGGTAAGCTATATGCTTGGTAAGTAAACAGGGGCAAAAGCGTAAATCTCACATATTAACAATTACACAATAAGAGTAAAGCAAAAGCAGAAAAGTAACATCACATAATAAGGATACAGGTGGCTCCAAAGCCAGATCGTTTGCCATGTGTGACCTCCTGCCGACACTCCGTCGACCTCAAATAATGGTCCGTAGAACGTCACTTGTACTCCCACCGTACACCTTATCACCCTCTCTGGCCAGTCACCTCACAAACTTGCCCGGGCGAACGAAATCACAAACTTGAGCTTGAGTCACAAGCTCGGGTCACAAACTTGGTCCACATTCTCGGTGAACCGGATTCACAAACTTGGTGACCTCAGACTAAGTTGGACTGGCTTCGACCAAACCCTGACCGGCTCGAATAGTCCATCTAGGTCGGAAGATCAACCCCAAACTCACAAACTTCACAAAATTTATTCAAAAGTTACCCCGAGCCACGAGCTCAAGGGTTTTAGTTCCAAAATTGCTCATATACACAAGCCATGTACAAATATGTGCGCAAGTTAGGGTTTAGGTCGAGTGCGATAAAGTACACCCTCGCCTAGGTACCCTCTTCATACATATCGAAACACATAAGCAACTAACACACAAGAGCGGCCTGAATACTTACACAACGAACAAAAGAGCAAAAGTACGAAATTCGTGCCGCGAGTAGTAGCTAGTAGGCCCCACTGGCTCCACCTAGCTCACCAACGTCTGAAATTGAAGATTGTGTCACAATATATCACAAACGGCTGCTAACATATTTAAAACAAGCAAAACGGCAAAATCGGCACATGTAAGTGCGGAAACGGCAAAATGGGCACACGCGCCCGCGCGGAACGGCAAACGGAAATGGCCAAATCTGCCTTCTCAAACCGTTTTGATCAAAAGTTAGGCTAGGAATATCGGATCAAGGTACATGAGATACCGTTGTGAAGCTAAGAGGAAGGGATACAATTCTCATGAAGACACCTAAGTCCGGATCTGAAAAGAAATAGGTCAAAAGTATGGAAAATCGTTCCAGAAATGCGCACTTTAGAGTGACGAACAGGGTATGTTTGCTGTACCATAACTCCCAGCTCACAAATCCAAATCAGGAAATTCCAAAGGCATTAGAAAGCTGAGACATAAGGCTAAAACTTTGATGTTTTGGCCGAGACCTGAATCCACTCAGAACAGAACGAAAATTGAGTGCCAAAGTACCCGTCAGAACTGTCCAGATCAAAGGCAGTTCTGACGATCAATCTTGTTTTGGTCATAACGGAAGCTACGGAACTCGGATTTCGACGCACTTTATACCGTTTCGAAGCTAAAACCAAGATCTATATTTCTTATGAAGGAGTCAACACCCAGATCGCATGTTATCAAAACGGATAAAACATGGGCAGAAGCAAAAATCAAAACGGAACACAATCCAGGGTACCAAAATAGGTGCAATCCCACTTAGCAGCAGGTCCCCCCTATAGGTACATTTGTCCCACATCGGGGTTGGGGTTGGGTTTGGGTTGGGATATAAGTCCCTGGGATTGCCTCAAGAGTTGCCGGCTTTTGAGGTTAATTCTGGGATTAGGTTTATAAAACAACAAAAGTCTGATTCAGGCTGTTGAAAAAAAAATAGGTGCTAGTGTTTTGTCTATAACTCGGGCTACACTGATCCGTTTAACCTGAAATTTTGCAGACATATTTAGGACATAAGAGGCTACAATGTCACAGAAGGTCACTCAACCCAGTTTTGAGTGCAAACAGGTCAAAAATGCAAGATACTTCATCAACAACGTAAAACAGATTCACCAAAACGCATTCTATCGGAAACTTCATAACTCAGGCTCTACAAGTCCAAATCCAGAAATTCCAAAACCAGTTGAAAGCTAAGAAACAGGGCTAAATTTCATCAGAAGGCCTCAACAACCAATTCGGAATAAATTCCAGCCAAAACAACCAATTACAGTCGCAAATCCCAATTTCGGGTAAACCATAACAGCAATAGTAATTTCGACTTTTCTCATTCCACACTACTCCGATTGACCTGAAATTTTGTAGGCACCTCCAAAATGTCATTCCCTAAAACTTTCATGTTTTGAGCTAAGGCCAATTCGGCCTCTATCTATGACCTAAAATTTCGGACAGAATGTTCATCACAAAACCCTCACTTTTCAATTTTTGGTCCAAAACAGAAATTGGTTGCAATTAATCACTTTTCCCACCTCCTAGAGTCATTATAGACCATTTCCAATCATCATAGATAGCCACACAATCATGCTTATCTTAAAACAGAAAATTCCCCAAAAATAATAAAACTTCATTATTTCAACCACAAATCAAGAATTAATCCATAAACTTGCATCTTATACTACCACTAAGCATGATTTAAGCATCAATTAAAGGAGGAGGGTGGTTCTTCACAACTTACCTTGAAAACAAGAGAGAGAGAGCAATTGGTCACCTTAGCTTTCCAAATAACTTCACCAATCACCTCAAAATCACTAAATGGAGGAGTTTTATGGAGCAATTACAAATTTAACCGGTTGAAGTGGAAGATTGAGCAAGGTTGGAGCAAAGAAATTGGAGAGCTTTTCTTTTCCTTTTTTTGCTTGAAGTGAATCGGCCAAGGAGAGAAGAAAATAAGGAATTTTGGTCAATTTTTTTGGTATTTATTTGGTAAAAGTGGTAAGATGGTCTTATGGTCAAATTCCAAGTCCAATCACAAAGTGACACTTGTCACTCTTATTAATGCATAGCTATCCTTTTGTCTCTCCAACTCTCATCCATTTGATAACCTCTAATTATCTCTTAACCCCCGATAAATTAATCCCAGTATCCAAAACTTAACCTAGTTGGCCGAATTTTTCCGAACTTTTCGCACTAGTGGGTCCCACGTCCGGTATACGCTCTTAATTTCTCAAAATCTATTCGATACTAGAAAAATCATCTAAAAATTATATCTGCTCCTTAAAAATATTTAGAAATTTTTCTAATCACGAAAATGCAGAAAACAAGCCATGAAAAATACGAAAACCTAGAAAATAGGAAATTACGGGTTCTCACATTCTTTTCGTCCCTTACTTTTAAAATGAAGCAAATTTATTCCTGACATTTAAAAATCGAAGCTATTACATCCCTAAAACCAACTTTTAATGAATCAAACTATTCAGCAGTTTGGTTACAAATTTCAGGGATAAAATTGATAGATCATTTGGTGTAAAATTTAAGGAATCAAAAAAGGGGAAAAATAACGAATTATAACACAAAAAAAGAAGTGTTAATCTTTCCTACACTATAGTCTCAGTGGTAGGATGAACTATAGTGCAACTCAGTTCCAGCCATCCTGAACAACTCTTGCCAGAATTTATTGGTAAAGATTCTGTCCCTATCTGTTATAATAGACTCAGGTAGACCATGAAGCTTATAAATGTGATCCAAGAAAGCTTGAGCCATCTGTGCAGCTGAGAAGGGATGTGATAGAGCTACATTAAAATTACCTTCTGGGGAGGTCCGTTTGATATCCAAAAACTGCTCAGCAACAGTCAGACAAGTAGGGAATGTTGGGGTGAACCAGAAAAGTTTGGGTAGAGCCGGATCTAAGCGTTGGCTAGGTAAGCGTCCTGTAGTAAGAGGAGTAGTTATGAACCCTTTAGTATTTTCTTTGTTAGTTCTATCTCTTTTTCCTTCAGATAAATCTAAAACTCCTTTGAAAAAGAAAAAGAAATAATTTCTATTTTTTGTTAATTCAATAAAATAAATATAATATAAATAGTAGACTGGAAATGAAAGTCTATTTCTCGCATCCATCACACAAAAATATCGGATGCAAAACATTTGGTACATGAAGCCACGATCTGATAAATATACATCCAAATATACATACTTATATAGCTAGAAAGTATGTAATCAAAGACAGAGTGGAGCGCAATACAACGGAGAGTTGTATGCTGCGTTCGGGAAGGATGAATCGCTCCCGAAAAGGAATCTATTGATTCTCTCCCAATTGGTTGGACCATAGGTGCAATGATTTACATCACGAGCGAGGTCTCTGGTTCAAGTCCAGGATGGCCCAGTGGAAACCATAAAATTCATACACAATGGAGGGATATGATAGATCGTCTTATTTTTTTAGATAGTAAATGGAGTCCCCTCTTCCATATTATATTAGCCGGTACGTATCATTGATACTGGAGAGGTTGTTTTTTTGCTTTTGTGCCTGCTCATGATATGATCTAAACGAGTCGCACATACACCCGAGTACATGTTCCTCGACGCTGAGGGCATCCCCGAAGGGCTAGGGAAGGGGCGACGCAATCAAATTGTCAACCTGTGTATAACTACCAGGATAGTGTCAAATCCCTTGGAACAAGGTAGCTTCTCTATAAAATCCATGGTAATGTGTGACCAAGCTTGAGTTGGTATAGGTAGAGGCTGTAGCAGGCCTGAATATGGTACATGCTCACTCTCATTCCTCTGGCAGACTTCACACCCTTGCACAAACTGAATGATGTCCTACATCATCCCTGGTCAGTAGAATATACTTTGCACTCTCTGTATACATGCCTTTTGGCGAGAATGACCTCCAACAGGGGACTCATGCAGTGTCTTGATTATCTTTTGCTTGATTCCTTGACTGTCCCCTACATACAACCTCCATTTATATCTGAGTATTCCCTGGCTGAGTCAAAAGTCAGAATCCTGTGGCTCAGGATCCAACAGCAACTGGCTCAGCAGGTCCTGGCACTATTTATCTTCAAAGTAACTGTCCTGTAATTCCTGCATCCATACAGGTTGAACACTAGTTATTGCCATGAGTTGTTGCTGCTCAGGTATATGCTCAGGGATAATCCTCCTGGATAAAATATTAGCAACTGTGTTTTTTGAGCCTTTCTTATACTTGATTTCATAGACTAACCCCAGTAGTTTTGTTAGCCACTTGTACTAAGCAGTAGTGGTTAACCTTTGCTCCAATAGAAACTTCAGTGATTTTTGATCTGTCCTGATGATGAAGTGATTCCCTACCAGATAATGTTTCTACTTTGTGACTGCAAAAACCAGTGCCATCAGCTCCTTCTCATAGACAGATAACCCCATATTCTTGAGGGAGAAGGCCTTGCTGATAAATGCTATAGGGTGACCTTCCTGCAGGAGTACAGCCCCCATGCCTTGTCCACTGACATCTGACTCTACCACAAAAGGGATATCAAAGTTAGGCAGTCGCAGCACTGGAGCACTGCTGATAGCTTGCTTAAGGTGATCAAAAGCCTTTTGAGAATCTGCACCCCATTTATAAGCATCCTTCTTAAGTAAGTTTGTTAGCGGCTTGCTGATGGCTCCATACCCTTGTATGAAGCGCCTGTAGTAACCTGTAAGCCCCAAGAAGCCTCTAAGTTCTTTAACAGATTTAGGGGTAGGCTAAGACAAAATGCTTTCTACCTTGTTCATGTCCATGCTCACCTCTTTGCTGGATACTGCGTGTCCCAAATATTTCATTTCCTGTTGAGCAAAAGAGCATTTAGAGAGTTTGGCATACAGTTGGTGCTGCTTGAGCACTTCCAATACTTGTTGTAGGTGTTTCTGATGAAGCTCCAAGCTAGTGCTGTAGATCAATATGTCATCAAAGAACACCAAAACAAATTTCCTCAGGAAAGGCTCAAACACCTGGTTTATTAAGGCTTGAAAATGTTGCAGGTGCATTTGTTAGTCCGAAAGGCATCACCAAAAACTCATAATGACCTTGGTGAGTTTGAAAATGTTACTCTGATCTCAAGTCAGTTTTTGAGAAAAATCTGGCCCCATACAATTCATCCAAGAGCTCATCAATTTTGGGTATCGGGTGCCTATCTTTGACTGTTAAATCATTAAGGTGCCTATAATCTACACAAAAATGCTAGGTATTGTACTTCTTTTTAGCTAGTGGCACCGGGAATGCATAGGGGCTATTACTTGGCTTGATGATCCCAGACTTCAACATTTCAGCTATCTGCCTTTCAATTTCTGACTTCTGTGAGTGAGGATATCTATATGGTTTCATTTTGAATGCCTGTGCCCCATGTTTCAAAGGGATTTGATGATCCAAATGCCTGTTAGGAGGTAACTGAGTAGGCTCCTGAAAGACTTCAGGAAACTGGTCTAGCACTACTGTTATTGAGTGAGGGGCAAAAAGAATATTTTTATTAAACTGGTCTAGCACTTTGTTTTAAAAGTGAGGGACAAAAAAAAATATTTTTATTAAATGTGAGGGATGAAACAAGTCATTTTCCCCTATAATAATATAGCAAACACTATTTAAGTGTTAATGGCCTTATGAACAGTAACTAATGGACTGTTTATAATACAGCTTGTTGCACTTTTATGGGTTTTTTGATAAATTTAATCCACTGTTTGGTCCATGTACCATTTTACTCTCTGTTCTACTTGATCAGTTTGGTTTTCTCCGCTAGTTTCCAAGTAGTTATAGGGTTGCCGCTGCTCCTTCCTCTAAGAACACTACCTTCAAGACAATATAATAAGTTGCTCCTTCCTCTAAGAACACTACTTTCAATTTTTTTTTTTGGATGGCAAACTCAAGTTTCTAGTAATTTAATTTAATTGGAAAAATATGAGCAATGTCTTTGAATTTCTATTTGGATGAGTTCAGTTGTGTGCCTGCATAGGTGTGTGCTTGTGTTTATCCTCCTACTCCACAGGTTCAAAAGATATTGTAGGAATGTTCTGCATTCTGCATAATGTGGTACCAGTCGATAACAATATGGTCCTTGTAATGTTCCATCATGTTTAACTGTGCTTCATGGTATGCATTCAACTTTTACAGTAATATCTTGGTTGTGAATATGAAGGTTAATGTGTCAGCCTTGTATTGGCCGTGACAAAGGTGAGGCAACATGACCTCCTTTGGCCTTCTGAGTTTCATAAGAGTACTTGTTTTCTTATTCTACTGCATGAGATTGCACTCCTGATTGAAATTCTGTTTCTTCTTCTGCAGATATGATGAAACCTAAGTAGGGGGAATATGGAAGGCAGACCTGAATATCTGCTGTTGGTGATGTTTTAGAGCCCTCTAAGCTAATATAAACTGAGCTTGTTGTGCAACTTTAGTGATGAAAATTGTTTAAACACGTATGCTATGCATGGGTTACTTTTGTTTGTAGTGTTATGATTGACTGGATACTTATTTTTCTCTTGTAGTGTTACGGTTGGCTGGATACATTTATCTTGATGAATTCATAGTGATGCTAAACGCAGGGTTCCATGCCTATGGTTTAGTGTTTAGAACTATAATGGCTTTATGCTTTTCTCTTGATAATGAAATTGTTTAATTGCAATATAAGGAAGTATGCCATGTGTGAGAATTAATCTTTAAGATTTGCTGTTATAAGTTGCCTTTGTAATTTCTTGTAATGGGAAATTCATAAATTGGCTTGGTAATTTAAACTCTCAATTTAACAAGTGGCTTCATGCCGGTACTCAAAGGAACAACACTTGTTATTTTGGCTTTATGCTTGCTTTTAGGGACAAATTTGAGTATCTCTTGGGAGATACCATCTTCGAAGAACATATTTTTAGCATATTTTACACCGAAATAAATGAATTAGGAGTATAATCTCTGAATGAGTTATAATTTAATCTTGTACCATGTCATGATATCAAAAAATACTAGTTGGACTTGCTTCTCTTAGTGAGCTTTGCTATCCTTCTTATCTTGAGAAAGATAGAATGTGCAAGCTTCCTAAGGTTGGAGCTCTTCAGTAATATGACAATGTAATTTTGCTTTTGGTTATGATTGTAGTTTTTACATGAAGTTTGTGCATCTCTTGCAATACATTTTGAATAGCTTTAAAGCTGCAGTTAAAGCAGATTAGCAAGCCAGAATGGAGAAGCTGTGGCTTTGCACAGTAATTTTTTAGTTGTATGTTTCTGCAGTTTGCGGTTATAAATCTATATGCCATTCCACACTGTCTGGGCATGTTGCTCAATAACTAGTATATACATCCTTAATATTGTAAAGATGAGAATGAGTGGAATTGGATTGTCAATTGAATTCCAATTTAGATGCTCAATTATTTTGACTGGGCCACTTATTTTGACCGGATTTGGTTATTTGGTAATTTAAAGCAGTTGCTGTGGTTATTTGGTTATCAATTGATTTCATCATCTAATTTGATCTCTGGTTGGCTGCTGAGACTGTTGCGGTATTATTGTGGATTTGTTGAATTTTTTGGGGCATCTTCATCTTTTGGTTAGATAATGGACTGGTTATCTTGTAAGTTTTAACAATTCCAGTGGCTTTTGCCGTGAACTTGACAAACATCCTAGCAATTCCACTCTCTCCTCTAACCTTCCATTGTTGTCACTCTGTCTCCCCACTCCGATCTCCCAATTGTCCACAAATTGCTTCTCTTCCATTGTATACTCCTTTTCTGCACAGACCAAGCATGGAGGTAAATTTACCTGTGGTGTCATCATCTTCATCTTTCACAGCTCTAGTGTTAATCTGGGACAACAATAGAGCGTAGAGAGCTGATGGTTAAAAGACAAAAAATTCCCTCAGCTCATCAATAATTATCTAGCAATTCCTGCCTCTTCTATTCAATCGCACCACCCTTCGTTCACTTTCACAGACACATGGGCATGCATCTTGGCGAGACTACCCAGATTCATTACTTCCTCTCCGGTATTTTACAAAATTTTGTTCTTACCCTAAGTTTTGTCATATTTGTTTCTTTCAAATTTTCGTTTCTTTGTTTTCTAGATTGTGAGCACTTTGTAGCTGGTGTTTGTGCTCAAAGATTCTCTTTTTTTTCATTGAATTTTTAAAATTTGAGTTTAATCTTTGATTGATTTCTATTTGGGGAATTGATTTTATATGGCTTTTTAAGTGGTACGTATCACTTTTTTTTTTAATTAATTTTGTATTTGAATTCAGTTTTTCTATTTATCTATAGCAATTCTGTTTTTGTGTGGTTGATAGAGGATATAGGTGGTATATTAGTTTCTACCTTTGAGAGCAATTATTTGAATGTTAGGCAAATGAGGTATGTTCATGGGAAGGAAAATAAAACCTCTTGACTTATTTTGCTGAAGAAAACTTTTTGTCCTCAAATGAGCAATTATTGTTCCTGCTCCATTCTTTGTCTCCAGCAGTTGTTAAGTATGAAGATATCAAGTGTATTAAAGTGTTCCTTTGTCCCAGAAGACTCTGAGAGTAGTGGCAGTGGTGAATAAATCAGGTTTATATCATTTATTTCTTGATTAATTATTATAATTGTTGTTTTGCTTAATCGACAAATTTCGTCAGTTAAATGATTAAGATAAAATCCGTTTGGGTATTTGGTATCGCAATGATAGGATGAAGGGAAATTTTTTCTGCTCAAGTTTGGTTAGTTCTCTCAATAGTACACAACTTTTCATTGGCTTCAATACAGAACAGGCTATGAGACGTCCCGTAGCTGGGCTATTTTCCCTCTTTTTACAGTTGTTGAGAAAAAGAATTGCTAAACAAGTGAATGATAAATCAGCTTGTTTTCTATGTTTGCTTGATCCTGTGGAAGGTTTTTATTTTTTGAGGGTGAAGCTATATAAGTGCTATAGAATGTTTACTCCACTCCTTGCATGTGAGTACCCATTGTTATGCACCAGAACGAGATTCAAAGGGACTTGATCTAGCTTTTAACTTAACATGATGAGTTATGGCTTTGATAGCCTGATTGTTGCTTCTTTGATATAATGCTTCTGGTTATTAAATGAACTGCAGCTTAAATTCTAGATGAGTAACCATCATCTAAGGAATGCTGCATGTGCATTTTTTTAAGTAGTGGTGCTGAAGATGGGTGTTTTTATCGAGTATATATGACTTACTGTCGACCATTCGGAGTATTTAGCTTTAACCCTGGGAGGTTGAATCTAGAGACATATCAATTATTTGATATTTTTCATATGTGTTTCCCGATGCTGTTGAAGTTCATATATTACGTAGGAGCAGGGAGCTCTTCTCTTTCTATGATGAAGTTTTAAAATGGTGGCATGGTGCTGTTGGCATTTACCTATGGCAAATCTAGATCGGAATGATATTTAGAATTTCCTGTGAGCTATGTATGTGCTGTGAACACGTTGCATTCACAAGATTATGTCTCAATTGAATTGAATGTGAGTTATTCATTGCATTCATAAGGTTATGTATCAGTGAAATATGCATGAAGACAGTCCTGTCTTGGTAACACGAGAGAGAAGGAATGCGGTGGTGGGAAGATGGAAAGGCTAAGGTGTGTAGTCTACATAATGGCAACCTAGAGGAGGATAGTTTAAATGGCAGTCCATACAAATAGAAGTGCAAATGCTGCGGGTATATTTGACACCAAGAATGTTGTGAGCTTGAGAATTTGCTTAAATTGGATGATAAGAGAGTTCCTTGGCTTCTTGTACTTTATGCAAGTATTTTATTTACTTGCATCGACATAATTTTATCATCATTCTGATCATATTTGCTAAATTGTTGGTTAGGAAATGAAAGTCCAAAACCTAAACTGCAATACTGAGATGAACAAATTTGAATACCTGAATGTTAGGCTTTGTAAGTTCAGAGCCAAAGCAGCAATGGTCTATATTTCCCAACTAAATTTCAGCATTTGATTTTCTAATTTTGCTAATTAGTCTTGTATGGATGTGAGTTTTTTGTCCTTATCAAATACTTGTGCTACATTCTCAACGTAGGTCCTATTTACTAGCAAGAGAATAGGTAACAAAAAGCACTAGATGAGCAACTCCTTTTTCCAAATTTTCATAATGTAAATCTCTCTCTTTTTGTGCTTAGCAGTGGCGTGCCTTTTCTAGCAGCAATGACCACCCTGCTTGGCTTCACCTTTTGTGGCATTCATTGAAAATTGCTTGCTTGTTTTTCAGCCCGTGGTATGGTTGACGAAGTATTCACACTGTAATATAATAGACTTTATTGAAACTTTCTTCTCACTTCAGGAATTCATACTGTTTGTTGATTATAATCAATATTTTTACATTCTTCCAATTAGCTCCTAGAACAGTGCGGCAGATAATTAACTTTACAGATATATACATAGGTCTAGATTAACCATTTCCTGCACTCAAATCTGGGAAAAGCCACGCGAATGTGTGGCAACAGATAAACTAGTACATATGTATGTATGGATATTCATGTATATACATATATGCAACTATACATATATGTATATATGGCTATATACACCTCCCTGTATATACGTAAATGCATACATACACATATATACATGTTTGTGTGTGTACACATTTTGGATTGAAAAAAAGTTTGCAACTAATTGTCTTCTCTATTCTTTTGAATACTAGAACACCATATTTGCATCTTGGTATTTCAGTTAGTTTTTTTTGCCACATCACTGAGGAATCTCTATACTGGTTGTGCCTTTGTTCTTCCTCTCAATGGCTGCACCTGTTGCTCCTGCTTCTGGGTTTCTTCTCAATTTTGCCAAGATTCTTGGTCGTCCTTCTCCGCTGCACAGTGTGCACCTGACTTACCTGTCATTACATCCAATTGTTGTTAAGTTTGGGTGGCTATATAACTTTTAGTTACTCTCAATCTTTACCATTTGGAACTAGCTTCTCAAAAAAAATTGTTTTAACCAGAGCTACTGGGTATCACCCTCTCCTTCAATAATAGAGAGAAACTGGACATGTTGTTCAAGGTGAAGTTTTTATTCAATGGTAATTTTGCAGTATTGTAGATTGGATTTCAGTTTTTTTTTTCTTCCTATGCTCAGAAGAAGACAACGATATTTAATCCTCCCTTTTTCATTGGTTACTTTTATAATGTAGAATCCCCCAGGCAAATGTACATTTATACAGTAATTATTAGAAGATTTCGCCTTTTCTTTTTAGGAAGAAATAGATACGTCATTTTCCTTCAATTCTTGGACATTGGACCGTTTTGATGAGAATGGGATTAGATGGTTGTTGATTCTAAAAGATTGATGATGGGTGCTTGAAGGTCTTCAAAATCCTAAGGTGAATTCTTGCATTGAGTATTTTGAGGTTCTAATCGTTGAAGGTTGCACCTTATAGTGATAACAATTTTTTTCTCTTCTTTCAATTTCTTTTTAGTGATTATCATTGTTTTCTTCTTTCAATTTTTTTAGTGGTAATCATGTTTTATTTTCTTCTTTCAATTTTTTTTTTGGATGGCAAACTCAAGTTTCTAGTCATTTAATTTAATTGGAAAAATATGAGCAATGTCTTTGAATTTCTATTTGGATGAGTTCAGTTGTGTGCCTGCATAGGTGTGTGCTTGTGTTTATCCTCCTACTCCACAGGTTCAAAAGATATTGTAGGAATGTTCTGCATTCTGCATAATGTGGTACCAGTCGATAACAATATGGTCCTTGTAATGTTCCATCATGTTTAACTGTGCTTCATGGTATGCATTCAACTTTTACAGTAATATCTTGGTTGTGAATATGAAGGTTAATGTGTCAGCCTTGTATTGGCCGTGACAAAGGTGAGGCAACATGACCTCCTTTGGCCTTCTGAGTTTCATAAGAGTACTTGTTTTCTTATTCTACTGCATGAGATTGCACTCCTGATTGAAATTCTGTTTCTTCTTCTGCAGATATGATGAAACCTAAGTAGGGGGAATATGGAAGGCAGACCTGGATATCTGCTGTTGGTGATGTTTTAGAGCCCTCTAAGCTAATATAAACTGAGCTTGTTGTGCAACTTTAGTGATGAAAATTGTTTAAACACGTATGCTATGCATGGGTTACTTTTGTTTGTAGTGTTATGATTGACTGGATACTTATTTTTCTCTTGTAGTGTTACGGTTGGCTGGATACATTTATCTTGATGAATTCATAGTGATGCTAAACGCAGGGTTCCATGCCTATGGTTTAGTGTTTAGAACTAGAATGGCTTTATGCTTTTCTCTTGATAATGAAATTGTTTAATTGCAATATAAGGAAGTATGCCATGTGTGAGAATTAATCTTTAAGATTTGCTGTTATAAGTTGCCTTTGCAATTTCTTGTAATGGGACATTCATAAATTGGTTTGGTAATTTAAACTCTCAATTTAACAAGCAAGCCTCCCTCCTCATTTAAAAGAAAAATAAAAATCGCTGCTACTTATTACTTATTAGGGCAAAAGACACAGGCCTCCATTTAACTTCTAACCGTTCTTAGTGGATTAAAATCCGTTTCCGTTTCCGGCCAGAGCTCCCATCCTTACAATCCAAAACATCCCCGAAATCCAAATGTGGATTGGCAAAGCAAAAATCAGGTAAATGTCTGCGCAACTTTCTCTAAGCTATTAAATTTCTGCGGAGCGTCAACAAGTAAACTAAACTCAGAACAAGTTTCCATTTGTTTAGTTCAAGTAATCAAGAGTTCAAGATTACACGATCGGTGTACAGAGATGCAAAGTCTCATTCATATTATATTTACAGCAAGCAAATATGTGATGGAAGACATCGTACACGCTTTAAACCTACTAAAATTAGAGTTCCGGACATCAAATGAAAACTTGTTCTAAGTTTAGTTTACTTGTTAAATCTTGTTTTCATGCCTATTTTTCTCGCTACCAGTATCATTTACTGCCATCCAAATGTTGTTCCCAGATTTACAGAGGTGAGAAGACGGTTTTCAACCGTCGAGTCCCAATCCACCCCCATTTCTGTGGCTGACCCGACCCCAACCGTGACCTCCACACCGACCCCGATCCCTACCCAATTCCCGGTCCCGACCCCTACGTCCGGGACCGGGACCCCGACCCCTGCAACCCAAACCCCAACCTCAGCCCCAGGCGAGACTGACATTAACCTTGGCGATTTAGCTTTATCATCGGTCGTCACGGGATCAATCGCCACAGGTCTCGTGTTATTGCAAAAGAAATTGGAGCAGATGCTGGATAGGGAGGCCCGTGCCACGGCAGTTAAAGCGTCGGAAGTTGCCAATTTGAGCGCCAAGCAAATGGAAATGCAGCTTGAGGTTACAAAGTTGCAGGAAAAGATCAACAACTGCAACCAAAGATTTAACGATATATGGGGTTTACTCTTCTTAGCCGCTGTCTTCGCCGTCGGCGCCTTCGTGAACACCAGATGGGGACCAAATGAGGTACGTTTACAAATTATTGTCTGGCATTTCGTTGTTTAGATTTTCTCCCCCCAAAATGGGTTATAGAGGAGATTTACAAGGATCCTGCTCTTGCTTACATGGATTAATGGATAAGGAGAAATTTTGAACATATTCATAGAATAGGCCCATTAGATTTCAAAACAGCATTATCAGTTAAAACTTATGAGGAAACGATTTCTATTCAAAAAGAATATCAAACAATTCCGTTATTAAATCATGATACAATTCAGAAATATTTTAGTAAATGATATAGATATATTCATATAGGTTTAATTCAAGTTGCAGTAAAACCTTTATTCCATCTAGGAGTAGATGCTCCTATATATCTAACTTTAAGAGATACAAGACTCAAAAGATATAAAACCTCTCTTTTATCTATGATTCAAACAAATGTATGTAATGGACCAATTTACTTTAACTGTGCTCCAAATTTTTCAGTAGACTTAACAGATCCACATGTTCTGAATTCAGTCATATTAGATATTCATTTACAAGGTGATGAATTTGAAAAACATACTAAGAATTTTGCTATAATCTATAAAATGTATTATAGACCATTGTCCTCTCAACTAAATCCAAAATTTATCATGACTCCAACTTTAAAAGATGAAACAACATTATTGCAAGTTGATGCAGATAGGCCTACTATTTATACTCCCAAAAGATTAAAATGGAACGAAATAAGTATACCTAATGAATTTATAATTCAAAATCCACAAGCACCAAGAAACATAGAGCAAACAAATGTAGAAGATATTATAGAAGAACCTGATGGAAAAGTTTTGTTAAGATTTTCTTCATTTAGAGAAAGATCTTCAACTTCAAGTCATTCATGGATTCCGGCTAGAAGATCTAGTTATGAATCAAGTGATACAACTTTTATTCCAGAAAGTTCCTCAACATTTAAATTTAAAACTCCTGTTCTAGAAGTAATTAATCAAAATAAATCAGAATATTCCCCAACACATTCTCAAATGCGAGGTGAAATAAATGTAATAAGTAAAAAATATAAAATAAATCATAAATATTTACAAGAAGATTTTGATGATGAAGAAAATACAGAAAAAAGAATTTGATTTTTTCAATTGTCGCCAGAGTGTAAAGAAAAATTAATATTAGAATGGAAAAAAGAATTAGAAAATAGAAAATTTGATTTTCCCTTCTTTACTTGGTTATCATTTTACATTTCAAAAACAGGAATAATTGATATATATAATACACCACAGATAAATGTTCAAACTAGTTTATATAAAAAATGAAAATTAAAAGACGATCAAATAGTAACCTTAATTCATCCTCCATTACAAGAAGTAAAAATTAATTTAGGACAAGGAGAAGTTATTGCATCCCCTTTCAAAAAAGGACGCGAAGCAGAAGCAAGTAGTACTAGCAATAATGTGAATCTAGATGATATTAAAAAATTATACCAACAAAATAATTACACAAATCAAATTCTGCATACTATATCACAACATATAGAAGTAATAAGTACTAAAATAGACAGTATTCAGAAACCAGTTACAAAATTTCCTAATGATGTTTCAGCACCACATTTTCAACCTAGAAGCTTAACAAGAGATAGAGAGCAAGAATTAATTCAAAGCGTTAATACTCAAAGAATAAATAATACAGATAATATATTAAATAGAATATCTCAAACATTGCAAAGTCTAACAACAGAAGCTCAGACTCAAACTCCTAGAATAAATACATTAGATAATATAATAAACGAAGAAATATCATCAGAAGAATCAAGCTACTCGAAAAATAATGAAGATATAATTTTACCTATAGAAGAGCAATTTAAAGAAGAAGATAACAATCAAATAAATAAAATAAGAAGAAAAAGACCTTTTAAAAATAATAAAAAAGATTGGCAAATAGTAAGCACTAGAAATTATTATCCAAGACCTAGTCCCCCAGATATCCAATATGAAGAAAGATCAAAATTTCATACCACAAAATATGATGGAGATTCAATTTATGAATGAAATATAAACGGAAGAGCAGAATATGAAGTATTAAACACTTTACAAGAAATGGGAATGGCAAGACTAGCTTATAAGTTAAAAAATATTCAAGAAAGAAATATTGCAACATTACTAGTATCAGGATTTACCGGACAATTAAAAAATTGGTAGGATAATGCTTTAACATTTCAAGATAAATTATCAATATTAGATCATACAATAGAAGTAGAAGATGATCAAGGTAATATTCAAGTACAATCAGATGCTGCAGAATTTTTAATTGTTACTATAGTAATGTATTTTGTAGGAAATCCAAAAGAAGAGTTAAATGCAAATAAAACATTTTTAACAAATTTAAGATGTCCAACTTTGTCAGATTTTAGATGGTATAAAGATATGTTTTTAACAAATGTATTAAGAAGACCAGATTGTAATGCTTCATTTTGGAAAGAAAGATTTATTACAGGATTACCAAATTTATTTTCACAAAGAATAAGGGATAATTTACAAAAAGAAATGGGAACAGATGTTATTTCATTCGAAAATATTACTTTTGGACAAGACCAATATTATTCCATATGGAATTCAAAGTACCATGAATTTTTTGCTAGAGTTTCAAAATTCATCAAGAACTTGAAAAATCACTTCCAATGTCACTAGTTCGAGAATTCAAGATCAAATGGTGGATAGGATTCAATCAAGAATTCTGTGACCAGAGAAATGTTTTAAGATTCTTGGAAACAGGAGAGAAGCTCAAATGGATAAATCCAAATCAGCAAAATACCAAAGGAGTTAACATTCCAACAACCCCACAAAAGAAAGAAAAAGAAAACTGCTCAACAACGAAAACAGTTGCAAATCATTTCCTGATGAAAAAGATGATGCAAAATCCAGAAATGCTCAAGGAATATCTGAATTATTTGCAAAATCAAGACAAAAAGGAAGAAGACAAAAAAGATGAGTCAGCCGGATCATCATCAGAATCCACTTTTGATCCTTTTGGTGGCCCATGCGCTCAAGACCCGACAGACTTTTAATAAAGTTGTCGGCCAATCTCAAAGATATCGATTTCAAGATAGGATAAGAATCTCAAAAGGACCAATTACAAGAAGATAAGGTGTCGGCAAGAAAAGTAAATAACATTCAAATGAAAGTGTCGGCATGAAAGTGTCGGCATGAAAATGCAAATGAAATTCACAGAAAGAAGTCTCTATAAATAGGATTCAATATCAAAGGAAAGGGCATCGAGTCTTTTAGCCAATTTAAGAATTTCTCTCTGTAAACCTTCCTCTTCCAGTTTTTATATTTCTTTGTACGCCCTTTAATTCAAGAAGTTCAATAGAAGTTCGAAGTTTGATCTCATCCAAAAGCCTCTGAAATTTAAAGCTTCCATTGCTAATATCACTCTGATTAATTGTAAGTCTGATTTCTCTAAACTTTATATGCATTCATATATGCTTTCATATGCCTGGGTAGGTTCTGGTATCAGAGCCAGACCATAGATATTGCTAATTTTGAATTATTTCCTATATTAAATTTCTAATTTATGCTTTTAAGTTATATATTTCATTTACGATTTTATCCTATCATTGGTAAGATTTTGAAGTTTTGTAAGTCGGTTGGTAAGTCCAGGATAGGATGTTCCACGCATAAGCTCGATTGTTCCTGATAAGATAAAAGACTAAATAAAATATTAACCATGGCTGCATTTCGTAGACAATTTAGGATAGGACCTAATTCAAAACAAGTAAATACAGTACAAAGTCATGAATATCATATGCCTGTAAACAATTCAGATTGGACTATTCCAGAAGAAAAAATAGAACATATTTATAGAATAGACCCATTAGATTTCAAAACAGCATTATCAGTTAAAACTCATGAGGAAACGATTTCTATTCAAGAAGAATATCAAACAATTCCGTTATTAAATCATAATACAATTCAGAAATATCTTAGTAAAGGATATAGATATATTCATATAGGTTTAATTCAAGTTGCAGTAAAACCTTTATTCCATCTAGGAGTAGATGCTCCTATATATCTAGCTTTAAGAGATACAAGCATTACTGGATAAAGGATTAATAACACCTTCAAAATCACCTTGGAGTTGTGCTGCGTTTTATGTCATGAATCAAGCGGAGAAAGAAAGAGGAGTTCCAAGATTAGTTATTAATTATAAACCATTAAATAAAGTTTTGCAATGGATTAGGTATCCAATTCCAAATAAAAAGAATTTATTAAATAGATTACATAATGCAAAAATATTTTCAAAATTTGATATGAAGTCAGGATATTGGCAGATATTAATAGCCTATGAAGACAGATATAAAACAGCATTTACAACACCCTTTGGACACTATGAATGGAAGGTAATGCCATTTGGATTAAAAAATGCACCTTCAGAATTTCAAAATATAATGAATGATATATTTAATCCTTATAGTTCATTTAGCATAGTTTATATAGATGATGTATTAATCTTTTCAGAATCATTAGAACAACATTTTAAACATTTAAATATATTTCTAAAGGTAGTTAAGAAAAATGGGTTACTTGTTTCAGCATAAAAAATGAAACTATTCCAAACTAAAGTAAGATTTTTAGGATATGATATAAATGAAGGAACAATAAAACCAATAAATAGAGATTTAGAATTTGCAAGTAAATTTCCAGATGAAATAAAAGAGAAAAATCAATTACAAAGATTTTTAGGATGTTTAAATTACATTGCAGATTTCTTTCCTAAATTAAGACAAGAATGTGCTATATTGTTTGATAGATTAAAGAAAAACCCTAAACCATGGACTGAAGAACATACTCAAAAAATTAAATATCTTAAAGAGAAAATTGAATCATTACCATGTTTATGTCTTCCTCATCCTAAAGCCTTTATGATAGTCGAAACAGATGCATCAGAATTAGGATATGGAGGAATTCTAAAACAAAAAATAGATGATCTAAAAGAAGAATTAGTTAGATTCCATTCAGAAACTTGGTCCGGTCCACAAAAGAATTATTTCACTATCAAAAAGGAAATTTTATCTATAGTACTATGTATATCAAAATTTCAAGATGATTTATATAATAAAAATTTTTTATTTAGAATAGATTGTAAATCAGCAAAAGAAGTTTTACAAAAAGATGTTCAAAATATTGTTTCAAAACAAATATTTGCTAGATGGCAAGCAATTCTATCTGTATTTGATTTCGAAATAGAATTTATTAAAGGAGAAAATAATTCTCTCCCTGACTTCTTGACTAGAGAATTTTTACAGGGAAATGGAACGTGAAACCCACAAAGAATATATTCGCAGGCGGAGAAAAGAAAGGGACGATCCTATTCTTCAAAGAAAAGATAAAAACATTTCCCATAGATATCATACTTACTATATTAAAAATTCACAAGGACAAATTCAGCCTATTCCTCATCATCAGATTCAAAATCATTCCCCAGTTTATATTCGACCAAGTTTTTGGTCTGTTCAGACTCCAAAAGAAAAAGCCTTTCTTCTCACAAGACAAATTAATTCCAATATTATCTTTAAAGATGTCCTCAAAAAAGCCGGTCATCCTCAAGAAGAGATTCAATATTATGACCAACAAATTAAACAGCTTCGAGAGAAACTCAACAACTTTATTTTTTGACTTTGAATTTTGCAGGATCATGGATTCAAAAGCAGGAAGACCTAAGACTCCTCAAGACTATGAGATGAGTCTTACTCCTGTAACTCAAAATCGATTCCAATTATTGCAAGATTTTCCAGCATTGACTTATAGTCAAGCTGCTCGTACCCCAATTTCTTCTCAAATAAGACCCATTCAACAGATTCCAAGAACCTCAGAAAAAGTCAAAGAAAATTCATATTTTACTAAACCATTCACTCAACATATTACTTTGACTAGATTCCAAGAAGTTCCTCTTTATAACACTCTTAATTCCTTTACTCAAAGAATCTTTCCTTCAAAATGTTTTTGGCAACCAGACGATCCGTCTAAAAATCTGGATTATTATGAATTGATCTTTCCAGATACTCAATCTGTGGAAATTTTTCCTATTCCTGATCAAAAGAACCCTGAAATTGTTAGTCATTCAAAATGCATTATAAAGAAAGTTTGTTCTCCCAATGAATGGACTTCTCTTTATTCAAAGAAATCTTTCTCAGTCAGATTCATTCCAGATGGATTTACTTATCAAGATTATAAAATGGCATGGTATCGTGCTTTTTTGTATAGACCATTCAATCATTCATGGTTTTTTACATTCAAAGAAAGTTGTTTCAAAGTTTTTACATTCATGGCTTCATGCCGGTACTCAAAGGAACAACACTTGTTATTTTGGTTTTATGCTTGCTTTTAGGGACAAATTTGAGTATCTCTTGGGAGATACCATCTTCGAAGAACATATTTTTAGCATATTTTACACCGGAATAAATGAATTAGGAGTATAATCTCTGAATGAGTTATAATTTAATCTTGTACCATGTCATGATATCAATAAATACTAGTTGGACTTGCTTCTCTTAGTGAGCTTTGCTATCCTTCTTATCTTGAGAAAGATAGAATGTGCAAGCTTCCTAAGGTTGGAGCTCTTCAGTAATATGACAATGTAATTTTGCTTTTGGTTATGATTGTAGTTTTTACATGAAGTTTGTGCATCTCTTGCAATACATGATGAATAGCTTTAAAGCTGCAGTTAAAGCAGATTAGCAAGCCAGAATGGAGAAGCTGTGGCTTTGCACAGTAATTTTTTAGTTGTATGTTTCTGCAGTTTGCGGCTATAAATCTATATGCCATTCCACACTGTCTGGGCATGTTGCTCAATAACTAGTATATACATCCTTAATATTGTAAAGATGAGAATGAGTGGAATTGGATTGTCAATTGAATTCCAATTTAGATGCTCAATTATTTTGACTGGGCCACTTATTTTGACCGGATTTGGTTATTTGGTAATTTAAAGCAGTTGCTGTGGTTATTTGGTTATCAATTGATTTCATCATCTAATTTGATCTCTGGTTGGCTGCTGAGACTGTTGCGGTATTATTGTGGATTTGTTGAATTTTTTGGGGCATCTTCATCTTTTGGTTAGATAATGGACTGGTTATCTTGTAAGTTTTAACAATTCCAGTGGCTTTTGCCGTGAACTTGACAAACATCCTAGCAATTCCACTCTCTCCTCTAACCTTCCATTGTTGTCACTCTGTCTCCCCACTCCGATCTCCCAATTGTCCACAAATTGCTTCTCTTCCATTGTATACTCCTTTTCTACACAGACCAAGCATGGAGGTAAATTTACCTGTGGTGTCATCATCTTCATCTTTCACAGCTCTAGTGTTAATCTGGGACAACAATAGAGCGTAGAGAGCCGATGGTTAAAAGACAAAAAATTCCCTCAGCTCATCAACAATTATCTAGCAATTCCTGCCTCTTCTATTTAATCGCACCACCCTTCGTTCACTTTCACAGACACATGGGCATGCATCTTGGCGAGACTACCCAGATTCATTACTTCCTCTCCGGTATTTTACAAAATTTTGTTCTTACCCTAAGTTTTGTCATATTTGTTTCTTTCAAATTTTCGTTTCTTTGTTTTCTAGATTGTGAGCACTTTGTAGCTGGTGTTTGTGCTCAAAGATTCTCTTTTTTTTCATTGAATTTTTAAAATTTGAGTTTAATCTTTGATTGATTTCTATTTGGGGAATTGATTTTATATGGCTTTTTAAGTGGTACGTATCACTTTTTTTTTTAATTAATTTTGTATTTGAATTCAGTTTTTCTATTTATCTATAGCAATTCTGTTTTTGTGTGGTTGATAGAGGATATAGGTGGTATATTAGTTTCTACCTTTGAGAGCAATTATTTGAATGTTAGGCAAATGAGGTATGTTCATGGGAAGGAAAATAAAACCTCTTGACTTATTTTGCTGAAGAAAACTTTTTGTCCTCAAATGAGCAATTATTGTTCCTGCTCCATTCTTTGTCTCCAGCAGTTGTTAAGTATGAAGATATCAAGTGTATTAAAGTGTTCCTTTGTCCCAGAAGACTCTGAGAGTAGTGGCAGTGGTGAATAAATCAGGTTTATATCATTTATTTCTTGATTAATTATTATAATTGTTGTTTTGCTTAATCGACAAATTTCGTCAGTTAAATGATTAAGATAAAATCCGTTTGGGTATTTGGTATCGCAATGATAGGATGAAGGGAAATTTTTTCTGCTCAAGTTTGGTTAGTTCTCTCAATAGTACACAACTTTTCATTGGCTTCAATACAGAACAGGCTATGAGACGTCCCGTAGCTGGGCTATTTTCCCTCTTTTTACAGTTGTTGAGAAAAAGAATTGCTAAACAAGTGAATGATAAATCAGCTTGTTTTCTATGTTTGCTTGATCCTGTGGAAGGTTTTTATTTTTTGAGGGTGAAGCTATATAAGTGCTATAGAATGTTTACTCCACTCCTTGCATGTGAGTACCCATTGTTATGCACCAGAACGAGATTCAAAGGGACTTGATCTAGCTTTTAACTTAACATGATGAGTTATGGCTTTGATAGCCTGATTGTTGCTTCTTTGATATAATGCTTCTGGTTATTAAATGAACTGCAGCTTAAATTCTAGATGAGTAACCATCATCTAAGGAATGCTGCATGTGCATTTTTTTAAGTAGTGGTGCTGAAGATGGGTGTTTTTATCGAGTATATATGACTTACTGTCGACCATTCGGAGTATTTAGCTTTAACCCTGGGAGGTTGAATCTAGAGACATATCAATTATTTGATATTTTTCATATGTGTTTCCCGATGCTGTTGAAGTTCATATATTACGTAGGAGCAGGGAGCTCTTCTCTTTCTATGATGAAGTTTTAAAATGGTGGCATGGTGCTGTTGGCATTTACCTATGGCAAATCTAGATCGGAATGATATTTAGAATTTCCTGTGAGCTATGTATGTGCTGTGAACACGTTGCATTCACAAGATTATGTCTCAATTGAATTGAATGTGAGTTATTCATTGCATTCATAAGGTTATGTATCAGTGAAATATGCATGAAGACAGTCCTGTCTTGGTAACACGAGAGAGAAGGAATGCGGTGGTGGGAAGATGGAAAGGCTAAGGTGTGTAGTCTACATAATGGCAACCTAGAGGAGGATAGTTTAAATGGCAGTCCATACAAATAGAAGTGCAAATGCTGCGGGTATATTTGACACCAAGAATGTTGTGAGCTTGAGAATTTGCTTAAATTGGATGATAAGAGAGTTCCTTGGCTTCTTGTACTTTATGCAAGTATTTTATTTACTTGCATCGACATAATTTTATCATCATTCTGATCATATTTGCTAAATTGTTGGTTAGGAAATGAAAGTCCAAAACCTAAACTGCAATACTGAGATGAACAAATTTGAATACCTGAATGTTAGGCTTTGTAAGTTCAGAGCCAAAGCAGCAATGGTCTATATTTCCCAACTAAATTTCAGCATTTGATTTTCTAATTTTGCTAATTAGTCTTGTATGGATGTGAGTTTTTTGTCCTTATCAAATACTTGTGCTACATTCTCAACGTAGGTCCTATTTACTAGCAAGAGAATAGGTAACAAAAAGCACTAGATGAGCAACTCCTTTTTCCAAATTTTCATAATGTAAATCTCTCTCTTTTTGTGCTTAGCAGTGGCGTGCCTTTTCTAGCAGCAATGACCACCCTGCTTGGCTTCACCTTTTGTGGCATTCATTGAAAATTGCTTGCTTGTTTTTCAGCCCGTGGTATGGTTGACGAAGTATTCACACTGTAATATAATAGACTTTATTGAAACTTTCTTCTCACTTCAGGAATTCATACTGTTTGTTGATTATAATCAATATTTTTACATTCTTCCAATTAGCTCCTAGAACAGTGCGGCAGATAATTAACTTTACAGATATATACATAGGTCTAGATTAACCATTTCCTGCACTCAAATCTGGGAAAAGCCACGCGAATGTGTGGCAACAGATAAACTAGTACATATGTATGTATGGATATTCATGTATATACATATATGCAACTATACATATATGTATATATGGCTATATACACCTCCCTGTATATACGTAAATGCATACATACACATATATACATGTTTGTGTGTGTACACATTTTGGATTGAAAAAAAGTTTGCAACTAATTGTCTTCTCTATTCTTTTGAATACTAGAACACCATATTTGCATCTTGGTATTTCAGTTAGTTTTTTTTGCCACATCACTGAGGAATCTCTATACTGGTTGTGCCTTTGTTCTTCCTCTCAATGGCTGCACCTGTTGCTCCTGCTTCTGGGTTTCTTCTCAATTTTGCCAAGATTCTTGGTCGTCCTTCTCCGCTGCACAGTGTGCACCTGACTTACCTGTCATTACATCCAATTGTTGTTAAGTTTGGGTGGCTATATAACTTTTAGTTACTCTCAATCTTTACCATTTGGAACTAGCTTCTCAAAAAAAATTGTTTTAACCAGAGCTACTGGGTATCACCCTCTCCTTCAATAATAGAGAGAAACTGGACATGTTGTTCAAGGTGAAGTTTTTATTCAATGGTAATTTTGCAGTATTGTAGATTGGATTTCAGTTTTTTTTTTCTTCCTATGCTCAGAAGAAGACAACGATATTTAATCCTCCCTTTTTCATTGGTTACTTTTATAATGTAGAATCCCCCAGGCAAATGTACATTTATACAGTAATTATTAGAAGATTTCGCCTTTTCTTTTTAGGAAGAAATAGATACGTCATTTTCCTTCAATTCTTGGACATTGGACCGTTTTGATGAGAATGGGATTAGATGGTTGTTGATTCTAAAAGATTGATGATGGGTGCTTGAAGGTCTTCAAAATCCTAAGGTGAATTCTTGCATTGAGTATTTTGAGGTTCTAATCGTTGAAGGTTGCACCTTATAGTGATAACAATTTTTTTCTCTTCTTTCAATTTCTTTTTAGTGATTATCATTGTTTTCTTCTTTCAATTTTTTTAGTGGTAATCATGTTTTATTTTCTTCTTTCAATTTTTTTTTTGGATGGCAAACTCAAGTTTCTAGTCATTTAATTTAATTGGAAAAATATGAGCAATGTCTTTGAATTTCTATTTGGATGAGTTCAGTTGTGTGCCTGCATAGGTGTGTGCTTGTGTTTATCCTCCTACTCCACAGGTTCAAAAGATATTGTAGGAATGTTCTGCATTCTGCATAATGTGGTACCAGTCGATAACAATATGGTCCTTGTAATGTTCCATCATGTTTAACTGTGCTTCATGGTATGCATTCAACTTTTACAGTAATATCTTGGTTGTGAATATGAAGGTTAATGTGTCAGCCTTGTATTGGCCGTGACAAAGGTGAGGCAACATGACCTCCTTTGGCCTTCTGAGTTTCATAAGAGTACTTGTTTTCTTATTCTACTGCATGAGATTGCACTCCTGATTGAAATTCTGTTTCTTCTTCTGCAGATATGATGAAACCTAAGTAGGGGGAATATGGAAGGCAGACCTGGATATCTGCTGTTGGTGATGTTTTAGAGCCCTCTAAGCTAATATAAACTGAGCTTGTTGTGCAACTTTAGTGATGAAAATTGTTTAAACACGTATGCTATGCATGGGTTACTTTTGTTTGTAGTGTTATGATTGACTGGATACTTATTTTTCTCTTGTAGTGTTACGGTTGGCTGGATACATTTATCTTGATGAATTCATAGTGATGCTAAACGCAGGGTTCCATGCCTATGGTTTAGTGTTTAGAACTAGAATGGCTTTATGCTTTTCTCTTGATAATGAAATTGTTTAATTGCAATATAAGGAAGTATGCCATGTGTGAGAATTAATCTTTAAGATTTGCTGTTATAAGTTGCCTTTGCAATTTCTTGTAATGGGACATTCATAAATTGGTTTGGTAATTTAAACTCTCAATTTAACAAGCAAGCCTCCCTCCTCATTTAAAAGAAAAATAAAAATCGCTGCTACTTATTACTTATTAGGGCAAAAGACACAGGCCTCCATTTAACTTCTAACCGTTCTTAGTGGATTAAAATCCGTTTCCGTTTCCGGCCAGAGCTCCCATCCTTACAATCCAAAACATCCCCGAAATCCAAATGTGGATTGGCAAAGCAAAAATCAGGTAAATGTCTGCGCAACTTTCTCTAAGCTATTAAATTTCTGCGGAGCGTCAACAAGTAAACTAAACTCAGAACAAGTTTCCATTTGTTTAGTTCAAGTAATCAAGAGTTCAAGATTACACGATCGGTGTACAGAGATGCAAAGTCTCATTCATATTATATTTACAGCAAGCAAATATGTGATGGAAGACATCGTACACGCTTTAAACCTACTAAAATTAGAGTTCCGGACATCAAATGAAAACTTGTTCTAAGTTTAGTTTACTTGTTAAATCTTGTTTTCATGCCTATTTTTCTCGCTACCAGTATCATTTACTGCCATCCAAATGTTGTTCCCAGATTTACAGAGGTGAGAAGACGGTTTTCAACCGTCGAGTCCCAATCCACCCCCATTTCTGTGGCTGACCCGACCCCAACCGTGACCTCCACACCGACCCCGATCCCTACCCAATTCCCGGTCCCGACCCCTACGTCCGGGACCGGGACCCCGACCCCTGCAACCCAAACCCCAACCTCAGCCCCAGGCGAGACTGACATTAACCTTGGCGATTTAGCTTTATCATCGGTCGTCACGGGATCAATCGCCACAGGTCTCGTGTTATTGCAAAAGAAATTGGAGCAGATGCTGGATAGGGAGGCCCGTGCCACGGCAGTTAAAGCGTCGGAAGTTGCCAATTTGAGCGCCAAGCAAATGGAAATGCAGCTTGAGGTTACAAAGTTGCAGGAAAAGATCAACAACTGCAACCAAAGATTTAACGATATATGGGGTTTACTCTTCTTAGCCGCTGTCTTCGCCGTCGGCGCCTTCGTGAACACCAGATGGGGACCAAATGAGGTACGTTTACAAATTATTGTCTGGCATTTCGTTGTTTAGATTTTCTCCCCCCAAAATGGGTTATAGAGGAGATTTACAAGGATCCTGCTCTTGCTTACATGGATTAATGGATAAGGAGAAATTTTGAACATATTCATAGAATAGGCCCATTAGATTTCAAAACAGCATTATCAGTTAAAACTTATGAGGAAACGATTTCTATTCAAAAAGAATATCAAACAATTCCGTTATTAAATCATGATACAATTCAGAAATATTTTAGTAAATGATATAGATATATTCATATAGGTTTAATTCAAGTTGCAGTAAAACCTTTATTCCATCTAGGAGTAGATGCTCCTATATATCTAACTTTAAGAGATACAAGACTCAAAAGATATAAAACCTCTCTTTTATCTATGATTCAAACAAATGTATGTAATGGACCAATTTACTTTAACTGTGCTCCAAATTTTTCAGTAGACTTAACAGATCCACATGTTCTGAATTCAGTCATATTAGATATTCATTTACAAGGTGATGAATTTGAAAAACATACTAAGAATTTTGCTATAATCTATAAAATGTATTATAGACCATTGTCCTCTCAACTAAATCCAAAATTTATCATGACTCCAACTTTAAAAGATGAAACAACATTATTGCAAGTTGATGCAGATAGGCCTACTATTTATACTCCCAAAAGATTAAAATGGAACGAAATAAGTATACCTAATGAATTTATAATTCAAAATCCACAAGCACCAAGAAACATAGAGCAAACAAATGTAGAAGATATTATAGAAGAACCTGATGGAAAAGTTTTGTTAAGATTTTCTTCATTTAGAGAAAGATCTTCAACTTCAAGTCATTCATGGATTCCGGCTAGAAGATCTAGTTATGAATCAAGTGATACAACTTTTATTCCAGAAAGTTCCTCAACATTTAAATTTAAAACTCCTGTTCTAGAAGTAATTAATCAAAATAAATCAGAATATTCCCCAACACATTCTCAAATGCGAGGTGAAATAAATGTAATAAGTAAAAAATATAAAATAAATCATAAATATTTACAAGAAGATTTTGATGATGAAGAAAATACAGAAAAAAGAATTTGATTTTTTCAATTGTCGCCAGAGTGTAAAGAAAAATTAATATTAGAATGGAAAAAAGAATTAGAAAATAGAAAATTTGATTTTCCCTTCTTTACTTGGTTATCATTTTACATTTCAAAAACAGGAATAATTGATATATATAATACACCACAGATAAATGTTCAAACTAGTTTATATAAAAAATGAAAATTAAAAGACGATCAAATAGTAACCTTAATTCATCCTCCATTACAAGAAGTAAAAATTAATTTAGGACAAGGAGAAGTTATTGCATCCCCTTTCAAAAAAGGACGCGAAGCAGAAGCAAGTAGTACTAGCAATAATGTGAATCTAGATGATATTAAAAAATTATACCAACAAAATAATTACACAAATCAAATTCTGCATACTATATCACAACATATAGAAGTAATAAGTACTAAAATAGACAGTATTCAGAAACCAGTTACAAAATTTCCTAATGATGTTTCAGCACCACATTTTCAACCTAGAAGCTTAACAAGAGATAGAGAGCAAGAATTAATTCAAAGCGTTAATACTCAAAGAATAAATAATACAGATAATATATTAAATAGAATATCTCAAACATTGCAAAGTCTAACAACAGAAGCTCAGACTCAAACTCCTAGAATAAATACATTAGATAATATAATAAACGAAGAAATATCATCAGAAGAATCAAGCTACTCGAAAAATAATGAAGATATAATTTTACCTATAGAAGAGCAATTTAAAGAAGAAGATAACAATCAAATAAATAAAATAAGAAGAAAAAGACCTTTTAAAAATAATAAAAAAGATTGGCAAATAGTAAGCACTAGAAATTATTATCCAAGACCTAGTCCCCCAGATATCCAATATGAAGAAAGATCAAAATTTCATACCACAAAATATGATGGAGATTCAATTTATGAATGAAATATAAACGGAAGAGCAGAATATGAAGTATTAAACACTTTACAAGAAATGGGAATGGCAAGACTAGCTTATAAGTTAAAAAATATTCAAGAAAGAAATATTGCAACATTACTAGTATCAGGATTTACCGGACAATTAAAAAATTGGTAGGATAATGCTTTAACATTTCAAGATAAATTATCAATATTAGATCATACAATAGAAGTAGAAGATGATCAAGGTAATATTCAAGTACAATCAGATGCTGCAGAATTTTTAATTGTTACTATAGTAATGTATTTTGTAGGAAATCCAAAAGAAGAGTTAAATGCAAATAAAACATTTTTAACAAATTTAAGATGTCCAACTTTGTCAGATTTTAGATGGTATAAAGATATGTTTTTAACAAATGTATTAAGAAGACCAGATTGTAATGCTTCATTTTGGAAAGAAAGATTTATTACAGGATTACCAAATTTATTTTCACAAAGAATAAGGGATAATTTACAAAAAGAAATGGGAACAGATGTTATTTCATTCGAAAATATTACTTTTGGACAAGACCAATATTATTCCATATGGAATTCAAAGTACCATGAATTTTTTGCTAGAGTTTCAAAATTCATCAAGAACTTGAAAAATCACTTCCAATGTCACTAGTTCGAGAATTCAAGATCAAATGGTGGATAGGATTCAATCAAGAATTCTGTGACCAGAGAAATGTTTTAAGATTCTTGGAAACAGGAGAGAAGCTCAAATGGATAAATCCAAATCAGCAAAATACCAAAGGAGTTAACATTCCAACAACCCCACAAAAGAAAGAAAAAGAAAACTGCTCAACAACGAAAACAGTTGCAAATCATTTCCTGATGAAAAAGATGATGCAAAATCCAGAAATGCTCAAGGAATATCTGAATTATTTGCAAAATCAAGACAAAAAGGAAGAAGACAAAAAAGATGAGTCAGCCGGATCATCATCAGAATCCACTTTTGATCCTTTTGGTGGCCCATGCGCTCAAGACCCGACAGACTTTTAATAAAGTTGTCGGCCAATCTCAAAGATATCGATTTCAAGATAGGATAAGAATCTCAAAAGGACCAATTACAAGAAGATAAGGTGTCGGCAAGAAAAGTAAATAACATTCAAATGAAAGTGTCGGCATGAAAGTGTCGGCATGAAAATGCAAATGAAATTCACAGAAAGAAGTCTCTATAAATAGGATTCAATATCAAAGGAAAGGGCATCGAGTCTTTTAGCCAATTTAAGAATTTCTCTCTGTAAACCTTCCTCTTCCAGTTTTTATATTTCTTTGTACGCCCTTTAATTCAAGAAGTTCAATAGAAGTTCGAAGTTTGATCTCATCCAAAAGCCTCTGAAATTTAAAGCTTCCATTGCTAATATCACTCTGATTAATTGTAAGTCTGATTTCTCTAAACTTTATATGCATTCATATATGCTTTCATATGCCTGGGTAGGTTCTGGTATCAGAGCCAGACCATAGATATTGCTAATTTTGAATTATTTCCTATATTAAATTTCTAATTTATGCTTTTAAGTTATATATTTCATTTACGATTTTATCCTATCATTGGTAAGATTTTGAAGTTTTGTAAGTCGGTTGGTAAGTCCAGGATAGGATGTTCCACGCATAAGCTCGATTGTTCCTGATAAGATAAAAGACTAAATAAAATATTAACCATGGCTGCATTTCGTAGACAATTTAGGATAGGACCTAATTCAAAACAAGTAAATACAGTACAAAGTCATGAATATCATATGCCTGTAAACAATTCAGATTGGACTATTCCAGAAGAAAAAATAGAACATATTTATAGAATAGACCCATTAGATTTCAAAACAGCATTATCAGTTAAAACTCATGAGGAAACGATTTCTATTCAAGAAGAATATCAAACAATTCCGTTATTAAATCATAATACAATTCAGAAATATCTTAGTAAAGGATATAGATATATTCATATAGGTTTAATTCAAGTTGCAGTAAAACCTTTATTCCATCTAGGAGTAGATGCTCCTATATATCTAGCTTTAAGAGATACAAGCATTACTGGATAAAGGATTAATAACACCTTCAAAATCACCTTGGAGTTGTGCTGCGTTTTATGTCATGAATCAAGCGGAGAAAGAAAGAGGAGTTCCAAGATTAGTTATTAATTATAAACCATTAAATAAAGTTTTGCAATGGATTAGGTATCCAATTCCAAATAAAAAGAATTTATTAAATAGATTACATAATGCAAAAATATTTTCAAAATTTGATATGAAGTCAGGATATTGGCAGATATTAATAGCCTATGAAGACAGATATAAAACAGCATTTACAACACCCTTTGGACACTATGAATGGAAGGTAATGCCATTTGGATTAAAAAATGCACCTTCAGAATTTCAAAATATAATGAATGATATATTTAATCCTTATAGTTCATTTAGCATAGTTTATATAGATGATGTATTAATCTTTTCAGAATCATTAGAACAACATTTTAAACATTTAAATATATTTCTAAAGGTAGTTAAGAAAAATGGGTTACTTGTTTCAGCATAAAAAATGAAACTATTCCAAACTAAAGTAAGATTTTTAGGATATGATATAAATGAAGGAACAATAAAACCAATAAATAGAGATTTAGAATTTGCAAGTAAATTTCCAGATGAAATAAAAGAGAAAAATCAATTACAAAGATTTTTAGGATGTTTAAATTACATTGCAGATTTCTTTCCTAAATTAAGACAAGAATGTGCTATATTGTTTGATAGATTAAAGAAAAACCCTAAACCATGGACTGAAGAACATACTCAAAAAATTAAATATCTTAAAGAGAAAATTGAATCATTACCATGTTTATGTCTTCCTCATCCTAAAGCCTTTATGATAGTCGAAACAGATGCATCAGAATTAGGATATGGAGGAATTCTAAAACAAAAAATAGATGATCTAAAAGAAGAATTAGTTAGATTCCATTCAGAAACTTGGTCCGGTCCACAAAAGAATTATTTCACTATCAAAAAGGAAATTTTATCTATAGTACTATGTATATCAAAATTTCAAGATGATTTATATAATAAAAATTTTTTATTTAGAATAGATTGTAAATCAGCAAAAGAAGTTTTACAAAAAGATGTTCAAAATATTGTTTCAAAACAAATATTTGCTAGATGGCAAGCAATTCTATCTGTATTTGATTTCGAAATAGAATTTATTAAAGGAGAAAATAATTCTCTCCCTGACTTCTTGACTAGAGAATTTTTACAGGGAAATGGAACGTGAAACCCACAAAGAATATATTCGCAGGCGGAGAAAAGAAAGGGACGATCCTATTCTTCAAAGAAAAGATAAAAACATTTCCCATAGATATCATACTTACTATATTAAAAATTCACAAGGACAAATTCAGCCTATTCCTCATCATCAGATTCAAAATCATTCCCCAGTTTATATTCGACCAAGTTTTTGGTCTGTTCAGACTCCAAAAGAAAAAGCCTTTCTTCTCACAAGACAAATTAATTCCAATATTATCTTTAAAGATGTCCTCAAAAAAGCCGGTCATCCTCAAGAAGAGATTCAATATTATGACCAACAAATTAAACAGCTTCGAGAGAAACTCAACAACTTTATTTTTTGACTTTGAATTTTGCAGGATCATGGATTCAAAAGCAGGAAGACCTAAGACTCCTCAAGACTATGAGATGAGTCTTACTCCTGTAACTCAAAATCGATTCCAATTATTGCAAGATTTTCCAGCATTGACTTATAGTCAAGCTGCTCGTACCCCAATTTCTTCTCAAATAAGACCCATTCAACAGATTCCAAGAACCTCAGAAAAAGTCAAAGAAAATTCATATTTTACTAAACCATTCACTCAACATATTACTTTGACTAGATTCCAAGAAGTTCCTCTTTATAACACTCTTAATTCCTTTACTCAAAGAATCTTTCCTTCAAAATGTTTTTGGCAACCAGACGATCCGTCTAAAAATCTGGATTATTATGAATTGATCTTTCCAGATACTCAATCTGTGGAAATTTTTCCTATTCCTGATCAAAAGAACCCTGAAATTGTTAGTCATTCAAAATGCATTATAAAGAAAGTTTGTTCTCCCAATGAATGGACTTCTCTTTATTCAAAGAAATCTTTCTCAGTCAGATTCATTCCAGATGGATTTACTTATCAAGATTATAAAATGGCATGGTATCGTGCTTTTTTGTATAGACCATTCAATCATTCATGGTTTTTTACATTCAAAGAAAGTTGTTTCAAAGTTTTTACATTCATGGCTTCATGCCGGTACTCAAAGGAACAACACTTGTTATTTTGGTTTTATGCTTGCTTTTAGGGACAAATTTGAGTATCTCTTGGGAGATACCATCTTCGAAGAACATATTTTTAGCATATTTTACACCGGAATAAATGAATTAGGAGTATAATCTCTGAATGAGTTATAATTTAATCTTGTACCATGTCATGATATCAATAAATACTAGTTGGACTTGCTTCTCTTAGTGAGCTTTGCTATCCTTCTTATCTTGAGAAAGATAGAATGTGCAAGCTTCCTAAGGTTGGAGCTCTTCAGTAATATGACAATGTAATTTTGCTTTTGGTTATGATTGTAGTTTTTACATGAAGTTTGTGCATCTCTTGCAATACATGATGAATAGCTTTAAAGCTGCAGTTAAAGCAGATTAGCAAGCCAGAATGGAGAAGCTGTGGCTTTGCACAGTAATTTTTTAGTTGTATGTTTCTGCAGTTTGCGGCTATAAATCTATATGCCATTCCACACTGTCTGGGCATGTTGCTCAATAACTAGTATATACATCCTTAATATTGTAAAGATGAGAATGAGTGGAATTGGATTGTCAATTGAATTCCAATTTAGATGCTCAATTATTTTGACTGGGCCACTTATTTTGACCGGATTTGGTTATTTGGTAATTTAAAGCAGTTGCTGTGGTTATTTGGTTATCAATTGATTTCATCATCTAATTTGATCTCTGGTTGGCTGCTGAGACTGTTGCGGTATTATTGTGGATTTGTTGAATTTTTTGGGGCATCTTCATCTTTTGGTTAGATAATGGACTGGTTATCTTGTAAGTTTTAACAATTCCAGTGGCTTTTGCCGTGAACTTGACAAACATCCTAGCAATTCCACTCTCTCCTCTAACCTTCCATTGTTGTCACTCTGTCTCCCCACTCCGATCTCCCAATTGTCCACAAATTGCTTCTCTTCCATTGTATACTCCTTTTCTACACAGACCAAGCATGGAGGTAAATTTACCTGTGGTGTCATCATCTTCATCTTTCACAGCTCTAGTGTTAATCTGGGACAACAATAGAGCGTAGAGAGCCGATGGTTAAAAGACAAAAAATTCCCTCAGCTCATCAACAATTATCTAGCAATTCCTGCCTCTTCTATTTAATCGCACCACCCTTCGTTCACTTTCACAGACACATGGGCATGCATCTTGGCGAGACTACCCAGATTCATTACTTCCTCTCCGGTATTTTACAAAATTTTGTTCTTACCCTAAGTTTTGTCATATTTGTTTCTTTCAAATTTTCGTTTCTTTGTTTTCTAGATTGTGAGCACTTTGTAGCTGGTGTTTGTGCTCAAAGATTCTCTTTTTTTTCATTGAATTTTTAAAATTTGAGTTTAATCTTTGATTGATTTCTATTTGGGGAATTGATTTTATATGGCTTTTTAAGTGGTACGTATCACTTTTTTTTTTAATTAATTTTGTATTTGAATTCAGTTTTTCTATTTATCTATAGCAATTCTGTTTTTGTGTGGTTGATAGAGGATATAGGTGGTATATTAGTTTCTACCTTTGAGAGCAATTATTTGAATGTTAGGCAAATGAGGTATGTTCATGGGAAGGAAAATAAAACCTCTTGACTTATTTTGCTGAAGAAAACTTTTTGTCCTCAAATGAGCAATTATTGTTCCTGCTCCATTCTTTGTCTCCAGCAGTTGTTAAGTATGAAGATATCAAGTGTATTAAAGTGTTCCTTTGTCCCAGAAGACTCTGAGAGTAGTGGCAGTGGTGAATAAATCAGGTTTATATCATTTATTTCTTGATTAATTATTATAATTGTTGTTTTGCTTAATCGACAAATTTCGTCAGTTAAATGATTAAGATAAAATCCGTTTGGGTATTTGGTATCGCAATGATAGGATGAAGGGAAATTTTTTCTGCTCAAGTTTGGTTAGTTCTCTCAATAGTACACAACTTTTCATTGGCTTCAATACAGAACAGGCTATGAGACGTCCCGTAGCTGGGCTATTTTCCCTCTTTTTACAGTTGTTGAGAAAAAGAATTGCTAAACAAGTGAATGATAAATCAGCTTGTTTTCTATGTTTGCTTGATCCTGTGGAAGGTTTTTATTTTTTGAGGGTGAAGCTATATAAGTGCTATAGAATGTTTACTCCACTCCTTGCATGTGAGTACCCATTGTTATGCACCAGAACGAGATTCAAAGGGACTTGATCTAGCTTTTAACTTAACATGATGAGTTATGGCTTTGATAGCCTGATTGTTGCTTCTTTGATATAATGCTTCTGGTTATTAAATGAACTGCAGCTTAAATTCTAGATGAGTAACCATCATCTAAGGAATGCTGCATGTGCATTTTTTTAAGTAGTGGTGCTGAAGATGGGTGTTTTTATCGAGTATATATGACTTACTGTCGACCATTCGGAGTATTTAGCTTTAACCCTGGGAGGTTGAATCTAGAGACATATCAATTATTTGATATTTTTCATATGTGTTTCCCGATGCTGTTGAAGTTCATATATTACGTAGGAGCAGGGAGCTCTTCTCTTTCTATGATGAAGTTTTAAAATGGTGGCATGGTGCTGTTGGCATTTACCTATGGCAAATCTAGATCGGAATGATATTTAGAATTTCCTGTGAGCTATGTATGTGCTGTGAACACGTTGCATTCACAAGATTATGTCTCAATTGAATTGAATGTGAGTTATTCATTGCATTCATAAGGTTATGTATCAGTGAAATATGCATGAAGACAGTCCTGTCTTGGTAACACGAGAGAGAAGGAATGCGGTGGTGGGAAGATGGAAAGGCTAAGGTGTGTAGTCTACATAATGGCAACCTAGAGGAGGATAGTTTAAATGGCAGTCCATACAAATAGAAGTGCAAATGCTGCGGGTATATTTGACACCAAGAATGTTGTGAGCTTGAGAATTTGCTTAAATTGGATGATAAGAGAGTTCCTTGGCTTCTTGTACTTTATGCAAGTATTTTATTTACTTGCATCGACATAATTTTATCATCATTCTGATCATATTTGCTAAATTGTTGGTTAGGAAATGAAAGTCCAAAACCTAAACTGCAATACTGAGATGAACAAATTTGAATACCTGAATGTTAGGCTTTGTAAGTTCAGAGCCAAAGCAGCAATGGTCTATATTTCCCAACTAAATTTCAGCATTTGATTTTCTAATTTTGCTAATTAGTCTTGTATGGATGTGAGTTTTTTGTCCTTATCAAATACTTGTGCTACATTCTCAACGTAGGTCCTATTTACTAGCAAGAGAATAGGTAACAAAAAGCACTAGATGAGCAACTCCTTTTTCCAAATTTTCATAATGTAAATCTCTCTCTTTTTGTGCTTAGCAGTGGCGTGCCTTTTCTAGCAGCAATGACCACCCTGCTTGGCTTCACCTTTTGTGGCATTCATTGAAAATTGCTTGCTTGTTTTTCAGCCCGTGGTATGGTTGACGAAGTATTCACACTGTAATATAATAGACTTTATTGAAACTTTCTTCTCACTTCAGGAATTCATACTGTTTGTTGATTATAATCAATATTTTTACATTCTTCCAATTAGCTCCTAGAACAGTGCGGCAGATAATTAACTTTACAGATATATACATAGGTCTAGATTAACCATTTCCTGCACTCAAATCTGGGAAAAGCCACGCGAATGTGTGGCAACAGATAAACTAGTACATATGTATGTATGGATATTCATGTATATACATATATGCAACTATACATATATGTATATATGGCTATATACACCTCCCTGTATATACGTAAATGCATACATACACATATATACATGTTTGTGTGTGTACACATTTTGGATTGAAAAAAAGTTTGCAACTAATTGTCTTCTCTATTCTTTTGAATACTAGAACACCATATTTGCATCTTGGTATTTCAGTTAGTTTTTTTTGCCACATCACTGAGGAATCTCTATACTGGTTGTGCCTTTGTTCTTCCTCTCAATGGCTGCACCTGTTGCTCCTGCTTCTGGGTTTCTTCTCAATTTTGCCAAGATTCTTGGTCGTCCTTCTCCGCTGCACAGTGTGCACCTGACTTACCTGTCATTACATCCAATTGTTGTTAAGTTTGGGTGGCTATATAACTTTTAGTTACTCTCAATCTTTACCATTTGGAACTAGCTTCTCAAAAAAAATTGTTTTAACCAGAGCTACTGGGTATCACCCTCTCCTTCAATAATAGAGAGAAACTGGACATGTTGTTCAAGGTGAAGTTTTTATTCAATGGTAATTTTGCAGTATTGTAGATTGGATTTCAGTTTTTTTTTTCTTCCTATGCTCAGAAGAAGACAACGATATTTAATCCTCCCTTTTTCATTGGTTACTTTTATAATGTAGAATCCCCCAGGCAAATGTACATTTATACAGTAATTATTAGAAGATTTCGCCTTTTCTTTTTAGGAAGAAATAGATACGTCATTTTCCTTCAATTCTTGGACATTGGACCGTTTTGATGAGAATGGGATTAGATGGTTGTTGATTCTAAAAGATTGATGATGGGTGCTTGAAGGTCTTCAAAATCCTAAGGTGAATTCTTGCATTGAGTATTTTGAGGTTCTAATCGTTGAAGGTTGCACCTTATAGTGATAACAATTTTTTTCTCTTCTTTCAATTTCTTTTTAGTGATTATCATTGTTTTCTTCTTTCAATTTTTTTAGTGGTAATCATGTTTTATTTTCTTCTTTCAATTTTTTTTTTGGATGGCAAACTCAAGTTTCTAGTCATTTAATTTAATTGGAAAAATATGAGCAATGTCTTTGAATTTCTATTTGGATGAGTTCAGTTGTGTGCCTGCATAGGTGTGTGCTTGTGTTTATCCTCCTACTCCACAGGTTCAAAAGATATTGTAGGAATGTTCTGCATTCTGCATAATGTGGTACCAGTCGATAACAATATGGTCCTTGTAATGTTCCATCATGTTTAACTGTGCTTCATGGTATGCATTCAACTTTTACAGTAATATCTTGGTTGTGAATATGAAGGTTAATGTGTCAGCCTTGTATTGGCCGTGACAAAGGTGAGGCAACATGACCTCCTTTGGCCTTCTGAGTTTCATAAGAGTACTTGTTTTCTTATTCTACTGCATGAGATTGCACTCCTGATTGAAATTCTGTTTCTTCTTCTGCAGATATGATGAAACCTAAGTAGGGGGAATATGGAAGGCAGACCTGGATATCTGCTGTTGGTGATGTTTTAGAGCCCTCTAAGCTAATATAAACTGAGCTTGTTGTGCAACTTTAGTGATGAAAATTGTTTAAACACGTATGCTATGCATGGGTTACTTTTGTTTGTAGTGTTATGATTGACTGGATACTTATTTTTCTCTTGTAGTGTTACGGTTGGCTGGATACATTTATCTTGATGAATTCATAGTGATGCTAAACGCAGGGTTCCATGCCTATGGTTTAGTGTTTAGAACTAGAATGGCTTTATGCTTTTCTCTTGATAATGAAATTGTTTAATTGCAATATAAGGAAGTATGCCATGTGTGAGAATTAATCTTTAAGATTTGCTGTTATAAGTTGCCTTTGCAATTTCTTGTAATGGGACATTCATAAATTGGTTTGGTAATTTAAACTCTCAATTTAACAAGCAAGCCTCCCTCCTCATTTAAAAGAAAAATAAAAATCGCTGCTACTTATTACTTATTAGGGCAAAAGACACAGGCCTCCATTTAACTTCTAACCGTTCTTAGTGGATTAAAATCCGTTTCCGTTTCCGGCCAGAGCTCCCATCCTTACAATCCAAAACATCCCCGAAATCCAAATGTGGATTGGCAAAGCAAAAATCAGGTAAATGTCTGCGCAACTTTCTCTAAGCTATTAAATTTCTGCGGAGCGTCAACAAGTAAACTAAACTCAGAACAAGTTTCCATTTGTTTAGTTCAAGTAATCAAGAGTTCAAGATTACACGATCGGTGTACAGAGATGCAAAGTCTCATTCATATTATATTTACAGCAAGCAAATATGTGATGGAAGACATCGTACACGCTTTAAACCTACTAAAATTAGAGTTCCGGACATCAAATGAAAACTTGTTCTAAGTTTAGTTTACTTGTTAAATCTTGTTTTCATGCCTATTTTTCTCGCTACCAGTATCATTTACTGCCATCCAAATGTTGTTCCCAGATTTACAGAGGTGAGAAGACGGTTTTCAACCGTCGAGTCCCAATCCACCCCCATTTCTGTGGCTGACCCGACCCCAACCGTGACCTCCACACCGACCCCGATCCCTACCCAATTCCCTACGTCCCGACCCCTACGTCCGGGACCGGGACCCCGACCCCTGCAACCCAAACCCCAACCTCAGCCCCAGGCGAGATCAAAGAAATCTTTCTCAGTCAGATTCATTCCAGATGGATTTACTTATCAAGATTATAAAATGGCATGGTATCGTGCTTTTTTGTATAGACCATTCAATCATTCATGGTTTTTTACATTCAAAGAAAGTTGTTTCAAAGTTTTTACATTCATGGCTTCATGCCGGTACTCAAAGGAACAACACTTGTTATTTTGGTTTTATGCTTGCTTTTAGGGACAAATTTGAGTATCTCTTGGGAGATACCATCTTCGAAGAACATATTTTTAGCATATTTTACACCGGAATAAATGAATTAGGAGTATAATCTCTGAATGAGTTATAATTTAATCTTGTACCATGTCATGATATCAATAAATACTAGTTGGACTTGCTTCTCTTAGTGAGCTTTGCTATCCTTCTTATCTTGAGAAAGATAGAATGTGCAAGCTTCCTAAGGTTGGAGCTCTTCAGTAATATGACAATGTAATTTTGCTTTTGGTTATGATTGTAGTTTTTACATGAAGTTTGTGCATCTCTTGCAATACATGATGAATAGCTTTAAAGCTGCAGTTAAAGCAGATTAGCAAGCCAGAATGGAGAAGCTGTGGCTTTGCACAGTAATTTTTTAGTTGTATGTTTCTGCAGTTTGCGGCTATAAATCTATATGCCATTCCACACTGTCTGGGCATGTTGCTCAATAACTAGTATATACATCCTTAATATTGTAAAGATGAGAATGAGTGGAATTGGATTGTCAATTGAATTCCAATTTAGATGCTCAATTATTTTGACTGGGCCACTTATTTTGACCGGATTTGGTTATTTGGTAATTTAAAGCAGTTGCTGTGGTTATTTGGTTATCAATTGATTTCATCATCTAATTTGATCTCTGGTTGGCTGCTGAGACTGTTGCGGTATTATTGTGGATTTGTTGAATTTTTTGGGGCATCTTCATCTTTTGGTTAGATAATGGACTGGTTATCTTGTAAGTTTTAACAATTCCAGTGGCTTTTGCCGTGAACTTGACAAACATCCTAGCAATTCCACTCTCTCCTCTAACCTTCCATTGTTGTCACTCTGTCTCCCCACTCCGATCTCCCAATTGTCCACAAATTGCTTCTCTTCCATTGTATACTCCTTTTCTACACAGACCAAGCATGGAGGTAAATTTACCTGTGGTGTCATCATCTTCATCTTTCACAGCTCTAGTGTTAATCTGGGACAACAATAGAGCGTAGAGAGCCGATGGTTAAAAGACAAAAAATTCCCTCAGCTCATCAACAATTATCTAGCAATTCCTGCCTCTTCTATTTAATCGCACCACCCTTCGTTCACTTTCACAGACACATGGGCATGCATCTTGGCGAGACTACCCAGATTCATTACTTCCTCTCCGGTATTTTACAAAATTTTGTTCTTACCCTAAGTTTTGTCATATTTGTTTCTTTCAAATTTTCGTTTCTTTGTTTTCTAGATTGTGAGCACTTTGTAGCTGGTGTTTGTGCTCAAAGATTCTCTTTTTTTTCATTGAATTTTTAAAATTTGAGTTTAATCTTTGATTGATTTCTATTTGGGGAATTGATTTTATATGGCTTTTTAAGTGGTACGTATCACTTTTTTTTTTAATTAATTTTGTATTTGAATTCAGTTTTTCTATTTATCTATAGCAATTCTGTTTTTGTGTGGTTGATAGAGGATATAGGTGGTATATTAGTTTCTACCTTTGAGAGCAATTATTTGAATGTTAGGCAAATGAGGTATGTTCATGGGAAGGAAAATAAAACCTCTTGACTTATTTTGCTGAAGAAAACTTTTTGTCCTCAAATGAGCAATTATTGTTCCTGCTCCATTCTTTGTCTCCAGCAGTTGTTAAGTATGAAGATATCAAGTGTATTAAAGTGTTCCTTTGTCCCAGAAGACTCTGAGAGTAGTGGCAGTGGTGAATAAATCAGGTTTATATCATTTATTTCTTGATTAATTATTATAATTGTTGTTTTGCTTAATCGACAAATTTCGTCAGTTAAATGATTAAGATAAAATCCGTTTGGGTATTTGGTATCGCAATGATAGGATGAAGGGAAATTTTTTCTGCTCAAGTTTGGTTAGTTCTCTCAATAGTACACAACTTTTCATTGGCTTCAATACAGAACAGGCTATGAGACGTCCCGTAGCTGGGCTATTTTCCCTCTTTTTACAGTTGTTGAGAAAAAGAATTGCTAAACAAGTGAATGATAAATCAGCTTGTTTTCTATGTTTGCTTGATCCTGTGGAAGGTTTTTATTTTTTGAGGGTGAAGCTATATAAGTGCTATAGAATGTTTACTCCACTCCTTGCATGTGAGTACCCATTGTTATGCACCAGAACGAGATTCAAAGGGACTTGATCTAGCTTTTAACTTAACATGATGAGTTATGGCTTTGATAGCCTGATTGTTGCTTCTTTGATATAATGCTTCTGGTTATTAAATGAACTGCAGCTTAAATTCTAGATGAGTAACCATCATCTAAGGAATGCTGCATGTGCATTTTTTTAAGTAGTGGTGCTGAAGATGGGTGTTTTTATCGAGTATATATGACTTACTGTCGACCATTCGGAGTATTTAGCTTTAACCCTGGGAGGTTGAATCTAGAGACATATCAATTATTTGATATTTTTCATATGTGTTTCCCGATGCTGTTGAAGTTCATATATTACGTAGGAGCAGGGAGCTCTTCTCTTTCTATGATGAAGTTTTAAAATGGTGGCATGGTGCTGTTGGCATTTACCTATGGCAAATCTAGATCGGAATGATATTTAGAATTTCCTGTGAGCTATGTATGTGCTGTGAACACGTTGCATTCACAAGATTATGTCTCAATTGAATTGAATGTGAGTTATTCATTGCATTCATAAGGTTATGTATCAGTGAAATATGCATGAAGACAGTCCTGTCTTGGTAACACGAGAGAGAAGGAATGCGGTGGTGGGAAGATGGAAAGGCTAAGGTGTGTAGTCTACATAATGGCAACCTAGAGGAGGATAGTTTAAATGGCAGTCCATACAAATAGAAGTGCAAATGCTGCGGGTATATTTGACACCAAGAATGTTGTGAGCTTGAGAATTTGCTTAAATTGGATGATAAGAGAGTTCCTTGGCTTCTTGTACTTTATGCAAGTATTTTATTTACTTGCATCGACATAATTTTATCATCATTCTGATCATATTTGCTAAATTGTTGGTTAGGAAATGAAAGTCCAAAACCTAAACTGCAATACTGAGATGAACAAATTTGAATACCTGAATGTTAGGCTTTGTAAGTTCAGAGCCAAAGCAGCAATGGTCTATATTTCCCAACTAAATTTCAGCATTTGATTTTCTAATTTTGCTAATTAGTCTTGTATGGATGTGAGTTTTTTGTCCTTATCAAATACTTGTGCTACATTCTCAACGTAGGTCCTATTTACTAGCAAGAGAATAGGTAACAAAAAGCACTAGATGAGCAACTCCTTTTTCCAAATTTTCATAATGTAAATCTCTCTCTTTTTGTGCTTAGCAGTGGCGTGCCTTTTCTAGCAGCAATGACCACCCTGCTTGGCTTCACCTTTTGTGGCATTCATTGAAAATTGCTTGCTTGTTTTTCAGCCCGTGGTATGGTTGACGAAGTATTCACACTGTAATATAATAGACTTTATTGAAACTTTCTTCTCACTTCAGGAATTCATACTGTTTGTTGATTATAATCAATATTTTTACATTCTTCCAATTAGCTCCTAGAACAGTGCGGCAGATAATTAACTTTACAGATATATACATAGGTCTAGATTAACCATTTCCTGCACTCAAATCTGGGAAAAGCCACGCGAATGTGTGGCAACAGATAAACTAGTACATATGTATGTATGGATATTCATGTATATACATATATGCAACTATACATATATGTATATATGGCTATATACACCTCCCTGTATATACGTAAATGCATACATACACATATATACATGTTTGTGTGTGTACACATTTTGGATTGAAAAAAAGTTTGCAACTAATTGTCTTCTCTATTCTTTTGAATACTAGAACACCATATTTGCATCTTGGTATTTCAGTTAGTTTTTTTTGCCACATCACTGAGGAATCTCTATACTGGTTGTGCCTTTGTTCTTCCTCTCAATGGCTGCACCTGTTGCTCCTGCTTCTGGGTTTCTTCTCAATTTTGCCAAGATTCTTGGTCGTCCTTCTCCGCTGCACAGTGTGCACCTGACTTACCTGTCATTACATCCAATTGTTGTTAAGTTTGGGTGGCTATATAACTTTTAGTTACTCTCAATCTTTACCATTTGGAACTAGCTTCTCAAAAAAAATTGTTTTAACCAGAGCTACTGGGTATCACCCTCTCCTTCAATAATAGAGAGAAACTGGACATGTTGTTCAAGGTGAAGTTTTTATTCAATGGTAATTTTGCAGTATTGTAGATTGGATTTCAGTTTTTTTTTTCTTCCTATGCTCAGAAGAAGACAACGATATTTAATCCTCCCTTTTTCATTGGTTACTTTTATAATGTAGAATCCCCCAGGCAAATGTACATTTATACAGTAATTATTAGAAGATTTCGCCTTTTCTTTTTAGGAAGAAATAGATACGTCATTTTCCTTCAATTCTTGGACATTGGACCGTTTTGATGAGAATGGGATTAGATGGTTGTTGATTCTAAAAGATTGATGATGGGTGCTTGAAGGTCTTCAAAATCCTAAGGTGAATTCTTGCATTGAGTATTTTGAGGTTCTAATCGTTGAAGGTTGCACCTTATAGTGATAACAATTTTTTTCTCTTCTTTCAATTTCTTTTTAGTGATTATCATTGTTTTCTTCTTTCAATTTTTTTAGTGGTAATCATGTTTTATTTTCTTCTTTCAATTTTTTTTTTGGATGGCAAACTCAAGTTTCTAGTCATTTAATTTAATTGGAAAAATATGAGCAATGTCTTTGAATTTCTATTTGGATGAGTTCAGTTGTGTGCCTGCATAGGTGTGTGCTTGTGTTTATCCTCCTACTCCACAGGTTCAAAAGATATTGTAGGAATGTTCTGCATTCTGCATAATGTGGTACCAGTCGATAACAATATGGTCCTTGTAATGTTCCATCATGTTTAACTGTGCTTCATGGTATGCATTCAACTTTTACAGTAATATCTTGGTTGTGAATATGAAGGTTAATGTGTCAGCCTTGTATTGGCCGTGACAAAGGTGAGGCAACATGACCTCCTTTGGCCTTCTGAGTTTCATAAGAGTACTTGTTTTCTTATTCTACTGCATGAGATTGCACTCCTGATTGAAATTCTGTTTCTTCTTCTGCAGATATGATGAAACCTAAGTAGGGGGAATATGGAAGGCAGACCTGGATATCTGCTGTTGGTGATGTTTTAGAGCCCTCTAAGCTAATATAAACTGAGCTTGTTGTGCAACTTTAGTGATGAAAATTGTTTAAACACGTATGCTATGCATGGGTTACTTTTGTTTGTAGTGTTATGATTGACTGGATACTTATTTTTCTCTTGTAGTGTTACGGTTGGCTGGATACATTTATCTTGATGAATTCATAGTGATGCTAAACGCAGGGTTCCATGCCTATGGTTTAGTGTTTAGAACTAGAATGGCTTTATGCTTTTCTCTTGATAATGAAATTGTTTAATTGCAATATAAGGAAGTATGCCATGTGTGAGAATTAATCTTTAAGATTTGCTGTTATAAGTTGCCTTTGCAATTTCTTGTAATGGGACATTCATAAATTGGTTTGGTAATTTAAACTCTCAATTTAACAAGCAAGCCTCCCTCCTCATTTAAAAGAAAAATAAAAATCGCTGCTACTTATTACTTATTAGGGCAAAAGACACAGGCCTCCATTTAACTTCTAACCGTTCTTAGTGGATTAAAATCCGTTTCCGTTTCCGGCCAGAGCTCCCATCCTTACAATCCAAAACATCCCCGAAATCCAAATGTGGATTGGCAAAGCAAAAATCAGGTAAATGTCTGCGCAACTTTCTCTAAGCTATTAAATTTCTGCGGAGCGTCAACAAGTAAACTAAACTCAGAACAAGTTTCCATTTGTTTAGTTCAAGTAATCAAGAGTTCAAGATTACACGATCGGTGTACAGAGATGCAAAGTCTCATTCATATTATATTTACAGCAAGCAAATATGTGATGGAAGACATCGTACACGCTTTAAACCTACTAAAATTAGAGTTCCGGACATCAAATGAAAACTTGTTCTAAGTTTAGTTTACTTGTTAAATCTTGTTTTCATGCCTATTTTTCTCGCTACCAGTATCATTTACTGCCATCCAAATGTTGTTCCCAGATTTACAGAGGTGAGAAGACGGTTTTCAACCGTCGAGTCCCAATCCACCCCCATTTCTGTGGCTGACCCGACCCCAACCGTGACCTCCACACCGACCCCGATCCCTACCCAATTCCCGGTCCCGACCCCTACGTCCGGGACCGGGACCCCGACCCCTGCAACCCAAACCCCAACCTCAGCCCCAGGCGAGACTGACATTAACCTTGGCGATTTAGCTTTATCATCGGTCGTCACGGGATCAATCGCCACAGGTCTCGTGTTATTGCAAAAGAAATTGGAGCAGATGCTGGATAGGGAGGCCCGTGCCACGGCAGTTAAAGCGTCGGAAGTTGCCAATTTGAGCGCCAAGCAAATGGAAATGCAGCTTGAGGTTACAAAGTTGCAGGAAAAGATCAACAACTGCAACCAAAGATTTAACGATATATGGGGTTTACTCTTCTTAGCCGCTGTCTTCGCCGTCGGCGCCTTCGTGAACACCAGATGGGGACCAAATGAGGTACGTTTACAAATTATTGTCTGGCATTTCGTTGTTTAGATTTTCTCCCCCCAAAATGGGTTATAGAGGAGATTTACAAGGATCCTGCTCTTGCTTACATGGATTAATGGATAAGGAGAAATTTTGAACATATTCATAGAATAGGCCCATTAGATTTCAAAACAGCATTATCAGTTAAAACTTATGAGGAAACGATTTCTATTCAAAAAGAATATCAAACAATTCCGTTATTAAATCATGATACAATTCAGAAATATTTTAGTAAATGATATAGATATATTCATATAGGTTTAATTCAAGTTGCAGTAAAACCTTTATTCCATCTAGGAGTAGATGCTCCTATATATCTAACTTTAAGAGATACAAGACTCAAAAGATATAAAACCTCTCTTTTATCTATGATTCAAACAAATGTATGTAATGGACCAATTTACTTTAACTGTGCTCCAAATTTTTCAGTAGACTTAACAGATCCACATGTTCTGAATTCAGTCATATTAGATATTCATTTACAAGGTGATGAATTTGAAAAACATACTAAGAATTTTGCTATAATCTATAAAATGTATTATAGACCATTGTCCTCTCAACTAAATCCAAAATTTATCATGACTCCAACTTTAAAAGATGAAACAACATTATTGCAAGTTGATGCAGATAGGCCTACTATTTATACTCCCAAAAGATTAAAATGGAACGAAATAAGTATACCTAATGAATTTATAATTCAAAATCCACAAGCACCAAGAAACATAGAGCAAACAAATGTAGAAGATATTATAGAAGAACCTGATGGAAAAGTTTTGTTAAGATTTTCTTCATTTAGAGAAAGATCTTCAACTTCAAGTCATTCATGGATTCCGGCTAGAAGATCTAGTTATGAATCAAGTGATACAACTTTTATTCCAGAAAGTTCCTCAACATTTAAATTTAAAACTCCTGTTCTAGAAGTAATTAATCAAAATAAATCAGAATATTCCCCAACACATTCTCAAATGCGAGGTGAAATAAATGTAATAAGTAAAAAATATAAAATAAATCATAAATATTTACAAGAAGATTTTGATGATGAAGAAAATACAGAAAAAAGAATTTGATTTTTTCAATTGTCGCCAGAGTGTAAAGAAAAATTAATATTAGAATGGAAAAAAGAATTAGAAAATAGAAAATTTGATTTTCCCTTCTTTACTTGGTTATCATTTTACATTTCAAAAACAGGAATAATTGATATATATAATACACCACAGATAAATGTTCAAACTAGTTTATATAAAAAATGAAAATTAAAAGACGATCAAATAGTAACCTTAATTCATCCTCCATTACAAGAAGTAAAAATTAATTTAGGACAAGGAGAAGTTATTGCATCCCCTTTCAAAAAAGGACGCGAAGCAGAAGCAAGTAGTACTAGCAATAATGTGAATCTAGATGATATTAAAAAATTATACCAACAAAATAATTACACAAATCAAATTCTGCATACTATATCACAACATATAGAAGTAATAAGTACTAAAATAGACAGTATTCAGAAACCAGTTACAAAATTTCCTAATGATGTTTCAGCACCACATTTTCAACCTAGAAGCTTAACAAGAGATAGAGAGCAAGAATTAATTCAAAGCGTTAATACTCAAAGAATAAATAATACAGATAATATATTAAATAGAATATCTCAAACATTGCAAAGTCTAACAACAGAAGCTCAGACTCAAACTCCTAGAATAAATACATTAGATAATATAATAAACGAAGAAATATCATCAGAAGAATCAAGCTACTCGAAAAATAATGAAGATATAATTTTACCTATAGAAGAGCAATTTAAAGAAGAAGATAACAATCAAATAAATAAAATAAGAAGAAAAAGACCTTTTAAAAATAATAAAAAAGATTGGCAAATAGTAAGCACTAGAAATTATTATCCAAGACCTAGTCCCCCAGATATCCAATATGAAGAAAGATCAAAATTTCATACCACAAAATATGATGGAGATTCAATTTATGAATGAAATATAAACGGAAGAGCAGAATATGAAGTATTAAACACTTTACAAGAAATGGGAATGGCAAGACTAGCTTATAAGTTAAAAAATATTCAAGAAAGAAATATTGCAACATTACTAGTATCAGGATTTACCGGACAATTAAAAAATTGGTAGGATAATGCTTTAACATTTCAAGATAAATTATCAATATTAGATCATACAATAGAAGTAGAAGATGATCAAGGTAATATTCAAGTACAATCAGATGCTGCAGAATTTTTAATTGTTACTATAGTAATGTATTTTGTAGGAAATCCAAAAGAAGAGTTAAATGCAAATAAAACATTTTTAACAAATTTAAGATGTCCAACTTTGTCAGATTTTAGATGGTATAAAGATATGTTTTTAACAAATGTATTAAGAAGACCAGATTGTAATGCTTCATTTTGGAAAGAAAGATTTATTACAGGATTACCAAATTTATTTTCACAAAGAATAAGGGATAATTTACAAAAAGAAATGGGAACAGATGTTATTTCATTCGAAAATATTACTTTTGGACAAGACCAATATTATTCCATATGGAATTCAAAGTACCATGAATTTTTTGCTAGAGTTTCAAAATTCATCAAGAACTTGAAAAATCACTTCCAATGTCACTAGTTCGAGAATTCAAGATCAAATGGTGGATAGGATTCAATCAAGAATTCTGTGACCAGAGAAATGTTTTAAGATTCTTGGAAACAGGAGAGAAGCTCAAATGGATAAATCCAAATCAGCAAAATACCAAAGGAGTTAACATTCCAACAACCCCACAAAAGAAAGAAAAAGAAAACTGCTCAACAACGAAAACAGTTGCAAATCATTTCCTGATGAAAAAGATGATGCAAAATCCAGAAATGCTCAAGGAATATCTGAATTATTTGCAAAATCAAGACAAAAAGGAAGAAGACAAAAAAGATGAGTCAGCCGGATCATCATCAGAATCCACTTTTGATCCTTTTGGTGGCCCATGCGCTCAAGACCCGACAGACTTTTAATAAAGTTGTCGGCCAATCTCAAAGATATCGATTTCAAGATAGGATAAGAATCTCAAAAGGACCAATTACAAGAAGATAAGGTGTCGGCAAGAAAAGTAAATAACATTCAAATGAAAGTGTCGGCATGAAAGTGTCGGCATGAAAATGCAAATGAAATTCACAGAAAGAAGTCTCTATAAATAGGATTCAATATCAAAGGAAAGGGCATCGAGTCTTTTAGCCAATTTAAGAATTTCTCTCTGTAAACCTTCCTCTTCCAGTTTTTATATTTCTTTGTACGCCCTTTAATTCAAGAAGTTCAATAGAAGTTCGAAGTTTGATCTCATCCAAAAGCCTCTGAAATTTAAAGCTTCCATTGCTAATATCACTCTGATTAATTGTAAGTCTGATTTCTCTAAACTTTATATGCATTCATATATGCTTTCATATGCCTGGGTAGGTTCTGGTATCAGAGCCAGACCATAGATATTGCTAATTTTGAATTATTTCCTATATTAAATTTCTAATTTATGCTTTTAAGTTATATATTTCATTTACGATTTTATCCTATCATTGGTAAGATTTTGAAGTTTTGTAAGTCGGTTGGTAAGTCCAGGATAGGATGTTCCACGCATAAGCTCGATTGTTCCTGATAAGATAAAAGACTAAATAAAATATTAACCATGGCTGCATTTCGTAGACAATTTAGGATAGGACCTAATTCAAAACAAGTAAATACAGTACAAAGTCATGAATATCATATGCCTGTAAACAATTCAGATTGGACTATTCCAGAAGAAAAAATAGAACATATTTATAGAATAGACCCATTAGATTTCAAAACAGCATTATCAGTTAAAACTCATGAGGAAACGATTTCTATTCAAGAAGAATATCAAACAATTCCGTTATTAAATCATAATACAATTCAGAAATATCTTAGTAAAGGATATAGATATATTCATATAGGTTTAATTCAAGTTGCAGTAAAACCTTTATTCCATCTAGGAGTAGATGCTCCTATATATCTAGCTTTAAGAGATACAAGCATTACTGGATAAAGGATTAATAACACCTTCAAAATCACCTTGGAGTTGTGCTGCGTTTTATGTCATGAATCAAGCGGAGAAAGAAAGAGGAGTTCCAAGATTAGTTATTAATTATAAACCATTAAATAAAGTTTTGCAATGGATTAGGTATCCAATTCCAAATAAAAAGAATTTATTAAATAGATTACATAATGCAAAAATATTTTCAAAATTTGATATGAAGTCAGGATATTGGCAGATATTAATAGCCTATGAAGACAGATATAAAACAGCATTTACAACACCCTTTGGACACTATGAATGGAAGGTAATGCCATTTGGATTAAAAAATGCACCTTCAGAATTTCAAAATATAATGAATGATATATTTAATCCTTATAGTTCATTTAGCATAGTTTATATAGATGATGTATTAATCTTTTCAGAATCATTAGAACAACATTTTAAACATTTAAATATATTTCTAAAGGTAGTTAAGAAAAATGGGTTACTTGTTTCAGCATAAAAAATGAAACTATTCCAAACTAAAGTAAGATTTTTAGGATATGATATAAATGAAGGAACAATAAAACCAATAAATAGAGATTTAGAATTTGCAAGTAAATTTCCAGATGAAATAAAAGAGAAAAATCAATTACAAAGATTTTTAGGATGTTTAAATTACATTGCAGATTTCTTTCCTAAATTAAGACAAGAATGTGCTATATTGTTTGATAGATTAAAGAAAAACCCTAAACCATGGACTGAAGAACATACTCAAAAAATTAAATATCTTAAAGAGAAAATTGAATCATTACCATGTTTATGTCTTCCTCATCCTAAAGCCTTTATGATAGTCGAAACAGATGCATCAGAATTAGGATATGGAGGAATTCTAAAACAAAAAATAGATGATCTAAAAGAAGAATTAGTTAGATTCCATTCAGAAACTTGGTCCGGTCCACAAAAGAATTATTTCACTATCAAAAAGGAAATTTTATCTATAGTACTATGTATATCAAAATTTCAAGATGATTTATATAATAAAAATTTTTTATTTAGAATAGATTGTAAATCAGCAAAAGAAGTTTTACAAAAAGATGTTCAAAATATTGTTTCAAAACAAATATTTGCTAGATGGCAAGCAATTCTATCTGTATTTGATTTCGAAATAGAATTTATTAAAGGAGAAAATAATTCTCTCCCTGACTTCTTGACTAGAGAATTTTTACAGGGAAATGGAACGTGAAACCCACAAAGAATATATTCGCAGGCGGAGAAAAGAAAGGGACGATCCTATTCTTCAAAGAAAAGATAAAAACATTTCCCATAGATATCATACTTACTATATTAAAAATTCACAAGGACAAATTCAGCCTATTCCTCATCATCAGATTCAAAATCATTCCCCAGTTTATATTCGACCAAGTTTTTGGTCTGTTCAGACTCCAAAAGAAAAAGCCTTTCTTCTCACAAGACAAATTAATTCCAATATTATCTTTAAAGATGTCCTCAAAAAAGCCGGTCATCCTCAAGAAGAGATTCAATATTATGACCAACAAATTAAACAGCTTCGAGAGAAACTCAACAACTTTATTTTTTGACTTTGAATTTTGCAGGATCATGGATTCAAAAGCAGGAAGACCTAAGACTCCTCAAGACTATGAGATGAGTCTTACTCCTGTAACTCAAAATCGATTCCAATTATTGCAAGATTTTCCAGCATTGACTTATAGTCAAGCTGCTCGTACCCCAATTTCTTCTCAAATAAGACCCATTCAACAGATTCCAAGAACCTCAGAAAAAGTCAAAGAAAATTCATATTTTACTAAACCATTCACTCAACATATTACTTTGACTAGATTCCAAGAAGTTCCTCTTTATAACACTCTTAATTCCTTTACTCAAAGAATCTTTCCTTCAAAATGTTTTTGGCAACCAGACGATCCGTCTAAAAATCTGGATTATTATGAATTGATCTTTCCAGATACTCAATCTGTGGAAATTTTTCCTATTCCTGATCAAAAGAACCCTGAAATTGTTAGTCATTCAAAATGCATTATAAAGAAAGTTTGTTCTCCCAATGAATGGACTTCTCTTTATTCAAAGAAATCTTTCTCAGTCAGATTCATTCCAGATGGATTTACTTATCAAGATTATAAAATGGCATGGTATCGTGCTTTTTTGTATAGACCATTCAATCATTCATGGTTTTTTACATTCAAAGAAAGTTGTTTCAAAGTTTTTACATTCATGGCTTCATGCCGGTACTCAAAGGAACAACACTTGTTATTTTGGTTTTATGCTTGCTTTTAGGGACAAATTTGAGTATCTCTTGGGAGATACCATCTTCGAAGAACATATTTTTAGCATATTTTACACCGGAATAAATGAATTAGGAGTATAATCTCTGAATGAGTTATAATTTAATCTTGTACCATGTCATGATATCAATAAATACTAGTTGGACTTGCTTCTCTTAGTGAGCTTTGCTATCCTTCTTATCTTGAGAAAGATAGAATGTGCAAGCTTCCTAAGGTTGGAGCTCTTCAGTAATATGACAATGTAATTTTGCTTTTGGTTATGATTGTAGTTTTTACATGAAGTTTGTGCATCTCTTGCAATACATGATGAATAGCTTTAAAGCTGCAGTTAAAGCAGATTAGCAAGCCAGAATGGAGAAGCTGTGGCTTTGCACAGTAATTTTTTAGTTGTATGTTTCTGCAGTTTGCGGCTATAAATCTATATGCCATTCCACACTGTCTGGGCATGTTGCTCAATAACTAGTATATACATCCTTAATATTGTAAAGATGAGAATGAGTGGAATTGGATTGTCAATTGAATTCCAATTTAGATGCTCAATTATTTTGACTGGGCCACTTATTTTGACCGGATTTGGTTATTTGGTAATTTAAAGCAGTTGCTGTGGTTATTTGGTTATCAATTGATTTCATCATCTAATTTGATCTCTGGTTGGCTGCTGAGACTGTTGCGGTATTATTGTGGATTTGTTGAATTTTTTGGGGCATCTTCATCTTTTGGTTAGATAATGGACTGGTTATCTTGTAAGTTTTAACAATTCCAGTGGCTTTTGCCGTGAACTTGACAAACATCCTAGCAATTCCACTCTCTCCTCTAACCTTCCATTGTTGTCACTCTGTCTCCCCACTCCGATCTCCCAATTGTCCACAAATTGCTTCTCTTCCATTGTATACTCCTTTTCTACACAGACCAAGCATGGAGGTAAATTTACCTGTGGTGTCATCATCTTCATCTTTCACAGCTCTAGTGTTAATCTGGGACAACAATAGAGCGTAGAGAGCCGATGGTTAAAAGACAAAAAATTCCCTCAGCTCATCAACAATTATCTAGCAATTCCTGCCTCTTCTATTTAATCGCACCACCCTTCGTTCACTTTCACAGACACATGGGCATGCATCTTGGCGAGACTACCCAGATTCATTACTTCCTCTCCGGTATTTTACAAAATTTTGTTCTTACCCTAAGTTTTGTCATATTTGTTTCTTTCAAATTTTCGTTTCTTTGTTTTCTAGATTGTGAGCACTTTGTAGCTGGTGTTTGTGCTCAAAGATTCTCTTTTTTTTCATTGAATTTTTAAAATTTGAGTTTAATCTTTGATTGATTTCTATTTGGGGAATTGATTTTATATGGCTTTTTAAGTGGTACGTATCACTTTTTTTTTTAATTAATTTTGTATTTGAATTCAGTTTTTCTATTTATCTATAGCAATTCTGTTTTTGTGTGGTTGATAGAGGATATAGGTGGTATATTAGTTTCTACCTTTGAGAGCAATTATTTGAATGTTAGGCAAATGAGGTATGTTCATGGGAAGGAAAATAAAACCTCTTGACTTATTTTGCTGAAGAAAACTTTTTGTCCTCAAATGAGCAATTATTGTTCCTGCTCCATTCTTTGTCTCCAGCAGTTGTTAAGTATGAAGATATCAAGTGTATTAAAGTGTTCCTTTGTCCCAGAAGACTCTGAGAGTAGTGGCAGTGGTGAATAAATCAGGTTTATATCATTTATTTCTTGATTAATTATTATAATTGTTGTTTTGCTTAATCGACAAATTTCGTCAGTTAAATGATTAAGATAAAATCCGTTTGGGTATTTGGTATCGCAATGATAGGATGAAGGGAAATTTTTTCTGCTCAAGTTTGGTTAGTTCTCTCAATAGTACACAACTTTTCATTGGCTTCAATACAGAACAGGCTATGAGACGTCCCGTAGCTGGGCTATTTTCCCTCTTTTTACAGTTGTTGAGAAAAAGAATTGCTAAACAAGTGAATGATAAATCAGCTTGTTTTCTATGTTTGCTTGATCCTGTGGAAGGTTTTTATTTTTTGAGGGTGAAGCTATATAAGTGCTATAGAATGTTTACTCCACTCCTTGCATGTGAGTACCCATTGTTATGCACCAGAACGAGATTCAAAGGGACTTGATCTAGCTTTTAACTTAACATGATGAGTTATGGCTTTGATAGCCTGATTGTTGCTTCTTTGATATAATGCTTCTGGTTATTAAATGAACTGCAGCTTAAATTCTAGATGAGTAACCATCATCTAAGGAATGCTGCATGTGCATTTTTTTAAGTAGTGGTGCTGAAGATGGGTGTTTTTATCGAGTATATATGACTTACTGTCGACCATTCGGAGTATTTAGCTTTAACCCTGGGAGGTTGAATCTAGAGACATATCAATTATTTGATATTTTTCATATGTGTTTCCCGATGCTGTTGAAGTTCATATATTACGTAGGAGCAGGGAGCTCTTCTCTTTCTATGATGAAGTTTTAAAATGGTGGCATGGTGCTGTTGGCATTTACCTATGGCAAATCTAGATCGGAATGATATTTAGAATTTCCTGTGAGCTATGTATGTGCTGTGAACACGTTGCATTCACAAGATTATGTCTCAATTGAATTGAATGTGAGTTATTCATTGCATTCATAAGGTTATGTATCAGTGAAATATGCATGAAGACAGTCCTGTCTTGGTAACACGAGAGAGAAGGAATGCGGTGGTGGGAAGATGGAAAGGCTAAGGTGTGTAGTCTACATAATGGCAACCTAGAGGAGGATAGTTTAAATGGCAGTCCATACAAATAGAAGTGCAAATGCTGCGGGTATATTTGACACCAAGAATGTTGTGAGCTTGAGAATTTGCTTAAATTGGATGATAAGAGAGTTCCTTGGCTTCTTGTACTTTATGCAAGTATTTTATTTACTTGCATCGACATAATTTTATCATCATTCTGATCATATTTGCTAAATTGTTGGTTAGGAAATGAAAGTCCAAAACCTAAACTGCAATACTGAGATGAACAAATTTGAATACCTGAATGTTAGGCTTTGTAAGTTCAGAGCCAAAGCAGCAATGGTCTATATTTCCCAACTAAATTTCAGCATTTGATTTTCTAATTTTGCTAATTAGTCTTGTATGGATGTGAGTTTTTTGTCCTTATCAAATACTTGTGCTACATTCTCAACGTAGGTCCTATTTACTAGCAAGAGAATAGGTAACAAAAAGCACTAGATGAGCAACTCCTTTTTCCAAATTTTCATAATGTAAATCTCTCTCTTTTTGTGCTTAGCAGTGGCGTGCCTTTTCTAGCAGCAATGACCACCCTGCTTGGCTTCACCTTTTGTGGCATTCATTGAAAATTGCTTGCTTGTTTTTCAGCCCGTGGTATGGTTGACGAAGTATTCACACTGTAATATAATAGACTTTATTGAAACTTTCTTCTCACTTCAGGAATTCATACTGTTTGTTGATTATAATCAATATTTTTACATTCTTCCAATTAGCTCCTAGAACAGTGCGGCAGATAATTAACTTTACAGATATATACATAGGTCTAGATTAACCATTTCCTGCACTCAAATCTGGGAAAAGCCACGCGAATGTGTGGCAACAGATAAACTAGTACATATGTATGTATGGATATTCATGTATATACATATATGCAACTATACATATATGTATATATGGCTATATACACCTCCCTGTATATACGTAAATGCATACATACACATATATACATGTTTGTGTGTGTACACATTTTGGATTGAAAAAAAGTTTGCAACTAATTGTCTTCTCTATTCTTTTGAATACTAGAACACCATATTTGCATCTTGGTATTTCAGTTAGTTTTTTTTGCCACATCACTGAGGAATCTCTATACTGGTTGTGCCTTTGTTCTTCCTCTCAATGGCTGCACCTGTTGCTCCTGCTTCTGGGTTTCTTCTCAATTTTGCCAAGATTCTTGGTCGTCCTTCTCCGCTGCACAGTGTGCACCTGACTTACCTGTCATTACATCCAATTGTTGTTAAGTTTGGGTGGCTATATAACTTTTAGTTACTCTCAATCTTTACCATTTGGAACTAGCTTCTCAAAAAAAATTGTTTTAACCAGAGCTACTGGGTATCACCCTCTCCTTCAATAATAGAGAGAAACTGGACATGTTGTTCAAGGTGAAGTTTTTATTCAATGGTAATTTTGCAGTATTGTAGATTGGATTTCAGTTTTTTTTTTCTTCCTATGCTCAGAAGAAGACAACGATATTTAATCCTCCCTTTTTCATTGGTTACTTTTATAATGTAGAATCCCCCAGGCAAATGTACATTTATACAGTAATTATTAGAAGATTTCGCCTTTTCTTTTTAGGAAGAAATAGATACGTCATTTTCCTTCAATTCTTGGACATTGGACCGTTTTGATGAGAATGGGATTAGATGGTTGTTGATTCTAAAAGATTGATGATGGGTGCTTGAAGGTCTTCAAAATCCTAAGGTGAATTCTTGCATTGAGTATTTTGAGGTTCTAATCGTTGAAGGTTGCACCTTATAGTGATAACAATTTTTTTCTCTTCTTTCAATTTCTTTTTAGTGATTATCATTGTTTTCTTCTTTCAATTTTTTTAGTGGTAATCATGTTTTATTTTCTTCTTTCAATTTTTTTTTTGGATGGCAAACTCAAGTTTCTAGTCATTTAATTTAATTGGAAAAATATGAGCAATGTCTTTGAATTTCTATTTGGATGAGTTCAGTTGTGTGCCTGCATAGGTGTGTGCTTGTGTTTATCCTCCTACTCCACAGGTTCAAAAGATATTGTAGGAATGTTCTGCATTCTGCATAATGTGGTACCAGTCGATAACAATATGGTCCTTGTAATGTTCCATCATGTTTAACTGTGCTTCATGGTATGCATTCAACTTTTACAGTAATATCTTGGTTGTGAATATGAAGGTTAATGTGTCAGCCTTGTATTGGCCGTGACAAAGGTGAGGCAACATGACCTCCTTTGGCCTTCTGAGTTTCATAAGAGTACTTGTTTTCTTATTCTACTGCATGAGATTGCACTCCTGATTGAAATTCTGTTTCTTCTTCTGCAGATATGATGAAACCTAAGTAGGGGGAATATGGAAGGCAGACCTGGATATCTGCTGTTGGTGATGTTTTAGAGCCCTCTAAGCTAATATAAACTGAGCTTGTTGTGCAACTTTAGTGATGAAAATTGTTTAAACACGTATGCTATGCATGGGTTACTTTTGTTTGTAGTGTTATGATTGACTGGATACTTATTTTTCTCTTGTAGTGTTACGGTTGGCTGGATACATTTATCTTGATGAATTCATAGTGATGCTAAACGCAGGGTTCCATGCCTATGGTTTAGTGTTTAGAACTAGAATGGCTTTATGCTTTTCTCTTGATAATGAAATTGTTTAATTGCAATATAAGGAAGTATGCCATGTGTGAGAATTAATCTTTAAGATTTGCTGTTATAAGTTGCCTTTGCAATTTCTTGTAATGGGACATTCATAAATTGGCTTGGTAATTTAAACTCTCAATTTAACAAGCAAGCCTCCCTCCTCATTTAAAAGAAAAATAAAAATCGCTGCTACTTATTACTTATTAGGGCAAAAGACACAGGCCTCCATTTAACTTCTAACCGTTCTTGGTGGATTAAAATCCGTTTCCGTTTCCGGCCAGAGCTCCCATCCTTACAATCCAAAACATCCCCGAAATCCAAATGTGGATTGGCAAAGCAAAAATCAGGTAAATGTCTGCACAACTTTCTCTAAGCTATTAAATTTCTGCGGAGCGTCAACAAGTAAACTAAACTCAGAACAAGTTTTCATTTGTTTAGTTCAAGTAATCAAGAGTTCAAGATTACACGATCGGTGTACAGAGATGCAAAGTCTCATTCATATTATATTTACAGCAAGCAAATATGTGATGGAAGACATCGGTCACGCTTTAAACCTACTAAAATTAGAGTTCCGGACATCAAATGAAAACTTGTTATAAGTTTAGTTTACTTGTTAAATCTTGTTTTCACGCCTATTTTTCTCGCTACCAGTATCATTTACTGCCATCCAAATGTTGTTCCCAGATTTACAGAGGTGAGAAGACGGTTTTCAACCGTCGAGTCCCAATCCACCCCCATTTCTGTGGCTGACCCGACCCCAACCGTGACCTCCACACCGATCCCGATCCCTACCCAATTCCCGGTCCCGACCCCTACGTCCGGGACCGGGACCCCGACCCCGACCCCTACCCAATCCCGGTCCGGGACCGGGACCGGGACCCCGACCCCTGCAACCCAAACCCCAACCTCAGCCCCAGGCGAGACTGACATTAACCTTGGCGATTTAGCTTTATCATCGGTCGTCACGGGATCAATCGCCACAGGTCTCGTGTTATTGCAAAAGAAATTGGAGCAGATGCTGGATAGGGAGGCCCGTGCCACGGCAGTTAAAGCGTTGGAAGTTGCCAATTTGAGCGCCAAGCAAATGGAAATGCAGCTTGAGGTTACAAAGTTGCAGGAAAAGATCAACAACTGCAACCAAAGATTTAACGATATATGGGGTTTTACTCTTCATAGCCGCTGTATTCGCCGTCGGCGCCTTCGTGAACACCAGACGGGGACCAAATGAGGTACGTTTACAAATTATTGTCTGGCATTTCGTTGTTTAGATTTTCTCCCCCCAAAATGGGTTATAGAGGAGATTTACAAGGATCCTGCTCTTGCTTACATGGATTAATGGATAAGGAGAAATTTTGAAATGACAATGTAATTTTGCTTTTGGTTATGATTGTAGTTTTTACATGAAGTTTGTGCATCTCTTGCAATACATGTTGAATAGCTTTAAAGCTGCAGTTAAAGCAGATTAGCAAGCCAGAATGGAGAAGCTGTGGCTTTGCACAGTAATTTTTTAGTTGTATGTTTCTGCAGTTTGCGGTTATAAATCTATATGCCATTCCACACTGTCTAGGCATGATGCTCAATAACTAGTATATATATCCTTAATATTGTAAAGATGAGAATGAGTGGAATTGGATTGTCAATTGAATTCCAATTTAGATGCTCAATTATTTTGACTGGGCCACTTATTTTGACCGGATTTGGTTATTTGGTAATTTAAAGCAGTTGCTGTGGTTATTTGGTTATCAATTGATTTCATCATCTAATTTGATCTCTGGTTGGCTGCTGAGACTGTTGCGGTATTATTGTGGATTTGTTGAATTTTTTGGGGCATCTTCATCTTTTGGTTAGATAATGGACTGGTTATCTTGTAAGTTTTAACAATTCCAGTGGCTTTTGCCGTGAACTTGACAAACATCCTAGCAATTCCATTCTCTCCTCTAACCTTCCATTGTTGTCACTCTGTCTCCCCACTCCGATCTCCCAATTGTCCACAAATTGCTTCTCTTCCATTGTATACTCCTTTTCTGCACAGACCAAGCATGGAGGTAAATTTACCTGTTGTGTCATCATCTTCATCTTTCACAGCTCTAGTGTTAATCTGGGACAACAATAGAGCGTAGAGAGCCGATGGTTAAAAGACAAAAAATTCCCTCAGCTCATCAACAATTATCTAGCAATTCCTGCCTCTTCTATTCAATCGCACCACCCTTCGTTCACTTTCACAGACACATGGGCATGCATCTTGGCGAGACTACCCAGATTCATTACTTCCTCTCTTGTATTTTACAAAATTTTGTTCTTACCCTAAGTTTTGTCTTATTTGTTTCTTTCAAATTTTCATTTCTTTGTTTTCTAGATTGTGAGCACTTTTGTAGCTGGTGTTTGTGCTCAAAGATTCTCTTTTTTTTCATTGAATTTTTAAAATTTGAGTTTAATCTTTGATTGATTTCTATTTGGGGAATTGATTTTATATGGCTTTTTAAGTGGTACGTATCACTTTTTTTTTAATAAATTTTGTATTTGAATTCAGTTTTTCTATTTATCTATAGCAATTCTGTTTTTGTGTGGTTGATAGAGGATATAGGTGGTATATTAGTTTCTACCTTTGAGAGCAATTATTTGAATGTTAGGCAAATGAGGTATGTTCATGGGAAGGAAAATAAAACCCCTTGACTTATTTTGCTGAAGAAAACTTTTTGTCCTCAAATGAGCAATTATTGTTCCTGCTCCATTCTTTGTCTCCAGCAGTTGTTAAGTATGAAGATATCAAGTGTATTAAAGTGTTCCTTTGTCCCAGAAGACTCTGAGAGTAGTGGCAGTGGTGAATAAATCAGGTTTATATCATTTATTTCTTGATTAATTATTATAATTGTTGTTTTGCTTAATCTACAAATTTCGTCAGTTAAATGATTAAGATAAAATCCGTTTGGGTATTTGGTATCGCAATGATGGGATGAAGGGAAATTTTTTCTGCTCAAGTTTGGTCAGTTCTCTCAATAGTACAACTTTTCATTGGCTTCAATACAGAACAGGCTATGAGACGTCCCGTAGCTGGGCTATTTTCCCTCTTTTTACAGTTGTTGAGAAAAAGAATTGCTAAACAAGTGAATGATAAATCAGCTTGTTTTCTATGTTTGCTTGATCCTGTGGAAGGTTTTTATTTTTTGAGGGTGAAGCTATATAAGTGCTATAGAATATTTACTCCACTCCTTGCATGTGAGTACCCATTGTTATGCACCAGAATGAGATTCAAAGGGACTTGATCTAGCTTTTAACTTAACATGATGACAGTTTTTGCACATTGAAAACTACATGAGGACTTTCAAATTTGCAGTGGGATAATTCCTGCTATTGCCACTTCAGCTATTGCTAATGATAGTCCATTTTGTCAATTCTAACTGGCTCATGCTTTTTAGTCCAAACTTGAAGTCGCCATAAAACATGCTTTTGATATTACAAATCGCTTACAAGAGTTCTTACGACTAGCTCACTGATATAATTCTCACATCGACAGTGAAATTCAATAACTCTTTCTGTTGATTAAGGCAAAACTTAGTTTTTCTACAAAAAAAAAAAAAAAAAAAAAAAAAAAAAAAGCTGAATTTGGCGCATGCAAAGAGTGTTGATGAACAGAGCGGTCCAAAGTGGCAGAACATATGACACAATGCATCATGGCCCACGATCATCACAGAAGAGCCGGGTAATTGAATTCGACACTGACTGCACAATAGCCCAAAAGAATTTGGACCATTTCTCGATTTGTGCGTGTCATCCTTGCCAAGGGACCATGCTAATCTTCTCTATTTCGTTCCAATTTTATCGGATGTCTTCGAAGGGACGTCCAAAGCTGCATGAAGAGCAAATATAACCTGCTTGGCTTTTCTGATCGCAGGCGATGTGGGAACTGAGTGCAATTATATGCATTAAAAGAGTGCGACTGCCATCAAAGCTGGCTCGAAAAACTGAACACCTGAATTCCAAATACTTGTGCGCTTGCCTATTGTCCATTCTTGAAACTAGAACTCAACTTCATTTGGATCTGATTATTAGAATCCAGTCTACTATCGAGCTAAAATATGACAATGAATTGATATCACAATAAGATTACTCCATTGCCAGGTATACTGCTAAATAAGTCTCTCCATCTCCCCAACAATGTATAACACACAACACACAAGGAACAACAAGTACAGCAGAAAGAATGGCTGCCCCTTCGTAAATTAGTTCCAGACATCATTGCTTTCTTCTACCATTCTAATGTCTCTACCACATTCACCACTTCTCTCCCTCTTGGGAGTAACACCAACAGATTATTGCAAGAATATCCCTATTGATTTGCGGAATAACACAGTTAAACGATCTATGAGCATAAGAAATACCAGCATCAATAAACGAGAGACAGAGAGAGCTACTTCAATATTCCAAGGCAAGTACTTTTCCAACTAACAAGTAAACTGGCTATCAAACGCGACCATAAGCAATGCTCGGAATATATTCTCCCACTAACAACCACAGACTACTTCAGCAAGGGACATCAAGATTAGCAAGACAAATAGTACAATTTCTTAATCAGACTTGATCTGGCCATCCCAAATCTCCTCCCTAAGCAATGCTCAAACATAATTACAAGAGTGTTTTAAAATACTCTCTCAAAGAGCCTCCCATTGCTTTCACACTTGATTCGCTTTAATAATAGCCAACACTTCTCAGATCTCCTTGTGATGGTTTCTGGTTATCACTTCCTTGTCCCAAAAACACCAGCCGACCTACAAGACCCACATAACCAGAGTTCACCATATTATCAGTGTTTCACCATTTTTTTTTTGGGTACTAAATGAAACTTCCAAAAATTCATTGACAGAACAAGCTTTATACATGTAACTTTATAGGAATAGATCAATTGAAAAGCAAAATTGGAGTGCTCCATTTGTATCTGTTAACAGATACTGTATATCCTATTCATTAAGCAGTCATGCAAACAGTCTAGTCAGGTTTTCAAGTGACCAAATGCTTTCATATTTTGGCATCAGAAGAGATGAGACACCATAGTCTAACATACATAAAATTTCTTTCAAACATCGTTAAAAAAAAAATCACCAAGCGGCAAATAGCTGAAAAAACAGCATCAATATAAGTACAGAAATATGTAGTTTACCAACATGAAATCAGAAAATAAAACAGATTGAATTGATACTGTACCTTCAATAAACATAGTTTCTTGTTTCTGGAGACAAGCACTATAACTAACAACAGTGCAATTATGATAGTATGTGGGAACACGGTGATAAACTTACCATTTCGGCGTATTGCAATCTCTCGTATACGTCGAACTAGACCAGTTATCGGATCATTAAATATCTTAGTCTCCAGATTTCCTTCCACGTACAAGACTGATCTGTGAGGTGATGCAAACATCAATAACATTAAGGATATAACCATAACTCAAAAGAAAGTGAGCAATTGATTGATGCACTAACACGTGGGAGCAAGGGATGCTCATGGTTGTTAAGTGAAGAACAGTGCATGCTGATGAGTATAAGTGCAGGGCAAATCGTGCTCAAAGCTAACTCAGTAGAAAGAAACACAGAGAGAGAGAGAGAGAACAGAGAAAAACAGCCAATGTATATCTCCATAGGCTACAATCTTTAATAAATCAACTATGATAAGAAAGTAGACTGATTAAACATAGTAACAATGCCCAAGGACCACCAGTTTGTATCAATACAAATAGTACAACTAAAGGGGTAAGACTTACGGAGCAGGATTTGGTGTACAAACACCAACAAATTGAAAAAAAAAAAAGTGAAATTCTTGAACCGCAACATAAACCATCTAATTTGGTGGTCTGCCAAGTAATCTACAGAACTGACTCACTTTAGTATTAAATTCCCAATTATGAGATTGTCATTTCTCAGAAACCAGCAGAACGCAGGACATAATCCAAGGTTCATTAATTTGGATTCTAAGTCTCTTTTCACCACTTTCAATTGAATTAAAAGTTCATGTTAGTATACACAAGAGTTTGACATGTTATATGCAATAACTTTTAGAATTTCAACACTTAAGAGCCATAACCTTTGCAAAATGTCAATCACAGAAGCCTAAATAAATCCAAACAGGCTCACCCTGGTACTGCATGCTTCACAGTTAGCGCTCCTAACCTCTCAGGGTAAACTGCAACCCTGTGCCATTGAACTGCACACCTATCTGCAAATTCTCTAGGCTCCTCATTATCAAATGGCCTCCTATTGTTCCGAATCCCACCTGTCCCAAGTGACAGCATAGTGACTGCCTTCCCATTCCTTAACTTCTTCTGAAGAGGAGCCTGCCCCACCAGACCAATCAATACAGCCTGTTCCACATACATCATAGAGTTACGGATGCAAATCAGCTTCGTTTTGTACATGCAAAATTCCTCTTAATCCAAAGAATTCAAAAGAACATTTTATAAGCTTTTTTCAAAAAAAATTCCCTTACAAACTAAACTCCTGATCAATCTGGGGGGGGGGGGGGGGGGGGGGGGGGCGGGGGGAAACACACGCCAAATTTGAAAAGAAACAAAAAAAATTTTCAAAATTTCCCCGTATAAACAAACAAAAAATATCAGTTAGAACATAATAAAAGTTCAATCTTGCCCTGACACAAACTTTCAGTCAGATCCTAATAAAATTCTAATCTTTGACCTGCTAGTAATTTTCATTATAAACTAATAAGAATTTCATCCTGTCTAACAAAATTTTGTGCAAAGTAACCCCACCAAAAACGCACAACAATTTTTATACATTACAGAAAAAACAAGAAGACAAGATTACTGTCGACATGTAAAAACAAATTAAACTTTGAAACTATTCTAACAGTTATTACCATGACAATAAATTCCAAAAAAAAAACAAATTCAGAAATGTTCAGCAAAAATTGGACCTTGTAAATGCCAACATCCAACCCATTTTCGAGGGGACGACTCCGAATGACGCGCTGCTGCTTAGTTGAGTCTGAGGAAGAAACAGAAAATGAAGAGGGGGCCGCTGACTCAGCATCGGAATGGGCCGAATTGACAGTGGAGGGTTCGTCCGACTCTGAGGAGGCGTCCACAAAAGAAAAGCTTTTTGAGCAGAAGGAATAAGAGAAAGTCGAGGGCTTTGATCTGGGGTTTGAGAGAAGAAGTCTACGGCAAAGTGTCCTTGAGAGTGAAGACGCCATTGATGAAGAGAAAAGAAATGATCTGCTAAAATTTGGGGGAAATTGAAATGAAATCCTTATCCCTTTAACCCTTCTATTCTTAAACCCTTTTATTTTTTATCTTAATAATTTTTTTTTTTTTTACCTTACCAAAAAAAAAAGAGCGAATTGCGCGAAATGTCACTAAACTATTTCAAAGTGCCGGTTCTGGTCACTAAACTTTTTTATTAGCGCGAAATGTCACTGAACTAGTAAATCTATACCGTTTTGGTCACTCCGTATATTTGTGCCGTTAGGAGAGACGGAAATCAACTTTTTGAGGGGCAAATTTGTCTGCACAGCCTTTTCCTTGAAGCTTTTACATAATCATGAGAGACGGAAAAACGGAAGACAGCAATGCATCAAAATTTCTCAAACGTGAGGAAGCGAATTGACCAACTTAACCGATTTTTTCCACGAGGAAAGAAAAAAAATTGCAAATAAAGCATCTTTCAATAAGAACTTTTAGCTAGGCATTTCGTCGAACACCAAATGAGCATAAGAAATTTCACCGATTCTTTTGTTCAATTTGAAGTTAATCAGCCCAAGAATTGGTAAGAAACATAAAGACATTCAATCCCAAACAACACAGAAAGCATGTATACACAAAATTGCGTACAATCAACATACAAATCACAATAAGCTAATCTCGGTTTTGAGATTCTTATAGGTCTAAGCTTGAGGAGAAAACAGAATTTGTTCGGTTGAAGGGGAAAGAGGACTTACCACATCTGTTCGATTGAAGATTTGCAGACGACGATGATGGAGGATTCTGGGGAGGTGATGGCGGCTTCCTTCGAGCGGCGGCGGCTTCAGTGGCGGTGAGCGCAAAAACGAACAGCAGCGGCAAAAGAGATGCGCTGATGCTCTTTCCCCTCTTTCTCTCGTCCTTCGTCCAGACCTCTTTTCTTCATCCTCTGTTTTCCAATTCCTCCGCAGCTCCTCCTCTGCTTTTCTTGTTTTTACTTCGTTCGTTTTTCCCATTTCTTCTTAGCTGAAAAACCTCTGGCCCTCTTTCAAGTTTTCTATCCGAAGCTTTTTCCTTCCTTACTCTGTATCCGGCCACAATTTAGATTTGCAACTCTTGCGTTGCCTCACCTGAGCTGACGCTAATTTGGCACTAATTTGGGGAGTGGGAGCGTGGGAGGAAATTTTATTTGAAAATGGTGGCAGGCATCAATTTGACCTCGCCGAAGTCCACTTTATTGCTAAATCATTCATCTTCAGGAGAATCAAACACTACTGCTTTCCTTGGTGGGTCACCTTTAAATGGCTTATCTTTTCAATTAAAACCCAAAGTAATCAAGAATGTCAATTTGGTAGTTGCTTCCGGAAAAGCCATCAGCAGCACGAGTGGTAGCAGTGGCGGAAGGTTCTACTTCAATATCACTGGGTTTCCTTTCCCTCTTGGCCCTTTCCTGAATAGGCGGACAATCAGAACTGAGGTTAGTAATTTGCACCCTCGTTTTTTCAGTCCTGGCTCTTGACCTTTCTGCATCAGAGCAATAATCCTGTCTAGTTGAATTTCTGCTTTGCTGCCGTTTTTCTTGTGGGTTAGTTTCGTGAGTCCTGTGCATATACTGTCCATCGATCATCCAATGAAAGGTTAGTTTCGTGCTCTTGACCGATAAAGGGTAAGTAATGATAAATAATGTAAGGAAAGGTAAGTAATGATAAAGGGTGTTCTTTGTTACAAATGGTGAAAGAGGGAGGAGGAGGAAGAAGAAAGAAAAAGGGAAAGGAAGGAGAGTGGAGGTGGAGGTGATGGCGGTGGGTGGCAATGTAGGTGATGGATGGTTGTGGGTGAAAAAGAATGAGGGCATAAATTTTTTAACCATTGTGTAGACGAAATTACCCCTTAAAAAGTGATTTTTCGTCTCTCCTAACGGCACAAATACACGGAGTGACCAAAACGGCATAGATTTACTAGTTCAGTGACATTTCGCGCTAATAAAAAAGTTTAGTGACCAGAACCGGCACTTTGAAATAGTTTAGTGACATTTCGCGCAATTCGTTCAAAAAAAAAAAACAGAGAGAGAGAGAGAGAGAGAGAGAGAATACGAATTTGGTCCTTATTGAGTTATGATTTTGCCAAAACATATTTGTCTCTCATCTAAGTTATCTTTAACAATTTTTGCAAATGCATAAAGGATATTTAATTGAAAAAGCTGTTAATTAACATTTTAAGTGAATTAAAAATAGCAATTTAATTCCATTTTGATTGGAGAAAGGGCCAATTTTAGTCACATAAAATTTCCATTAAAATAAATTGAAGACTATATTGATAGGGGGAGGGTTGAGTGAGGTAATAAAATGACAGGAATTATAAGTAGGGATGTCTATCAGCCAGTAATCCTGAATTTGATTAAAAAAAATTCCAATTTTTAAGGACTTGATTGTTTAAGACCAATATTTGATTATCTTTCAAACTTTAGTTTGGTAAATTAGATCGAAAAATCAGTAATTCGTTAATATCTAAAATAAAAAATGTCAATAGTGAATTAAAATATTTTAATTTTTTTTCTAAAAAATTGTTGTAACAAAATAATATCCCATGAATTTTTTAATAAAATTCAATCAACTTAATTCAAACAAACATGATATGCCAAAAAAAAAGGGGTTTATAATCCTAAACCCTAGCTCATAATCTCAATTCTTAAACAACATTGAAATGAACAAGAATTCTAGATTTAATTGTCAAACTAAAGTCCAACATGCCAACTTCCATCAAAATTTGTATTCCAAATATAATTATAATTAAGTTAGCTAATTAGTAATTACAAATCAGTATTTAGTAATAGGATTAAGATTTAATCTTATATTTAGTAATAAATAAATATATAATATAATATTATAAATAATTTAATAATTCGGTTGGTAATCGGTAATTCAGTAATATATTTTTAATATCTGTTCCCAAACCATTTTACCGAATATTATATTTCAATTTTTTTGAATTCCGTTGTTCGAAAATTCTATTTAAATTAGATCGGCTGATTTTTAGATTTTTTTCTGAAATATGAACACCCGTAGTTGTAAGTAGGAGGTCTGAATTCAAGACCTCCCACTTATCCAAAAAAAATCACTATATCGACACTCCTATTATTACTTAACTTTTAAGTTAAAAATTCAAGTAAATTACTTCAAATTTATAATTCACATGTCAAAGCAAAATACGAGTATAGTATTCGAAGTAAGTTCAAAAAATTTCTTCGTGTTATACAACATTGGGAAAGGCGGTATATGTCCTCATGTGTGAAGATTCAAAACAAATGAATTGAAGTTTAAATGGATTGAAGGGATGTCAAAGCAAAATATGAGTATAGTATTCCAAGTAAATTAAAAAAAATTTCTTCATGCTACACAACATCGGGAAAGACGGGCATATGCCGTCATGATGTAAATACTCAAATCAAATGGGTTGAAGATTAAATTGATTGAAGGGATATATGTTGAATTGATAGAGTCGTTATAGAGCTAGCTACACCTTAAACTTTGTTTCTTGCTTAATCTTTCTAGCTTGTTAAACTTCAATTATTTGCTAAAGAGTTCTTTTTCTTCTCTTATTTCCTTATGCTCAAGATCGTCTTTTATTGCCATTGTCTACTTACTCTTAAAGTTATGTTATTAGCTGGAAAAACTCATAAAGAAGGTACCGGAAAGTCCATTCATATTGAGTTATATCTACCTCTCTCTTTTTTTTCTTTTTTCTTTTTTTGAGAGCAAAACTGTTCAATTTCTATTCATGGAAAGAATCAAGGCCATCTTTGCATTAGCTATGTACTCTTACTGATCCTGTCTTGTCCATACATACTTCACTATCTATCAAAACATACTACCGGGATTCCCCACTCTGCAATCAATCTCCAGTTGTCATGGGTTTTTGGTACCTGTCTCCACGAAGCACCAACATGCCTGATAGTGTTAATAATTTGAGCAACTATTATTTCTCACAGAGGATGCCGTTTCTTGCTGGAAAATCACTCGATTTCTCGCTTTCCAGATTGTTGGAATATGCAACTTTTCCTACATATTTTGCTAGATTATGTTTAATATCAAAATAATTTAGTTATTAGAAAAATAAGGATATTTGTTAACCAAAGATCATATTGGTTTGTTAACAGATATTTTAGATAAGATTTGCTAGTAGTAGAAGATTATATTTTGTTGAGATTTTTAGGATAATTGTTAGTTGGATATTTTGCTAGTTTGTTTCATGTAATCACTATAAATAGTGAGTTGATGAATGTAGAATATAAGCTCATTTTCCACCTTCAATGGAAGTCTCTTATAAGCTTTTTTTGCAACACTAAGGTGTTGTTTCTTAGTTTATGCCCCCAAAAAACCAACACAGATGCAGTAATTTGAGACAGCCAAGGCTGTTCTACGAAATCTACCAATCCCAGTTTGTACCAGGTGACTTCAGGTGATACTGGTCTGAGTTTTTGCATAGCAAACCAGAGTCCAATTTTGACAGATTGAATCCAGTAAGCAAGTTCTCAGAAAAGTGCAAGTATAATGGCCCTAGCGGATGCCATTGGTCATTCCAGAAGTTGGTATCTTGACCATTTCCAACCACCTGTTTGATGAAGCCTGGAGCTATCGTTCTCAGCTTTAAAACTCCAAGAGCAGTCTGATGATGATTTAAGCTGAATTATGCGTACCCACTTCACCCATAATGTATCCTTCTTGGCTCAAATATTCCATATCCGCTTAACTTGAGGACCAAACATTGATTCCATAGAGTCAAGTCATGCACACCCAGGCCACCTCCTTTTTTCTTTTGGCTTACATATATGATACCAGCTAACTTTGGCTCCATACTGCTGCTTTATTTCACCCGACCAGAGAAAGGAAGATACTATATATATAAGCTTTCTATTCTTCTTCTTCTAATGACTCTCTTTAGGCGGCGGAATAAATGCACTCGACTCGACCAATATATTTGAACACCAGCAAGTGCAGATTTAATAACTTGCAGTCTTCCTCCATGGCTGCTGATAAGATAAAGAGATCATCTGCGAAGGCAACATGGGTAAGTCCCAACTGGTTGCACTTTGGGTGGTAGTCAAATCCCTGTTCAGCAATGTACATAGTAACATAGAGATATACTAGGAGGGAATCACCGCGCGTTGCGCGGTGGGTGAATGTAATGATGCCCAGTAATGCCCAAGCTGAATAAAAAATTTTGTAAAATTAGTTAATTCAAAGAAGAAGTAATGTAGATTAGTTTAGCTAGAAAGAAGTGAAAACTACCAGTAATGTATTCAATTGATGGGTAAATTACACTGCATGATTCAGGTAAATTTATTAAGCATCCGAATAAACATTGAATGTGTGAAACCAAGGAAAAAGTTTCTCAACTCCGGTATCATCAAAGATCAAAACTGTGAATATATTTTCAGATTCCGGAATAAAGACAAGAGTTTCATTGTGCTGCAATTCATGTTGAAGAACGAAATCTCTCCAGTTTTGGTGAAGGCGTTTATGCTTTACACCAACTTGAGTACTTCTGTGTCCAGTGTTGATAAGTAACATGGGAGTCTTGATACCATTGATGAAGTGATCAATAAAGCGCGGGATTTTCTATCATCAAGAGGTGCAGATTAGAAGATATATAGAAAGAAAAGGCAATTGCTTGTGAGAAAGTTGAGATGAAAAAGAAAATGCAGTTAAGCATAGAATAGCTTACCAAACTGTTTGGAGTCGCCGAGTTAAAGACTTGATAAAAGCAAACCGAATCAGATAGATCTTGACAGAAATCTGGCCTTAGCGAGGAAGAAACTTCTTGTTGTCCAGCGGCTATTTGGATACCATCTGTAATTAGTGACTATGCATTACATTAAAAATAATAGATGATATAGATGTGGATGCGAGATAGATACAATGATATGTTTACCTCTTGATGCAATAGGATTCATGTGCAATAGGTCTGGCAGGGGAACGGTCCAAGGCAAAAGAACTTGTTTCTGTAGTTCACAAAAATGAATGACATCGAATATTAGATTTCCGCTATGTCGAAGTAATAGTGTGTCATGCCTTTTGACAATATTGTCTTCACAAAAAGCATCCCAGCCTTGTGCGAATGCATGGTCCGTGACTGTGATAGGCCATTGCCGCAGTCCAAACCTTAGAATAATTCTATTGTTGTGGTGCTGATGAAACAATGATTCAAACTGAGCAGGTAATACCTTTAAGAAATGCAGTAGGAAAATATTGTCAAAGAATACCATGCTATTTAACACTAAATGCTGCAATGTAAGTGAAGGAGGTAAAAGTTAACCTGTCCTCTGTGGATGCATTTTAGTAGAAAACAGCAAGCTGATAAGCAACTATTTGTCGGTTGAAAATTTGTTGGAGATGTTAAGATTGTTGCTGCCATTGAACTACCAGGAGGAAAATCGATGCTGGAAAATCAGACAAGTGGTTTACTAATAGAAAATGCGAGTACAAGGCTATATCATATGACAAGGATTACAAATACATTGTAGAGCAACTCACCTGCTGGCAAGTTCTTATGCAGAAAAAGCGGTAATGCAAATCTATGGTTAAGAGTTGTTATGGATGATTTTGTAAATGGCAAAGAGCATATATATAAAGAAAGGATCAATGTAAAAAGAGTATACTGTTCATTGCTGTTAATGCTAAGTGCAAGTCTTCTCCTACCACAGTTGAATTAGTTGTAGAGGAAGGTAAGGACCAATGAATAGAAAAGACAATTCAATGTGAAACATTTAAGTGTGAGTTGTCAACCGACTGCATGTGATAAGGATGCATTTGTAATGCTCTAATGGCCTGAAGGCAAGATCATAATTCATTATGTAATGCTTTAATGGCCTGTAATGCTTTAATGGACCTGAATATATAAGTTTTATTTGTAAAAAATGTTGCCATTCGCAATAAATGCATGCGTACAAAGCTGGAGGCTGTAAATGCATAATAACAACTCTACTGGACAAAATATAAAGAAACGGAAAAGAATCTCAAATTATATAGATTATAAAGCTGCTAGTTCTGCAAAATATTAAGTAGGAGCTGTCAATTGATAGCATGGAAAGTAATGCATCTGCAATGCTTTAATGGTTTGAAGGGAAAATTATTATGCAACGTGTACTCAGCATGCTAAGTAGAGCAGATAGTCCAGCATATAAGTAACAGGAACTAAATATGTAGCCAGAGCAGATAGTCCAACATGTTCGAAATTGATAGCAGCAATTGTAATTTTAAAAAACTATAAACAAATGGAAAGGAAGCCCACATTGTATAGCTTATAAAGCTATCAGTTTTACACAAAGGGAGTTCATCGCCAGGAATCCAAAGATATCTGTGAAAATCCTTATGCTAACCAACATTGTAGGATTTCAGTTAATCTTTGAAAGCCTGGCAAGAACTCTGATACAGGTGCCATAATCAAAGTTCAATGGGCATGACAAAAAGAAGTTTAGTAGGTAACTACGCACAAAAGCCAGGGAATTGTGAATGGACGAGCAGTATTTGCAAAAAACGCTAACAATCTGTCTAAGCATAGGAGTGCAGATTACAGAACCACCCCAAAACATATTAATGCTCGAGCAATGCCAAACGCAGTGACAACAATTCAGCCTAATTTTGCTTTCTTCTTGGAATCAGCATGTGGACTATCAAACTCATTGGTGCTGACAGTTTCTGTTTCATCAAACTTTTGACTTAGGCGAAGACGCACTTTCGAGCTAGAACCACCATGTCCTATGAGTGCAACATTCAGTTAAGTTAATAGTTCATCGAAAGAAAACATAGGGATGCATCACTACTCCAAGTATATTCACGAACCTGCTGTCAATAGCTGCTCATTTTCAGCCTGCTGGTCACATGAAAGAGAGACAGATTCTGGTTCATGTGTTAGTTGAGCATGACTCATTTTTGGTTCAAGTTCAGAGCAATATAAAATCGTATACCGCTGTCTGGTATCAGCGAGCTGTGTTTGGACTGGTTTAATGTGAACCAGAAATGTCTTTGTTTTAAGCTGTTCGTGGACAAACTGAAGTGGCAGCTCAAGATTCTGGACGAAGCACAGACGATATAAGAGTCAGAAGGAAATACTGCACTTATTATTAAATCTGACCGATTAAAATAACCTGATTAAAGTGGTCCATTGCTTCAAGGCCAGTGAAGGTGAGAATTTTTTCTGCTAGATCTCCAAAGATAGAAGCAGGTATAACTCCACTGTCATCGATCAAATCAACGTCAAAGCGGCACCTAAAATATAAGTATACAAGTGCTTAGGCGATACACTGCATAACATTAACATTAAGAGGAATTAAGCAGCTAAATTAAAGCTAATGATGTAGTAATATAGGACCTAGGCATAGCAGCGCCCTTCTCTTTGCACGAATTACAAGTAAACTCCATTCCATAGTCTGCTGCAGTAGCTCGATAACATCTTGCACAGCTCATATACCAATATTTCTGGAAGATCTGTTCAAAAGAGAGTTTTGCCTTGACCCAAGCAGTCTAAAAAGAAAGACATTTATTAGATGGAAATCTGAATAGGTACGAAGCTGTAAAATAACATAACTGAATATCATCTGATCACCTTCTGTGATGCGGTAACATTGCAAATTAGAGTAGTTTTCTGGTCTCTCTTTAAAGAAAGCGCAGGATTGTATTTAATGTAACTTTTTGCATCAATGATTTCTGCAATTGACTTAGCATTTCTCATTGCCCTACAAGGAAAAAGATGATGTAAGTGAAATATGGGGAAGAACGATATAAGTGACACTGAGGTGCATAAAAAAAATGTTAGTTAATGCCATTGCACCAATTCTTGAGCTGTCTCGCTTCCTGTATCGGTGGATCAACAAGCAATGCAGAATCGAACCAGGTTGAGAGAGAAACACCTGCCGAATAAACAACAGAATGAACGCTGAGCTATGTCTGAGAACCTTGATATACAAATAAAGGTTATAATACAAAAAAAAAAAAGCATGTTAACAGACCATTGTAGTTGTTAACTTTCAGTCTTCGACCAATGATAACAGGATAGCTGTGCATGTTATTCAGCAGTATCTGACCTTCATTGTTCAGAAAATCATCCCATAAAGATAGCAGGACAGTTTGAGACCTAACGTTGGCATAAAAGGCAGGACAAAAAAGTTTCAAAGCTATAGGAAAAATGCGATAAGACCAGTAAAAGAGCGTGAACAATGATAAAAATACTGCGCACTCTTCATTTAGGAGGACAAATTTCTGAACATTTGACTGTCTGGAGTTTCTAGTGATTGTCTTCATGGCCAATGAACTGATCACCACTCCGAGGACATCTGCAAGGGGAAAGAAGACAGGCTGAGAAAAGAACGATTGTGTGACAAAAATATGAATGATAGACTGTTTACATACTCACCAACGGACTTGTTTTTATCATCCATGTAGTCAGATAAATCAGCAAAGTCAGTGAACGCAAATTTAACAGGCATAATGTCTTCATTGCCATCAACTTCTTCAATGACAGTTTTTGAAGTGATCACCCACTGTTTGATTAATCCAGCACTTTGAAACTTTTGCGGAATAGTCCTCACATCAGCATTTGAAATCTTATATCTTTTATAAACCTGCAACATAGGACTCATCCTTGGAATATCAGCATTGAAGATTATCCCTTCAACTTTAGAGCCCTATCAGAAAACAAAAAAAAAGTACACATAAGAATTATGATGGACAAACAAAGAAAGAGTTCAAATTATTCAGGTTTAAAAATGTAACCTCTGAATCATAGAAGACAAACTTTTGCTTTTTGGTTGGTGTTCCCAACGAATCTGTGACCTGTTGCTTTTCTTGGACCGTGATCACACAGGACCAGTTTTTCATATCAGGCACGATTTCTTCAATTTGCAAGAGGTTAGACATTCCTGTAAAAAAAGGAAAAATGATTATAATGTACAAGCTTGGGTATACACAAGACCTTTACCAATAAGTAAACACAGCATGGACCGGTACAAGTATACCTGGCTATAAGAAAGTTCTACTGCTGGCTCAATTCAAAAACTTCACCGAACACAACATTTCTAGTTTTGCAGTCCGTTTTTATACCATCAAAAGTTCCTGGTACAATAAGTATTTTCAGCTCAGCCGAAGTTCTAACTCTGGACAAGGCTACATATAACTGTCCATGAGAAAAGACAGGTTCTCTCAAGTAAATGCCAACGTAATCGAGAGTTTGTCCCTGAGATTTATTAATGGTCAGCGCAAAACAGAGTCGAACAGGAAACTGAGTTCTTATAAATGCAATAGAATTCTTCTGGCTGTCGGGAGTTTGTAAGGGTATCTTTGGAATGAGAACCCTCTTTCCTTTATGCTGGCCGAAGACAATTTCAGCGGAGATAGTATGCCGGCCAAGCTCTCTACATATAAGCCTTGTGCCGTTGCACAGGCCTTCAACAGGATTTAGATTCCTTATCAGTATAATCGGACAATTTTCTTTTAACATTAACCTGTGAGGAGGAAGGCCTTTTGGATTCTGAGAATTAAGAAAATCCTCATAATCCCCCTGGTGCCGCTGGTCAACAGTTTTGTCAGAGCTAATGAAAGTGTGCAGCTCTCCAGGGAACCTTTTAATTAGTATATCATTTAGCTCATCAACTGAGCTATTTTTAGGGGTAAGAATACACCTGTTAATCATCCTATATGGATCCAAGGAATAGAGAGCTAAATCTGGGAATACAGATTGTAGCAACCTGTTAATAAAGAAGTTTAATTAGAAGCTGTATATACTAAAGAGTAGATAGATAGACCAGAATTTTTTAAGTAATGTAACCTGTTTAAGGACTCTTCTTTATCGTAATAAGGAATAACTAAATCTTTAGGCAAAGTTATTTCACCGTTGAAGTCCACAAGTTCATGCCCTTCGCCAACTCTTAACAAGAATTCGGAGAACTGAGGATCTAATATAGCTCGCATGTTTTCCGTCAACTTCAGTTTATGAAGTTTATACCACAATGGAGAATTGAGAAAACACGACTGCAAAAGGATTTCCTTTGTTGCTTGCTCAATAACAGGCAGCGTCTGGCGAAAATCCCCACCAAACACAACAACCTTACCCCCAAAAGGCAGTTCAGATTCCATGATATCTCTAAGCAAATCATCAAATGCCTCAATAGTTTCTCGTTTTGCCATGGAAGCCTCATCCCACAAGATCAGTTTTGACTCCGAGAGCAGCCTTGCAACACTGCCTTGTTTGCTAAGCTGGCAGGTTCTGTTCTTTGAGAAGTCAAGAGGTATCTTGAACCTTGAGTGTGCAGTTCTTCCTCCAGGCAGGATAGACGCTGCAATTCCAGAGGTTGCTACTGCAATGGCTATATAACCTTGTGACCTCAAAGTAGCAAGCAGCGACCGGTATAAAAAGGTTTTGCCGGTACCACCAGGACCATCAATAAAAAATGAATGCCCTTGGGAAGCAAAGCACGTCTGTAAGATGGTGTCATAAGCATATTTTTGCTGGACATTTAGTTGCAAAGACATCAATAGATCTTCTGGCGGTATGTCTATGTTTTTCTCAGCTTCTATCTCCTTTGTCAAATGAACATGATCCACACTAACAAGGTCATCTAATGGCAACTGATAGGCAGCAATGGATGTACCCATCTGCTGAAGTGATTTGTTAATATCAGCTAGAACCAATCCCCTAATCTGAGCGGGAGAGTAGGCATGATATTGTTTTTGCCGTTCATAATCTCTAGTAAAGTCCAATTCAAATTTTCTCCATAACATCGCTGGATCAGTTGGAGAACAATAGACAAGAAGAGTTGCAAATAATAATCTGAGTGAAGACGGCATTTGAAATGTAGCAGCTTTCTCAAGCGTTTCTTCTATGTACGTATCAGATTGCAGCAACCCAAGTGCCAGAGCAGCCTCTCTAAACGACTTCATTTTTTTAGCATTAACAGTCAAGAGATCATCGAATGATATCGGTGCTGGAATATGATTTAAGAGCAGCCTCAGATAGTACCGTTCTCCCTCTCGTGGACTAACACTGACGAGTCTACCTATCACCTTTCGACGCTTCCTTTCTGTCCAGTGTCTATACTTAGAAGACCAAACGAAATGCTGAGGAAAATCTTTATAAAAGCATTTAAGGTTCTCAGCAGCTGCGTTGGTCGCATTCATTTTGAAGAACTCAGTCAGCATGGTTTTAGAAAAATCTACTTTAGCTAACAATTGCAGCAAGTCCGAGTTCTTCGGGAAAGAAACAAACTGTTGATTTGGAAGATGAACCTGGAGAGTATAAACAGATGGGGTCATCTCGTTTAAACGGAACTCATAGATGCGCCAAAATGCTTCCGGAGGCGAGATGTATCGACCCTTTTGGAATTCTTTAATCTCATCAATATCAGTAGCACTATCATCTGCCATAATTCTAAAGCAAACCAGATCATGCCCCTTGAACACATATTTATACAAGTACTTGACCAATTTAATGGTAGAACAAATCTCCACGTTCATGTGACAATCGAATAAAGCAAGGAGATAGGGACTGTAAGGCACAACCCACCTATTATCAAGAGTGAATCTGCGAACTTTCACTTTCCTGCCATCATCCCTTCTTCTATAATATGGATAGCTATCTTCACCATGGGTTGTATGAGGGCAGAAATTTTTTGGATAATGACTCTTGCAAGAACCATCTTTCATACAAGGGCAACTTTTATCCATATCGCCACAGGGACCGTGGAGCATATGTTTTACAACAAGAGAGTAGAGGTGAGGATATTGAAGCGGATCAGGTAATTCAGCGCAGACTACCTTGTCATAAGATTCCGGATTGAGCAGCTTAAATTGAGGCTTTAAAATGAGTAACAAATGAGCGTGTGGAAATCCCCGCTTTTGAAATTCAATGACATACACGCAGGCTGCTACTTCACCAAAAATCTGTTTATTCAAGAGCTCATGCTTAAGCATATCGAATTTAGCTCTAAAAACTCTAGCTAAAAGATCAGGCCTATCTTGAGGCTTTTCATGATACTTCAGGTTGCACTGAATTTCTTTCCATGCCGGATTGCAGGTCATGGTAAGAAAAATGTCTGGTTTTCCGTACTTTTGTACGAGTGCCATTGCATCAAGATAGCGGCGCCTCATGTCCCTAGGACCACCAATAAACGAAGCAGGTAGCACTATCCTACGTCCAACTTTAGAACCTTCAGCCTGGCCTAGAGAGACACTGTCCAATACCCCTTGAAGAATTTCTGATCTAACTACATTTTGTCGGTGCCTATGAAAGTCCAGCCTAGAAGTTTCTATCTTCACATAGGAATCAACCGAAAATTGTTGTAGAAGTCTGAGACAGTGCAGTAACATCGACTCATCGTTTTCCCTTATTTGAAACCTATAACAATAATACTCTCTTGCCGATACAGTGTCCTCTTCACTCTTTCCATGGTCAACGGCTATAAAGAACAAATAAAAAGGTCAAACTAATGTCGATACAGCTTATGATGCTTGTTTCTAATAGTCAAAGACAGCAAGAAAAACACTTGCCTCTACGTTCCAAATCTAGTAAAAGTGAAGGGTCATCAACAGTGGAAGGATCAACGCTGAAATCAGCTTCACAGGAATCTGCATTTCTCTTCCTCTTGTGAAGTTTCTTAACACCATGGTGCCATCCACATTCACCTTGAGGGAAGAGAATAGGGTATTGTAAAGGATCATAACAGCCATAGTAATGCTTAATTCTATGGCTGGTATTAGAGTGAGTATAAACTTGAATATGGACATTCCTATCCGCTGATTCATCGTCATCCTCAGTCCATATGGCAGCAACTTGAGAGGCTGTAGGTAGGTTATAGACGCGCTGGTCCAAACCAGGATAGCAATTCAAAACAATCCTATAGTTGTCAATGTTCGGGACATTTCTGAGATTCTTAAAGAATTTGGCATAAGGATTGTTGGACAGGATACGCATAAGTAATTTTAAAACGCCTCCACGCAACTTATCAGAACTTCCAACTCTTTTTGCTAATTCTTCATCAGAATCAAAAAAGTAAAACTGAATTCCAGAAGGTTTTTCGCTTGACTGTAGTAAACCATTAAGAAAATGGTAGACCTGACCTTGAACACGGAAAGTGTAAACACCTTTTGTGTTCTTGGTCAGCTCTGGATCATATCTTGCAGCGAAGGATGTGAAGCCCAAGTTGTTATTATAGGTCCTAACATTATTCCTAAAATGAGCGCTTTCCTCATCATTTTCGATAAATAGGCGTTTAAGATCATAAGGCATAGATGGAGCCACAATAGAAATCTCTCCTCCAGAGCAGCAAAAGTTAGGAGGTTCTAAATGGAACCTCTTGGCTCCACAGTGCTCACAATCAGGAGCGTCTGGAAGAGTCAAAGCTTCTTGTGGGATTTCAGTGATTGGAAAAATGCGTTGCTGCCTCCCCCTTTTAGGTGCAGCTGCATTTATTTTAAAACTATGGGTGAGAAGCGGACTAAGTTGTGCCTCTATTAGGCTATATAGTAATGGCATCTAAATAGTTATTGAGAAATAAAATGTTAACCCGGAGTCTGCTTCCTCACACGACGACGAGAAGAAGGTGCTCGAGTAAAAGGCCGTGTTTTAGATGAGAAGGCAGAAAAGTGTGCATTTTCTGTTGCAGTCACGGCTGAATCATTTTTTTCAATAGGATCGGTAGGGCGGCTGACCTGAATAGAGGTGGTTTCTGCAATCGTATAAAGAAATAAGCTAACCAAAATAGGATAGTGTCATTCCAATGAACATAATTAGGATGTGGTAGGAAGGAAAGAATAGTCAGTAAGACTGCATTGGAAATAACTGCTGGCTAAAAAATATACCTCCAGATGTAGAAGCTGGATCGAAAGCTGGGTTCTCAGAGGATGATACAATTTTTTCAAAATGAAGTTTTTGCTGCTCATAAGCAGAAGAAAACCGTGGATGACCAGATTGTATATAAACTTTGGCCAAAGGAGAATAGTTAATAACGTTTTCAAAAAGATGAGAAGAACCGGTGGTCCTGTCAATGGACATCACAGGAACAGAGCAAGCAGATCTAAGCATAAAAGTTTGCTTCTCAACAGATGCATTTTTTTGCTGTAGAAATGGATCCGCATGAACAGTAGCTCTGAGGGGATAAAATTTTTCAGACTTCACAGAAACATGGTCAGAAGAGCAGTATTCTATTGAATTTTCAAAAAGACCGTTCATAAGCAAATCCTCTTTGGCAGAGTTAACATCTTGGATAACGCTTCGAGAACGAGCAAAGCAATTGCTTGGTCGTTCATGTAACGCCACAGGCACAGAGTTACTAATTTTCCTCCTAGGCAGGCAGAAATCAGATTCAACAGAAGGAGAAGAAAGGGTCAAATTTTTTCTTTTTTCTGGAAGGAATTTTCCTTTGCAGTTCGTAAGATCAGCCTTAGCAGCAAGCGGAGACTCTGCAGATTGCAAACGAAGATGCACCCATTTACAAAGAATTGATATGCTAATACAGGAACCAGTAGGTAGGGTAGTGAAGGTGATTTAAAAAAACACCCACTGAATAAGAAGGAAGAAGGGCATCATCAACTATACCTGCAAGAACACTTGCATTCGGCATGTCGTTTGCTATCTGAGTAGTAGAAGCAAAATGAACACGCGGAACAAAAGAAGCAGACTCACGAGAAGACATATATTGCAATGCCTCAGTAACAACACTGTTATGATCGGTCTTTAACGCTTCGGTTCCTAAGATTTCACTATGCATAGAAGGGTCATTCGCACCATCGAATTTTTCAGGATGCGAATCAGGGAAACAAACACCTGATTCTATATAACCCAGAGGAACCTTGCGAATACGTGGCAGTAAACGTGCATCTTTTTTCTTGGCAGATCTGTTCTCTCTTCGTCGTTGCAGAAGTTGTTTTTTTTTCAGTGGTGGCATTTCTGCATACTTTTTGCGGCGAGCGGCATTTCTATCCATTCGAGTTTCACTAAGAGTTCTAAAAATGCCAAAGGGCTATGTAAAGAAAGGAATACCTAACTTAGTGAAAAAAACGTAAACAAAAAATGACAGAAAACAGAGCGAGTTAAAAAAAAAAAGCAGAGAGGTATAGGAGTAAATAGTCAACAACTGAGTAAACAACAAAAATGTAACAAGAACCAAAAAGTTAGGCAGGTAATTATAGTGCAGGAAATAGGATTTTTGTCACCACCAATGGAACAGCACCAGGAAAATAGAATAGCATGGACATAAAATGGATAGAGGTCACAAAAGGTTAAAAAAAGTCAGGTAAAGGATAAAAAAAGGTAAGATTAGAGCAACATGCAGCTAATGATGCATCAAAAAATGCATGGCAAAAAGGCACAAATTAAAGGATAAAATGCAGAGGAAAGAGTTAAAAAAATGAGAACAAAATGAGAATAACTAACCTGCTTGTATAAAGAGGTCCAACACCGCAGAAGCAAATAACAGTAGAAGCTATCAAAGAAACCACGAGCAAGTAAGAGGCAACAAGAAAAGGTGGGGGAAAAAAGAGCGGCAAAAAAAAGAGCTGATTTGGCTATAAAAATTTAGCAGAGACAGGGGAAAAGTAAAAATGGTCGATCCAGCACACAACAAAGTAGAGAAGCAAGGAAGAGATTTAAAACAAAGCAGCATGACAGCAATGCTTAAATATTTGAACAAGTAGAGGAAAGAACAAAAGAAATGAAACTATAAAAATCAACATGCTCACCAAGAAGCAGTGACAACAACACCAGTGCAAATTAAAACCAAGGCAATATATCGGGAAAATAAAGTTTAAAAGAGCCAAAGAAAACGAAGTATACTGCTTATGAGGTAGCTCTTTCTTCCAAGCAAAGAAGCAAGAGCAATAGAATAGGGAAAAGAAAACAGTACATGCACAATTACAACTGTTCATGAGTCAATAGTCCAACAACCGAGGAAACAACACATATTTAACAAGAACAAAAAAGCCAGACAGGTAATTATAGTGCAAGGAATAAGTATTTTGTCGGTGGCAACGTAACAGCATTACTAAATAAAATAACATGTATATAGAACGTATAAGCTAGCTAACGATGCATTAGAAATTGCACATCGAAATGGTACAAATTAAAAGATAAAATACAGATAAAAGAGGAAAACAAGAAGAGAACAAAATAAGAGTAACTAACCTGCTTGTACAAAGAGGCCCAATCCCACAGAAACGAATAACAGCAGAAGCTATCAAAGAAACAACAAGCAAGTAAAAGACAGTAAGGCAAGGTGGGAAAAAACGAGCAGTAAAAAAAGAGGAGCTGATTCGGTGATGAAAATTTAGTAGGGGCAGTATGACAACAATGGCAAAGTGTTTGAACAATTAGGGGAAAAACAAAAGAAAGCAAGCGGTAGAAAATCAGCATGCTCACCAAGAAACAGTAACAACAACACAGCGCAAATCGGAACCAAGACAAAAAATAAATGAGGAAAAGGAAGGTTCAAAATATTACCAGGAAACGGAGAACAGTGTTTATGAGATAGTTTTTTCTCTCTAGCAAAGAAACAAGAGCAATAGAAAAGGCAAAAGAAAGGAGTAGATGCACAATTACCACTGTTCATGATGGTAGGCAGCAGAAGATCCGATGGGGAAAAGCGGAGAAACGCTATAACCATTGTACAAATGCGAAACTGAAAGCAACGTCAACCGCCGGGAACAACAGAGCTGATGGGCGACAACGAGAAGAGGCGACCGCAGCTTGTAGATTTACAGACATGACCCCAGGCAAACGACAAAAAAGACTACGAGGCTCTTATGAGGAAGCGTAAATGGAGGCAGAAAGGATGGGCAATATAATAAAAACCAGTCAGGTATTGTTCAGCTCAGGTACAATTAGCTGTCAACAAAAGGAGGCTGGAGGCTAATGACGGGAAATGTGAGCGGCGGATGAAGAAATCGAGAAAGGATGTAGCTAAACTAAACAAACAAAATTTGTCCGTTGCAAAGACCTGGTAATTAAGGATGTTAGTTTGTAATTAGCCGCCAAAAGCAAGGAAGACAAGAGTAATGAAAAGCGCTCTTCTCAAGACAGAGCAACGTAGACATATTAATTAACTAACAATGAATAACAAAGTAACTAATTGAGTAACAATATTAATTAATCAGTTAGCAATCAATTGTAAAAAAGGGCAGGCAATATGACCCGATCTGCAAACCCCAAAAAAGAAGCTAAATTGTGGCTAACAACAACTCAGGGGTGGTAGTTAAATGCGACTTGTTGGGTAAAAAGTTGCAGACCCAATTTAAAAAAAACAATTTTTAAAAGTTGATAATTAGACTTGATTTGTTGGGCAACACAAGATAAAGGAGAACATTATCTTAATAAAATCTGGAAAAACAGAGGTAACTAAATCCGATTCGGGGAACAGCCAAGAAGAATGTAGTTTGTTAATAATTGCGAAAAAGCTATGAACAAAATGCGATCTGTTGGGTAAAAGAAATAACAACTTGAAACGACATCATTTAATTAGTTATTATCAATGAATCACAAAGAACTGGCAATTAAACATGATTGATTAGGTAAAAAAAGGAATCCAAATAAAGTAGATGAATAAATAGTTATAACAATTAGAAGCGGAGAATCGATAATTATTTATGTAGAATCAATACCAAATAAAGCTATAACTGCAAAAAAATTATGAACAAAATGTGTTTTTTTGGGGAAAAAAAATATTTCAAATGACATCATTTAATTAGTTATTAACAATGAATCACAAAGAATTGGTAATTAAATGCGATTGATTGGGTCAAAAAAAGGGATCCAAATGAAATAGATGAAACCCTGTTATAACAATTAATAGCGGAGAATCGATAATTAAATGCAGTGCATGGCCTGAACAAACGATAAATGACACCAGCGGAAGCGCACAACGTTGCTGATTGTTTACGTAGAATAAATACTAAATAAAATAATGGGAATTTGATAATAATATGTGAATGCTTTCCCCTCTTGAATTTGATAATACGTGTTAATAATTAACGCATGCCAACTACAAGAATTTGATAATTATTTGTGATTTATTTAGGAAAAGCTACAAAAATGGCTGGGCAAAATGGCTGGGCAAGCCAAAAATAATAGTTATTAACAATGAATCACAAAGAATTGGTAATTAAATGCGATTGATTGGGTCAAAAAAAGGGATCCAAATGAAATAGATGAAAGCCTGTTATAACAATTAATAGCGGAGAATCGATAATTAAATGCAGTGCATGGCCTGAACAAACGATAAATGACACCAGCGGAAGCGCACTACGTTGCTGATTGTTTACGTAGAATAAATACTAAATAAAATAATGGGAATTTGATAATAATATGTGAATGCTTTCCCCTCTTGAATTTGATAATACGTGTTAATAATTAGCGCATGCCAACTACAAGAATTTGATAATTATTTGTGATTTATTTAGGAAAAACTACAAAAAAGGCTGGGCAAAATGGCTGGGCAAGCCAAAAATAATATGTGAATGCTTTCCCCTCTTGAATTTGATAATACGTGTTAATAATTAGCACATGCCAACTACAAGAACTTGATAATTATTTGTGATTTATTTAGGAAAAAGAAACAAAGCAAAGCCAACCAAAGGCAGGTGGGACCAGAATTGAGCTGCACACTTCCAAGCCAGACGTCCAAGCAAGCAACAAAGAAAAGAACCAATCGACGGACAACCAATTCACGCGAGCGAATTCACACGTAGCGGACGACCACCAATTCGACCAATGGAAGGATGCCACGTCAGCAATCACAACCCAATTGAAAAGCTCCCCATTCCCGCATAGACTATATATGTTAAAAAGCTACAAAAATGGCTGGGCAAAATGGCTGGGCAAGCCAAAAATAATAGTTATTAACAATGAATCACAAAGAATTGGTAATTAAATGCGATTGATTGGGTCAAAAAAAGGGATCCAAATGAAATAGATGAAAGCCTGTTATAACAATTAATAGCGGAGAATCGATAATTAAATGCAGTGCATGGCCTGAACAAACGATAAATGACACCAGCGGAAGCGCACTACGTTGCTGATTGTTTACGTAGAATAAATACTAAATAAAATAATGGGAATTTGATAATAATATGTGAATGCTTTCCCCTCTTGAATTTGATAATACGTGTTAATAATTAGCGCATGCCAACTACAAGAATTTGATAATTATTTGTGATTTATTTAGGAAAAACTACAAAAAAGGCTGGGCAAAATGGCTGGGCAAGCCAAAAATAATATGTGAATGCTTTCCCCTCTTGAATTTGATAATACGTGTTAATAATTAGCACATGCCAACTACAAGAACTTGATAATTATTTGTGATTTATTTAGGAAAAAGAAACAAAGCAAAGCCAACCAAAGGCAGGTGGGACCAGAATTGAGCTGCACACTTCCAAGCCAGACGTCCAAGCAAGCAACAAAGAAAAGAACCAATCGACGGACAACCAATTCACGCGAGCGAATTCACACGTAGCGGACGACCACCAATTCGACCAATGGAAGGATGCCACGTCAGCAATCACAACCCAATTGAAAAGCTCCCCATTCCCGCATAGACTATATATGTTAATAAATGCGATTGATTGGGTCAAAAAAAGGGATCCAAATGAAATAGATGAAAGCCTGTTATAACAATTAATAGCGGAGAATCGATAATTAAATGCAGTGCATGGCCTGAACAAACGATAAATGACACCAGCGGAAGCGCACTACGTTGCTGATTGTTTACGTAGAATAAATACTAAATAAAATAATGGGAATTTGATAATAATATGTGAATGCTTTCCCCTCTTGAATTTGATAATACGTGTTAATAATTAGCGCATGCCAACTACAAGAATTTGATAATTATTTGTGATTTATTTAGGAAAAACTACAAAAAAGGCTGGGCAAAATGGCTGGGCAAGCCAAAAATAATATGTGAATGCTTTCCCCTCTTGAATTTGATAATACGTGTTAATAATTAGCACATGCCAACTACAAGAACTTGATAATTATTTGTGATTTATTTAGGAAAAAGAAACAAAGCAAAGCCAACCAAAGGCAGGTGGGACCAGAATTGAGCTGCACACTTCCAAGCCAGACGTCCAAGCAAGCAACAAAGAAAAGAACCAATCGACGGACAACCAATTCACGCGAGCGAATTCACACGTAGCGGACGACCACCAATTCGACCAATGGAAGGATGCCACGTCAGCAATCACAACCCAATTGAAAAGCTCCCCATTCCCGCATAGACTATATATGTTAAAAAGCTACAAAAATGGCTGGGCAAAATGGCTGGGCAAGCCAAAAATAATAGTTATTAACAATGAATCACAAAGAATTGGTAATTAAATGCGATTGATTGGGTCAAAAAAAGGGATCCAAATGAAATAGATGAAAGCCTGTTATAACAATTAATAGCGGAGAATCGATAATTAAATGCAGTGCATGGCCTGAACAAACGATAAATGACACCAGCGGAAGCGCACTACGTTGCTGATTGTTTACGTAGAATAAATACTAAATAAAATAATGGGAATTTGATAATAATATGTGAATGCTTTCCCCTCTTGAATTTGATAATACGTGTTAATAATTAGCGCATGCCAACTACAAGAATTTGATAATTATTTGTGATTTATTTAGGAAAAACTACAAAAAAGGCTGGGCAAAATGGCTGGGCAAGCCAAAAATAATATGTGAATGCTTTCCCCTCTTGAATTTGATAATACGTGTTAATAATTAGCACATGCCAACTACAAGAACTTGATAATTATTTGTGATTTATTTAGGAAAAAGAAACAAAGCAAAGCCAACCAAAGGCAGGTGGGACCAGAATTGAGCTGCACACTTCCAAGCCAGACGTCCAAGCAAGCAACAAAGAAAAGAACCAATCGACGGACAACCAATTCACGCGAGCGAATTCACACGTAGCGGACGACCACCAATTCGACCAATGGAAGGATGCCACGTCAGCAATCACAACCCAATTGAAAAGCTCCCCATTCCCGCATAGACTATATATGTTAATTATTTAGGAAAAAGAAACAAAGCAAAGCCAACCAAAGGCAGGTGGGACCAGAATTGAGCTGCACACTTCCAAGCCAGACGTCCAAGCAAGCAACAAAGAAAAGAACCAATCGACGGACAACCAATTCACGCGAGCGAATTCACACGTAGCGGACGACCACCAATTCGACCAATGGAAGGATGCCACGTCAGCAATCACAACCCAATTGAAAAGCTCCCCATTCCCGCATAGACTATATATGTTAATTAGAGACGCATAGATTTGGAGTTTCTAACGTATTTCCTTTTGTATTTATCATTATTGATTGGGGGGGTTTCTATATGATATCGTCTTTTAACTTCATCAGAAGTTCTTTTCATGGATTCAATAACTTAATAGGTCATGAATTACGTAAATCATCAGATAATTAAATTATGTCATCTTTCATCAGTAAGTAATCTTGCTATACCATTGCTCATTATCCATCACAAAGACACAAAAAAAAGTTATTTTTTCCCTTAATTTAATCCTATCAACTGATTAAATAAATGAACAAGAACGTCAACCTAACTCTTCTTCTCCAATGTCAACCCTACTATATAACTAATTACTAGAAAGTTATTTCCAAACCCTAAAATAACTACAAGCAAAGCATGCGACATTCATCACAATCAATGTAAAAATTAAAAATGGTAGAAACAACACAATTACCATAACTCAAAATATTGATATTAAAAAAAAAAAGAAAGACTTAGCTCCTACATGATCATGGTACATTCATATATGAAATGAATAAATAGTTATAAAAACAGAAATTTTAAAAAACAAGAAATGTACAACATGTAATTCAAAATATCGACAAAATTGGAATACAATGGTACCCCTACATGCATCATGAATAATATGAAAAGAATACAATAGTAATTATTAGTACTAATTATCATACATACCTCTTAATTTCTTTGTGGATAGAAACTTATAATCAATGTTGGCCCAAGGTTCCGTTTGACAAAACTGAATCTGAATTCTGAAATCTGAATACTGAAACAATTAATTTGCTGAATTTTAAGTACTGAAAAGAAATATATGAATGTTTGAATTTTAATGCTAAACTTATTTATACTGTTTGATAAATATTTATAACTGAATGCTTAATAAGTTTAATTTGACAATTTAGCCCTTATATCTTTTCATTCAAAAAAGAAATAGAACTTATGATTTAATTAACTTAAAATTATTAGGTATGAAAATGACAATATTTATTTTTAAATCAAATTAATATAAAAGATGAAATATATTATATGAGGAGTATGGAAAAGATGTGAAAGTCATTAAAAAGGAAGAAAATTGAAACTAAAAACCGTTAAATAGAGAATATCAAATTGTTTAATTGGATAAGAATTTTGAACATAATTAACAAACAAGGGTAGATTTGGTAGATAAGATAAAGTAGTTGAAGTAATTCTATTGATTCTTATCAGAATTAAGCATTCAGTTAGGATTTTTGTGCTGAAAAAAATACACACAAGTTCAGCACTGTTTAACAAATTCAGTAGATGGATTTTCATTTACCAAACACTCAAAATATCTGAATATCTGAGAAGATTCAGTTTCAACACTTTTGTATGTTATCAAACAGATCCCACAAGTCTTTTAAGAAGTGAAACTAGTTTAAGGAAAAAAGATTTTGCCAATTTGCCAATATACAAAAACAGGAGACTCAATCAATAATAAATGAGAGTGGTGCAAATAAATGAGCAGAGTGAGCAAAACCAAACTACTTCCTACCTGGCAACTTCATGCATTTCCCCTTTATCCATCTTGGCTTTTACTCACCAAACTCAAAAGAGACAAAATGATGAAGAAGGCAAAAAAACCCAAAACCCGGAGGAGAAAGGCCAAAAGGACAAAGGGAAGAAGGGCAAAACAAACATTTGAGCAAAATCAATTTCGAAAAAATCACACCCAAACTCTGCATAAATACAAATGCATATTAACACTGGGCAAAAACCCAGGCGTCTTCTTCCCTCCTTCCCTTGCCAGCTGACGACCCAAAGGCAGTTACACTTTGCCTACATTTTCCTCATTGCCCAATTTCTCCCTCCCCCACTACTCACTTGTTCTTCTCCTACTAGGGTTCTCACGTTTCCCACCACCGCTTCTTTCCTTCTGGTTCTTTCTTCCTAGTTGTTACCGTCAATGGCTTTGGTTGGGAATTTTTTTTCCTTTTTTTTATCTTGGTGAGAAGGAGAAAGAATGGCTGCGCCGGGGGCGTCCTCAGTGGCTGCGATGGTGACGGACAAGGGGAAGAAAGTGGAGACGGAGACCGATGCAGCGAGAGGAGTGGAAGCGTACATTGGAAGTCTAATCAGCTTGATTACAAAGTCGGATATTCGATATGAAGGATTCTTGTTTCATCTCAGCCCGCAGGAGTCCATCATAGGCTTGAGAAATGGTTTCTAATTCCTTTCTTTTCCTTTTTTTTTTTTGGTTTTCTTTCTTCGTTTTTTAATTTTCTCTGTTTATAATGTGTATTGCCATTGAATTGTACTTGTTTATCTTTGTGTATAGTCTTGCATGCAACAGTTCACACATACACACACGCACTCACACGCTTGAAGTTCTTGATTTTTCTTTTCTTTTTTTTCAATTTCATGTGATTTGCTTGTTGTTTTATTGATTGATGTACTGGTGAGTCTGTGATCATGCAAAAAAGTTTTTTTTTTTTTTTTTGTATATTAAAAAATTCAGATACTCAGTTGAACACACATGTAAAACTTTTTAAATCTTGCGTAATTTAATCGTTTCGACATACGAATTTGTGTTTCTATATGTATGCATGTGCTAATTTTTACATGCAAAATTCACACATACTCCTACATACCCTTATACACATTGCCACTGACAGTTCTTCTTTTCTTTTTTCCTTGAAATTTGTATTTTTTAATTTTTTTTTGTTGGTTTTTCCCCTCATTTTTCGTTTGATTAATCATCATGGAAGAACTACTTATGTTGAATATGTCTGTACTCGTATATAGTATTTTTTCTTCAGCATAAAGTCTGTGCTTTGATACCCAAGAAATAAATAATTTTGCAAGCCTATGCAACTGCAAAATGTATCAAACACCAACTAAAGTACGGACAGAAAGCATGGTTGTATCTGACAATTTGATTCTATGATTTCTATACTTTTTCTTCAACATAAAGTCGCAAATTTTTTTTAAAACAAATCATAGAATCAAATTGTAAGATACAGCTATGCTTTCTGTCCGTACTTTAGTTGGTGTTTTATACATTTTGCAGTTGCATAGGCTTGCAAAATTATTTATTTCTTGGGTATCATTGGTTTGCTTACATTATGGTTTAATATATTAAATGAATTTAACATTTTGATGCTGTACAATAATTGATTAAAAAACTGTTTTTGCTTAGATTATGTTTTAATTTGTTAGATGTATGTGCATTTTCATACAGTACATTGATTGTTTGACATATGTTTTTTTTATAATCAAGTATAGGAGTTGTACGGGAATTAGTAATTCAAAAATATGTAAAATTTCTTGAATAAGTGACTGTATGTGGATTTTCAGTTACTGTATTGAATGTTGTGGAAAAGCACGTGTATCTCTCTGACCATACAGAAAAGATATTGTATGTGTGTGGTTTTCATAGATCTACTAGAAAGTACACTGTAAGTTGTTTAGGGCAGGATTATGCATTTTATGTCATTAGGAAATCATGAAGATACAAGGGGATTATTCCAATTCAAAGAAGAAAAAAATTTAAAAGACATCGCCAGGGTGTTTGTGGGGGGAGGACAAAAGAATGTCATCGATTTCAGTGAGTTCCTTAAGGGTGGAAGAAAATGATTGAGAGGAGAGATATGAAGGCCTAACTCAGGGGAACGAAGAAGAAGAAATATGAAATGGGAGGATGAGGTCAAGGCAAGCTCTCATGAAATGCATGCATATTTGTATATTGATCAATGCAGACAGAAAATTTTCCACAACCCTTTGGATGTTTTACGTAGCATGCATGGATACTACCGCGAAATGCATGTCGGAAGCCAGTCTCATTTTTCTGGTTTAAGACTTCTTTGAGTGGATGCATTACTTTAACTACTCATATTTCTTTTCTTGCTTCCTAAACTTTGATGCGATTTTTCAGCACATCATTCCAATGCATTTATCGTTTTGAACTGAACAATCTGCTGATAGATATGTTGCTGCTTAACTTGTTAAGCATATGGATCTTCATATCAGTGGTTCAACTACTTTCCCTTACATATATCCTTCAGAATATCCAGTCTCATGACTCTTTCCTACCAAATACAGTTGTTTCAGGAAACACATTTAAAGATTGGATTGTATGCTCTTGACAAGTAGAGAAGGATCTAGATGTGTGATATAATGTCTCAGACTCATTTGGTTACTTTATAAGAGTCTTCTGTGTTTATGATATGATTCTGTTTCCATCTGTGACACAGTTTATAAGATTGATCTAGTTGATGTCCTTTCCCATTATTACTTGATCTCATGAACTTCAGTTTCCGTTTATACTGATTTTTCTTTATTTATTGGCAGTAAAATCTTCTGGAACGGAAAGACAAAAGATGGATGGTACCCAGGTTGCACCCAGTGACAGACTTTATGAATACATATACTTCCGAGGGACCGACATTAAGGTAAAATTTATTTTGACTGGATCTTTCACACACTACATTTCCTATTTCAATACCTAATGGATTTAAGCAGTTGTCTAGGACAAATATTCGATGTTTTGTGAGTTGTCTTGAAGTTTTCTGTTTAGAATTTGAATAAGATGCTGTGAAGATGTTAACAAATTTCAGTTCCTTTTCTCGGAATCATGAAACGTCATTCACACTGGTAACAATCTTAGTTTTGCTTTGGCTATGCTGTTGGATAACGGTAAGGCAGTTCCAAGTGCCGCATAATCACTAATTAAGCTCATATGACTGACCTTAGTGCCCTTTATCAACTACACCCAAGAATGAAAGGTTTGGACGATTGGAAGAGTCGCTACTTGTTGGAATTTTTCCTTGCTTTTTGTCCAGGAGAGCCAATTAAAGGGGAAGAGTCAAGAGACCTCACCTGAAATTCTTCCTGTTAGATTCATTTGGACCTGAGAGTTTAGTGCCTGTACATTTTAACACTCAAGACTTCTGTGCTTAGAATTAAAGAACAATGCAAAAATAAACACACTATCTCCAATTTGGCATTCTCTTGTTCCCCTTGCTTTATCTCGGTGTAGGTCCAAGAAGCTTCGTGCACTGGGCTTAAAGAAAGAAAATCCACCTCACATGTTTGACTGGTATAAGACTTCACGACATGTTTAAAAATTACAGGAATCAAGGGTGGTCAATAATGTGTGAGTAAAGATTTGAATCTGGATTTTTAGTCGAGCTGGTGAATTTGTTCACTCCTAAAGAGTTATTTTGGTCTTCCCTCTGGTTTTTGGATGGAGAACTTATTCTTTTTCCCAGGGGCTTTCATTTCTGAGATTTTCTGTTGATAAGTAAGCACAGTTTATCTGAAGTAATATCTGTATCATTGGATTTCCATATATTCCTTTTTTTTCCCTCACACTAGAGTTCATTTAGTTCACTTTCATGATAAAATATGCAATTGCAGGCACCAACATTTAGTATGCCCAAAAAAAAAAAGTTTTAGTATGCCCATTTTCCTCTTAGTTGCATTAGCGTTAAAGTTTAGTTACATTGATCAAAGGAAAGGTTGTCTTCAGGTAAATTGGAAGTCGAGGACTGAGTACATGCATATGATCTCTCTGCTCATTAGGAGAAAGCTTTTTACATGCAACATTTCATCATGAAATTCACAAGCCTGTTTGGTGCTGATATTCTTTCTATCTGCTACAATGCTTTTTATTGTAACTATTGTTGCTTCACCTTGCAGGATCTTCAGGTTATCTCTTTTCCACCTGTTCAGAGTACACCAACTTTACCTGATGATCCTGCCATTATACAGGTATGTCTGTTCAGGATGATTGGACTAATATTTTTGATGCATCTTGCAAATGAATCTTAACTGTAACTTAAATTTGTGGTGCAGCCACATCATTCTCACCCACCATCTACAAATATCAGTTTGGCTTCTTCAAGTGCCTTGGTAGGTTCAAATCCTAGTTCCAATTCTCATTTGGGAGTTAATGTTCTGCCACTTGAAGGAAATACAGCTCCCCGTCGATCCATGGAGTTATCTGACTCTTGGGCTTCATTAATTCCTCTTCCACCAGTAAACATAAATGGGCCTACCATGCAAAGTTATTGGCCTGGATTTACTGGGTTGCCTGGGGAAAAATCTCATCTTCAGCAGATAACTTATCCGCCGCAACCCCAAGGTTTATTGTTACCAAATTCAATTCAGCAGCAATTGCCACATCCGAGTGTGAACGCATCCTTCCCCGGGAATGCATTAAATTTCATTGAACTTCCGCAGAACTTGTTGCCACCTGCTTGTTTTGGTTCTGTGAATTTAATATCTACATCGCCACTGCCTTCAACTGTGCAATATAGCCATATACCTCTTTCTACATTGTTTTCCAATCTATCCTCCACACCAATGTCAAGTAACATTTCCAATGCCCTTCCTACAGATCAACCCCTTTCGATGGAAGTGGTTGATTCTGGCTCTGAAAAAGAGCCTTCGTTGGTAATCGCTTCCAATGTGAACTCTGCTGTACCTCCATGTAACAACCAAGCTCAGTCCTTGCTTGGCCCTGCTCCATTTCCATTGATATCCAAATTCACATCAAGTTTTGTGGGTTCATCCACCACTCCTCATGTGAGGGGATCAAATGTATCTCCTGCAATCCCAGGTTCATTTTGGGAGCGAAGGCCAGTAAATGCATCGTCTCCTCACAATTGTACAGATGGGAACAGTAATTTAGGATCACCATCCAACCATCAGCCATCAGATTCGCAGAATATTGAAGAACTAGCAACAGAACTGCCAAAATCACCAGCTCGAAAGGTATGCACTTCTCTCCTCATTTTTGGTGCTAAAGGTGTTATTGGCCATGATCAGAAATGGAGATAATAAAGATGCTAGCATGAATTCACATTAGTTATTAGGAGTTAACTTAATTTTCCTTTATAGGCATGCACATTTCTCTTCATTTTCCGTGCTATAGGTGTTATTGTCCAATGATCAGAATTTGAGAAAATAACGATGTTAGCTTGAATTCGCATTAGTTATCAGCAGTTAGTATAATCTTCTCACGTAGGGCAAGCAACATGCCCATGCAGTTAGTATGGCCAAAGCAGTTGCTGCAGTTCATGACCATCATGTTGAGCTTGTATCAGGAAAATTGCAGTTTATGTTGTAATGATGGTATTTCAGACTTGATGACTGAGAGAAATTTTGTCAAGTTAAATTATAAATCAAATGTACCCAATTCACTTTGTCATGTCTCTAATCAATAGCTTGTCAAATTTCTCATTCAACAGTCAACAAGACATGAATTTGATTTTCCTTGTGATAAAAAGTAGCAATAACATGAGTTGCTTGAGTACTGTGCATGAAAATTTTCTCTTCATTGTTTCTTTAGTTGATTTCTTCATTTCATTGTCGGGAGATATCAAACTTTTTTCTGATTGTGATTTTAACTGTAGCTGTATGATCCTGCATCATCATCTCACCATGGTAGCCAGCACCATGGACAGGTTCGAGGACGGGGTCGAGGAGATTTGGTTCATTTTATGCCTTTCTTGATTGATTTTCCTTTTCATAGAGAATGTCGTATACTACAATTGGAAGGATTTTCTTACATTTCTTTTTGTGCATTTTCTCTTGTGCAGATTTATGGAGATATGCATCTCCGGTACCAGAGTAATAGAGATCGTATGCTTGGAAGGGGTCGAGGAAATTTGGTAAATTCATATGTCTTTCTCTTACTGCATTTATGCACACTTCCCAAACTTAACTGAAAACATCAATATACAAGTCAAAGGAAGGCAGGCAGTTCATAGATAGATATCTAGGGTCAGAGAAGAGAAAGAAAATGACTTCATGCTGTTGATTGGTTATATTGAACCTTGTTAATTATCATATCCAAAAATTTTTTTTCTGGGGGAATGTAATGCATTTTTCCACTGATTTCTTTCATTAAAAAATATGTGATATTGATAACGTCTTTTGTGCTTCTACAATTTGGTTAGCCAAATAGAGCTTTTTCACACAATTATCAGACCTGTAGAGGTCATCCAGTTGGAAGAGGAAATCCGGTAAATACCATGTCCTTCTAATTTTCCCTAATTTCCTGTTAAGCATTGGAAATCATGAACTTCAGTATTTTGCTCATACTCTACGTATCATAATCAAATGTTTTTTGGATGTCTAATCTTCCAGCTGATTGGCACTGCTTCATACCGTCACCAGGCTCCTAGAGGCCAGGGAAGAGCGAATGCGGTAATTTTGTGTTGCATTTTATTTTCATTCCTTCTCACATACATACATACATATATATATATAATCAGAGTCTGCTTAATTGTTATTTTTCTCTTTTTACGTTAGTTTCTGTCTCCTCTTATGTTCTTGTACTCATGTCTAGCTAACTTTGTTTTTTCTGATTTATCCATGCTCGTACTGTTTAATTTTATGTTTTTGGCCAGCCAAATGCTGCTGGACCATATTATCGCCGCCATGGTGGGAGTCCTGCATGGGGAAGCAGTGAGGTAGGAGTACTTTACAATTCAAATTTAGATTCCAGAATCCGTTCAAGTTACCTCATTGCTGACTTATGTCATTCTTTGTTTTTGTTCTGTAGGCTGACGCCAACTTTACTGAGGATTTTGACTTTGAGGCAATGAATGCCAAATTTAATAAAAAGGAGATCTGGGGTCTTCTTGATAAAGCCAAGCAAGGTGGATCAGAAGATAACAAAGAAGATGAAATAGGGCGTAAAGGAAAAGAAGCAGTAGATGAATCTAGAAATGGACTGCCGAAGCTAGACAATAAGGTGGGCCAATTGTCTGCCTAATTAGAAAAAGTTTTACACTCGTTGCTTATTCTCCATAACTTCTGTTTCCTGAAGTCTTTCACCAGCTAGACTGTCACTTCCTTTTCCAGAGCGCTTACTGTAAGGATGACTTCTTTGATTCACTTTCATGCCCTACCCTGGATGGTGAGTCTTACAGAGGGAAGGTTTCAGAGCTTAGAAAGACAGATGACGAGGTAATGCATGTTTCAGATAGAAGTAGTCTTCTGGTATCTGTTTATGGTCAATTACTGAATTATACATGCATTTGAATCTTTCAGAAAATTGGCGAGATTCTGCAACATCGAAGGGATCATGGCATTCAGGGGCCATATAGGGGAGGGAATTCACAGGGTTCCTACCGTGGTAGGGGGTATTACAATGCAGGAAGAGGCCGTGTGAAAGCAGCTTGGAGCCGTGCAACTTAAATAAGCTAGCTTGCTCTGTTTGTGGGTTGTAGAAGCAGCATGCCCTTAGTATTTTGTGTTGTATTGAAACTCATCAAATTTGTACAGTGATGTTTGTATTGTCATGAATGTTAGCAAGGGCAGGTTTTGCTCTTAGGTAGCTGGGTCAGAACCATGCCCAAAACTTTGTTGTGAACAATATGTATGATAACTAAAGGGCAGGTAAGACTCAGGAACAATAAAACAGAACTGCCTGTTGTTATTTAGACCTATAGGAACAAATGAAAGGGCTGCTGATCTGTGTAATATATTTAGTCATATAAGTTTGACAATTTTAGGTGAAGTAAAGAACGTCTGTTTGAACTTGATGATGTTCAAACACGTCAAATTGCTTTTAGTTCTGTTGCAGGTTCTTACTTGAGATGGCAGGGTTACAGGTCAGTTGACTGGAGTCTTAGTTGATATATCATTCCAAGCTTGTCCTTAACATTCAGTCACACTGTTTGAGAGTCCTGGGCTCTTGGCACCGAGAGGTCGTGGTCAGCATTTTTCCTAGTTACTGAACCAGAAAACAGGTGCGTGATTGAAGCAAGAGCAGATCCTTTGTCTAGTTTGATCTCTGTGTTCCTGCTCGTTGTTCGAAATACATTCTCCCCGGATCTCATTGGTTTTGTGTAAGAAATCCTTCCGTTTATTCCGAAAGAATACTCAAATTCTTTCAGTCTTGTGGAGGTTATTTTCCTCCTGTCTTGGTTTCTTTGATGGGGAACCAGATAGCAGAGTTGTTGTGCATTTTCTACAGGGTATCTTCCTTGAAACATGTATAATATGACTGAGGGCAACGTTTGCCATCATATAACCTGAGAAACCTTTGGTTTCATAACTCAATAGCCTCTACCTTGAGCATTAAACCCCTGAAGTTTGGCGATCGACTTGCACCTTAACCTCCTAAAAGGAGTATGATCTACAACAGTGTACTGTAGCCTACCAATGCATCCGGTTAATACTTTTCTTTTGTTTTCTTCTTCTCTTTTTAAAGCATCCTGTCAATTCTTGTTCTCACAAAAATGAACTATTCTATTTGTTTTCTGTTGAACTCCTTTCACTATCTTTTTTGTGTAGTTTGTAAAAAGTTTCATACCGTACATAGAAAGCACATAAAAGCTAGAACAGCAATTTAGCTTTAATTCCACAAGTAGGATAGCTAATTATTGGCTCTAAGGATCGTTTTCTTTTTCATCTCTCTCTCCTCCTCAACATCCACACAGTCAAGTGAGGGGCTAAATTTACATCTCTCAATCGTAAATCCACATCTTTAGAGCATTGATGCTATGTATTATCAGTACTAAAATATATACGACATGTCGATTTAAGACGAAGGAATGTGAACTTAGCATTTTGCAGGAAAACTTCAAGGATTCTTAATCCTTGTAGAATCACCAGGTCCAGAATATTGGACTTTCAAGACCTTCCTTCCCTACTGTGGTGGCTTGGGATGTGGGCTGCGTTATTGGAGCGTCGTGGTGTCAGTTCCTGAGAATGAGTGTAATTTTGTAAGGGATCGTAGAGGACAGAAAACTTTTATGTACTTATTCCCTCTTAAATCAATTACTAAACTGAAAAAAATAAAATTGGGCTAATTGTTTGGATAAACAAAAATACAGAGAATCCAGCAGGCCAAATCACTTGACGACATTAAATCTTTTTGTCTGCGCAGTAATGGGAATTTTAAAATGGTGATGACACAATCAAAAACCACAACCAATTTTATTGATTTATTTGCATCTTCTTGTACTTAAATCAGCATGATCTCTGCATGCAAAGACAATTCTTGAAATGAGTACGATTAATATTTGTAAAATCATGAGTGTGATATGACAGAAGATTATTGTCTTTTTTATCATGCAATGTAGTTGCATCCCTCAAGACCCCTTTTCCCTACAATACTACTGTTCTTTTTCTTTTTGTTGTCCTTTTTGTCTTCTAACACACCGTCCATATTAATTGCCTCTTTCTATGCCTGGTAACTCTTTATGGTTTACCCTTTGTACGACAGTTAAAGTGTCCATTCACCCGTTTAAAAGAAAGGGCTGTCCATTCATCTTCTGTCCAAGACAGAAAGAAGAAGAAGAAGAAACAAAAAGAGTTAATGTTGATACTTAGTCTAACAACTAGAGAGCAGATAATTGAACCAATCATAATTTGGGATTTGATTGTAAAAGGAAAAATCTCAAGCTAAGTTCTTCTTGTCCGAATAGAAGAAAAAAAAAGAATCATTAAGAGGCTGAAAATATTAAAAGGAACTTCAATAGGCAATAGCAAGTTGATTTTGATAATCACTTTCCATAATCAAATTTTCCATAATAAGAAAGGCCGTAGTCTTTCTTATTTTACTTGTAAGATGTTTAATCTCATAAAACTTCCACCCTTGCTTCGAGTTCAATGTTTCAATAATAGCATATTTATTAATTGTCTGCATTTAAATTTGTAATGCAACAATTTCTTTCACTTCAATTTCAAGTGGTAGTCTTAAGCTAGCAGACCACCCTGCCTTGATTTTCCCCTAATAGAAGTGGGATTAGATTAGATTAATGTATTGATTAAATGGAGTCAGCAGGTATCAAATTAAACTCTGCCTATCCCCTCTGGCTTCGGGCACAACCAAACACACACACACACACATTGCTGGAGTATAAAGGGTGACAAAATCTGACAAAGGGATCCCAGTCAATTCTATAAAGTCCATTTCTTGTTCCTCTTATCCTCTCTGGCAAACCCTTTCATAATCAGAGGATCCCATTAGAGTCATTTTCAGGTGTCCATTTCTCATATTTCTGCAAGCAATCTCCAAAAATATGCTACCCTTTTTACCAGCTACAGACAGAAATTTCTACGTTAACTAAGTTACAACAAAGGTAAAAGAACTGCCTCCCAATCAATCCATCCATCATTGAAGTTCGCAAACCTTTTTTTTTTTTAACCCCTACAGAAGAAGTCTTGCTAGCTAGTCATAGGAATTTAAGTTCAATGGATGCAAGAAAAATAGTGGTGGTTGTGGAAGATGTAGATGTGGCGAGAACAGCCCTGCAGTGGACTTTACACAATCTTCTTCGTTATGGGGATTTGATTACTCTGCTCCATGTTTTCCCATCAACAAGATCTAGGAACAAGAACAAGCTCAGACTTCTCAGGTTAAAGGGCTTCCACTTGGCTCTTTCCTTCAAAGATATCTGCAACAATTTCCCAAATGTAAGTGGCAAGATCAAATTCCTCCAGTACCTTTTTTTTTTTGTTTATTGATGTAGAAGATAATTTGGTATGGTTATGATTAATGACCAAGTGTATGATTTAGGATTATAATGGTTGCAGACCAAGACTGAGATTGTTGTGACTGAAGAGGACCGAGAAGGAGGAAGGATTGTGACCATTGTTAGAGAGCTTGGAGCTTCTACTCTTGTAGTTGGGCTTCATGATCAGAGCTTTCTGTACAAGTAAGTAGTGTTAAAAATTCTTTCTTGGAAATTGAATCATAACAATGATTGAGGAATAGATGATGGAAATCATGAGATTGAAAGCATCTTCGAAGTTTGAACTGATCAAAAAAGCTGTGGCTGATGGAGATGAATGATTGATTGGTTAAGGCTGCCTGCCATAAAGCTTGATTGGTCAACGTTCAATTCACTTCCTTGTTTCGGTCCATAGATTGATTCACACGACGGTTTTCTACACTTGCTCTGTGCACGTTGCTGACCTGCTAGGCTTTAATAGAATATGCTTTCTTATATTTAATTTTTGCATTAAATTACAGGAATTTTGTACATTTGCACTTTAGAGGCAAATGACACGGAAAAAAAAAAGAAGGAAAAAAGAAACTATAGCAATAAGCTGTAATGGGTTTTCTGTTTTTTTGTCTAAAAAGAAAAAGAAAAAGAAAAAAATTTCTAGAAAAGGGTGAGATTTCTGTGCCTGGCTGCATTAGGTGCAAAAATTTTGGCTCACAGGAAATATGTGGAGCACATATGAGAATTTCGTGATATGGCAGGAGTAGTGCCATAGTTGCTTCTTAATGTAGTGTATGGTCCATAGGCGTCTTTAAATGGACATTAGTTTATAATTTAATTCATACATTTTAAGAATGTATTGATTAAGCTTTAAGGATCAAAATACAACTTTTTAATGCAGCATTTCCCCAAAAAAAAAAAAAAAAAAAAGGTCGATATGGGAGACCTACAAATTCAGTAGCTTCACACAAATTAATGGTTCGGTTAGCTACCAAATGCAAATGCCCTCAACTGTCATGTTGACCGGGACTTTGATCTTGATGCTTACTAACCTGAAGCATGTGGTTTCTCATGCTTTTATGTTAAAACTCAACAAAATTTCTCATGCATTTTTAATTAATTAGAGTTGCACAGCTGCCAGCTTCTTTAAAATATTGAAATGGACAGCAAGAATCAAGAATGGAGTGTGATGGCTAATGCCATATACATAATTCATTTTTTTAGAGGATAGGACGAACTTGAGTTGCACCCAGACCAGGTAATTCTTCCTCATATGGATCAATCTTTTATGTACTAATCATGTATATACTATCGTCATTAGATATATAACGATTAATTTGAATTTAGATTTCAAGTTTTTAATTTTGCACGTATCCTGTATCCAACCGTGATAGTTCAGACACTCTCTCTCGTATGGAAGATTCTGCATCATGCATGTTGCTCAATCAAGAACCTCTATGCCTTGATTGGTTGTCCTCCACTTTCGTTGTTGTGTATTGCAACGTAGATTCAATGAGCCTTATCAATTATCCTGGAAATTTTACTTGTCCCATTTTACTTCATGCAATTCGGGCTACGAAAATTCAAGAAAGTTGTCTCAGTCAAAATTATGTGTGGTACTGTATCCATTCATGGAAATGAGGAGCTTTCATTCAAACCCGAAACTTCTTTGTCTGAAACACTAAAATGACAATATATTATGTGGGTTTAGGTTGGCAATGGACCACAACAATGTTGTGAACGCTTTGAATTGCAAAGTCCTAGCCGTCAAAGCCCCAACATCAATGGCGACAAGGACTATTTCTGTGCCGGATAGTTCAACCAACATGGACTTCTCCCAGATTGAAATTTCTGCATTAAGGTAATATAACTAATTCTATTGATCTTTTGGTATGGCATAAAGTTTCTTACCTGCTCCAGGCAGTGAAAATGGACCTCTATGGTCATTGATATTCAAGGACATCTAATACTATAATCCATCAAAATGCCCCATTAGATCCTGATTCCACTGATCAAGGTTTCACTAGATTTGATCAGCCTTCGAGATTTCAGACAATGGTCAACAACACTAAATAAGTGACCTTAATTTTGCACAATTGACATTTCTATGGGGACTTTAACGGGTCTTTTATTTTAGTTTTTTAAGTTAAAGGATGACAACTTACATTTTATCCGTCACCCAAAATGGGATGGCTAGCGTTGAAGGAAAAAAAAAGAAGATTTTTCTAACAAGTGCCTCGTTAATACTTCTAGACATACACATCTTAATAATTATTATTCTCTTTTATATTTATATACTTTCCCTATTTAGTCTTGCCTATCCTCCCTTATATTTATTTACTTTTTCCAATTAATCTTATATTTTCAAAAATATAACACCTGAAATATATTCTAATGGGTACCTGTTAGTCAAACCGGAAAAAAAAAAAAAAAGACATGTTACCACTAATACTACAGTAGGACTCAATTTAGACATCCTTAGGGCTCTTTCAGTTTTGCAATATTTTAAACCAAATTATTCATGTTCTATTCGACAGTGATCTCATTGATTAGGAACTCTATTTTTGAACTTAATGTGGTTTGTGTGTTTCTTTATGTAATGGATACTTTTATTATAGGTCAATTAAAGTACCAACTCCTCAATGAGGTGGTCACACACACGTCAGCACCACGTCCGGGTCAACTTGTGGCATAAATTGTACCTATCCATTTTTCTCCTTTTTTTTGTTTGGGGGGGTTGGGTTGGTGGGGTGTTTTTTTGGGTGGCGTTTGTAGAAATTATTGGGCCACAAGAAACAAGGGAAATTCACATACAATAGAATGGATGCTAACATCAGACTAAGATTTACGTTAATGATGGTACGTTGGGATTCTTGATATGTTATTGATAATGTTGCTCAAAATTAGACTGCTTATTTTGCAGCATACCAGAAATTCCTCCTCAAAAAATTCCTTACCAGCTTTGTCCAGACCCTTCAGCAATTATATGGAGATCAAGAAGATCAAGAAGAAGTTTAAGAAGAAAAATTTGACCATTCCTTCTTCAAAATAGTTAACTGACGGATGATGTAATAGTTGTTGACTCACACAGCACATAGAAAATAGAAACTAGAAAAAAAAAAATATATATATATATATATATATATATATAGTCACAGAGCTGCTTGCACTCAACACACTCTTTCTGATTGGAGAAGGTCTCATCGTGGCAGCAGCTTGAACTTGTATCTTAGACGTGGATTGGAAGAGTGACTTGATCACGCTTTGAATTTACCCTTCGGTGCGCCTTCCATAGGGGATCTGAAGGCGTGATTGGAAGCATGGAAACTGGAAAGAGCCAAAAGTGCTTTCACTATTTCTGGGTTGGGGGAGGTGGTGTGGGGGGGGGGGGTCAAGGGACTTCAAGAAGGATCATTCTTAGATGTAGTTGATTACCTCAGTGTAATAGTTATAGTTCACGCTTTAGAAGGAAATACATGAAGGCATAAAGATTGCAATGTGTAATTGGAATTCCAAACAATGCCATGGTTATTCAGTTATTGCTTTTGAGGTCAAAATGCTTAATTCATGAGAGAAACTTGGCAAGATTGAAACTCAACAATAAAGTTCTATTATGCACAAACTCTCGCTTTAACTTTTTTTTTTTTGAATTAGAGGCCTTGGATTCTAACGTCTTTGCTCCTTTTCACTTCTTAAATCTCACCTCTTCTCTAGAGCTACAAACGAATCAAATTGCTTGCGAGTTAATTCGGTCAAAACTCGACTCAAACTCAGCCAACATCAAAATCAAGTCAACTAAGTTGAGCTGTCAAACTCGAACCGAGCATATAGAAACTCTATACATTAACTCGCAACCAAACTCAAATATATATATATATATATATATTTATAATTTTAATCATAAAATTACACATATATCCTTAATATTTTTATTTTTTAAGAAAAAAATCTATTATATTCATTTTAAAAATAAAATAATTATTTTTTTAATTTTTTGAGCTTGAGTAGGCTTGAACTCAAGTTCAACTAGGTTTGAATTTGAAATCGAATTTGAATTTTACACTGAAAACTTGTCGAGTTTAAGTTTGATAAAATTGAGTTGAATTCAGCTTGATTAGACCAAAACTTGATTCGACTTCACTTGTTTGCAACCCTACTCCTCCCTTGCTAGAAATATTTTGAAAAAATAATTGTAGAAGGTAAAAAATTGTCTTCTAGCCTCTAAAGTAATCATGAAATTCTAATAGGCTTCAAATATCAAACATGGTATCTGAAATTCACTTAAAGCTTTAATTTCTGTATGAGTGGAATAACGTGGCACAAATTGTAAAAAACTTGAATCCTTTGGACTGGTGGGCACCACCAATACATTAACGTTTGGTGGGGTGGGAGTCAAGGGTTCAAATCTTGCCTCCCTCCAATTTGCCACATTAAAAAGTGGCTTTGCTTAAAAAATCCGAACGAGTGTGTAAGAATATCGTATCGACAAAAAAAAAAATAGAGTTGAGATAAATCACTAGGTCAGCAAAATCATGGGGTGTTTTAGGCTTTTAGTATTTGCATTTTTTGGAAATTATTCAACAACTAAGCTGGGCTTGTGGGCTAGCTGGACCGTGGGGCTCAATTAAACAAAAGCCTGGAACAGCCGCCTCAGGCCGGCTTGAATAAACTCTTGTATGGTTTTTCGACTTCAGCTCAACTCAAGCCCGAGCATTTTCCAGAGCCACATGCACAAATGGAAATGGTCCAACCATCTTCATCCAACTCAACTCAACAAGCTCAGCTGGGCTTTTTTGTTCCTTTTTTTTTTTTTTTTGTCTTGTTTTTTAATCTTCCAGTGGCGTCAGAACGCCTACCAAACACGTCGTTTGAGCCGCCGTTTCAAAAGGCGTTACTACTCTATTCTGAAGGTGCAAGGTAAGGGAGTAAAAAGTAAAACGAGTTTTACATGTAAGACCTTGAAAATTAAAGTTTCTTGGAAAATTTCATTTTAGTTGAATTATTTCCATTGAATCTATAGATGTTATTAACTTTTACCTTTTAAACTATAGGTGTTAGTATTTGGTTACTATAAGCCTGAATCTTAGTAAAAAAGAAACTACAATTTGTGGAATCCTCTCGACCATAGGATAAGAAGAAAATCTAAATGAATAAGAAAATTGTGCAAATTGAGTTCATGAGTAAAAGGCAAATTAGAAAGATTGATTTTGTGAATAATATCAGCGAATTCGAATTGAAGATAAAAACTTCTTAAAAAATATTGCATGATTTCGTAAGAAAAATATTACAAATGTACAATTTTCAACTTTTGATTCCATATGCTTTGTACTAATTTCAATTCGATTTTTCATGTTTCAATTCAAATCACTTTGATTATTTATAATTTGATTTCATATCACTATTATTACATTTCTATAATTACATTCATCATCTTTGAGAACTACTATATATTAGAAACAACAAGCTATGTAACTATAGAAAACCAAATTCAAATGAAACATAATCATCGGGAGTGTGAGATTGAACAAGGGAAAAATGAAAAGAATTTGAGCAATGTCCAAATGAAAAAAATACAAGAGACTAAAGTACAACCGATGCAAAAGTCGCGGGGGCAAAAACTGCAATTATCCCCTTTGGTTTGGTTGCCTTAGTCTAAGTAGTGGCGTCACGGCTCCGCTAACCCAACAGCGTCGCCGATCCCTTCTTTCTCTCCCAGAGACATCTCTCCTCTCTAATCACAGATTTCGTCTCAGTCGACTCGCTCACACCACTTTCCCTTTTTCGGCTTTGGCTCATTTCAACTCAAAAATACCACTCAAGAGTGAGACTCAGTTTTCAGTCCCCAGCAGCGGCAGCAGCAGCAGCAGAAGTAGCCACAGCTTGCAGATCCCAACTCTACCCTCTTAACTCCGCTCTCAGCTCAGCTCAACTGATCCTTCCAGCTCCCTTTCCAACAAGCCCCAACTTCAAATTCCCCTCCTCTTTCCTTCCCTTTCCCTCCCTTTTTCCTCACCTCCTCCATCAACTTCTTTTCCTTCCCACTCTTTCAAAATCGCACACTGCAAGAGAGAAATGAAATGAATCAATGATGATCTTCTCTTCTACCCTTTGTTTTTTCTGAGCTTCTCAGCTAATCAAGAATTTGCTTGTAAAACTTTGGCAATACTTTTCACCATTTCAAGATCCAATTTTGATGCTTGAAATTAGCTCCAATTCAGCTTCCAACCAAAACCCATGAATTTTCAGGTATATGTTGTTGTACAGGCTAGTGTATACAGGCTAGTGTATACGAGTGACCATGTGATTGTGTTGAAGTAATGGTTCTGTTCTTGAAAAACTTTTATGTGTTAGTGTCTAAAATGCAGGGAGGAACCGTCAGTGGGAAATCTAGTGCAGCAGCGAATGTGATGGACTGGGGTGTCAACAATGCCTTCAAAACTTTGAAAGGTAAGAGCAGGACTATTTGCCTCCTACTGGGATTTTAATGGGACTGTTATCATCTCGACAATGTACTTCTTAAATATCAGGAGACTAGTCCTATTAGTATTAATTATTATGTTTCGTTTGGATGTCATTATCACTTCTTCTTTATGCAAACTGTGCAATATCTGTTATACTAATCTTGAGAGGTGCATCAAGATTGCTGCCTGCAAGCAAAATTGAAGCTTGACAGTTCTTTCTTGTGTAGATTTGTACATTGGAAATTCATTTCTCGTCTAGTTATTCCAAGAGAGAAAACATTATTTGAGCTGTTACATCTTTTGTCAATAATATGATCAAATGGGAGTTTTCCTTGTATCTTGGACCAGAAATGGAACCAAAGTCATTGGCAATAATGGATGGATCGATCATTCCAAGCATTGATCCGACAGATACTGGTTTAAGTTCCTCAGAGAAGGGCAATGCTATTCTTGCTGGAAAACCAAGAAAAAAGACGATGACGTCAGTGTATCTCAAGTATTTTGAAACTGCTGCTGATGGCAAAAGTAGGAGGTGCAAATTTTGTGGACAGAGCTATTCTATAGCTACTGCCACAGGTAATTATTCCTTCACCGAGGCATAGAAACATGTTTCAACTTTGATAATTCACACGTCTTACCTGTAAAGATATGGCCTAGATTTGCCCTTAGGACTCAGAAGAACTTGAATAGCTTGGATGCTGAAATTTGTAATTAGTATGCTGAAACTGCATTAACATTTACTTTTAGGACTTTATAGATTAGAAAGCTGAATAATTTTACCAGAGCTTTCTTTAAACGGCTTACTTTCACATGCTACATTATCGATTTAGCCTGAGATATATGCCAATGCGTATAGTTGACAGTCAGCCTTCTCCTTGATAAAGGAAACTTGGGAAGGCATCTCAGTAATCGCCATCCAGGATATGATAAGGTGGAAGATCTTTCAAATCCTACTACATATCCTAATCCTGTCACGGTAGTGAAGAAGCCTCAGCCTCAAGTAAAAACAGCTCAAGTGGAACTTGATCATTTGAATTGGTTGCTTACCCAGTGGCTCATTGTGGCATCTCTTCCCCCGTCTACTATGGAGGAAAAGTGGCTGGCAAACTCATTCAAGTTCCTCAATCCATCAATACAACTATGGTCAGGGGAAAGGTTCAGAGCAGTACTTCATGAAGTTTTCCGGAGTATGCAGGAAGATGTGAGGGTTATTGTTGATCAGGTTTCATCAAAAGTATCCATTACTCTTGATTTCTGGACGTCATATGAGCAAATTCTTTACATGAGTGTCACTTGCCAGTGGATAGATGAAAACTGGTCCTTTCAGAGGGTTCTACTTGATGTTTGTCACATTCCTTGCCCTTGTGGGGGTACTGAAATATATGACACTCTATTGAAGGTTTTGAAGTTCTATAATGTTGATAACAGAGTCCTCTCCTGTACACATAATAACAGTGAAAATGCTCTACTTGCATGCCACACTCTAAAAGATGATATGGATGGCCAGAAAATGGGCCCCTTCTTCTATAACCCCTGTGCTGCTCATACTTTGAGTTCAATCATAAATGATGGATTAAGAACTACAAAGTCGATAATCTCAAAAATTAGGGAGTTCGTTCTGGAGTTGAACTCTTCCTTACAAATGTCTGAGGATTTCCTGCAATTTACGACTGCTTATCAAGAAGGAAATTGGAAATTTCCCCTTGACGCCTCTGCTCGATGGAGTGGCAATTACCAGATGCTTGATATTGCACGTAAGGTATTTTCTATATTCCCTTGCTGAGACAAAAGAAGCGCACTTAATTGGTTAGTTTGGTGTATCTTACAGCAGACATGAATTTTCACAATTTCCAAATTTTCAGAGTTATTGGTCATTAAATCTGTCTCTAACTGAAATTTAAATTTTTTGTCCTTGCATGTAGAATTCATTTTACTTGGAGATAATTTCGGAATTAGGCATAAATCCTCTGTTAATAAGTCTTCAGGTTGATATTATCTGAGTAAAAAATAGTCTTAAGGAAGTGGCTGATTTTACTTTTCAGCCTTCTAGTGGAGTTAATAGATGTATGAAAATTAAACTGTCTTTTTGGGCTAGGTTGCATTATTTCATGATATTCACAACTACTATTTGAGTTTCTAATTTGTTTTGCTGAACTTTTTTCATATGCTCGTTTCACAGTATGAGTGTTAGGTTATTTGTGCACCTAGTTCTATTGGAAGAGAAGCACAAGATGAAGTAATTTGGCACAAAGTTCTAGTTGCCTAATTACTGCTGTGTGTTGACTCCTACTATATTTTATCCAAACTATGTCAAAACGTGATAGATCAGGAGTAAATTTAAAAAAATTATATATATTTAGCAGGGGAAGGGTGGGATTTAAGAAGCAGGATCAGTAGTACTTGGTACTCAGATCTTTGATGAACAATACCTACTTCTGAAAATGCTCCAGAATCTAATCATTCCCTGTCAATGAGAGAGTGTACACTCTGCAGAGATAAATGAAGTGACATCTGAGTAGGTTCTTTGATACTGACTGATCAAGTGCTGGCGAAATCAGATTTCCTTCCTAAGAAAGGCCAAGATTCTGTGACGATTTAGGAAAACTGATCAAAAGCTAACTAAGGACTAAAACAATGGATTAATGGCGATCTTTAAATTTGATGCTATTGGTGCTTCTGTGCACGGACCTGGCAGAAAGCTAACTATGATTTTCAATATTATTTTTATCTATGCAGGCAGGGAAATCAATGGAAACTATTATCCGAAAGTATGAGGAATTGTTGGGCAGCAGGATGCTGCTTAGTTCTCCCGAGAAAAATGCTGTCAATATCATGCATGCGTATCTAGAGCCTTTCTATAAAACCATCAACAATATATGCACAACCAAAGTTTTAACAATTGGTTTGGTTCTTTTCTTCATGGATCACATTCTGGAGATGATAGCAGCCTGCAGAGACTCCAGACACAACCCAGACTGGCTCAAGGCTGCTGCTGAACAAATGGCCATCAAGGCACGTAACTACAATGACCAAATCTGCAATGTATTCACCTACATGACTGCAATACTGGATCCACGGATAAAAGTGGAGCTAATCCCTGATAGTATAAATTTAGAGAATTACCTCGAGGAAGCAAGAACCCATTTTATAAGAAATTATTCCACCAGCCATTTTCAATCCGTTACCAGTTCATATGCAGCACAAGAGCTTGAGGATGGGGGTACTGTTTCTTTCGCCGAGGAAATTGCTCGTAAAAAACGAAGGGCAAGCATGAGCTCTGCGACTGATGAATTAACCCAGTATCTATCAGAGCCACCAGCCCCCATATCAACAGATGTTTTGGAGTGGTGGAAGGTGAATAGTTCACGTTACCCACGGTTGTCCGTGATGGCTCGAGATTTCTTAGCTGTACAAGCCACTGCTATTGCACCTGAAGATCTTTTCTGCAGCAAAGGTGATGAGATTGATAGGCTGCGTTTCTCTGCATCCCATGATAGCACACAATCTCTGCAGTGTATAAGGTCATGGCTACAAGGTGGGATGAGGTTGAAGTATAAATCAACTGAGGTTGACTGTGAAAGGTTGATGGAACTGGCAGCTGCTTCAGCAGCAGAAAATAGCTCAACTGCTTCGGACAAGAAGCAGAAATAATGACTAATTGCCTCCAGAGGGGATACAACAAAGGGGAGATAGCTAATCATTTTTGCTCATAAGTTTACATCTCAGTAGATGTTACTTCTTGTCCACCTGCGAGTTTAACAAGTGTCTATATTCTCTTTGCCGTTTGAAGATAAATTTATGTACCATTGTACAGGTGAGAGCTAGTCAGAAGGGTAACGTAGATAGCTGCAAGATATGTCATGGGAAACGATAATATCAATACTTCGCACTCCCAAGCGGGTGATCCATAGATATTCGAATATTGATTTTTGGATATTGTAACACTAAACGATATTACTTACCCATGCCTTGTTCACTCTGCTGTGACATAATATCGACATCTTGAGCCAACATGGCACGCGGACCTGAGCGTACATAGGGTTTTCTATCTGCCTTCACACTCTGCTACTGAAAATGGAGTGAAATACGCACAACAAAGGGCCAAAAGGGGTACTGATTGTGTCGTCCAAAGAACAATTTTTGCGGGAAGGGAACACATCTAATAACCTCGGAATCAAAAAGCTTTTCACGACTCGCACATATAGCTAAGAAATCATTATGAAACTTGATTTCTGAACATCTTTGTCACGAAGGAACGGTCACGATTATAGTTTGGCCTTGGAATAACATGACGAACTACATAAGCTTACCATGCCTGCAAGATATTGTAGTGGCTGAAGGTTGTTATTCGTCACATTTCCAACATATCTCACAATATTGCAACAGAACAAAAATGTATCTGTTAAAAACAGAATACCATTTATTACTTTCCGCAAACTAATTAATTGAGGCCCCCAGATTGAAGCGAATTAGAACAGAATAAGCATATTAAGCCAAAGGAATGTTCTACTTGACACTGTACCAATACAACGATGGTTTCACAAAATTGCCGGATTAGGCAAATTGATTGCAGCGTCCCCAAGTGTACCACATGAACACCTTTGCCTACTTACTGACAATAATATATGACACCTCACTTACCAAAGGCCCCACATGTTGGAAAAACAAAAGAAGATGAAAATTTTGGTGTACTTTGGCATCCTTTAAACCTAATATATGTTAACAGTGCAAAGCAGGACCAAAACCTCTGCACATTTTGCCAAAATGCAGCCAGCGTCAATTTCTCTGTGCTCTATATCAATAGGTGCTCTCTCCCGTACTCGCGGACGATCACAGGTACACTGGTTGTTGGGATCTGTAGAAAATAACCAAATATCACAGTACATACAGTAAATAACAAACCCTAGTAACAATTTTTACCCAGTTAACCGTAAACAGCATCTGTAGCAATGTTGTGTTCATGTTAGAGCAGAAGTTTAAGTATGTCTTAATCCATCCTAAATAATTAAAATTTGAAAGCGAAGGAAACTGCGCACAAGCCACAGGCCAATTATCCATTCAAACCACATCCAAAGGAGTGAATGTGATGTTCTTCCACTTAAATGGTCGATATGGTTCACACTTTCCCCAATCTTTTCGAGTAGCAGGTTTCCAATTCCTCGTTGTGATTTGATGTTTTAGAATACATTCAGTGACACTGTAGACTCATCCATCTGAATGGCCCAAAAAATAAAGGTGGTTCTTTTTAATCCTAAAAATATACAAGCACTTGTTTTTCATCACAACTAAATTAATAGTGATTAAAAGGGGGAACCAGTTTTTCTAGATTTACAATGTGTGTGACCTACAAAATCAAATCGTAACTTACATCATGACTTACCATTCCATACTCTGTAACAATCATTGAGATGTAATCTGGTGGAGTAGCATCATACCTGTGATGATTGCACCCAAAGCAAGCAATTTCAGAATCAAATCCTTATTGTACTCCTACTTCCATAATAAATCCAAAACTTACATCAAATTCAAATGCTGCAAATTTTCTTTATTAGTCCCATCATGCAAAGAGTTGATATCCATTCTTCCAGGAACCTTAGAAATTGCATCTGGATCACCTATACATATTAAAATACGCATAAAAAGTCAAATGCAGAGCATAGTTTCCGAAGCAAGATGGAAGCTGGAACAAAAGAAGCAGTGGCATACCAAGTTCATTTGAACAAATTGAATCAAGCAGCACTCTCTCATGAAACTTGTATGCTTCACAACAAACCAGAACTGGAACATGAAATGCATGAGCAACCATGGCAACACAAGCAGTTCCAACTCTTGAATATACAGTACCATTTGAGAAAACAGATGCAGCCCCCAAAAACACTCTTGTAACTTCACGCATAATATAAGAAACAGCATTTATATGTGTGTATGTACAACTAACACCAATCTTCACCAGCTTCCGAAGTAAAGCTTGGCCTTCAAACCTAGGACGAGAGTCTACTATCACCACACGAAATTGTTTCCCAAGCTTATGAGCATGCAATATAACCATTTCAACAACAGCAGATGAGCCATATGTGAGAAGAACATCACCATCCTGGATTTTCGTTACTGCATGTTCAACAATCACTTTTTCAGCAATTACTATCTTCTCATTAATAAAACGTTCAATATCTGAACACAGGGAGGATTTTGCTTCTGCCTCAGATAGAGTTATTGGTAGCTTGGCTATTCGAGACTTGAGAAACCTAATCGCATTACCCATACTGATTGAAAGGGGTCTGCACTCGATCAAAAATGAAACAAAGTTATTCACTTTTGCAGTTAAATCCCTAGTAAGGGTTTTTTCGGGGGGTGTGTAGTAGTCTTTAATTGCTTCTGAAAATGCTTGTAGCATGGCAACACAACGTGCATTTCCCCCACGTATATCTCCAGCAAGGTATTGTAGTCCAACCTGACAAAGAAGAAATAATTTTATTTTGATGGCCATATAACTGTCCATTGGCTGCTGCAGTAAACTGTTTCCATGATTCTTATTTACCATCGCAAACTCATTACTAGACAACCATAACAAACATAACAGAAAAGGTAATCAGAAAATTAGTTTTGCATAACAAGAGAAATACCTTGTAGATGGAGGGATGCATAGGGTCAAGTTGAAAAAACTTTGACTCGAGATCCGGAAGCTGAGTACCATGTTCATATTGAGGCAAATGACGAAAGAGTTCAACTCTATTTCTAGCTTCAGTTTGCTTAACTACTGAACGCTTTTTAGCCTTTTCAACACGGTTCTTATCATCAAATTGCATGCGTGGGGCAGGAGCATCTTTTTTTCGATCTTTCTCAGGTGGTCGCTCACCTCCTCTCCTCTCAGAAACAGCTGCAGAAGATGTGACAGGCCCGTCATCTTTCCTTTGTAAAGGCAGCTTCACTGCTTTATCAGTTTGTTCGTGTGCTGACAATGATGCAGCTTTTGATTTATTTCCACCAGCTGCTATTTAGGCAAAAGATCCATTACAAAGATATAACATACTAGCATTTCTAATTTAGACACAACTTAACTTGAAGAGATTAGGTATAGAGAGAGTTAACAGTCATGAGTAAGCCATTCAGCAGAATTCCTAACACAGAAGATTTCATCCTTTGCTTGCTTTGCAAATGTCTAATAGAAATGAAATCAACACAAGGACAGAGGACCAGAAAGTAGCCAGGGCCAACTTTTCCGTGGATTGCATCAGGCTAGATAAGAAGAAAAACCATTTGAAAAAGTTCAATCTTTAGAGTGATGCAGGACCTAACAACCTGCTTTGACTCTTCTTCCCTAAGAGAAATGAACCAAAAAAACCAGGCAGAATTGTGCAGTAACCAATCAACTATCAGCCAAACAAGACATAAACATAAGATGAACTACCAGCCAAACAAAACATAAATATGCATGCCCCCAAGTATTAAGTCCCTAGTGTTTTCCCGCAAATCATTTCATTTTACAAGTAGGGGAAAAATCTTTTTTTTTTTTTGGTTTTAAAAAAAATATAGACAAAATGAAAAAGAAAATGAAGGATAAGAAGGAAAAGCAAAAGCAAAAGTAAATCCAGTCCTCCAAACACTCCATCCGCCATCTCCAACTTGCAGTTACTGAACAACAAGCCCTTAAATTTCTCCTCACTGATTGCTACAGATACGACACAATAAAGCCTCTAGGAGATCACTCCTCTAAAAAAGATTAGAAAGGGAACCTGTTGTGACGATAAACTATTAGTAATATTGCAATTTTGATGATCAACTTTAAGAGTACCTCTTTGCAGTGCGTGCGTGCGTGTGAGAGAGAGAGAGATCTAATGCCCACCAGAAGGAAATATAATAAAATAGTTTCAAATGTATTTAACAAAGTATGTTTCTTACCTTGCATGCCTATATACAAACATGGAACTTAACCATTAATATACTCTGGAGTTTACATTTGGTAGTATCCTTAGCATGACAATCATGAATATGAACAAGGCAAATTCTTTATTCTTCTTAAGTATATGAAGTTTGCAAAGCTTTTATATGAATTCAGTTTGAGTAAACACCAAAGAAAAGGAATTGATATACCCATAGCCAAGTTCATATAACATCCTAATATAGTTGGATAGTGGCGTATCAGTTATCTGAAAGACGAAATTTGAAGTTGGATGAACATGGAAAACAATCTACTGAATGGTAATGCCAAGAAGCATTAACAATCTTTGCTTAGATCTGAACAGAATTTATTATTCAGTGAGGAAACTTAATAATTTTGACAAGAATATGAAAATAAAGGCAATTGCTTGCTGGAAATCATATAGCTGTAGATTACAATCTTCATTAAGACAGGGACAAGATAAAACATCCTAAAAAGACGACCAACACATTGGATACAGGAAAATATTCCTCCCAAAAACTAAGTTGCTTAAGTTATTAACCATTTGTGCACTTGCATTCTGGACAAACACACACAAGAGAGAAAGAATTAATTGACACAAACTGCAAAAAGACATTAACAAATTTGATATTATCATGCAACAAGCTGACCTAAAAGTAGATCTCAAAATAATGAAACTCATAATAGTAAAAGTTCAGTCCAGCAGACATATGTCCACTTCATAAACCACTATTTAGAAACAGGTACAGCATCAAACCAATGCCAACAAACTTCATTATCTTGAAGAATTTCAAGTTGCCAACTGCTAATAGGTAATCTCCCCCCCTTCCCCCCCCCCCCCCCCCCAAAAAAAAAACCAAAAAAAAAAAAAAATCTTTTAAGGGTGCCTAAGAAATAACTTATTTTGTTTAAGGTTCCCAAAGAAAGACAGGAATTTCAGTGGATGAACCTTTTGCAGCAGCTTTAACAGCACGTTGAGCTTCCTGCAGGGCACGCCTTGCAGCTTTTGAGGTCTTCTCTTTCAACGGCTTTGATTCTGATGGCAAGTCATTCCGGACTTCTGCAGTTTGTCCTCCACCTCTTTCTGGCCAACAAAACATTGTTAGAATTTCTATAAATGCTATAAATTTCGGTGGATTTCACAAACGATAATATTGATGAGGGACTCAGAAAATCGTGGATTTCACAATCGATAATATCGATGAGGGACTAAGAAAATCTTCAATTGTGAGCAATATTTTCATGTGGCATACTATGTCAGAATAACATGCCAATAGAAGCCTCTCAAATATATATTTTCCACTGGGGCCTAGTAAAATAAAGATATACTATACAACTTATGTAAACATGACTCTAGTATGATGTTCAGAAAACTAGGAAACTAACCCACCCAATAATTCCTTTCTCTCTTTTACCCTTTTATCTCTCCTCTTATGTCGCTTACCGCTAAAAGTTCCCCTTGTATCGCTGAACCATCGCCATCTCTTCTTCTTTCCTCCTCCCATTCCTCATACCTTTCACTTTTACTCCCTCCCCTGAGTTATCTATCTCCTCCCTTTCCCCTAGCCCCTCCCCTGCTTCAAGCCTTCAGCCATTCTCATTTATTCTTACTTTGTTTTGCTCCCCAATCTCTGGCCACCAACTGGTGTGATAGTGATGTTGTGTTATGTTGTTTGTAATGTGGTGCCGCCGTTGGTCATAATTTGGTGATCTGGGAAAGGTGGTGGTTTTCTGAGGATGTCTGTGACGGGTGGGGTCAACAAAAGACAACGAACTTGAATATGGATGGGTAAATTTCGAAAGATAATTTTGCCACGCCATGCTTGTACGTATCTCGTATTATAGGGTCCTACAGTATAGCAATACTGTAGAGGAAAACGAACATCTGTCATTCTCTTTTTCATGCTTCTTTTTTTGACAATCAATAGGAAAGAAAAGAGAAAAGAGGGGAAAAAAACTGCGCACAACCCCTCCTGGGATGTATTCAATGATCTCTAAGATCAGTACCAATGCATCTCTATCTGATACAGGCCACACTAATATTGTTCAATTTATCTGAATGAACTTAACCGCAAAGGAAGTTCCTTACAATCAAACAAATGTTACGCTAAGACATTAACAAAATTACCAACACAGAACCTGTGTGTAAGTTGTCAGGAGAAGAATGCAACTCATTTGTGAAACAGTTCTGTGATTAACTATTTCTGCCCTCAAAGTCTTCCAGAAATCTCATAAATCAATTCAGCCAATCTGTTGGTGTCATGACACCTCTAAAGTATTCCAAACACAAAACTCTTTCCTGATTGACCAAACAAGTTTTCAAGTGAATAGACGTAAATGCCAATATCGATTTAGACAAACTTCTATATTTCCTTTTTCCCACCTCTTTTTGCACCAGCATAAGAACACAAATACTCAACATAAATAGCAACTTCACATTCTGGTTGCAATATGCAGAATAGTTTACGAAAAAGCACACATTTTGGACATCTTTTCAACAGATACAGATGAATATAAAATTAATTTCGCAGTCAGCATTTTCAAAATTCAAACCCAAAATTGACCCAAAAAAAAAACTTCAAACGTTTGCAAAATTCAGCTAATTCTAATGCCTTTCCAGTAAAGTTACTAATCAACAGACAGAGCACCAAGCTTCATATACACATGCAAAAGCTATAAAAATAAAAGAAAAAAGTCATCTTTACGTGCAAAATGAAGCAGAATAGACTTAAAAAAGAAAAAATTCTACTAAGTCTTCCATACATAATTTTCAAACAAAAATTCATAGCACTAGATATAACTACCGTGCATTTACCTTTTCTAGATCCTACTTGAGGCTTCTTCGACTGCTTCTCTTTCGCTGCCGCTGAATCAAACCGACCGTCAGGTGCCAACGACAAAGGAAACCTACCAGAATCATTTTGCCGAATCCAATTCACCGAATTGTCAGAGAATTCACTCTCGGCATCTCCATCTCTGTCGTCGCCGATGCCGCTAAACGGCGGGGAGGTTCCGAGAACAGACTCGTCGGGATTGTAACTGCTGACAACTAACTGCTCAGTGCTACTTGAATTATTATTAGGATCATCAAAAGAAGGCCTACGTGGCCTCAACGGCGTCGTAGCGGCAGCAGGTACGTTCACCGCACGTGACGCGGCATCTGATGGATGACGCGGCGGAGGAATCATGACTGGAGATAAGGAGTTGCTCGAAGGAGAGATGTCGGAAACCGGTGGCGATGTTGACGGGCCGGATTGGTTTTGGACCTGGCCTGAACGTGGACAGAAGCCTACTTGGCGGACTTTCGGATCGATGACCCGGGAGTATCGACGCGGGTCCATTTCCGGAGGGAAATTCAGTTTTTCTCGGTTTGCGTGAGAGCAAGATGATAGGGTTTTATAGATAGCTGCTCTGGAGGTGAATTGACCATTTTAGACATGGAGGGTTTTGATTAGTGCTAGAAGAGGAAGGGCACCATTGGCAGAATGGCAGTGGGGTTTTCATGAACAGGACTGCAGTGGAGATTGAGAGGAATTTGTTTTACTTGTTTATGCTTGGAGGAGAATACTTTTTGACTGACGTGGCAAGGTCAAATTTTGTATCAAGTCTCACCAAAATAAACCTAATCAAAAGTAAATGGCAATTTCAAAAAAATGTGGAATAATTAATTTCTGAAAAAAAATTATTAGATTTTTTTGAAGAACCAAAGTTTAAATACATCTAATTGTATGAAACAAAATAAAATTTTATGTCATTTAAAAAGACCACGAAGTATTTTTCCAAACAATAGCTTATGATTTTAAATGCCATGAGTGCTATTTTTTAAATCAATAAAATTATCATTTTTATTACCAAAAAAAAAAAAAAGAGTACATAACAACTTTTCAAAATTGAGTACCACATTATGAATTTGTTCTCGATAGATTATTTTAACTGATTTTAAATTTTGATTTTGGATAATCAGTTTTTATATAGATTGTAACTCACATATTGAAAAGTAGTTTGTGGAATAATGCGATGTGATGCTGGATATTTTTTTAATTTCCATCTGCTCAAGTGTATGAGCCGTGTCAATTTTCATAAGAAAATTGTCAATTTCTTCCTTTATTCTTTTTTGAACTTTAACAAAGGACAAATTGGCCTGTTGTCCTTTGATAAATATTCTGAAAAAATTTTGTCCCACGAGATGATTTGTCTTTTTGTTCTATTGACAACAACAACAATTGATGTCACCCTGATTTTATCCTTGATGTTAATAACAGACAAATAGTTTAATCCACAAATCCTCCAATAAAAACTATTTATGTGATTCCAATTTTTCACCTAGGCAATTCAACTTCTTCTCTCTAATCTCCATGGTTCTACTTGCAATAAATGGCACCATTAATTGCTGCTGTCTTCAAGTTGGAGAAAAATCAACTGCCGCTTGGGCCTTGGTGAAGAGATTTTTGTGCCAACAAATAACAGCAAAAGATTTGGATTATCTATGAAGTGTGACATATGAACCGAGATTTTTGCAGGTCTAAGCGGCCATGTTCAGCTTCTGCTTGAGCTGCTTTGACACTTTACTCCCAGAATTTCTATGATACTTAGGGCAGGATTTCTTATAGTAGCATTAGTTTCGGCTGTTAAAGTTTGTCAGATTACCAACAAGCGTTCAAGAAAGCCAAGCACTTCAGGAGGTAGCTTATTGCTGGTTTTATTTTTATTTTTATTTTTATTCTATCTGGAATTTCTACATCATTTCAACTTGTTAAAGTTCTTGTTGATTGCCTTCTGTCCTTTTCTAATTCTTCTTCCTTCTTTTTTTTTTTTTTGTAATTTTTAGAGCTCGGGAAAGTGAGCTTTGATGAAGAGCAAGCTGAGGAGAATGGCAAATCTGAAGAATCCCATGTACCAAAATTCTTCCTTTCTTGATCTTTTCCTCATCCATTCTTGGTGAAAATACTAAAGAGAAATTTACCCGTTGCATGCAGGTTGATCCGAGGGAGAAGAAAGAAGAGCAGGAAGAAACTTGCAAAAGTAAATCAGTAAATCGATTGAATGCAAAAAGTCTCGAGTTTTCTGTACAGGAGAATGGAAGGGTAAATGTCAGCGAAATTGATATCTTGAAGAATGTAGTGAAGGAAAAGGAGAAAATGAGAGAGAGCCTGGAAATGAGATTACTCGAGTTATATTGCCTGAAGGAGCAGCAATCAAGAATAGCTCTGCTGCAGAAGCAATTAAATGACAGAACATCAGAGATTAACATGCTTCGGGAGACGATCAACAAATTGCAGGATGAAAAGAAAAAACTTTATGAAGAGGTGAAACTGAATCAGTTGGCTGCAGAGCAGCTAGAAAGTGCAGAACTTATCATGCTAGAGCTGCAGGGGCAATTGGAACTTGATTCAGGTCAAATGAAGGAACAATTACTCATGTTAAAGGAACAAGTTTCGGGCTTTCATGCAAAGGAAGAATCCAAGGAGAATCTCAAAGCTATTAAAGTTGTGGAGTTGAAAGCGTTGGAGGTAAAGAGAATGAACATCCAGCTTCAGCTAGAGAAAAAGGAGTTGGTTGTCAAATTGAGTGCTGCAAATTCCAAGTTTGCCGAACTTTCTACCATGACAGAGGTATTGCAAATGTCAACAGCAATATATATGCTGCATTCTCTTCTTATGCTAGCTGTTTTGAAATTTCCCTGAGAAATCACCCAAAAGTTTCACTCGGTATTATACCATAGTCTGATCAGCATGTCATCAAACTACTACGGAAAAAGAAATCTCCAATTCTTCATAAATAATTAGAATTGTTGCATGATAGTTGTAATCAAGTTTGTATGTGCACCATCCATCTTTCGAATGCTAAGTATTCTGCCCGTCTGAAATCTTAAATTGCACAATTCTGTATTTAACATATTGAAGAATGATTTATCTTCTACCTGCCTGAATCTCAATTTGCACAAATATTTATCATACCGAGGAATGATGTATCTTATGTTGCAGCATAAACTTGCAGCCAAGTATAAGGAAGAAATAAGTAGACTGAAGACTGTCAATAAGAATCTGACGGAACAAGTTGACAAGCTGCATAACGACAGGCTCAGCATTCTTGAAGAACTGGTTTATCAGCGATGGCTGAGTACCTGCCTGAGGTTTGAACTCGGGGACCATTGTAGCCCATCACCGAAGAAAATAAAGCCAAATGTCTGCAGGAGATCAGATTTACGGTCTGATAGCTTATCCTCTGGAATATCCTCAGCTGAGAGTGATGAAATTAGCAATTCCACAACCACAAGTTCTTCTAGTAGTGAAAATACTAAGAACAAGAAAAAAGGCTTCCTGCAAAACATCAAGAGATGGGGAAGGAGAAGGGATGGTTCAACTGATAATGCATCAGAAAGCTGGTCTTTTCCAAGCAAGGCAGGCAAAATTAGAAGATTTTCCACTTCATCCATTCCATCAAGCATATTAGGCTTAAGGAATAGAGGAGAGAGAGGGTTACTCATCCCATTACAGAAGAAGGGAGTAGACTCCAATTCCCCTGAGACGCCAGCGGTTCGACGTGTAAGAAGAGTTTCCTTCAATGATGCGATAACTTCAGTTAGATACATATATGATGATAGCCCAGAATCAGATCAGGGAATATCAGATAATGGTCAAAAGAATGCTGACAATTTCAATGACTATTGCTCAGATATGAAAACTAGCTCCGGCAGAGATGAAATTTTGGAGGGAAACAATAGTGAGATTCCATCATCAAATGTCAATTCTGAAGGCCGTGAAGCTTCCACTGTCCTAGGTAATCAAGACACGATCGAAACTACAGTAGTCAGGAAAGAGGCAGTTCGGGCAGAATGTCTGAGTCAAGCAATGCCTTGTGCAGCTTCAGCTGCCAGCAAGTTTAGTGTAGTAGTGAATCTGATAGCAGCAATCATTATTGTCCTCTCTCTGATACTTTTTCATTTCAGACCTCTCTTTGCTTCAGGATAGTCAAGCTCTTCAGAGTTCAGGATCGGTACTTAGGCTCAAACTAGTTATACTTATCATGAGAATAAATGTGCGCACACAAGCATAGAAACACCTGTATTCATACATAAGTACAGCTATACATCCCTGACTGCCATTTTCCCATATAACAACATATTTTACATGTTTTTATTGCTGCTACGAGATTGTGTTACTCCATCAATCTCCTAAGTTTCCAATGCTGAAGATTGACAACTAATTATTATCGCCAAAATTACCACAATCACAGAAAATCAATATGTTCACCACTCGCAAGAAAAGGAATAGTAATGCCTGCAACAAGAGAGTCTGAGAAGGGAAGCATTGCTGGAAACTGAATCATGAATTAGGGGCAGGAACTGTTACCATTCCTAAAGATAGCCTTGACATGCTCTGAAAAAAATGTCAAGTTTAAGTCATTTTTAACGTCATGTGTGAAACTTACATAAAAGAGTTATAAATTTATGTTACATTTAAAAATGGATTTACATTTTGTTCAAACAAACGAAACTGTTCCAAGCCGGCTGCAGTGCCCTTAATAATTTACCCAATGAATGATGCCAAATAAGGCAGCAAGATTGATTCCACCCTGAGTTTGTTCTTTCGTCTTTTTCTCTCTGTTTCATACATTCAAGGGCTGAAGTAACTAAACCACAATTCCTGTGGGAAAATAAATCTAGCCAGCTTAATCGAACGGCTGAGAACAGAAAGTCCTAGTAGTCCGGCCACAGACGATCATATTCCTCGAATCTCCAAAACAGAAATAATTCCAAAAAGAAAAAGTCCCGCTTCCCACAGCACATCTAGGAAAACTCCTCCCCATACCTCCACGTGTTCCCTTGCATGTCGCGACCCATCAGACCACGTCACCCCCCACAAGCCAGCGCCTCCTTTGATCTTTTAACCCCATTCCCATTTTCCTGTCTCTCTGCCTCTCTCGATCAAGATAATTTCTCCTCTCCAAACAACTCCAACTTTCCAACCATGGCCGACCACCAAGCCAGCCCTGGCCAACCCCAAAGGCCACCGCGCCCAACCACCACCTCCACTGCCGGCGCCACTACCTTATTTCTCCGTAAAATGCATGAGCATGCACCCAACTCAACCCAGCTCATCGGGTTCTTGACCTTGGTAATATCCGGTGGCATTCTACTTCTCCTCACTGGCCTAACTCTCACCGCCACGGTTCTCGGCCTAGTTTTCTTCGCTCCCTTGATTATAATCTCCAGCCCCATATGGGTTCCGGCTGGATCAATTCTCTTCGTGATCATCGCCGGATTGCTCTCTTTCTTCGGGTTCGGTGTCGCAGCCATGGCGGCCTTTTCCTGGCTGTATAGGTACTTTCGGGGTTTCCACCCGCCCGGTTCGGACCGGGTTGACTATGCAAGAAGCCGAATTGCGGATACGGCAAGTCAGGTGAAGGATTATGCTAGAGAGTATGGTGGATATTTGCAGGGTAAAGTGAAGGATGCAGCTCCTGGTGCTTGAAAATTCAAGTGCAAAATGCCAAACCGGACTTGCAATAAACTGGCTTTTTTAAAAAAAGGATGTTGTTTTTCGGCTAGCTTGTTCTGTTCTTTAATTATTAATGAGATGTCATATATATATATATATGTGTAATGCAATTTCGATACTTTCCAAGTTTGCATGTTCATAAACTAATTGAAGAATTGGAGTTAACTAGGGTGGAAACGACTCGAATCTATCTTGAGTAGTGTGATGCTTGATCTTGAGTTCGACTCCAGTTTCACCTCATCTTTCTTTTTTTTTTTCTTTTTTTTTTGGGAGTTCTAAGCAGAAAGACGATCTGAGAAAAACGTACTTTTCTCTCTTTAACTATGGAGGGCAACTGAATATTAATTGTTCAACAAATAAAATTGTCGGTGGGATCCTCGTCCTGTTAATTTCAGCCATTATATATATATAAATCAAGACTTTCAGATGAATGAATACATAAAACCACATATATATATTTAAGGAGGATTATTCTCTCGCAATTTTGTACGAAATTCTTATCCCCTAACTACTATACCATTAATGGCCTGCAGGTTCTGAAAATTTATTGCTTAGGCTTCTTCTACGTATATCATAAAAGGTCCCAAGCATCCAAGATTAAGACTTTAACAATTTGCAGCAGCTAAGTCTGTTTGACCTACGTACAACTTGTCGTCCGTTGACCTGCAGCAGCTGTTGTACCTTCATATTTTAATTACTTTGTTGAGTTTGAGGAGGACGTATTAAAGTAGGATGCACACGAAATAAAGTGGTCAACTTTGGTTTACTTCTTGTTTCACAAGTCAAGCTGGAAAAATCACACACAACAATTTTTGTTATTGATTTTAAGGATATTGGACTAGCAAGAGAAAACAGCTTATGTTATGACTTGCAGGTTTTAATCAAAAGCGATAGGCACTAAATTGACGGTAAATATTCATAGCAAAGATTGCCCCGGTAAACCCACATAATTTGAAAAAATTTTAGGAAGTCAATTTTGAAAATTGATAGTCAAGATTGGTTACTAGCCTCAACAACGTATTTCAAGATATTCCAACAGGACCAGGAAATGTTCAACTAAATGAAGCTGACCGGACCATTTTTTTGTGCTTGGAGAAAATTTGAATAAGACTCCCTTGTGTATTTTTTCTCTTTCTCCAGTCAAATAGATATTTACATATTTAAGGGTGTTATTTCTCGAGTAAGCATCTAAAAGGAACGTAAATATGCCAATTTTGCACTTATTTATATATATATATATATATATATCCTTTCATGCCAATTTAGTCCATCTAATATAAATCAAGAATTTTAGATGAGTGAATAAATGTGTAAAGCACATACATTAGTAACATAACCTTTTCTTTTTCCTTTGTTTCCCTCCTCCCAAAACAACCATAATTACCTCTTCCAAACACAACGTCAAAATTCATTCTCTCCCTTTTAACTTGGGTTGCCTCTTCTTTATTTTGTGTCTCAACAAGGACCAAAAGAATTAGTGAAGTGTGCAAGTTCATTGGGATTCGTATTCAATCAATAATGGTTTGTTTAGACAGGAGATTATTTGAAATAATTTTTATGATATAATGCATGTGAAATAAAAAAAAATAGTTGAAAAAATAAAATGATAACTAAAAAAAACGTGTTTGTGATATAAGAAAAATATTATTTAACGAAAAAATTGGTATCCAAACACGCCCGAGTCATTCCTTCTCAAGTTCTCAAAGATAATTAATACATGAGCCATTCTCATCTTTAATCTTCTTTGCTCAACCACCTGCTTTCTTCTTTCTCCCTTTTCCTTGGAGACCTTCCAATTTTTGGCACACACTCCATTGCAATTTTGTACGAATTTATTATCCAAAACTACTAGAGCTATCAGCTGCCATGGATGGCCAGGTTGTGATGATTTATTGCTCAATACCGGCCTCTCAGTTATCATAAGGTCCCAAGTTGAAGATAACCATATCCCGTTGACCCACAAAGTAAAATTTATGGGTAAGTTTGGCTTATTAACATTTTTTAAATCATAAATTAAAAATGAATAGCTTAATTAAAACCTCACAAAGATTTACTACATAAAACGTGAGGATGTTGGACTAGCAGGGGAGAACAGGTTAGGTTTTAAGTTTTAATCAAAAGCGATTTTATAAGTTGAAGAAGTCGATTTTGAAATTTTTGTACCTTGATATTCAAGATTGATTACGAATCTCAATAATGCACCACAAGATACATAGATCACGATATGTTCAACTAGATGAAGCTGATGAGACCATTTTTCCATGCTTGAAATAATGATTAATTATGTTAATTAGTCGGTGATCAATTAATTAGGTAGATTTCTTTAAGATATGAGAAACTAAGGAAAGAAAAATAAAAGAATATCCGTGGACTTTGAACATGGACTTTGTCAAATTTATGTCCTAAGGAAAAAAAATGGGGGAAAATTCCGGTGCAGTTGACTGCTACTGCTCAATGAGCATGACTGAGGATGGATGAATGGAGTTGAGAGCCCAAGGAATGAGTAAAACAAGCCTTGGGGAGTTTATAGCGGCAAAGTCTTGGGCTCGTTGTTCTGCTGGAAATGCTGAAGTCTCTGCTAGACAATATTGACTAGTGCACAACGTTTCGGCTTGGAAAGTCATCCCCTATTCCCACTCTTTTTTTTTTTTTTACTTCCTCCCATACCCAAACCTATCAGTTAGAATTTGAAACCTGATTTACTACGTGGAAGTTCAACTCCTTGGATAATATCTTTTTTGAGAATAATATCTTCTACCCCTATCCATGTAAAAAGTCAAATCATTCCGGGGCCTTTAGTAAATTCAAGAGTTTCAAAAGGAAGCCAAAAAATTGTACCCAGGAATTTGGCATCTATACACTCCCCAGAAAGCTAATGCCAATGACTTAGTTCCGAATTAGGGCTGCAAATAAATTAAGTCGCTCGCGAGCGCTCGCATCTAAGCTCAACTCGAGTACGATCAATATCGAGCTCGAATTAAGCTCGAACAGGCCAAATTGAATTCAAACTCGAACTCGAGTTCAAAAAATATTAAACTCGTTAGTTCGCGAGCCGACTTGCGAGTTCGAGTATATATATATATTTATTTATTTATTTTTAATAGTAAAATTACATATATATCCCTAATATTTTATTATTTATTAAGAAAAAATTATTTTATTTATTTTTAAAAAATAAAATAATTATTTTTTATTTTTTCGAACTCGAACTTTAAATTGGCAACTCGTCGAGCTAGAGGTCGAGTTCAAATTTGATAAAACTAAGTTAAAACTTGGTTCGATTAGGCCAAAATTCGACTCGTTTGTAGTCCTATTCCGAATCCTTTTTTTTTGGTATATATATGGGATTTTCAAGACTTTTTTTTGGGGGGGGGGGGGGGTTGTGGTGGTAGAAACAATTGAACTAATTAAGATGCTTGATGAGAAAGGTTTTAAACTAGGAGCAGACCCAGCTGAACTGGGCAAGAGAGACGGAAATACTCAGAATTGGTGCTAACTTTATCTGTATTAATTTATTTGCAAAGTTACCTTCCCCAGCTACCACATTCTCATAAACTAAAACTAAAGCGAAAAACAAACACATGAAGGAAAGAATTGGGTTCCATTCCTTATGCTGTTTCTTCATTATTTACAGCCACCGGCCATGGCTGGAGTGGAGGCTATGATTGTCTTAAAGGAGAAACGAACCTTTGGCCTAGCCCTACGGAATAAAGGTAGCTAATCAACACTATTTCGGGCATTTCTCAAAAAAAAAAAAAAAGAAAAGAAAAATTGGGAGATGGTTAGCAATATTAACTCCCCTTCATTCCTCATGCGCCAATGATTAATCTTTTCCCAACGCAAGGAAAATCACCCTTTTAGATTACAAATTTTTGAAGTATTTATAGAAAAATATGTTTTAACAATGTGATATATATGAGGTAAAAAGGTACTTGAAAAGCGTATTTAAAAAATTTTTCAATGAAAATTTGCAATCCAAACAGGACCAGCGATTAGAAATTAAACACTCCAATCCAATTATCTAAGACTTCATACTCTTCACAATCTTACCTTAATTCTTTTGACACTAAGACTACTACCTCCTATACTATAAATAATTTGTGTACTAAGTTCAGGTCTGTTATTATATGCATGATAAATTAAATAGGCTATCATTAGTGTTATAATACAATACATAAGGATCGACTTGATGTATGATGTCTGCATATTCGTGCAAGCGATCTATAAAATATGCTTTGTCCAACCAACCTTCATTGACAAACTAATTTGAGAAAAATTTCCTATGTATTTATGTACTTCTTGTATGGGTTTTTCCTTTTTTCCCTACCTCATATATTCACTCAGTCAAAGTTTCGTAGGGGTCCAGATTGGCTGTAATTATGCTCTGCGTAGACTAATTAACAATTTCTCAATTTGAAAGAAACCACAAAACTTTTGCTAATTGGAGGGCTTAAGCTTGCTTCTGGAAATGATTAATCAATTAAACCCCTTTAAAGAAATGAATTCGGGTCAAATAAGGAAGATATCTTGTACTAATTCATCTCCTTTGGATGAAGGAAGAGTTGAATGAACTAGATAACTTGCCTCTTCATGGAGTTGGAAGTAAGTGATTGAATGGCTACTTCATAGTTTTGCAGCTCCATCAAAATTTTAAAAAAATGAAAAAAAAAAAAAGTTGAAGTGTCGAATCTAGAATATCATTAGTAGACTTGACCAATAAAGACTATTTAGTCTTTTTTTTTTTTTTTCATTTTTCTATCAGATTACAATAACCCACAACAGTGGGAACAATACAAAAGATTACAAAGAGATCATAATTAATTACAATTACAATTAATCTCTACATTTAGTGGGATACATACCAACATAAAGTTGGAACAGACTCACAGTTTGATGATTATAAGACTCGAACCAGGACCTATAGGTTTTAGGGTCTCAGCTTTAACAAGTAAATCAAGGCCTTAGTATTATAAATATTGACAGTGGTATAGGAAATTAAATATAAAGAGTATGAGATGAACCAAATACGGAAACAAAATTTGAAACCTTCCACTACAAAACATTTCAGAGGTTCACATCCCTCAAAAATGAAAACATTTTATACACATGGATATTAATTTGTTCTAGGGAAAAAGAGAAAGAGAAAGAGAAAGAAACATGGACACTGATTTCTGGTTTTCTAAATTTGAGGCCCCCAAAATGTAAGAGAAAGTTCCCCATCTATTTCAGTGTCCCACAACAGCTAGTACATGCATAATTCATTTACCAGATTTCTGCCATACACGATCAAGACACAACAACTATCAAAACCCAAAAATTGGACCAAACAAAAGTGAAGAAGAGGAAAAAAAAAAAAAAAAGACTCACATATGTAGCCACTTGTACGCTAAAACTCAGGTAAACAAGTAATAGCATCACAAACAGGAGATTCTTCCTCTATTGCTTCTGCAGATAGCTAGGCAGAGGACTGGCACGAGGTGACCTCATGGGAAGCTCCGAAAGCTTTTTCCCGTTGCTATCATAATAAATCACACCGGAGAAATCCAACGGCTGACACTTATCACCCATCAAGATGTTCCTCTGCCACAGGCCTCCGTCTCCAAAATCAATTTCACCTTCAAATTCTTCATCCACCTTTTTCTTGTGCTTAAAGTTGATAGCCTTATTGCTAAGGGTCACCAAAAGTTGCTTTGGCTTGGCCAAAGGCGACTTTGGTGAATTTGTAGCAAATTTCTTTGTAGCTTTGCTAGCTTGTCTCGTGCACTTAGCCCAGAAAGAATTTATGGACCGTATTAAGCTAACACTCCTGGTGGTGGCGAAGGTGGGGGAGGGAGTGCATGGTGGAGTTAGCCGGGACATTTTGTTGGGTTTTTAGCGGTGGTGGTGCTGCTGCTGCTGCCTGACGGGGATTTCTAGTGGGAAATGGAACGGCGTGGGGAGTATTTATAAAGAAGACTGGGTGGTGGTGGGGTTCAGTGGGGGGGAACAGGAGGCGACGGTTTTGGGTTCTAGTTTGACTTGATCAATTTTGGATTTGGATGGTTATTATCGATTTTCTGATTTATGTGGATTTCTTTAAGTTAACGTTAACTTAAACAAATTATTTGCGTTAAATTCTCCAAATGGCATAAAAGTTTTTGAAAAATATTTATTTTCCAAGGACAATTAAAATTTTGAAGGTATGTCACTCTGTTCCACTACTATACATCTAGTGCCCGTACGTTTCTTCTTTTTCTTTTTTCGTTTCCTGGATAACATAGGTATTTAATTTAACCTATCAATCATTTTATATAATCATTAAATAACATAATTGCTCGAAAAATAGCTCATTAACTGAAAGATTGGTTGTATAATGAGACCAAACAAAAGAAAAAAAAGAGTAAAATTCACTTGTAAAAGGTTTGTTTCCACCTAAATTCGATCGATATAAACTCCATGCTATATTGTAGGTAATATTGAAATTCGAATTTTAAATTTAAAATACGAAGCAAATTTAGTCACGGCCAAAAGTCATTAATTGGTTGAACCGCCACTTTACTTAAAACGAAATATTAGAGCGTCAAGTGTCAAATTAGCAACAGGTTTTGGCTACTATTACACCCTGATTATCTTAATCCAGGCTGTGGATTAGATTAATGTCTAATAGACCATTAGCGTATTGCAATAAATGGAATTTAATATGATTATTGTTGGTGAAATGATCTCACGCGTCATCATTGATCAGTTTGAACTAGATTTTTCTGAGCAAGCAACGTAAGCACCGTGGCTAGCTGCTGGCAAAGGTTCATTGACTTACACTTGTTCTGCACTTCCACTTGGGATAATGAGTCGAGATATATGGATGCAGGTTAGTAGTTAGCTGAGTCAATGCAATTTGTGGGCTAAATAAATGAATGGAGTCTGGTTCAATTTGGAGCATTAGTCAATGGTGGTCGGAATTGCGATATGCTTCACACTTGCAACTTTGTAATTTAGAGGTTATTATCCATCTTGGACCCACCTGATGTTGTTTTTTAGTGTCATTTTCCTCCAAATCTAAATACATTGCTTCCTCTAATCGTCTACCACTGGTTGTAACCCACTTTTAAAGGTCGGCAATTCCTTGTGGCATGCACATCTCCAACTACAAGATCACATTTCGTGGTTTGCTGCACATTTGTGCATAGTTTTGGAAACTGATCAAAATCCACAACAAAATTTGATGGTACACACATCCTGACTCATCGTCATCATGGGGTTTTATCACAGCCTTTTTCGTTTTGATGTTAATATATATATATATATGTTACTGGACATTTAGCATAAAAAGAAAAGTGTGATTATCTTTCTCAAGATTGGATTTAGATAGAATTTCAGTAGATAAGTTTACTCCAAGTAACTAATCATGTTGCACACCAGCTCAGGTCACATTGAAGCAAACGAAAAAAGAAAGGGTAGTTATTTAACGAACCAAGATATATATACCAAAATTGACAATACCTGATCAACCACCAAGTTCTAAACTAATTTTGTACCTTAATTCTGCCACTTCTTCCACGTTGGTGCTAACTACGAAGTTGTTGGCTACCTGTCTTGAAATTTTTGACATATTAATTAAGGAATTTTTTTTTTTTTTTTTGTGATTTCTTTGTCTTCTTTAAGCAGCAATGGGTTATGGAAAATAAAAAAAAAAAGTAGCAAAAACAACTTTACCATGGTAGCCCCAAAGCTTTCTAGGCCAAACTATTGGTACATGCAAGTTTGGTTGCTAACCAACATAGAATCTTGCAGATAAGAAACCACAACCACAACTATGCTAACACGGCTGTTGTTAGGTCACCTCCCATCTATTTTAAGTGCAATTGGAACAACAGATCGAGTTTAATTGCTTGGTTGAAATTTATATCTTTTTTTTTTTTTATATCAACCTAATTAGTTTAAGATTCTTTCCAACCGATTCAAGTAAAAGACTGACGATCGATCATTTGTAATGAAAATGCAAGTCATTGCTGACTGATCACTTGAAGGATACCACCAGCACTCAGAAAAGTTTACGACCATATATAAAAAGGAAAGGAAGCCTAACATATTAATTAAGGAGCAGGAATAGTGATCTTAGATTGGATCAGTTCGACCGTGCGTCCGGTATTACAGCATTTTGGTTAATGGTAATCTATGTTCTAATCAATATAAGTGCAAAATTGTCAAATTCTTTATGATCTTTTACAAAATGATTGAAAACTTGAACAGATTGGTCGTACAATGAAACAACGAACACTGCTTCTCGTTATACAAACCTTGAAGTTGTTATCCTGTTTCAGGAAAGTACAAATGTGGAAAACATATATATGCATCACCAAAATCTTGACAGCAATTCTTCAGTAACCAAATACATCATATTCTTCTCTTACAGAAAAGAGGGTAAACAAACATCATTAGCAGCAAAACTTGCACGAGTGGCGCACCTAAACATGGTTGCAATGTGACATTAGCAGATAATGACACATATACTTAAGCAACAATCAGAATAATAGCTTTACATTATGTACGTCAAGAATCGTGATTCTTATCTTGGAAAGTGGCATCGGGTTATCTGCGGGATTTGATTTTTTGGCATGCTCTGAACCATTGAGGCTGACAGTAAGCAAGAATGGCAGCATGCCTTCAAAGTCTTAATCTTCAAATTTCATTTAGATTAATGAAAGGCATACTCGTAGCATACGTCAATCGCATGCCTAATCGCCCATTAAAGTTGACTTTCTTAACGATGATCTATTTTTAAGATGCCAATGTCCCTATAGCTAATATTGAGATAATTTGTGGATTAATGACAGGTTTCCCTGAATGTGGGGCCAACACCAACAGCTTATATATATATATATAGAAATTGTTTTGCTGGTTTGCAAATCCTGTTCCATCAGCTTCAAAGTGGATACCTTTTTCTACTTGCATTAATTAGTAGACATATGTCATGTGCCCTTGAGTTATTAATCTTTTCTAGGGACCTCCAAGCTGAGTTGAAAAGAGAAACATCCAAGACAGATTCCATCTGCCCTTTACCAACTTGAGTTTGTTATCAATACGATGTACTTACCAACCTGTCTGCTCGTATCTTTGCAACTCCAAGATATACAGTTTATGCGATTAGGAGCAGGTTTTATCAACCAAAAAAAAAAAAAACTCTATTTTGAAATTTGAATGAAGAGAAATTATCATCAGTCGAAGCAAGACGTAAGTGACTGTTTTTTTTTTCTTTTTTGGGTGCGTGTGGATGGGTACATCTCTTACCTTTTAGTTCGTGGCTTGGGCCATATATGATTTAACTTTCCATTTTTTTAATAGCATGATCAATGCCTCGTCAATGAATTCAAGTGCATCCGTCTCTATAGTTTCTGAATAGTTATGCATGCCACTTTCAGGAAGCTGTAGTGTATGGCTGCTTGGTGGCTTCAGGGCTCTGCCTTTACCCAGTCAAATCCATCCTAAAAAGCCAAGCAGTGCGTCGCGTCTTCTCAGATGACAAGGGTTTCTGTCAAATTTGATAGGTTGGAGCAGCTCAGTCGGCAATATGTTCAGGCAAGTCAGCATCAGTGATCAAGTCATGGTGAATTGATTCTTATTGCATTAGGCACTCGGCACTTTTGAATATTATTACTACTAGTTTTGAAAATATATCACCTTTTTTTAGTAGTATATCCAAATATTTAACTATTTATGGTTGCGGTCCACCTCATGAGAACAGCTTAAACTCAATAATGAGTACAAATTTTTCAGTTTTCTTCCTATGACCTGTGAATCATTACTAAGAATTGTATCGGTTGGCTAATATGCGTCACATTCCTGCATGTCTAGAAATGTCAATCTATTTTACTATGAGAATGCGGAAACGTCGACTTTAGCTGACAAGTCTGACTTGGATGTGCCCGTGATTTCCCTTCAAGTGCATTGATTTTTATTGCTTTTTCGCCACACAAGTGCATCAATCAAAGTAGAATATAGGTCTGGAAATTGATATTACTGTATAGTTGGACAGTGTCAACGAAGCTTGTTATGTGGAGATATCAGAGCATCATCAATTCAAAACTGTTGTTGTATGCAGTTGCTAAATCAAAAAGCCAGATAGTTTATTCTGACTCTGAGAAGGTTTACCATATTAAGCCTATATTGTTAAATTCTGGCTTTCAAGTTGGCCTCCTCAGCTAATCACCATTCTACTTCTCATGATTTTCGAAGGTCCAAGAAAGAGACCAGTTGTATTTCAGACACACTGGATTGGATGCTACATATGTTCCTCCCCACTCGCATCGAACAAATTCAATTGGAAAAGCTTGTTATTGATAGGTTTAATGGCTGCAAGTTGCAGATATCTTTTGCTTGGCGAAGCAACCATGAGCATTGCAGAACAGAGCTGCCTCTCTTCTCAGCCTCATCATCAGGGAAATTTTGCCTACACTTTTTTTTCAAGTCTACTTATAATCACACTGCATAGAAATTGAACCCAACTTTGAACCTTGGTTCCATATCCTTTCTATATCCCCAAAAGTTAGGGTGCATCTCATGAAACTGAAGTCTGAAATTTGAAATCTGAAATCTAAATCCATTAAATTATTGAATTGTTAAGTATTAAATTTAATACATTTGAGTGCATAACATATTCCATGATAAGTAAATAACTTATCACTTAATTTTGGAAGCAAGTTTTGCTTAGAAAATTTAGTATTATTTAATTAATTCAGATGTTCAATTTTTTGTTATCAAACGATATGAATATGTTAATATCTGATTCCATTAAATTTAAGTGCTAAACTAAGTTATCAAACAGGGTCTTATTCTTTATTCGATTTGTTCATGGACCTTTCATCCACCAAAGGATCGTTTGGATGAGGGGAAAGAGACCCAAAGCTGCACAAGCGATAGACAAAGTGTAGAAATTGAACCCAACTTTTAATCTTTGTTCCATCCTTTCTGTATCCCCAAAAGTTGGGCTTTGTTCAATTTCTTCCTCGTGAACAGTGTAGTAACAGTGTTGTGGGGATAGTGGACCACTAATTCAGGAAGATTGGGCCAGTCCATTGCAGTTAAGTGTGCTACATTAAACTAACCCAAAGCACCAATCCTAGAGCAAGCAGAGGCATGGGGTTTGATCGCATTCTGATATCTCACCTCTTCTCTTATTAGGCATTTGATCAGCTTATATCTTGCCCCATAGAAAATGATACCCAATTGCAGAATGATAGCCGCTGCTAACAGTTGAAGATTGGGGTATGCACAACCCCACCATTCGCATTTCCCGCCCCTCTCTTTGGTGGCGTCAACTAACGACAGGCCTAATAGGCTGTTATATACAACCATAAGTTGCACCAGCTTGGATGACATATCCATTAGTTCATCTTTGATACGGTTATACCTATCATGACACACTTTCGATCAATTGGTGATGCCTTTCAAGCGAAAGCGTATTACATCCCCACCTCGTGTCAGAGGTGGCAACAGTTCTTCATCACCTACTCCTCTACTGTTTTCTACTACTATGTCCGCCGCTAGTTACGGTGGCTGCGACAGTGTCGAACCCCTGGCACCAACTTCCCTGTTTTCCACGTCAGATGTCGACAGCAATGATGGTGGCAGCGTCGCATCCTCGCCTTCTACTCTACAGTGGCAGTGGCAGCCCCTCGCTCCTAAGTCCCCAATTGCTTGCCTTGAGACACATCTTTAACTATCAAATCATACTCATGGTTTGCTACATATTTTTGCATAGTATTGGAAAACGATCAAAATCCGCAACAAAATTTGATAGTATGCATATCCAATTGGCTTTGTAATGGTTAATCAAATTGCTGCTTTGTAATGGTTAATCAAATTGCTGCTTTGTAATTGTTAATCAAATTGCTTAGCCGTATTTGTACCGTGCATGGTATGTGAACTATCTACGCCCTCTAATGGAAAACTAAAAATTTATTCCTTTACTATAACAAGCCAATTTAGACCATCTGATGATAAATTAAAAATGAGTTAATACTGTGTACAACAAAGTAGTGTGCACATGTTGTGCACAGATGTGCACCATTAAAAATAAGCATTTTGTTCCATTATCATTAAAATCACTTCCAATTTTGTTCTTATATGTCACTACATACTCGTGCATGCATGCATGTATACATACATACATAAACATATATATATATAATACTATTTTTTATTTCAAAGATAGACTTATAGTGCACAGAACCAACTCCATTAGGGTTCTCTAATTTCCCATTAAATGTCCTATATGGACTTTGTATTATGAGAATGAGGGTTTAAATTGTTACAAAGATAAAATTAGATACAACTTTGAAAATCATGGACTAAAATAGTCATTTTTAATAGTGCACATGTGATTAACTTTGTTAGAAAATTTTAATTTTCCATTACAACTTCTAGATTAGGATTTTTTTTTTAATAAAGATAAGAGACTAAAATGATCACAATCCCAAAGATAGAGCTCCAAAATATCATGTCTCAAATACCATGGGGGTTATTTGTATTTTAGCACAGAGGTGTTTTGTATTTTACCCAATATTTGTTCAAGTTTCAGATTTAAAGATTGGAGGTGAAGTTGGTAATATAGCTGGCTCATTGAGTTATACTGTTCACGTATTGTTTGAATATTTGTTGAAGAAAAAATGGAATGGAACTGAAACTGAAGATGGGATTGTGAAGTGATTAAAGAGTTTTTAAAATACTCAAAAACATGCTATCCACTGTACACCTATTTACTTTTTAAGTGAAGAATAAAGACACACTAATATTAATGATCTAAACTTAGAAAATATAATAATATTTTTTAGGCAAACAAATATAATAGTTGAAATCCTAATGGTTAAAATATTTTTTTTTAGATTATAGAACATAAGTATAAGCTAACTAATATTTTCAAATTATAACAATTCTATTAAGATATATGGTTTATAATTTTGGCCCATTTCTCAAAATTTTCATACTACTAATTTTTGTAATATTATTTCATCTTGGATTTAATTGAATAACAAAATAATATTAGACAAAGAATTGCATCTTGGCAAGTATGAACACTGGAGGTGATTTTCTAAAAATCGCACCCTTCAATTTTCATCTTGGCAAGCATGCGCTTGGACAAAACCAACACTTGAATTCATGATCTTTCCAATTTTACAATGCCAAATCTGCCAATTGTATGCTTGCTTTAACAAGCTAACATAGACTAATATTTAAAATAAAACTGATTCAGAGTCTTCAACCGATACCAGATATGAGGGTAGTGGCTGCTGATATTTTTCTATTAGAATTATCAATAGGCAGTCAGAAAACATCATTCAACCTTAAAACACGATGTAAAAATAAAAGCCATTTCAGAATAACGTAATCAGACTCAACAATTTGACAGAATACTAATTATTCTCCAATCACATACCAATAAAAATGAGGGCTTTGCTTTCGAGGAGAGGGAAAGAGCAAGACACTTTAGAATTACTACTTTAAAGGGGAACAAATTAAACAAGGCGCTGGAGCATGCTTCTCAATTGATCAATGGAGTTTGAAAAGAGATTCATCAAAGCCATAGGAATACCATAAATGACTTTCTTCTTTTCAGCATCAGCCAATCATGCCAAAGGTCATCATTCGAAATAAAACCGGCAAGCTGGTGCGATGGCAAGCATGCTTCTCAAGTTCAGTCGCACCAAGAGATTCTGATTGTATTCCCGACCACTCTCGTGCAAAAATTGATTGAACCTGGCGAAAAAAACCAAGTACCCGGCGAGGAATATATATCTAGCAAGCCCGCGGAGGTACACGAACCTACCCTACCAGAAGTTTAACGTGCTCATTGAAAACTATTTCACCAGGGACTTTGAAATTCAAGCTTGCATCTGGGCAGAAGATCTAAAGAACGCAGAAGAAATTGTATTGACCTGTCCTAGAGGAAAGGTACTCTCCTGCAAGAAAGAAAGACGTGGTTGTTTCCCATAAGTCCAAATTAGCCAGATAGAAATCCTCGATAGAATGTTAGTTTCTGTGGTATTTCAAGGATTATAGTTGAGTATGCTTTGGCATGCAGGTGGTTTTCAAGTCCTTGGAAGTAAAATTATGGAGCAAATGGGACTACCCAACATATGGTCATGCGCCAGATTTTTATGTTGTTATATTTCTCCATCCCCAACAATTTTCATGGGAATTTTTGTCTAGGCAAAAGTTTGCTTGTTCTATAATTGATTTAACTTTTACTGGTAATATGTTCTATTGCCGTGAAAAAGGAATCACCCTCCAAGCAGTCATCACAGCAACTGATTAACAAAATCAAAGTAAACTTGCTTTTTCTGATTGATCAACCATTCAAGCCCTGCTTAATAAATAAAACAGGGAATAAAATTAAAAGAAGGTAGGTTTGCATATTTGGTTAAACTTCTCAAATTAATTGCTTAGATCAGACACTAGTTTCCTTTTCTTAACTTAATTTGGAAAAGCATTTGACGCCAATTTCCCCCTTTTTTTTTCCCAATTTGTTTGGTTTAGAGTTTTGCCACCACCCGACAGAGTCTATCAAGATTCAAGAGGGGGAAATAATGTACCTTGTAGTCAACTCACGTACCACCAGTTTTTGACAAATGTGCAATTTGTTAAAGCATTTGCTCCATTATTCTTAACCTTGACTACGGCTTAATTAATTTAATGGTTTGGCTAACTAGTACCTCAAGGCAGAGATCTTAGGCATTAATTATTATTATTATTTTTTTTTTTTTTTTGCAAATGAGAAGGTATTTAAATAAAAGGAGTGCAATAAATTTGAATCTGTACATTCACATAATAAGTTAATTGTAATGTATGTGTTTAAAACGAGTATGCATGAAGCATCAATTAAATAAATGTTTAATTATTTGTGCAGAAAGTTCAAACTATTATTATTATTTTTAGCTTCCCGTGACAAGACGTGCCGTCGCAACTAAACACTGCATGTAGTTTCCCGAATCTAATGCACATAATAAGTAAAGTGACAATCACACACACACGCGAATTAATTAAGTAATCAATCTGCATTGAATATATCAGATTGCATCTAAATAAACTATCCCGGAGAACATGTATGAATTTCTTCACATAATCACTAAAAAGATGTAGAGAGTTAAAGTAATTATCCAAATTAGTGACGCAACATCTAATGATTCGATGTGAACATCAGGTTGATAAATACTGTGTCTGAGATAGTAATACTACAATTCAATGAAGAAAATCAACAATATTCAGCACCCTTTTGCTCGGTGAGAAATAACAAAAAGGAAACAGTGACAAGCTCAATGGTGTAGTGGATTGGGACCAGTTGGAACAAGACGTTTATCAATACCATAAAGTGGATCGAGCCCGCTTCCATCATCAGGCGGCTCACGCTCGACCGCAATATGTCTATGATGATGATCACGACGGTGGTGGTGGTGGCGGTGATGATGATGAAGAAATGGGGTGAAGTCGAACTTGCCTGGCGCCATTGCTTTCCTGTTGTAGTGAGAGGTAGAAAATTGATGCATCTTTCCACTCTGTAGCCTGATAAAACTGGTGCTACTAGCCTCCCAACCGTGGAAAAGTAACAAGAGAAAATAGAGCCAAAGAATGATCATCAAGAAATGTCCAATATTCTTCAAAGACATGTTACTGAAAGAAGAAAAACAAGAGTTGAGAGGGATATATAGAACAAGCATGGAAGATATGGAATTAAGAGGGAATATAGACTTTGTTTCTTGTAGTTAAGGGGTAGCCTAAAAAGCTCAACAAGATTGACATATTGAATATTTGTTGTAGACTAGCATGAAAATTGATGATGCTGAAGATTGCTTCCATAAGACTCACATTTTGCACTTTTCGTTGATTTAATTCAAGGCTGGATGAGAAGAGAAGGGGTTAAGGGGGTAGGGGGGAGGGGAGTTGAGAGGAATGTGAGGTCCAAATGCTGCGGAGAGGGAGCAAATTGTCGACCATTTCTCCAATGAAATCATGCTTTCCGTTCAAGAAATGTAGGTGAATCAAGGGCTTATAGTCAAACATTGAATTGTATATATGCATGGGGAATGGGGATTAGGACGTCCAAATAGCTAAAGGGTAAATTGATGTAGTGCCTATTAGCCGCTATCCTTTTTTAAGTTCTTCAAGTTTGGTAATTCAATTTTGAGTTTATACTCGTTTGTCCATTTCAAATTCTACGAATTAGATGTTGAGTGGTTATCCATTCCATCTTTCTCCATCATGCTACAAGGAAGTAGTAGTTGCACGGTTGTTGGGTATTTTTTTTTTTTCTTCATGCCATTGTTACAATTTGTCAACGAGGCATTATGTCCTGCCTTCAAAGAGAAAAATTGTTGAGCATTCTGCTTTAATATATGCTAGTGACAGAAAACCAGGCAATTTTTCTTTCTTCTGATGTTTCAAATCATATTAATTTACAAAAGAATGAATCAGCCAGTGAAGTATACGTGAAAAGAAAGCTGGATTAGTTTTGTCTATTTTTAGTCTTTTTCTTCTATCCTCTTCATTTTTGGATCAAATTAAGAAGCTGCAACATGAATAAGTGGGGAGTTCTACAGCTCGTGAGTTAGTAGTTGTCCTATATTATCAATTTTTGACATTTTTTGAAAGGACAAAGTACGATGTTAATGGCCAGCAGGAGTATATACTCTTCAGTCCTGGCATCAGAAGTCATGTTTTGAAAATGTTAGCCTCCTTATTAATAGTTCTAGCTCTATATTTTGTTCAAGAAATTATAATTCATTCATCCTGGGGTAACAAGTGTGTGATTTAACAGCTATTTTTTCTACTTTTACTCATATAAACCATCAATGCCTGATTCAAATTTGTAATTTATGATCCAAGGCTCATCAGATGGACTTTCTAAGCGGAATTGAGAGTAAACAGATCTACTAAGAAGCTTCAGAAAATGAAGGGTTGCAAATGAATATTGTAGCCCAGAAAAAAAGTACATTGTTTTTTCATATTTTGACAGAAATTTTTAGAGCTAGGACTCTGGTTGACCTGCTCCCAAAACCTTTTCTTTATCTTTGTTTTTTTTTTTCCCCGGTAGCATTGACCCCAATAATTCCATAGACCTTTTGCAACCTCCCTTATATTTTATGTCAAAGTCCTGAATATTGCCCAACTCCAGCTCATAATGTTTCATTTTTTTTGTTCATGATGCAGACACAAACCCCAACATGCCAAGAACCAAAAACGTCTAAAATTGGTGGCTTGTACTTTTTAGTTTCTTCTCCCTCTCTATTTGTCTCATTCTTTTTGTTCGAGGATAATGAGATTGTGGGAATCCCATGTCTTCTGAAGTGATGGAAAAAAACTTTGAAATTTTTTAAGACCTTCTAGAACCCGAGATTGAAAAGACAGAGTTCTTATCTAATTCGCACAAAGGGGACGAACAAGGGGTCAAATTAAACATTCATTACAATCTAACAAGTTAACAAGAAGGGATAATTTCAGATACCTCCCTTGAGGTTTCTAACAATTACACTTATATACCCTCTAAAATTAAAAATTACACTCACCTCTCATCTAGGATAGATGTGACAACATGTCAGCACCAAAAGCCTCCTAATGACCAACTTGCCCTCAAAATGTTGTGGCTAATGTTGTTGCAAAAATGTGAGAAAAAAATTGCCTACAACAATAATATTTTTTTTATTTGCTTCTTGACGCAAGCATCTGCAAAAGAAAAATTGATTTTGTCATTTCTCAACTGTTATCCTGAGAAGTAAAATTGATTTTATTATTCCTCAACTGCCACTGAGAGGAAGAATGCCAAGTGTTAAAAATAGTATTCATTTTTTTACACTTGATCCATCTTATATACTGCCAAGATAGAGCCATTGTAACTTGTCTAGCCCTTCTTGCTTTTAACAATCAAAAGTGCAGAATTGTATATGCATTCTTTGTTGTATTGAGAGGATCCCTACTATTTTCATGCTTTTTTTTTCTCTTTTTTAATTAATTTTTATAAACAAAGTGGCAAATGTTTCGTTCAGAATATAAAGAGGGTAAAGCAGGAAAGAACTTGTGTGTCAGTGCCTTTTTCCCACTTTTTTAACTTTCTTTTAGGGACAGCAGCTGCAATGTTTATCAAATGTGTCCATCGAAGGGATGTGAGTGTAATTTTTAATTTTAGAGGGTATTTAAGTGCAATTGTCAGAAATATCGAGGGAGGTATCTGAAATTATCCCTAACAACAAAGATGAAATAATATATTGTACATGTTAATTTCTGATAATACGAAATGACGTTCTAATTATATTGTCTACTGCAGTTTCGTTTTAACTTTTAAGCTTTAACATTTCAATGCTACATGAAGTAGTAGGGAAAGTGCAATATGCTCGAAAAGCAGGTACTGGTAACGAATTTGTACCTCACTTTTATGGTTATAAATATGGATATTTTAGGAATTTTTAACTGGTGCAATGTTGATTAGAAGTTAAATTCACCTCCCATTTCCTTTCATATTACATGTGGATATTGCTTCAATATTTGATAGAATATTACCAGGGAATTAAAAAAAAAAAAAACTATAGTATCCTTAACGTAGACAATTTTTCCATTAATCCAATCCCTGTTATTACAATTGTGAAACATAGCTTTGTTTGTACGAGGGAAAAGAAATGAAAATAATAAAACAGACGGTTAAAAGAAACTTGGATCAATTTGTAGGAAATAAAATATGAATGCAAATTAAGTTGAAATGTATAAAATAATCATACATTTACAGATAGAAATTTGTATTGCTGCCTTTACTTTCAGTTATACGGTTGAAAACCGCCTGAATTGAAACAAAAGAAATTCTTTTATAAACTGTTGAGAAAAAAGCAATAAAAAACAATTTAACTAGTCCAATGTTAATTTCATAAAGTAAATCATATGGAACTTCAAATTCAGATTTCCACAAAACAAAACTCGAGTACGTGTCTCTTTATTAGTGATGGTTCCAAGAGTCAATTGAGGTTCATGCTCGTGTATGATTTGATGGCTAATACTGATAAAAGCTTTAATTGTTTACCCAAAATAATTTGAAAACAAAAAGAATACGATTTTTGGTGGTTTTGTAAGTATAGGGACCTAAACTATTAGTGGGCTCCCCTCATTAAAAATATTAAGTTTGAGATTCTAAAATTTCTCAATTTTTTAATAAATATATTGACATTCCCAACTTTATGTTTAGAAAAGTTCACACTAATTTTTTTTTTTTATAATAAAAAGTTTGGATGGATTTAGTTCCGATCATCACCATGGATAGGACATGTCTCCTGAAGATTACTCACAGAAAGAATTCTTACAAATCGCTAATCAACACTTTTCTCACATCTTATTACTGTCTCATCTATAACATTGTGAATCTTGCCTCTTAAAAAAGAGAAAAAAAAAAAGTCAGAAAGAGATATGATGATTCAAACATTTACCATAACTATTTCTTTTATTAATATAACATAAAGAACAAGTCATAATTTAGTATGACACTTCTGACTAAAATTTGAGGCCAGCAAGAATGTTGAATAATAGGAAACGAAAGCCCAACTCCTCAAACTGATCAGCTACACAAATACAAACTTCTTATGGCAACAACTTCACACATTAAAATTAATTGGAGTATCTCCTCCATTGATGATTGCCACTTTGCCCTTGGAGGCTCCCTGGTGCATTTCTGTCCTTCTCTTTTGGATTGAATTGTATTGCCTCTTTCATAGCCGAAAATAAGAAGCCGCCATTTACACTTAGCTGCAGTGCAACTGGAAATTAATATACAGTTCGAGAATCAGGTATTTTGACACAGTTGAAAGTAATGCATCAAGAACCCCCTAAGAAACCTTCTACAAAGGTAAAAATCTGATATCACTGGTCATACAACTTCTGTATAGCCTTATAATAAAAATCATAAATCAGAAAACCTTTACATGTACAGTTCTTAAAACAAGCATTCATTGGATAATAAGATTGAAACTCCAAAAATTAGAGTTCTTACATTCAAATCTTTCTTTTCCCTCCCCTTACTAACCACTGGGCCAATGGCTCAGTGGCCACCAGGGAGGGGCTTAAGTCCCTCTCTAAGGGTTGTAGGGGTGAGCATATTCGGTTCTTACCGAATTCATAACCGATTTCAAATTCAATTCGGTAATTTGAAATCGGGAATTTGGTAATTTGGTACAAATTCGGTACGTACCAAATTCACCGAATTCTAATATGGTATGAAATAGGTAATGAGATTATGAATTAGGTAATAACCGATTTCGCATTCCAATTCGGTAATTGAAATCGGGTACCGCATTACCGCATTCGAATTACCAAATTGGCATATAAAATTATATAATATATAGATAAATGCTATTTAGTATTAGTATATACTACTAATACTTTATTATATTATATAGGTAAATGCTATTAATAATAATTAGTATATGGTATTATCAATTTATCATCATATCATGTACTTATAATAATAATAATATATAATAATGTACAATATATTATTTTAGTATTTGTTAATTGTTATATGACTATAATAATACAAATATATAGTAATACATAACAATATAAGATAACTATAATACTTATTATTTTATACATGAGTAACATGACTAGAATTAGATAATAATTAACACATATGTCATATATGCATATTGCATAATACTAAATATTAAACAATAAACATAATTAGTAATTAAATTTAGATATTGGTAATTTGATACATCATTCATGTTTGAATTATTGAATATTTGAATGCGTAATCTCTAACTTGCAAGTATTAGTGCACTCTACATATTTAACTTAAAAATTCATATTATCTATTCACTAATCTTAATTCTTAAGACTTTAAGTATAGATAAGACAGCTAAGTAGTTAGCACTTAGCAGTGTAAGTGAATGCATATGAATTGCAAATGAATGTACTAGTGTATTGACTTTCACAATAACATGTGTAAGTAAATAAGTTTTTATTTTGATTTGAAATAAATTATAAGTTTGTAACTAATATAAGTTATCACTAGTCATTGTAATTTGTAAGTTTGTAACTAATAGTACTTATTATTAATCAGTGTAAATTATAAATTCATTGTAACTACTAACTAATATTGCTTATTATTAGTCATTGTAAATTATAAATTCATAAATTATCACCAATCATTGTATAGTCTAAGGTTTATTCTAGTTTAAGTTAATCACTTTTTATGTGTTTCTTAAATCATAGACTAAGGATTGTAGGTATAAGTGATCAAATAAATGCCAATTAAACCACAAAATGATTAGAACATAAGTAATGTGTTCAATTATGAATAAATTTGGGGATCAAATTAGTAATAATTTATAAATCATTGAGGATTCTAAATTGAATGTGGAAGAAGAATTGGAGGATCTTGAAGCTTTAGAATCTGGTAACATATTTCTTATCTATTGTATATGCTGATTATTGTAAAATTTCATTTCTCTATTGTTTTAAAGTAACTACTATATTTCATTTTTATGTTTTGTTGCAGGCTTGACTAATGGAGGTGCTGAAACTTCAATCACTCTTTAAAGATAATAGAAGTCTGGAACTAAATTATGTTGCAGTCAGTTTTCAGATTTTGATTTCTGATTTCTGGTTTCTGCATTCAGTTCATTGTGACTTGTGAAATGTGAACTTGAAAAATGTCTGTTAGTGTTACTTTGAATAACTTGTCGTTGTATTGTCTATTGGCAGTTGGTACTTGGTACTCCAGATTTGTATTTGATGGATTTTGGCATTTGTAATGTGTGTGTAATAATTTGGATGTTGATTTCCTTTGAATTGGTGTTGTAGGCTTGTAGCCTGTAAGTTTGCAATTAGAATTAGTTTGCAATTAGCCTCATAGCCTGTAAATTGTACGGAAGCAGCGTTGCAAACTTAAGCTGATAACAGGTTTTTTTTTTTTTTTTTAAATAGATGAATTCGGTTTAACCGAATTCATTACCGTTTTCAAATTTGAAATCGGTTTCGGATGAATTCGGTTATGCCCCAATTCGGAATTGAAAACGGTTTAAAATTTTACAGGTAGAATAACCGAATTCACCGAATTCAGTGCACCGAATTACCGAATATGCACCGAATGCTCACCCCTAAAGGGTTGTCCCATAGCACTCCCTTAGCATTCCCCTCCCCCTAGATTAAGATAGAGTAGGTTATACAAATGTATCGTTGCTGACAAAAAAAAAAAGGATATCCATACCTTACTGGAATTTATAATTTAAACGCCTAAAATTTGGAATTTTCAACCAAGATTGATAATAAACAAGCTCTACATAATTATAAAAAAAAAAAAAAAGAACACTTCAGAAATCAGGAGTTGCATATTTACATCATTCTTTGGAATCAACCAAAAACATAAAACAAAAATAGCACTAGTATTGGATTCCATTCTTTGTAACCAAAATTTTTTACAACCAAGTTTGTGGTTGACCCGCCCCAAAAACCCTTCCATTTATCTTTTTCAATCTCCTTTTCTTTGGTAGTTTTGCCCCTATTTCTACTATAGACATTTTCGACCATCTCCTTTTGTTTTATCTCAAAAGTACTACAAAACGTCCAAATAAAAAATGTTGAAATTTTTTTGTTGTTCGCGAAGACACAATCCCAAACAGGCCAACAAGCAAAAACACCAAAAAAGTGGCTTGCTCCTATTAGATTTTATCTCTTTTCTCTCTCATTGTCTCAGTCATCCTCTTTGAGGAAAATGGGATTTATTGGACTCTGTTTATCTTTATCCTAGGGAAGTGGTGGCATTCGACTTTGAAATTTCTGAAGAAACCCTCCAAAAACGGAGTTTAAAAGGACAAAGTTTTTGTCGGGCTGCCATGCGTCCCTATGAATTTGGTCACAGCATAATTTCTTAAACTAGAGGAATGATTAGTGTATTTTACCACTGGACATCACTAACCAGTAGCCATCATAAACAGCAACTTGACCTCTTCTTTTTATCTTTTACTTGTGTTTTGGCATGTTATCTGTGGGATGTTATAAGGACAAGGGACTAAATTAGAATTAGGTACTCGAGATTTCATGGATTACCAAAACCCATTGCTCTCTTCTTTAATCATATTATTGATCTCCTCTATCTATTTTTTTTTTTTCAAGTTGTGGGTTCTATTTTAATTTGTCCTATGCTTTGAGTTCAAATATTCTCCCACTCTATAGTAATAACTTTTTCAAGTATAATTACCACTAGTTTCTCGCTAGAATTAACCCTTTGTACACTGATATGGAATTTGAATGGAAATTTCGGAGACTTGGAAGTTGAAAGAGACATAAGTATAATTATAAAAACTTTTGGAGAGGCCAATGCAATTTAGCGAAAAGATAAACCAAGAAATTGACCCTTTCGGGGGACAGGACAGTTGCAGCTACAATCAATGGCATGGTTTCTTGCATTTTCTTTCTTCGCAATTATAGGATATGATCTGATATTTCGTTGTGGTTTATTCAGATTTTGGGAGTTTTCTTCGATACTACCAACTCGGCCTGCAGCAATCAAAAGCTAAGATTGTTTTTTTCTTCGATGGAAGAGCATAATCCAGTTGACATGTAGTGACTTGTCCCCTTCTTGGTGCTGAATATGCCATCCTTAAAGATTACCATATAAGTTCTGTATACTCAGATGCTACGTTTCAGACAAAGAGGGCACAAAAAACATCACCAACCAAAGTACCAAACCAAAACCAGAGCAAATGAAGCCTACTTCATCACCTACCGATGATGGTGTACGAAGCAGGAGGAAAACGTCGTCCAGAGGCCACCACCGGTACGTCGGCGTCCGCCAACGGCCATCCGGGAGGTGGGTTGCTGAGATCAAAGACTCCTTGCAAAAGGTGAGGCTTTGGCTGGGAACTTTTGACACTGCAGAGGATGCTGCCAGGGCTTATGATGAAGCTGCCAGAGCACTCAGGGGAGCAAATGCTCGCACCAATTTTGAGTTGCCTGAGAACGATGATGATGATTTGCCTGACAAGGGTGAACCATTCTCCTTTGAAGAAGCCTGCAGGACTGAAGAGCCTGAAGGCCTTGTTGGTGCTCTCAAGGCTAAGTTATACAGTGAAACCAACAAGACTTCCTTAGGAATACTGAATATCAATTCTCAGGCAAACACAGCTTCTTCGCAGCAGAGTACTCCTCAATCCACTGTCAATCTTCCAGTCTTTTCCTTCAATAACATCTCCAATGCCGCGGCCGCGAATAAGCCACAAACATCTGCTGCTCCAAGCTTGGCAAACAACATTGGATCATCATCTGTTGGGAATAGCATTAATCCAATGGTCTTAGGACATAATTATGATCATAGTTTGAGGCAGAACCATGATCAAGTTGAAGAAATGGTGCAAAATAATTCAGCTAGTGCTATGCAATGGCAAATAGGATCCCCGGCCTCAGGCATGATGTGGGCTAATAATCAGCATGGAGTTGCATGGGCAGCTCAAATAAACCATGTTCAAGAACAGGATCCCCTGTTCACTACTTCCACAACTACTAGTGCATGGTCAATTCCAAGTACAACAAGTCAATCAAGTGTTGAATTGCCTTATTCATTCCCTGCCAGTGGTTCAAGTGGGCAGTTGATGACAAGTAATACAGGAAATGTGGACATGTTACATGTCCAGGAGGTTGTGTCTCAAATGAGCGGATTAAACTCGGGAGTGGCTATGCCCTCAGAACAACAGATTTTGCATTGTGAAAATACCAATTGGGGTAGTGGTGTTAATGCCACTTGGGACCCTTTTCTTTACGTTTCCTCTGTCTTAGGCTGAAAAGAAATTAAGGGAGGAAAACCATTAGGTTGTAGCTTGACAATCATGAGTTAACCAAATTCTTTGAATTTTTATCCTTCTGCTAAAATGGCAATTCCTTCCTCGTTGTCAAGCCTACAAGTTTTTAACTGCTTCTTGTGATTATTTGTGAATACGCAAGATCTGTGATTCATTGCAACCCTTCTTGGATTTGTTAAACAAAAGACAAATTTGGTATTGATGAAATTGCAAAATTTGTGCTTCATTTCATAATTCAAGGGGTTGTGCCATTTTTGGCAAGTACCACAGACATTTCCATTTTGCAGCTCAAAACATATACAAGATCAATTGACAGTGACATTAAAGCTCTAAGGTGATTTTGTCTCGTCTTTGCTTCTGATGTTTCTGCTGTGAAGTCCTTAATTTATTGTACTCCCATAACGAACTTAATTTCTGCCTAAATAAGCCAAGCATTTTAGCAGTGAATAAAAAAGACAGAGTCCGATTTGACTGATTTTAATCCTACACCAATCTGCTTTTTGCCAAACTAAGTGGAGCACCATTAGGAATGATAAACATCAGCAGCAAAGTTCTCTTGAACTGAGAAAGTTTGAACTTTGGGATTATTTCTTCTGTTGTACAAATGAGTTCTTTTCTTATTTTTTTTATTTTGCATGCAGTTCTTCATTGATTCTAAAGCTAAGCAATAATTTGCTTCCGCCCACAAGAACCCTGTATTATAAGAGTTACATGATAATTTCTTTAAAGGGTCTTGCTCTTAATAAAGTTAAATTCCTCTAATAAAATTCTTCGTCCCCCCCAAAATTTTTGGATAGTGATTCTTCAAATTTTTTTTTTTTAAACTACACCAGGTTGCTTTCTCCCCAGATACAGGAAACAAGTTTTTTTTAAAAAAAAAAATTTGTGGATCAAAGTCTCCTGTACTAAAAAAGTATAAATTCTTAGATTGAATGGGTTCTGCATAAACTTTTGCCTTTTCTTTTTGGCGTGAAGCTGTGTTAAGCCAAGATATAACGCAATCTATTCTAAGGTAATGTATTATTTATTTAATAACCACCAAAAACTAGCATTGCTGTGACCAAGGTAGGTTTTCCCGATACTATCTTCTTGTTTTCATACATCTGCTGCCTTACCAAAGAAAACACACTTATCCATCAACGTATTCTCTCATTTAAATTTGCCAATTGTCCTTCTCTTTTGGAACTATTATGATTCCACGTCATTCACCATTGTTGTACGGTTGTCCTTAGAAATTCAAGTTCGTCCTAATTGTGCGTCATTTACCCACACTTTAATATTCGTATGGCGTACGTATTTGGTTGGAACTTGGAATGGTCAATTTTTGGCGCAGCCCGCTTCCGATTTTCGAACAATACAACCAAGTACCATTTTTCCTTTTGGTTTTAGTCTTTGAGCTCTATCATTTTAGGGCTTTTCCAATATTCAAAGTAATCCTAAACTATCAATTTCAACACTTCGGACAATTTGATTTGTGACATATTCTTCGAACAAATAAAAAAGCAATAGATTTTTCCAAAAAAAAAAAAAAAAAGAGAGAAACACGGCCATTTGTCGCTAATTTCCATCTATATTTGTACTCTTTTTTTTTTTAAATGAAGTTGAATTCCATGTGCAAAACAGAGTTGATACATGCTCGAGGAAAAAGTCACGTAAAATTTGTGAGAGAGAAGACGGTAGAACGTGAGATGAAGAAAGAACCAGGAAACATTTGACCCCAAGCGTTTGTATAATTCTACTTTAACTCCCGAGTTTGATTAATTCTGCCTGGCCAAAGGGCATCATATCACTCAGCTATTAATTGACTTGAAAAGTAACTTTTCTTGTTCAACATCATACCGACCTAACAAATCAACTTTCTCTAAACAATGGGTAGAATAGAATGTGGGTTTCAAAACTGTAGGGAGATAACGGATATGTTCGCTCAAGCACTGGGACTTCAGTATCATTTTGCCCATTTCCCTTTTTTACACGCCTGATACTACATCAGAATAAAAAAGTCAACAATTTTTTACAAAACATCAGCCTTCCTCCCAATCCAAGCCATCGTCTTCGTCATCATCTCCTGAAGCATCCGCTTGGACATTTAAGTCATTAACCTTGAAATTTTCGCTCGTCGTGTTGCCTGGGGATCGACAGTGTAAACCTCATTGACAATGGTAACCAGCAAAGGTTTACAAAATACCAGAAGAAGTTAAAATGCCAAATAATTAACACACAAGTGATTTCAACAGCATATGCATTTCAGTGGTGATGTCTAAAGTAACCAAATTTGGAAGATTAGAGCACTCTGGAAAGAATCTAAAAAGTTAGATCACGTAAACCAGCAGAAAGAATTAGAAAGGAGAGGAAATGGCTAAAAAGAGCAGGATATGAAAGCCTTTGCACGACTTTTTCTGGTACAAAATAATCTCACACAGGAAGACTTGTGTTCTCTTCCCATTGAATAACTTAATCAGATCTGCATCAAGCATGCAATAAACAATTTATTTATAGAAGTTTCACACTTTGCTTAAGGCAGTCATTGACCATGCCTAGCATATTATCTTCAGATAAAAAGCTTTAACAAACAAGTATCAGATATCCTTAGAATTTAAAGTAACAACTCGGAAAATGTTTTACCTGCAGGAGCTGCCTCCTCCCATTCAACGTCGTCTCCATCATCTTGATCATCACGCTTAGATTTCATTCCAACTTGTCTTTCAAATGATGTATCAGCAGCACCATTGGAAATACTAGAATTTGGCAATCCCTGTTCCCTGAGGGCAGCTTCTTGTTCATGTTGACGCTGGAGTAAAGCAGCATAATATGCTTTGAAATACTCGTCCTACAAAAAGTAACAAGAAAATTCAATTAAGAGATTAGGAACTTGAGAGAGAAATAGTGAAGCTTGTGCCAAAATTAATCAGGAGAACTGAGCCTAAATAAAAAAGCACCAGACTTTTCATTTTTCTAACCTGTATATTCTTCACGTCTGTTTCAGCTGCAGATTTCTTCTCATCAGATGATCCAGCAGGTGCTGAAGAACCATCCATCTTAGCCTCCTCCTTGACCTCGCCTCTTTGCTCCTTTGTAAGGATCATGCCTTGCTTAATCATCCATGGGGGCAAAACTTTCATAGGTTTACTTGCACTCTCAGTTTTAATATTCTCTCCTTTTTCTTCAGTACCAGAGAAATCAACTTCAACCTGCCAAAAACCATCCATAAGCCTCTCTAATTCCTAACTATTTTATTTTGTGTTTTGGTGGATTCTATTTTTTTTAGAAAGGAGAGGAGGGGGGGGGGGGGGGGGGGGAGGGGGGACAGGAGAGGGATGAACAACAGGTCTTTCCTGGTATTATCCCAAAATGTATATAGACCCTTCTCACAGGCTGCGTGCTAATGGAAGTGACCACAATAAGGACAACAGTCAAAGATTTGTCTCATTCTCTAAGCAACAGCAACAGCAACTTCTTGGACTTGGACAATAACAAGTACAGACTAATTTCCCTTGCAATATGCACCAGTATATGACATTCAAAAGGACTAATTTAATTCAAAAGGCTATGTTCTTTCAAAGATTTTCAAAGTGCAACTAGGCATAAAAGCAAAAGCAATCCAAATACAACTAAGAGCATGAACAAAAACAGCTGCACTGAAAAGTGAAACAATCTCCAACACATACTTGGGAGCTTGGACTTTGGAAAAAGACATCCAAATGTACTATGTTGATCAATGTCCTTGGATAAAGATTGGAAAACCACTACACACGCAGATATAGTCAAACTCCATTATGAAATGCATCAGGAATTTGAGAATGACTGGAGCAGAAGTGACATGTAAAGGAGCATATGGGGCCAAGGTATTCCTTCATTTTTGATGCACCATATTCTGATTTTAGAACTTTACATAACTGTATCTCCGTCCCTAGCTCTTTAATCCTTTCTAGTTTAGAAAGCCAAAAGTAAACATACATGAGCTAGGCTGCTTCATGAAGAACATTGACAACAGCAAACCCTACAAACCCCTAAAATCAACAAAGAACTTTTAACACATAAGCACACAGGTCGGTTTAAGAGGTAACCTTTGTGTCACCCAAAAATGGCATAGGCGTTCCTCCAAACCCAAGTCCCTGTCCAGATTTAGAGGGATCATTTCCATTAAGATCTCCATTTGCTGCCCGAGCAGCAGCACTTGCTCGAGCTTCCCATGCTTGGAGATTACCAAATTCAGGAACTGGCAAATCTTTTACTCTATTGAGTTGATCCATCAATGGCTTCAGCTGTGTCTGCACTCAGATATTACTATCTACTCAAATTACAGGAACAAGAAAACTAAATATAATATACTTAATAGAAAAGGGAAACAGCTTATGGAATATATGATTAAATATGAGACCTACAGAGAGACAATCAAATCCTTGGAAGTACAAAGCAAAATTTGCAACTAGGCATAACGGAAAGAATAAGCTAAAAAATGGGTGAAATGAAAGTATTAAGGACATCTCAAATCTAAAGTTACACTGTAGTAACTTCATATAAATTGTTGCTCCGAAATTACACCTTAATACCTTCATGGGTCCCTACTATCTAGACAAAAGACGGCATAAAAAACTTATAAATTGATGCCAAGAAAGGGAAAATCCACAACAGATACATTGTAAGTGAACCAGAATCTACATGTCTATATCCAATTCTACCCACTACAAAAAGCCAAATGATCACAGTGCCTGCATGTCTCTAGAATCACTAAGACCACTTCTTCATACACAGAGTGATTGCTTCAGGCAACAGCACAATGAAATAAGAATATTTTTCCATGACAACATAACTGTACAAATAATTTCAACTACACTCTTTGGGAAACAGACATTTGCCATTTGGGAACTAAGAAAGGTGTTTCACACTGTAAATCATGTTTGGAACACATACAAACGTACAATACTGCAAATGAATATAAAATAAAATCACTACTGTCATTAGCAGCATGTTGCATAAAGGGAACGTAAAAACCCACTCGAATATGTCTTTAAATTGCTTTCAGCATTAAACCCTCCTAAGAAACTCAGTTTCAGTAACCTCAACTGACTCTAATGCCCATGGTTCTTGATGTAATTAACCACCAGAAACTATCAGCAGCCCATACTTCAACCATTATGGACACCTTCTTTTAAGTGGATAAGTAAGAAAATCTATTTCTATCATAATACAACTATATATAAAACAATATTGACCTGTTCAAGCAAGTGAAAAGTTGAAAATGGCTTGGTATAGCGGCAGTGATCTATCCACCTTGTAAAAGACATTTTGCAACTCACACAATGCCAAATTGGCTTCAAGGTGCAAACTTAGTGCCAAATTATCCATCACTATGAGTTACTCTATAGGAATGAATAGGCCCCCAGATGTGAAGTTTCAAAAAGTGTACCAATCAAGGATCTTAAATTTCAGGTCTAACTTTAACTAACGAGCGCCGAGACTTAACAAGACTGTTTGCCTCTCTAAATATTGTAAAAGAAGCAGTTCTCTTACTTTACAGCAACTAAAGAAAAACAGAAAATTTTGCCATTTTCCAAAATTAAACCATTTGCAAACATATTGCACTAAAGGCATTAGATCCCTTCTACAACTCCAAAATTGCATAACAAGGATAATCAAATCACACCAGTAGCATGTACATCTAGCAAGCATGAAGACAAACCTCCATCTTTTTGAGCATGTCCTCTAGTTTATCACGTCGCCGCCTTCTTGCATTGTCGTCTCCATCTCCCATCTCTTGAGCAGTTAACTTTTCACTCTCTGCCACAAGTTCTCCATTGCAAATTTCACAGTGGAAATACTCATCAAGCATAGAAACCAGCCGCAGGGCATCCAAAGCATTATATCTGGATTTTGAATACCAACTGATTCCTCAAAGCCTTCAAGAAAATGTAGATACATGATTTTAAAAAATAGCAGCAGCTATAAAACCTTTTTCCACAGTTCGGACACACGTATTCCTGAACAGTATTCTTGTTATCTAGCTCATCCTTTAACTTTTTCCTCATGCGGTGTAACCTGTACCTCACAACATCGTATATCTGCAACAAAATCCTCACCTTAAAGTTACCCAACTAAAATCAATTCATTCATGATATGTTCTGTTACAGCCCATTACATCAAGTATATATATCACGTGGACAGTGTAGTTTTAACTCTTTAGTTGAAAAGTCCAATATTTAACAAAACCATCATCTGACAAGATAATGACTTATGCAATGGAAACATTGATGTATCAGTAAATGCCCATTTTAAAAAGTGGATAAAGAAAGAGACATTAGGTCCTCACACAACAGCACCTGTGCATAGTCCAGACAGCAATAAGAGTGGGTATGCATCTTAATTTTTTCATCTCCTTCTCTCCCATTGTGATGACCATCAGCTGTAGCAGCTACAGCAGCATTGTAAACTTTAGCACCTTTTGCTGTCTGTGCATTGTTATACAAGGAAAAACAACTTTTTCCATCAAAAGAAATGTACTAGAGAATATCAGTACAAATCAATCACAAGCCATCAGAGGCAAAGAACATCTACTATCGTTAAAATTAAGTTGCACATATCCAACAAAACTCGGGAACCATCATTTGGTTGTCTCTCAACAGAAAAGAAAAGCACCATATCCAATCAAAATATCCAAGCAGGTACCAAGCAAACCCAAATGAGAAAAGTAGAGGATTACAAGGTTTCTCAGAAGAATCTATACCTATGAAACTGAACCAAAATTACACTATCTTTTGAATCTTTTATAAAGTGGAAATTATCCTCTGAAGCACCTTAATATGAATCAGTCATGAGAACAAAGATGTCTACTGGTAGAAGTAATGAAATATTATAATCACAGATTCTCTGGGCTCTTTCATGATACTAAATGAATGCCAAGAAGCAGGCTTGGGCTTATTGGGAGGGCTGATTATCTGAGAGGAGACTGTTGGAGCTTGATATGCTGAAAGGGGACAGTCAATGGTTCTTATATTACTAGTTACCCAATAATTAACTAATGCCGAGAGAGGTTTTTTCAAGGTTCTGAGCTGCAAACTACATAAATATTAGGTCCAACAATCAAGATCCAAATAAAACCAAATGTGTTGCGGTTAGACATGAAAGAACCTAGGCATTTTCATATTCAGCGAATTCATTTTGCAGACTGTCACATATTGTTGATATCTACAATCTCCATCAGACAGATATGTGATTAGGAACAGCAGGTTAGAGATTGTTTTCTACAAGGTCCATAACTTCAGAAACCAAAGTGGCACTAAAAGGACTTGAGACATCAGCTCCACATTACAAGAAAGAATTCAACAAATGCCAGAATGCATCATGGAACAATAAGAAGACATTTATCCCAAGCTGAAGGAACGCGGTCAGACGATGCAGAAACTTTGGCAGCCAAAGCTCAATAATCAGAAGGGATATCATATATTTGCAATTAAATGTATTCCAAGGGTTAATTAACAATACCAGTAATATATTATAAGGCAAACAATAGAAACAATATAGAACTTAGGGCAAGAATTAAAAACTGGAAACCTGACCTCTTTCCTATGATCCCGTGTAACCAGCTTCTCTTCTTCAAAGAACCGCAAAGTCCGGCGAAGTTGCTTGGAATGCAATTTCAGATCCTTTGCCAAATCCTCTTCCCGTACCCATTGCCGCCTGGAATTATGTCGGAATTATAGTTAAAAAAATGACAAAACCCCCATAATCATCCAAACACACTACTCCAGACACCAAAAGGCCAGACAAAAAAGAGTAAAATGTGTTATAGGAAATACAATTGAATCAGAGATGCACCTCAAAACGTAAGCATATACACACGCAAAAGTAGATTAACAAATACAATTCCTACATGCCATGGAAATGTATATTGCTGAAGCATCATCTTCAAAGTGAAGTTTTAGATCTTTCATATCCAAATTGATATTAATATTTTACCTTGCTCGACACCATCCGTCTTAAGAATTACCCCTTACAATAAAAAGATAATTTGCCACCATGTATTCCAGACATAAATTGATTTTCGCATTCAGTTAAATTTTCAAGCTTTAAACCAACAGCTATACTATGACTCGCAGTTCAAAAACCACCAATGCAAACATAAAAATTGCGTTCACGATAATTCATCTAATCCAGGTATGCTGATATTGACACAATCTATTTAATTAACCAACACCAAGCTTCTAAATTTCCAGCACTTCTCAAGTTCCATTCTATTCTCAATCGGTATAAGCAACAATATAAACATACATAATTTTTCCGATCAAAATTAGCGGCTTGAAAGAAAATTTTAAATCAAATAACCAAAAAAAAAAAAAGAACCTGGTGAGAGCATCAAGAACCACAACAGCAATTCCTCGATTGTCACTTCGTCCGGTCTTGGGCTGATTATCTCCTTTCGTCGTTATATCATCATAAAATGCCCTAGCAGCTAACTTGACCAGTCTATCCAATTAAATTACAATAAAATTAAACAAATCGCATCGAAATTAAACCGAAATGAGCTATATAACTGAAAAAAGATTACAATTTTACAATATTATCGATCACATATGTGAGTTCATGAGCTCAATGGTTCTTGATTTACAGTTCGTAAGATATTCCTCTTACCGATTGAACGGCTCCACGCTCATTCTCGTTCAATTTAATTGCGTTTTATTGAAAAGTATCCGGTCATTATCCAGTAAAAGCTCTGAGAATTTGACGACAGAGGAAAGAGATCACCAGCTTGAAGGTTCGAGAGAACCGGGGTAGGATTTCTGGCTTTTTGGCTGCTGCTTTGCAGATTATGACTGCTGATGCGACTTGCTTGCTTCGATTGTTTTAATAAGGTAATAGTGTAAAACTTAACAGTTATATTATTACGGTTTAACACCCCCCCCCCCCCAGCTTGAACGCCTGAAGTATTCACACCATCGTGTGTTGCAGGCTTGCAGCTACTATTTTTGTAGCTTGTGACATGTTATTGGGTTATAGTTCTCGCTTTAATTGGATTGGATTAAAAAAAAAAAAAGTGTACTTCACCAAAGGTAAAAGTTACAATCACACAACATTTTAGAAGTAAATTTACGTGTCTGTTTGAATTTCATAATAAAATCCATAACACCTAAAAGTTGTCACACTTAATTAAGGGCAGTGCTAATCAAATAGTTACATCTGGATATAATCTCTAATATTGACAATCAATCCATTTCGTCTTATAAACGGGTATGACATTGTTATTGTTTCATTAAATTTTTTAACCTGTATAATACTTCTTGAAACAAATAACTCATGTGGATAGATTATTTAGTTTTAGGTTTTACTAACAGATGTCCTACAAGCACTCTCGTTAATTAGTACATCTATATTTTATCCAACTTACCATTTGATACACATACTAACAATTATCATTTTTCTTGTATTTATACACTTTTTCTAATTAATCCCTTTACATTTATACGCTTTCCCTAATTATTCTTATATTTCTAAAAATCTAACATATAAAATATATTTTAATAACTGCCCATATGGCACCCGTTACACTTTTTTTTTTTTGTCGACACAGGGGTGCTCGGGTCAATTCTTACGGAGCTCGACTAATCCCCTGCGGCCTGAGTCCCGCGTCCCAACCCGACCAAGGTACGATAAGTGCACAGGCGCCCCCATAGCGCAGTTTCGAATCCGGGACCTGAAGGTCCCAAGGAAACGCTACTATCATGTGGCTAAACCCGTGGGAGCTTTATGGCACCCGTTACGCAGACGGTTGGTTTTTATGATTAGCAATGAAAAAGGTAACACCGTTTTTGCTTAATGTGGCAAAATGATCAAAGTCCCATGTATTCACGGAATAATCAAAGTCTTTTTCATAATATGTATATTGAATCAAACTTTAGGTACGATACTGATACCAATATTGTTTGAACTCATCATCATCATCATTTAAAATGAAAATTATGCTTGCTCACTTGACATTTGTCATAATTACAAAACTTTATAACTTCTAAAACTACGACGCTGTTTCAAATTTTTAATTTTAACATAATATGTATTTTATATATCTAAATAGATGCTTATGTGAAATAAAAGTTATTATATTTTATGATTTCAAAATAATTTTGAGAGGTAATATCAAGGTGAATTGTTGTTGGAAATATAACATGTAGGTTTAATGGTTGAAAACTAATGCCAACACTAACGTAATTCTATAAACACGAACGAAATTTGTATTGCATTAAAAGCTAAATGACAGATGATACCAAAAAAAAAAAAAAACTAAATTAAAAAATTTTTCCCCCGGTTTGGATTTTATTCTTCAGAAAGCAAAGACTGTTTATCACGAGTCAATGCACCCGTGTACAAGATCCATGAAAAATCTAGTCGCAGATTTAATACCAAAACCAACATCTAGCCGTCCAGTAAATTATCTCCAACATTCAACGGTCAAGGTTAAATCACAGAGCCTAGGGCACAAACTTTCCACGTTGATCCAAAACACAGAGATACTCCCCTCTTCTCCTCTATAAATCCTCCCCCGTCTCTCCCACTCTTTTCAGAGCGAGCGAGAGAGATTGAATTCACAGTACTGTCTTTCTTTCTCTCTCTGAATTCATTTCATCACTCAAATTTTTGTTCTTTTTTTTTCTGAATCCTTCCAAAATCCGTAGATAAATGCTGGCATGGCGAAGCCCAAAAAGTCTAAAAATGAAGAGCAGAAACCTGATAATTCCGAGGCAGTGGTCAAGCACCAGAAGCTTTGTTTATCAATCGATATGGAAAAGCGTCGAATCTACGGGTACTTCTTTTCTTGAACTTTCCAAATTGTACGCTCATTTGAGCGATTACTGTTTTTGTACAGTAACCAGATTTTTATTGGATGGTGATTAGATAGTAGTAAATTTTATGGTGACTGAGTTAAAGGAGCTGTTTTGAAAATTGAGAAATGTAATTAGTGAGAAAAAGTAGATTTAATTCGTAAAAAGGTTGAATTTTGTTGGTCTCAAGTTGCAGATTGTTATTGCTGAAGGTACCGGCTAAATGTGGGAGAGTTTTTAAGTTGGTAGGGATGGAAGGTGTGATAGGCTTCGAGTGCTGCCACCTTGTTATATGTTCAATTGGAAGGAAGAAATTTGCTAACTTGAGTATGTTTACGTTGGAGATCGAATGATTTGGATGGTTTGGGATATTAAACTGATTGACAAAATTTAGGTGGAGATTTTGTGTAGGAATCAGCTGTCACTAGAGTGAAAGAAAATTAGGATGGGGGGAAGCTAGTTTAGTTTCTGGCAAGGTTTAGCCAATCAATTGGCAATTAGTTCAGTCTATTAATGTAAGTTAATCAGTTTAAAATTTGTTGATGAGATCAATATCCTACCCTTACCAGAACTTGTGGAGGGAGGTGCTAAAATGTAATGAAGTAAAATTTCTTCTAATTAGTAATTATGGGAGCGTGAATCTTTGATACTTAAGAGTCATTTGTTGTAATGTTGAAGCTTATTGTTATTGACCAAATACACTCGTAAAGTCATATATATTGAATCAACAGCATTAGAGTACAATGAAATTCCTATAGATATTCTTGGAAAACAATTTTTGCTGCTGTTATTACTTTTGGAAACAAGAGCGTCATTTTTTAATAGCTTGGGTGATAATGTGCAAGTAGTACTAGTGAGGGTATAGCAAAAGTATATTAACTTATAGAAACTCAATTTAAATGTGTTGATAGGATTTACAATTTCCGAGGTTTGCAGTTGGTGTTGGATCAGTTTTTATTTTTCCCTGCCATTCTGTGTACCCAATCTAGGGTTGTTGCCATTCAGGAGTCGGCTAAATACAGAATGTGGTCTGTACATTCAACAGTGGTAGTATTCTGGGTTTGCCTTTGAAAATGAGATTCATATTTGTGGTTTACATATTCTTTTGTTGTTCTTGGGTTGAGGGTGTGCATTTTGAGTGTATTTACAATTTAACGCTCTTTACTCATTGTGGAGTTTCTTGCTGTAATTCACTTTTAAGCGATGAAGAAGAGCTTTGAACCAAAATTATCGTATGCCGTTAATCCTCTTTTTCATAATGCATTGTTTATTGGAAGATGACTAGGGAAATATGGTTTCTGTGATTATTCAGTTACACTGAGCTTGAAATAATCGTACCGGAGAATGGGATAGTGGGTTTGCATGCAGATAATCTGGCAATCGAGAGTGTAACAGTTGATGGAGAGCCAGCTCATTTTGAAGTTTTCCCTCATTATCTAAATCTGGATAATGGAGATAGATGGTGCTCTGTCTCAACAGCTACTTCAGCTGCTGATGCAGCAGGATCTGTTTATCTATCGTCTCTTGAAAGAGAGCTGGTTCCTAATTTGCTGATAATGTGTAGTAAGTCTGCCAAGCCAGATGGGGAACGACAAGGACAAATAGAGCTTGACAATGAATCACAACCATCAGCTGAGAGCACTCAGGTTTATGACTAGTATTGTGAATTCCTTGGCTTGATTGTGTATGGAGATGAATTACTAAATGTGCTTTTATCATTTGAGGAGTCTATGTACTTGAATAAGTTTCATATATAGAAGCAATTGGGGACTTTCTATTGCTGTTCAATTTGCTTCTTTGAATTTTTGCTTTTTTTTTTTTTTGGTAGATCACTTGGTAACATACATACATGTAACTGAGTTTGTGTTGGTGACATTTCTACTGAATTACATCATTTCTTTCAAAGATGCTCTGAACAGAGAATTGGTAGTTTTTTTATACAAAATTGTTAATTCTGTTCCATTGCAAAATAATTGAATTGTTACGTACTGAGATTTGGTAATAATGTCCAACCCTTGCAGTTGGTGGTGAAATTTAGTACCCTTTCCATTCATGCTATAAGTTGATTGTTTCCCTTGCTTTTTAATCTTATGCGAAGAGGTTTACTTTCCTATGATTCCTCATGTAGGTTATGTTGAATGCAGAATTTAAAGATGGTTCGGATTGAGTATTGGGTGGAGAAAGCAGAAACAGGAATTCACTTTGACCATAATGTTCTGCACACTGATAACCAAATCAGGCGTGCCCGTTGCTGGTTCCCATGCATGGATGACAATTTGCAGCATTGCAGGTAAGAATGCGATTCTGATTCTCTGATCCAACATATGGTTGGTAATTATTGTTGTGAAATTTCATGCTAATCATTCTATTCTTTGTGACTCTTGTCCAGCTATGATCTGGAATTTACGGTGGCTTGCAACTTTGTGGCGGTCAGCTCAGGAACTTTACTCTATCAGGTGAAGTAGAACTCTATCATTTTGTTTTATGCACAGTTGTTACGAGATTCTTTTAGTTGTAGATCAGCTGATTTATTGGAGGCTCCATATTTATTGTGATTACTTCCCGTGGTATAGGCTTGAATTGATTAATGTTATCCAATTGTTCCAGAGACTGTTGCAAACTGTTGTTTCTTGTTGTAGGTGTAATGTTCTTTAGGTTCAGGGTCTTATCATTAATTTTAGTTGAAACAATAATACCAGGGCTGTATTTTGCTTCTTAAAACCTGCTAACTCCCTGATTGTAAGGTTTACGGTTTGCAAATAATTCAGTAAATAGGAAGTTGGTTGTCATTTGCAAGCACATAGTTTGCCATCATTAACAGCAATCAAATAACTTCAGTTCAGTTTTGATAATTGAAGAAATCTAGCTGACACATGAAAATTAGTTTTCCGTGCTTTTGAACTGTTTATGACCCTGTATCAGCTCTGGGCATCAGTCTCTTAGCCTTTCTTATTATGTTAGGCTGATTTATGTATTGACTCATATGTATTTATCATGACAGTAGCGATCTTTACATATTCTAATCCATGTCAGGTATAGGATTTAATTTTTGAATAGCATAAACAATGAAGAAGAGTAGAATTTTTACCATTGTTGTATTTACTTAGTTTCACTTTAACTGCTATACCTTTGGGTAATATCACTGTCTACATCATTGAGCGTTCAATGCGTTGGACCTGTCTCTCTTGATATTAGGGAAATGCAATTACTTTCTGATAGCATCCCGTAGCTAGGAAAACTTTTTAATTTCAGATAATTGTCACATATTTTTACCATTCATCCAACCTAGCAACTAATTTGCTCTCTGTTGAAAGTTAGAAATGATGCTAGAGAAGGGATGAACTTCTAGTGATGCAGGGATATCGGGCACTTGATACTTTTGGTAGATTTAAGTCATGAATTTTCATGCTTCATCAGATTTTGTTGCGCTAGAAAGATGATATATCTACATGGTCATTTGACAAGATCCTTGCATGGTCGACTTGTTTACATTAATTTGCAGAAGTCTACACTAGTTCTTCTGGGATTTTATGCACCAATTTTCCTCTCTTTTTATTGGGATTTGCTTTGAAGTGTCTTAGATGGATGACATGTAGTTTGTTTAGAGAGTTAATTTAGTTCATTTTTTTCAATTTTCCAAAATTTGTTTGCTTGGCAGGTCTTGAGCAAGGAGGATCCCCCACGGAAAACATACGTCTACAAACTAAATATTCCTGTTGCTGCTAGATGGATATCCTTGGCAGTTGCACCTTTTGAAATTGTTCCTGATCGCCACAATGCATTGCTGTCACATATCTGTCTACCTACTAACTTGTCAAAGTTGCAGAACACTCTGGGATTTTTCCACAGTGCTTTCAGGTAGTTTTTCTATTTTTTGGGGTGTGTCATGACATGTTTTGCTTTGTTGTGTAAATCTCCTAATATTTAGTTTTTTTTAACAGCTACTATGAGGAATACCTCTCTGCCTCGTTTCCATTTGGGTGCTATGCACAAGTTTTTATTGCTCCTGAGATGGCAATATCCTCTTTGAGTCTGGGAGCCTCTATTAGCATCTTTAGTTCTCAATTGCTGTTTGATGAGAAAGTCATTGATCAGGTATGACAATATGGGACATTGAGTTGTCAACCATTAGCATTAGCAATTAGCAGACTTGGCATGCCTAAATGTGGAGTTTTTGAAATTGGATGGTGTCTTATGTTTTGTGATTTTTCAGAAAGCATCAGAGTGTTGAAGCAACTGAGTGACTGTCTTGGCAAGGGACATTTGTTTTTATAAAGCGATGATAGTTTAACAAGTACAGATTATGCAAACTTGAAGAGAGTTGTAGAATGAAGTTGGGGCCTTTTTGTTGTTTTTGAACTATGAAGCTAAATCCTACTCATCAAAATGTTCTCTGTGTCAAAAGCATTATCAAGCCCTTTGCTGTACTTTTTGGTTGAGGATTTGATGATAATTTTGACTTGGTTGGATTATAGATCTATTTCTTGTTTCTTAATTTTAATTGGTACTTTTTGAACATTTTCCGTAGTTCCTCCAAGGAGGTCAAATAGACAACACTGTAGTAAAATCTACGTCCCTTGAGCTGGTTGGTTGTGTAAGTTGATCAATTATTACACTGAAGCGGAACTTCCAGGGGACGTAAGCAAATGCTACCTGACGTAGTAAAGGACTGCTTTTCCCTGATAGACAGCCTCAATTGCTATTATCAACATCCTAATAGGTTGTGAGCATTTTTATGACAATTTTTGAACCACTGATTGTCTAGTTTGACCCTTTGTGGTCCTGGTTCTCTGGATTTTCTAAAGCTTGTGATGTGTTTTGTGAACTGGTGGTTTGATTTGACTGATTTTTAAATCCCTAATTATACTGGATGTTGTTTGGACTTAACCTTGCTCATATGTTAATTATGAAGACAGAAAATCACATCTATTGGGTTATTAACAATCTCCCCATCAGTGTGCTTTCTTTATTGATTTTAAGTTGTGAATTATTCTTCATAGTTCTCTATGTTGTTTGCTATATCTGCTAATGGGTCAGAATTTTAAACAGACGATTGAAACCAGGATTAAACTAGCTTATGCTCTTGCAAGACAGTGGTTTGGTGTATATATCACCCCTGAAGCACCAACTGATGGTGAGTGTGTAAATGAGTTATTTCAATGATAATGATTAGACACTTGCATTTTGATATCGTTGCTTGTGCTTACCGTCAGATTGGTTGCTGGATGGTCTTGCTGGGTTTCTGACTGATTCATTCGTTAAGCGTTTCCTGGGAAATAATGAAGCACGTTATAGGCGATATAAGGTTTGCTTTCCAATGAGAATTTCGTTTTTTACAATAGTTATTGACCTTAGCCAATACAGCAACAAATTTGTTGTGGAGTACGGTCAGTTGTTTGAAAATAGTGGATTCAATCTTCTTGTAAGGGGTCATGATGAAAATCCTTGGAAAACTAGTTAGTTGTCTACTGCAATTTCTCACGTTCCTAAAAAAGCTGTAAGTTGTTTATTTGAATCATTTCTAGTGGTTCACCAAGGAAACAGGGTATGTTGGAAATTTTACTTAAATGTTATGGAATCGAAATAAATGCTCATTGATTCATGTTGGGGTGTCGGAAAATTTTTTTTCTTTGACATTAATGTTATTAGTAATTTCTTGTTACTTGCTCCCTCCATCCCATTGTTAATGTCATGTTTACTTTTTTGACATCCCAAAATAAGTCTCTTTCTAGTTGTCAACACAACATTTTATTAGCTTTCCCACTTTTGCCATTTGAAAAAGTAACTTTACCTGCTTACCAATGCATTCCTCATAATTTGGAAATTTTGAATTTGAGGACAACATTGTAAATTCATCCAAATCCTCCTCATCCACCTCACAGTGGTTACATGTTCCCCTTAAAAATTTCTTTTCCAGAAAAAACTTCTCAAATTATGGGATGGAGGGAGCTTTTTTAAGGTTTGTTTTATTTCGCAACAGAGATGTCCTTTTTCTGAAAGATATTAGTTGTTCAAATTGGGTGCCTGATTTTATTTGACGTATTATTTTTAATGTGCTTGATGAGAAATAGATCACTAAACAAGTTGTTGACATCCACAAGGCCTTGTTATACAAATAGATTCTGAAGGTGAATGTTGCTTTAGGAGGGTATTTGGCGTCTTATGAGGAACAATTTTTTGTACTCTAACCTAAAAGTGAAGATAGAAAGCCAAGGAGACCAACTCTTCATGCTTTTTGCTTAATAATAGCTCAAATCAGCTTATAGCTTATTTTAGGCATATGGTCCCATACTAGCTTCTGACCATGAGGTGTTGGCTGTAAGGTATAGTTTTCCATGTCGATCTAATATTGTCCTTTTTGCTTGACTTGCAGGCCAATTGTGGTGTCTGTGGGGCGGATGATAGTGGTGCAACTGCCTTATGCTCATCGGCTTCTTCAAAAGATCTGTATGGAACTCAGTGCTTTGGTTTCTATGGAAAAATAAGATCATGGAAGTCTGTAAGTTGTTATCTCCCATGATACTTGATAGTTGTTTGTTAGTTTTTTAGAATAAATTGCACTTGTTCTTCTGTTTCTAGCATCCCTATGTCTTGACGTATTATGTCTTCATGTTACAGGTTGCGGTCCTTCAAATGTTGGAAAAGCAAATGGGTCCTGAGTCGTTCCGAAAAGTAAGAATGTATACATCATTGTGATATATGTCTACTTTTGACTTTGTTCATGCTGAAAGACCTCCTTTTTTTTTTTGCGCTACCCTACTGGTAGCATCAATTAGAAACTAATTGAGATTAAAGGTTGGTTCTTGGTTCTAATCCCTGAAGTATGTGCTTTATTTTATTATGCAAGTTTTTTTATGGTTAGGCTAAGTGGAATATTAATGTCTTCTGCGCAGCAATTTCCTCTTTCTGATAAGACTGCTTTTTGTGTGGCTTGATAGTCTAGTTTTCTTTGGTCTTTTTCACAATATAGTAATTCATCATATTCTTTTAGTCATTTACAATTTTTTGTTATATTTTGTTAAAAATATATATAATTGGACTTTCAAGTCTAGTGCGTGGAAAGGATGGATATATCCTGTTGAAGCTTGTAGTGTTTTTGAGGCTGAATGTGCTACAATTGTTAAAAAAAAATTGACACTACAAAAAGTCAGTGGACAATTTCTCGTCATTTTTCAGATGTGGTTTTATATGCTCACCTTTATGAAGCTTGAACCAATCATGCATGAAAGAAAATTTTCCATATTGAATGTTGTTAGTTATGGGTTTTGATTGTAAGAAAAGGAAGGCATTCGTCAATTAAATACATTCTTTTTAAATTACAAGAGCTCCTCCTCCCACCTTTTTTCTTGGGGGTTGGGGTGAAGACCTGTGATAAAATATGTTGAACATTCTGGTTGCATTCTGATTTTTCCCAGTAAGGACAAAAGCTTTGTGTAGGGCCATAGTTTTTGCGTCATATAGTGGTTTCTTGTCTCTGTCTCCACTGGTGCACTGTTTTCTTGGATGCTATCTGGGAGAGTTTTAATTCCTTGATGTGTGGTTGTAAATAAGGTGCTGAGGAGATTGTGGGGAAAACTTATCAAATGTTCTTCAATCAATTCTTATGTTGCACAATTTTTTTTGGTTCTTTATTGTAGTTTTCACTTCTGGAGGTGGGTGATAGGTGCCTCATATCTTTTATTTCTTCTATTTATAAAGTAGTTATCACATCGATGCTGAAAATATACCACAAAAACAAGTATTTAACATGCAATATGCATGACAGCTGCTTTGTTGCTAGCTTGATTGATTTTGCTCATAATATCATAATTTGATCTTCTCATTTTTAACTGCTGATATACTTGCTTGTTAATTTGTTGGTTGAGCTGCATCAACTTGCCAAATATTTTTTTTACTTACATGATCAAATCTTTGTATTTGTAGATTCTTCAAGTAATAGTTGTCCGTGCTCAAGATACAAGTCGTCCTTTGAGAACTCTCAGCACTAAGGAGGTATTCATAATTATACCACAGTACCTAACCTATGTTATGCTTGATTATGATTTTCGAAATCTTGGACTTCCATATGGGAGATGCCAAAATAGACAATGTCTAGAGTTGAAGAAAAAGTTATTTGCCCCATCAGGGGAGGAATAAAGGTAATTTGAGTGGAGGAGAAGAGGTTGATTGTAGGGCTTAGCAAGAAAGACCAAACGTGGTTGTATTAGTATTTACTAATTAGCTGGGACTTAGATTAAAAATAAAGGTAGCTGGTGGTTGTTGGTGTTGTTTTATTCTATTTCTTTCCCGTCCGATGAGTTCTCTCTCTCTCTCTCAAATTTCTGCTTTATACTCTTACTGCTGGGGTGAGCACTAGATTTTTTTTCTATGGTATACGTATTTCTGAATTTCCTTGTCGTCGCCTCATTGGATATTGTACTTCTGCTTTTAAGTTGTAGTGCATCCATTTGAAATTCCTCCTTATCTTATTCAAAGACAGTCAAAGTTCTTCCTTTTACTATGTGTCACAGCCTACTCCAGCAGGACTGCTGATGCAACCAGATCCATCAAATACATCTTGGTTTGGTTTTTTGTTGTGCTGGCCAAATTGATCAAGTTGTATGGTAGAAGTTAGATCACAAGTATATTGTATTCCAGATATTTCTGTCAATTTGGTGTGGAACGAGTTAGGGTCTGAAAATCTGATAGTAGCATAGCAAAAGACATTAATGCTCCTTTGACAAACGTTCTGGCAGAATTTGTCTGATTCTTTGATAGTTTTGGTGGTTCTTCACTGATTATTCTAGAGTTGATGTCTTTCTTTCCAACGTGTATTGCAGTTTCGACACTTTGCAAACAAAGTTGGTAATCTTGAGCGTCCTTTTCTTAAGGAGTTTTTTCCTCGTTGGGTTGGATCTTGTGGCTGTCCAGTGCTTAAGTATGAATTTTATGGCTCAAATTTTATTTTCTACATCTTTGATGTTGCTTGTATATGATGATGCCTCCATTTGATATTTGTCCTCCTATTGTGCCATGGAAAGGATGGGATTCTCATATAACAAAAGGAAGAATATGATTGAATTGGCTGTACTGAGGGGGTGTACAGCTAGGCCAGATCCAACTGCAGCGCTTTCTAATGCAAATCCTGATTCTGAAAAAAGAGAGGGTGATGTTGGATGGCCTGGCATGATGAGCATACGAGTCCATGAGCTTGATGGCATGTATGACCATCCGATTCTACCAATGGCTGGAGATTCCTGGCAGCTGCTTGAGATACAGTGTCACTCAAAACTTGCCGCTAAACGCTTTCAAAAACCTAGAAAGGGTTTGAAACCAGATGGTTCTGATGATAATGGTGACTCTGTGCCAGCTTTAGATATACGTTCAAAGTATGTTACTTTGGATGATGGCATACATTATTATGTTAAACATGATAGCATTCTGTGTTGCCATGTCTCAAATGATTATTGCTGTGCTACGCAGTTCAGATTCACCCCTTTTGTGGCTGAGGGCTGATCCAGAAATGGAATATCTCGCTGAGATTCACTTTAATCAACCTGTACAAATGTGGGTAAGTTTGGAGTGATCATCTTTACTAGTTGCTCTTTTATTGATTAATATGTTCCATACTGGTGAATTAGCAACATTCTGAAAGCAATTTTAGTTTTGTTATAAGGAACTTTTTATGTTGGATATTTTTAGGATTGTGTCTACCATGGAATTTGTGTGTTCTTGATGTGTTTGGTCAATATTTTGAATTAAAATAGGGGGAAAATATTCTTTTACTTTTCACTTTTAAGTTTTTAAGGTCCTTATTTTATCTCTCATTTGTTGGTTCCTTGTAGTTCTTTTAGAGTATGAGTTTTTTTTTTTTGGGCTTTTCTTTCCCGGTTTGAGATGTCATTCAACTATTCCCTCATTGGTTGATCTTTGTGCAGCAGCAGTTGTATGCTTTGTCTTCAGTTCTTTCCAATAAGATAGTTTTGACATTATGAAGTTGGCAGTTGGATTTCAAACCTCATAATGAAGGCATTCTGATGTTATTCTATAACTCCATTATTTTCTTACAAAGTACCAAGTTTGTCACCTTCTATGATTCTTGATACTCTTTTTCTAATGGCAATCAGCAAACTTATCTTTTGAGCAATTAAATTTAAAAATTTGTTGGTTGTCCATTGAGACATTACCTACCTTTTTATTTTTGTCAAGTAATTAGCTTTCTTTTAATTTTCTGTGTGGATGCGATCTTTATACTCCCGACATGATTAGTGTGTATTGTTACACGTGTCAAAACATGATATATGTGTATTACACATGCATCAATAATACAGGGTCAGTCTAACCTCATGTTTACTATTGCAATTAAAGATGCTTCTTTCAAGAATTTTGTGTTTCATTCATTGTGTTGGGGTTCAGACTGGGAGATTGCACATTTTGTTTCCCGAGGCTTGAACTTCCTGAAGGATGAATGCTCCTTGCTCATTTTATGCTTATATTAGTAAACTAAATGTGCTCTCTTTTTCAGGTAAATCAACTGGAGAAGGACAAAGATGTTGTTGCACAGGCACAAGCAATAGCTATGTTGGAGGCATTGCCACAACAGTCCTTCTCTATTATCAATGCTTTGAATAATTTTCTTACTGACACAAAGGTTCTCTTCTGCTTCCCTTTGATAATCCCCCATTCTTTGTACACCCTTCTTTGTTCCATGAACTTGAAATTCTTCATTTTACTTTCAAGGCTTTCTGGAGAATCCGGATTGAGGCGGCATTCGCATTGGCTATTACTGCTTCTGAGGTATTGTTGCCCTCTTCTTTTTGCATCAAAATTGGAATGCTTTTTTTTTTAAAACTGATACAAAATTCATGTCTTCTGTGTTTAAATATCAAAGCATGTTTTAGAGGTCCAATCTCAATGCTGCTTTGTCCAGTCTGTTTGGTATTTCAAGTGAAGTTTCCTTTTTGTGGTCAGAAATCTGTCTGAGTAAATTTTCTTTAATTTGAACAAACAAGTTTTCTCTGCCAAGATCTAATAACTTTATGAAAAGCACTCATTTGTGATTACATCCATCCATCTGGGCCCAGGTTCTTCCAATCCAAGTGGTGAATAAAAAACTTTGGTGTTTGTTTATTTGTCATGGTAGATTCTTTAAATTTGTGTGTCCTCATCTGGGCAAAAGAGATAATTTTGTAAATAAATTAAAGGCCTTGGGTTGATACAAATTCTATGGTTGGTTCAGTCCTGGGAACTCATAAATGTTCCTATTCATATATTATAGGTTCTCTATCTTCTAGTTTACATTCTTGTGCATTTCTGACAAGTACGCATTGTCATATTGATGTGCTGTTATTGGGTATAAATAGGAAACGGATTGGGCTGGCTTACTCCATCTGATTAAATTTTATAAAAGCAGGAGATTCGACCCTGATATTGGACTCCCCAAGTGAGCCTCTTGCAATTCCTGCTTTTAGTTCTATTCAGTACTGCAGGAATCACTATAGCTCAGGCTTATGCTTTTCATTGCATTGCAGGCCAAATGATTTTCATGATTTTCAGGAGTACTTTGTACTTGAGGTAATGATATGAGGTAGGATGTGATTTGTGTATGATTGTCTCAGTGCTATTTAAATTCTTATATATAACATGGTGATAAATGAGTCAGGTTGTGTCTAAGGGAATTTTCATGATAACAAACTTAACCCAACTTTCCATATTTTTAAATGCATTCTTTGTCTTTGGTTCTCGGGCTTTTTCATAGTTGGTCTGAATATTCATAGTCTATATCATGATTAATGTGTCACTGCAAGTCATCTGTCCCTTTTTGTAACTTCAACTGGATTTACTTAATATCTGGACTTGACTTGTGTTTCATACTTTTGCGTCCTATCAGGTTATTCCATTAGCAATAGCTACGGTCAGGACAGCAGATAAGAAAAGTCCCAGAGAAGCTGTGGAATTCATTTTGCAGCTTTTGAAGGTAAAAACCTCTTTCATAATTATAAGCTATGGTCATCTGATGGGTGAGGGGGTTGTGGCCATCATGCTAGAATGTAGTTGAATATGCATAAATTGTGCTCTGGGTAATGAATATGCATAAATTGCGCTCTGGGTAATCTCTTTTTCTATGAAATCCTTAGATAGTATGCAACGTAATGCTGGAGAACTGCTATAAATGTTACTTGACTGCTATAACCACTTTCCTGGGCTGGACGCTATTCTGTATTAAATCAGTAGTGATCAATTTGTTAATGAAGTTTCACATATAGGAGGATGTATCTATCTGAAATTGTGAGACATTGTTGATGTCTTGCTGCTTGTACTTGAGATATACTAGATTGCTCGTGTTGCTATGTGTCGTGTTTTGTTGGGATTCTAGGTGTCTGATACTTGTCATATCTTCACATGTAAGGGGCATCTAGTTTTTCGTACTCCATTCTTTGACTTCTTGCTTAGTTATTTTGAAATTTTCTTTGCATCATGTGCATATACTTTTTCTGTTTTTCCCTTTTTCTAATTTTGGTTTCTGCACAGTACAACGACAACAATGGGAATTTCTACTCTGATGTCTTTTGGCTTGCTGCATTGGTTCAGTCCATTGGCGAACTTGAATTTGGGCAACAGGTGCTCATATCTTTTTTGTGGTTGTCTGTAGTTATTCAGTTGTTTATTTTTCGATTGATGAATTGTACATGTGATGCATATGTTTTTTCCTTATAGATATGGGCCCTGTTTCTGCCAATTATTTGCTCTCGACATAAGTGTGTGTATTAATTTATTTGTTGCTCTCATATGCCTTTAATTGCAAGTTCTTGTGCTTTAAGTTATTTTGGTAGTTGAATTTACGATCTAGCTGCCTATTTGCTCCTGTGGACATTGTTTTTATTAGACACGATATGGGTTATATTTAATAGGTAGTAGTGTGGAAACACTTCATTATAGTTAAAGATGGTTCCAATCTGGAAACCAAACCTGACTGGATTTGATAGATTTAAATCTTTTTCTACCGAGGAAATATCTCCGATTCGAGGCATGACAGGATACTGATATAATTGTACTCTTTGTCCAGCTTGGATAATACTGCCTTAGTGAACAAAATGCATTACAATGTGTACCTGTGGATTTGATCTAAGTGAAGATTACTAACTCTGGTGTTTACATAAAAGATCATTCCCCTGCCAACTTCTAGGACACTTGAGACAGTTATATCTGCTTTCCACCTTATTTGGTTTTCCCCTCATTCTCTTTTCTAACTTGAAGTACAAGATGATACTTCTAGAGGGTTTAGTATACTTTAAGCATCCTGTTACTACGCTGAAACCTGATTACTCGTGCACTTTGACAGTGTTACTGGTAGGCTTGTTTCCAATGCAGATTATCAAATATAAGAAACTCTAGAATCTTGGGGCTGAGCAAACTATTAGAAGCTCTACCTCTATTGGGCCTGGAAAAAGCTTATTATACTTTTGGTATTAAGATCTCAGATTTTGTGATCTAGATGTGTGAAAGTGTAAAGGTGACAATTTACAGCATGAACTTGACTCTTCTTCTATTTGATTAGTTCCTGTTAGCAGTGATGGAACAATAACCAAATTGAGCTCTAACTTGACTTTAAGATCTTTGAGAAATCACTGTACAGTGGAATGCATAAATGTGGCTATAGCATCACCTTCTTGGGGACCCAGAGAATTGACTGCTTCACACCATGTGCTAAGCTTTGTTGGTCGAGTTGCCTGTTCTTGAAGATATTAGTGCTTGGTTTTGCTTATTAATCTAATTTCCTGTTGCATTATTCAGGGATATAGTAGTCAAATGTGCAGAAAGCATGAGGTTTACTGCACCTCTGTTTAATTGGCAAAGAATCAATTGAAGTTCAAAAAATTGCAACCTAAATAAGTTAGCTGGGAAACAAAGTAAACAATCTCATAATTCTAAAAAATAATTGGATTGATGAAGCAGTAGTATATTTCATGTTTACTGCATGTGCTCTTTCAATGGTAATTTTCTCATATTTGCATATGCTAGTTTTGCTGGATTTACTACTAAGCTCTTTTTCCTCTCTTGATTGACCAAGTGGTTCTGTACTTTAATTCCAGAGATTAACCTGGTTAGGTAAACCATAAAATTTATTTCAGCTCCTATGTTATTTTATGTGAAGGCCCGGCATTGGTTTTCTTCAAGCATATTGGTTATGATGTACATTTGAATGACTACATTGAAGATTCTCTTCATCCTTGTTTGTCTGTTAAAATTTTTGAAAAGTGAAAGCGAATTCCAATTAATCTTTTACAGTTAAATATTTGGTGTATGTGAATTTGTGCCAGACTGATCTACTTGTTCACCTTTGAAGGCCTGCCATGATTTTCATCATCTTGAATTATGCTATCTGTGTAGATATGAAGGACTACATTGAAGATTCTGTTTGACCTTGTTTGTCTGTTGAAGGTTCTTTGAAGCATGATAGCAAATTCCAATTAATCTTTTATGGTTTAATATTTGTGTTTGTGAATTCGTGGCAGACTATAATCTACTTGTCCTCCCTTCTCAAGCGCCTCGACCGACTTTTGCACTTCGACAGGTGCCTTAACTCACTGAATACTGGATATAATCCTTTATATGACTCTGGGCTTCTCATTTGCTATGGAAAATGAATATACAGGCTAATGCCAAGCTACAATGGAATTTTGACTATCAGTTGTATTCGATCATTGACTCAAATTGCAATCAAGCTTTCAGAATTTGTTCCTCTTGTAAGTATTTTCCATTCTGATGTATATTTACTCTACAAACTAGTTATTCTTATGTTGAAATGCTGATTATTGCAGGATCGCGTAATTGAACTAATTCAGCCATTCCGTACTTTTAAGGCTGTATGGCAAGTTCGTGTTGAAGCAGGTAGAGCACTCCTTGATCTTGAGTTTCAGTCTGCTGGCATTGATGCAGCATTGACGTTGTTCATAAAATATTTGAATGAAGAATCATCTTTAAGAGGTTTGTATTCTTTCTAGTGTTTCAAGGTCCATTTGATTATTCAGTTTAGCATGTAGTGATAGTTGTTTGTTCTTTTAGAAAAAATAAATGCATAATATACCAAAATTTCTAATCTTACATCACAGGACAAGTAAAGCTAGGTGTGCATGCTTTGCGATTATGCCAGATGAGAACTGGATCTGATCCTGACAATGATGTAAAGAGTGATACTCTTGTGGCTTTGCTTCGCTTGCTTGAGAGCCCCATGTCATTCAACAATATTACCCTTCGTCATCACCTTTTCTGCATTTTGCAAGTCTTAGCTCGAAGGTTCGTATGCCTCATCCTGCCTTATCTTTTCTGAGCTTAGCAGATGAAATCTTGCCATAATGTGTCCAAATATCTCTGACATGCAGTTCGATGTGTTTAAGCCTTTCCAGATTATGGGACTTTTAAGTACATCCAACTGTACTTTAGGAGCACGTTTATTTTATGTAGTTATCTGCAAAAAATACATCTCAATGACTACCTTTTTTTTTGGTGGGAAAATGCCTTCTAATTATGTAGAAATGTTCCTTAGTTGGAGACACATAATAAAGGTGTGATGCTGATTATGCCCCATTGAATCTTAGAGAGACAAATGATATGCACTTGTCATTGGAGCTTATTGTATGGTCTGGAAAAAGGAGAATTCTTTGTTCATCTCAATAGCAGATGATAAGCATTCAATTGGATAAATGGATCTCCTTAGGTATTTAACTGAGAGTGGTGTCCCTTTCCTTTTCCTGGATAAATATGAGTAGCCTGGTCATCAGAACTTGGTAATTTTTATAACGCTAAGATGATGTTATTCTTGGATATGCTGCATTCTTGCTATATCTGGTTGCTCGCTATCTGTTTGAGGAAGAAAAATAGGTTACGTCATCAGCTGCTGCAAATTTAAGCCTGTTTCTGTTCATCACTCTATTAGGGCACCTACCCTTTTTGGGGCACCAAGGGATGAGACGCTGAGAATGGGGCATGCAGAAACTTGCAGTGAACTTAAGAACATTTTTGCTGCTCTTGTCAAACAGTCTAAGCCTCCAGAACCCTCTCTGGAGGCTCTTGACCTTGAACGTGATGGTGATGGTTCAGTATTTCCTGAGGCTTCTCAGGCGCGCGATGTTCTCTCCAATGGTCATGATTTGACAAAGGCTATTGATATTGCTGAACCTGATGGTCTGCTGGCTCCTGAAGCTAATAGAGAAGCAGATACTCATCTTGGAAACAATGAGCAGCGGAATCGAGTGGCTGAACTTGGAGAAAGTGATATTTTCCTGCCAGAACCTGCAAAAGAACTACAGGCTCTCTCTGGAAGTGATGAGCAATCAAAGCCAGTGATTGACCAAGCAAATGAGAACATGGTCATTGCCAAGGCCGTTGACCCACCACATGGGAACATGGTCATTGCCGAGGCCATTGACCAACCGCGTGAGAACATCGTCATGACTGAGGCTGCTAAAGGAGCAGAAACACCATCAAACAGTCGTGAACAAATGAAGCCAGTTGCTGAACTTTTGCACGATAATTTAGTTGTTGCTGAAGTTTCCAAAGAGAATGATACTGTTTCCAATGGTCTTGAGCGGAAGAAGCCAGTGTTCCGGTTTAAGGTCAAACATTCTGCTGCTTCAAGCCGGGCAGAGGATCCTGATAATGCAATTCTTGAAAAGTCTCAAGATGGGCATGCTGATGCTGATAGAGGTGCAAGCAGTTCTGTCTCTGTTGACGCACCTCAAAAAATTGTTGCTGAGACATTTAGCACAGGCAATCAGAACCTTGAGGATGTGAATTCGAGCCATGATGTGGGGTCTCGGGTAACTGCTAGCATAGGCAGTGCCAAACTTGCAGCTGATGATGTGAAGGAACTGCAGTGCACAGCTGATTCAAGCAAAGTTTATCTGGTATCACCGCCAGGTGATCACATATCTACGAGCATTGTGAAAGATGATCATTTAGAGATGATGAGTAACAAATATGCAAGTTTAAAATCTCTGACTGTGAATGGACCCGGTCCCGAGACCAGTTCTTTGGTCAAAGAGAGGGACAAGAAAAAAGATAAGAAGCAACATAAAGAAAAGAAGCGGAAACGGGATGAGCACAAAGGTCACCGAAATGACCCAGAATACTTGGAGCGGAAGCGTCTAAAGAAGGAGAAGAAGCGGAAGGAAAAGGAGTTGTCAAAGCTCATGAGTGATGAGGCGAAGGCATCCTCGTCAGTTGAATTGCAGAGGAAGAAAGGGATTCCAACAGGGATTAGTAGGGATGAGCAAGCGAGTCAAGTGGAGCACGAGAGAAGTAATTATGATAGTGAAACTAGGTCAGCTGCAACTGGTGGGGAGGGAAAGGCACCTCCGGTGGGTTCGTATAGGAAGAAGGACGATTCCGGATCTGGGGCAAGCATGCAACCGAACCCACCAGGTGAGACGAGTGGAGCAAAGGTGGTAATAAAGCCATTGGATAGTAGTGTAAATGCAACCCAAAGTAGTTCTTCGCATAGACTAAAAATTAAAATAAAGAAACGGACGCTTGAAAAACCATCATGAATGTAATCTAGTGTGAAAATGAAAAAGCTATTTTTTGTACTTTTTCTTCCTCCCGTGTAGTATGGGAGCAGGGCCCTGATTACATGAAGCCCCCACCTGGCTTATATATTCTATTCTCATCCCGTGATTATTGACGATTGTAACTTCGCTTTCCATGCAACATCTTAATTGCTTGGGAAACTATATGTAATTATTGGTCAGTGTCTATTCAATGCTAGATAAGTTTTGCGGGGGCTAGGGCCGCAAGATGGCGCATTAATTCTTCAGCTGATAATGCAGCCAGACATACTACTACACAATAGTACAAATGTTTTCGTATGTATGCATCCAGCCGCTGCATTTGCTCACCCTTTTCAAGTGCAGTACGAACATGTCCATTATTTACTACTAGTTCAAAGGCGCGTGTCACAAGTACATAAAAGGTTGGGGGCCCTGTTTTCATGCTTCAGCTGCTGCTTATCCGCCTTGCCTTTTTGCCCTCCCTCCCTATTCCTTCCTTTCTCGAACTACATTTGGAATGCGGGCAAGGACATAAAACAAAAGCGTGCTGCTGGCTGTGCAGAGAACTCTCCTACGTCCGGGCAAGGTTTCACATTTGCACCAATGTGGCGTGTACCTAACCTTTGATGAGAAGATGGTAAAATTATGGTTATGGTTTCAAAGTTGAACTTTTATTTCTCGCTGTAGAAGTACTTTTTGAAAAAGCTTGAAACTTTTGTGTAACAAAAAGAGAGGGACCAGAAAGAGCTTCCTTTAGTAATTTTTCTCTCTCTCTCTCTTTTTTTTTTTTTGTCCGATACACAAAAAGCGTGGTAAATTGAAGAAAGAGTTTAAGAGGTGGCTGTGGCTTGCGGGACTCTACTTAGTGTAGCAGAAAGATCCAGTAGGATTTCGCCAGGCAAATCAAAGGATCCCCATCCATCCATCCATCCATCATCCATGCATATCATAGGTTGTCTTTCTTTGTCTTTCTTCTTAGTGTTCTTGAATTGCACGCATCAATCAAGACCAAGACCTGAATAAGAGTAGAGATGATGGTCAAAAAGTAACAGCGGATATGTTTCTCCACTGGGTCCCACCTGTTCAACTCTCCTCCTAGGTACAACTTCAATGCTGCTGTCTGTTGGGGCTCATAAATCTGCTTTTGACTTTATCAAAAAATTAAAAAAAAAAAAAAGATTCTTATGAATCCGCAGCAAGCAACTGTACTTCGGTATGAAGCCCGGTTTAATCAGGAACTATTGATGGTCTTTTCCAAAGTTAATTAAGTAGTGGTCGAGAAAAAGAAAAGGAACAAAAAACCCAGCCTAGACGGAAAATTGCAAGTTTGGACACTATGTCGTCATTTTTATTTTTTTTTTCCCCCGGTTACTTAAACATCATACTAATGCTGTTCATGAAACTTATTCAATTTGCAAATTCGTTGCAGGAATTTGTTTGATTGCATGTATTGGACAATTTAACACTACTAACATCACTCGATTAATCAGCTCAGCTGGTATCGGAACTTGTCAAATCATTGAGCTTTTGCATTGTTTGCCAATTTGGCTGGATTGTACATCAGTTTCTCCGCCTCGTGTCCATTTTTTCCTTTCGAGTTGTTACTACTTCGCATGTAACTAAGCTAAATATTTTTTTTTCTTTTTTATCCTGTCTTGTAATTTCAGCAGAGGAGACCAGGAGAACGCCAGTTTGCCAAATTTCACTCATGGTCATGATCATCGTTAGACCCCTCCAGCCAAAGAAGAAAATCATTTCAAATTGTTTGACCGTTCAGACAAATGTATTCTTCTTGCAGCTAAAAGGCTCAATATAAAATGAAGGAAAATTGTTGGAATATACAACTTCTCTGTAGATTTTCTAGCACTAGGATAAATAAAATAGTTATTGAATAAATCTAATTATTAGGACTTGTTCTACATTTTTAGTATTTGGTTATAAAATGAAGGGAAAATGTTGGAATATGCAACTTTTCTGTAGATTTTTCTAGATTTTCTAGCACTGGGATAAAAAATATAGCTGTTGAATAAATCTAATTATTAGGATTTGTTTCACATTTTTAGTATTTGGTTATTTCTAGTTTATTAGAAATTTAAGAATTTTGTTATGATAGTTCGGGAGATTTGTTAGCGCAAGATTGTGTTGAATTGTTAACAAGTATTTTTTTGGTTAAGATTTGTTGGGAGATATTTATGGTTGATTTGTTATTCTACCTCTATAAAAGGGGAAATTGATAAGTGAAAAGAAAGCAATTTTTTTGTAACACTAACTTAGGTGTTGTTTCTTAGTTTATACCCTAAAATCCAATAAAGTGGTATACACAACCTATATTTTAAAGGCATGTGTTGTTTTTTGAGAGAATTAAAAGCATGTGTTGTTTTTTGAGAGATAGTGCATTCGGTGAGATTCTTTTATCAATTCAAAGCCATAAAATAGTAGAGATCTTTTTGTCAAATGCTTCAATTTTTAGTGGTGAAACTTAGCAAATTTAGACCATTAAATTTTGAACTTATTTGGTAGTCAATGATCTATGCATTATGGTGGAGACAAATTTTGTTTCATCACTAATTGAAGAACCAATGGGTAGATAAATTAGGGAACATAGAGTTGCAATTAGACAAAGATCCAAGGCCACTATCCACATATCATTTTCTGATGACTTGTGATTTGATTAAGAGTAAACTATTCTCAATTAAAATGAAAAGAGAAAGTTTCACTACTAATTGGTCGGATTTTGACAATTCTAAAGTGGAACATGAAGAAATCAAGAATTCAAATACATATAAAATTTAGGAGAAGATTATTGATAAACCAATCGAAGGAGCTTATACTCATGAAAAATCCAAGGATGATGGTGATGACAAAATTTGTGAATAACCATACAAAAGTTTTAGGGTTTGTCTTATATATTTCATAACAAGCATTGAGGGTGTTCCACTTTGAACCTATAAGAAACGTAATTTAGATACATTAAAAAAGTCATCTTTTATTTGGAATTTGGCATAAGAAGCCAAAAAAAAGTGATTTTTTGCAGGACTAATCCTCATCTTACATAAAAAGCTAAAAGAATAAATTCATTGCAATGCTAATCATCAGTTCCAAAAGTTCTTATAGTCCAAAACAAGGTTCATATATTTCACAAGATAATTCAAAATGTGCAACAAAAGTAGCAAGGAGAAGTGTTGAAATATATAATTTCTCTGCAGATTTTTCTAGATTTTCTAGCACTAGGATAAATAAAATAGTTATTGAATAAATCTAATTATTAGGATTTTTAGTATTTGGTTATTTCCAGTTTGTTAGAAATTTCAAAATTTTGTTAAGATTGTTCAGAAGATTTGGTAGTAAAAGATTATGTTGAGTTATTAACAATTATTTTTTGGTTAAAATTTGTTAGAAGATATTTATCGTTGGTTTGTTATTCTATCTCTGTAAAAGCGAAAATTGATGAATGAAAAGTAAAACATTTTTTTTATAACGCTAACTAAGGTATTGTTTCTTAATTTATGCCTTAAAAACCAACAAAAATTAAAAGGTGTTCAACCTTGCTCGGTAAAAGCTTGGAATAAAATATTGCTCATCGACCTCTTCTCATTGCATACCTTCTTGCCTCCCCCTTTTTCCCTTTCCTAGCGTTATCATAACAATGATTTGCATACAATGATGACCAGGGTTTGTTCTTAAATCTCAACCGTGTGAATCCAAGGCCCTTAATTACCGGACTATTAATACCCCCGGGCCTGAACATTTCCGTACAGAAGTGAGAAGCCAATGATGAACAACCTACGGTCCTAGACCGAGATGTGCAACTTGATCACGCAATTATACACATACATAATATCTCTCCTTTTTCTTGGGAAAAAAAAGCAGAAGAAGTACTGTATCCCTTTCTACACATCCCAAAAGCCACAAAAGTACAAGGGGAATAAAAGGAAAATAATCGGGATACTTCAATCTTAGGTTGCCTCCTGTCCAAGTGTCCCAGCTAGTATTCACAAAAACCCTCCCATAAGAATTTCTTGATCCAGTTTTTATTTTCTTCTCTCATTTTCTGAATTTTTTGATGTAAAGACAAGAAGAGAAGCTAGAGCTGTGCTGTGGTCGTAGCAGGCGGCATGTTAAGGAACAGTTGCACCATGCTAGCTGCTGCATTCATTGCTAAAATCTTCCTTTTGGGGATTTGTCGCTTTTCACTTCTCCCTTGATTACGCCCTGCACGGGATTTTTTTATTCCTTTGCCAGAATTCCATTTAAATACTCTTTGAGTCTTCTTCCCACGATCAACACTTGTTCTTTCAGACACTGAATTCATTCAATCAGTCATCATTTCTTCCTTGTGCTCTCTCTATCTTTGTTTCTTGAGGAGGAAAACGGCTGCGGGAATGGATGGATTCCAATAAATGGTGCAGAATAAGAGGTCTGGAATTTGTCTAGCTCCTTTATTCTCCAACGCATTATATATTAGATATAGCAGTTCTTTTTTCAGTTCTTACGGCCATTTTGACATGCCTCGATTTTTGTTTTTTGCAATTTCTCACTTGATTTCTGATAAAAATGCTTTAAATAAAATGTCTAATCTATATAGAAGGTTTTAACTTATTTATAGAAGGTTTTTATCTCTTTCTTTAAAAAAATTTAATGTCACTAGATGATTAGGTTATGCTTTTTTCATATTGTTTCCCAGTACGTTGCTTCGTCCACTTTTCTCAAAAGAAACTTTTTCCCCATTTTCCAGTGCATCAGAAATATATCTATACGGCTAATCCTAGTTGGTGCACTTCTGCCATAAGTCTAACCGCCAACTGAGTTAGGAATTTTGGGCTTATTAACCTTTTTCAGAGAGTTGATCATAGACCAGACTCGAAGTGCAGCTAGTGCCCCAGCTGGACTAATGTCATATTATGTGTGATAGAGCAGGCTGAATTTACAAGAGTAAGGTAACCTGATCCTGCTCCCTTTTCTAGCGTCTCTTCCTATTCCACTTTAAAGACTCTGCACCTTATCTCCCTTTATGTTACAAAAGCAATATATATGGAGGAGTGTTTTTACTTAGTATATCTAAAGATAATATCATGTCACTAGTCATTTTTATGTCTATAGAGCGAGTGACCACTTGTAGCAATGCAGCTGCTCATCAATGCTTAGTTTTCTTTTTCTTGTGTTGATTTGAAAATCACTCTAATGCCTATCAAGAAGGACAAAACCAACATTTGAAGAAAAACCAAGACACGGACTAGAGCGAAACTATTCTGATAGAAGAACAGCTTAAATCCATATATAGTAAGTTGATACCTGAAAATTTTTACGAGACCAAATACTCTACTTCTTTTTTTTTTTTTCTGTTCAAGTTTTAAAGGTTTTAAGTTTCCTGATAAACTGCTGAAAAAGGCACTAACGCATACTTGCTGCTCAGTTGGAATAGGCAATATTTGCTTTCGGCTCTGGTCTATTCTTTTGAACTTGAAAGATTGAAGAAGAACGAATTCATTCTTTCTGGTCTCTGATGGCGTTGACTATGTACACGAGTCTTACCATACTGAACATCTCCACGAATTTGCATTCTTTTATTGCAAAAAAAAAAGGGAAAAACCAATCAAATCTTTGGTGTATAGCGAGGGAAAAAACTTTTCAGCACGAAATCTTCCACAGTAGGGAATTGATGGGTATACTGTTAGAAATTTTTTTTAAAAAAAAAAAAAAAAACAAGGGTTGCGGTCCAGCCAACTTGCCCTTGACAACCCAGAAACCCGAAGAGTAGAAATCACCAAAACCAATTTAAATATCCAAGCAGAATAGAGAAAGGAACTTCTGGGTCACTAAGAAATTTAGATACAGATTCAGCAATAGCCTGAATAGTGTGCTTATATATGGGACCATGCCTAGATTTGTTCCCTCTGCACAAAAGTATATATAGCTTTTGTGTGCTTATGTATATATATAGCTTGTTTTCCTGAATATCTTTGGCTATCTATTCCACTGCCTAAATATAGCTAGGAATTCTAGTAGTACTATTTGCGTTGCTTATCTCGTTATGGCTATTTATTCATACTGCAGAAAGACAGAAAGAAAGAAGAGAAACCTGCGCACTGATTATTTTAGTTGATTTTGTCAGTTTAGTACTCTGCTCGGAATTTGAAGATGTTAGTATGCAATTCGGTATCTTCTTGGTGCATCTTTTCCGGTCCCTTTTTTTTTTTTTTTTATGAAATTTTCAGGTTAGGTTGAGGTAGAAGATAGATAACAAGTACTAGTATTCGATAGGTGTGCCTGTACAGCCTAGGCATAATTCCACGATTTGGCTACCCTCTAGTCCTTTTCAACCCTGATGAAACAAATATATCTAGACAGCTGTTTGTGATATTTTGAGCTTTCAGGTGGAAGAATGGATTATAATTAGTAGGGATAATTTCAGAAACCTCCCTTGAGGTCTCTCTAACAATCTCAGGAAGCTCCCCTTAGGTTTCAAAAATTACACTCACCTCCCTTGCTTTCACTATTTATGCTTCAAAATAGGCTCAATAGGTTACCAATTCTTTCAAATATCCTAAACTGCCCTTCTTGTCAAAAAGATAAAAAGGAAAAATAAAAAGAGCTTTGTCGATTCTTTTCTTCCAACACCAAAGCCAACAAACACTTTCTACCAAAAATAAAATTTTGGAAAAAAAATTCAACTATGATGATTGCCTTCTTCGAAGCAACGCCGCCACAAAAGCCAAGAAAACACCCCAATTTAAATCAAAATAAACTCCAATAATTCTAGCACTGAAAACACTACAAACCTAATTTTTGTCCGGTAGTCCCAACCCGACATTTACTACACAAGTCAATTAAATCCGTCACTTGGTGCTAAAGTAGATAAAACTTGACCTTCAATTTTACCCAAAACAAACACTACATCAACAATCAATGGCGCAGCTCTTTCGTTTTTCTCTCTTTACAGCCTCCTTTTTTTTTAACCACCTATTTCTAAAGCCCATCCATCCCTCAAATTCTTGACTTTTGACATCACTAAGTTTTATCACCCATAATCAGCCAATATTGGATAAAATAAATAGACAGAAAAATCAAACCCATTACACTTAGAATTAAAAGGACAAAAAGGATGAATCTAATCAGATTTGCAAAAAAAGAGGTGAGAATAGAGATGAAAAAAAAAGAAGAATAAGAAAAAGGAAAGGAGGAGGATAAATACGGGTACACGATGATAAATAGAATTTGGTCTTGAATTGGAGGAAAAATATTAGGTAGAGATGAATAGGTGGCATGAATTTAGCAAAAAAAGAAATGGAAGAAAGAGTAAGGTAGAAAGGAGGAAGTGTGAGGGAGAGAGAAAGATAGAATAAGTCAATTTTGATTTTTCTTGGAGTTTCTGAAATTTTCAAAATAAAAATGTCATTAAGTATCCTATATAGGGGTAGAAGAGTACTTTTGCAGCAATAGGGGAGGTATATGTAATTTTGAAATATTAAGGGGAGCTTTGTGAAATTATTAGAAATCTCATGGAGGTTTCTAAAATTATCCCTAATTAGTATACATATGTATCTTCTTCTTCTTCTTTTTTTCCGAAGAGTCAGACAATTAACCCCCCACAGCATAGTACTTTGATAATTAGACAATTTTTATGCTTTAGGAGTTACCAAAAGTTGGAGATTACCATGAAGAGGGACTGAAATTCAACACTCCATTAGACAATTATATACTTTGATATTTCATGCTTTAGGAGTTACCAAAAGTTGGAGATTACTATGAAGAGGGACTGAAATTCAACACTCCATGAGACAGCCATACATAGGTATTCCCTCTTTCTTTTACCTTTTCTATTTTCCAGTTATGCAAGCATTTTGATAAAAAATTCGACCAGTGATTATTTTAGTTACAGCATATTTTGTAAAGAAACTACTATTTTGACAGATACATACATGCACCAGTTCTTCAGATAAATTATAATTTTTTTTTAAAAAAAAATCAACATGGTGCTGGGTATATGACTTCCTTACATGTTTTATGAACTTTATTTTATTGGTGTTTTCTTCTTCATAACGAAGAATTTGTTGTGAAACAACTTTGGTTTAGAATATTTTATATTAAACTGTAAGTAGATGTCAAGTTTGAATCATTATGCCAAAGAAATAGAAAAAAATTAATTCACGATTTTTTTATTTTCAAAATTACGCTTGAAAAACAAAATTTACTGTCAATTATATGTTGCACCCCCATGTAAGAATCCTGACTCCGCCACTGCATACCAGCCTGCGGTCATGAACAAGGCTGAATTGCGGTCCTGGTTCTCTATATTTGACATGCTTTAATGTCAATGCCTTTGGTCTCTTCTATTTATGGTTGCTACAGATTTGTGCCAAGCCTGAACGTTAACAAATATGGTCCGATCTCTTATGTTCATGCAACTTCGATCGTTTGGAGTTTGTAGAAAAAGTCCCCAACTAGTGACATTTCAGAAACCAAAATCGCAAGATGTACAAATGAAACCTCAAACCATAAGGATGATCACTTTACCCCTATAAAGTATAGTCTTATTATCAATTAATGTTATTTTTTAGGTAATTTATTTCATCATTAAACCAACTTAGCGAGTTAATAAACTTTAGAAGAAAGTACCCCTCTTTTTGTATAATAAAAATAATAAAAAATTTAGAGTAACTCTTTTCTTTTTTAATATCAAGAAAAAAGTTAGAACATTAATTTCTTTCTTCTTGGCAATCTTATTAATATTGAAAAAAATAAAAAGGTAGGGATGGAGAAAGAGAGAGAGTTCAATTTTTTTTAAAAAAATATAGATACGATATTTTTATTATTTTAAAATTACGTTACTTTTCTATTTACCATCTAATTCCAATCCTAATTCTGACGACTTTAAAATAATACGATAATATTATTTTTTTTCTTATTTTCTTTCTTTGCAAAATCTATTTTTTTTCCTTCTCTCCTATCTCTTTTTCTTTTTCTAGTATTAATAAGTATGAAAAAAGAAATTTGAAAAAAATTCTTTTATTTTTATGTTTTTTTTGAACTGTTGGAGTGAATAAAAAAGAAGAATAACTATTTCTAATTTTTTTATATTTAATTATATATCAAAAAAGGGTATATACATTTCAAATTTTTTGAACATACTGGTTAGCTTAACAATTAGATAAAACACCTAAAAAATAATGTTAGAAAGTAAAACAATTGTACCACCATAATTTAAAGGGATAAAGCGATAATAGCAATGTAGTATTGCTATAAAATAAAAGAGTCTTTTATCCAAAATTTGTTAACATACTGAGTTGAATTACCTATGTGAATGAAGTGATTAAAAGATAGTTTTAGGGAATAAATTGATAGTAGTGATATAGTTTAAAAGGGTAAAATGATAATAATCCTTAATTTTTTATACACAATTACCATTGAATGCATGATAACTCATCTAAAAGGTAAATAGACACATACTTCAAGTATTAAATTTTAGGAAAGGTAAAATTAATTAGACAAAGTATATAAATACAAGGAAAAATAACAATTGTTAGTGTATATATATGTGTGTGTATATATATATATATACATGGTAGATTAGGTGTAATTCAATTTTATTAATTGGATTGGACACCCGTTAATATATAAATGTATATGTATATGTATATGTGTACACACATATGTATATATATATATATACACATATATATTGAGAATATTCAGTTACAGTAGTCGTGCACTAGAATAGTTGATGCAGCAACGGGATGATGCATTGAGATGTTGTTCAGCAAAATATTGGCTGCTATGCTTTTCCATTTTAGCCCTTTGCTATATTACGTTCTCCTGTAGTTCTACGAGATTAGACATGCCATTTCATTATCTTTCCTCCAGCCGAATAGACTCACCCATTCTATTTTGATAGTTCCATTTTTCTTTTTCATCTATTTCAAATTATAGTTCATATTTTAATTGAAAATATAGTTAGTTTTTAACTTCTCTAAAATATCTTTATTTAATATACTTTTCTATTAGTAACCTATCTTATTCAATAATTGCTTTAATTCATACCTTGAATGGTGCAACTTTTTACCAGTATTGTTATTGCAATTGATGTAAAGGTATAATAATTAGTCATACTCCTAATATTAATGTAAAAACATTTTAGAAAAATATTAGATTAAATTTATTCTTTCAATAAATTTAACTAATTTTTATTAAATAGTGTAAAAAAATCAAAACTATCAAAGTAGAATGGAGAGAGTATAAAATATGATAAAGATTAAAGCTTTTTTTTTTTTAAATCAAGCGGTAGTGCCTATACTAAAGGATAGGAATATGGAACTGAGCAATATAAAGCATTAGAGAGAGACACACCTAAAATACAGGGATAGATCATACATCAGCACACTTTTGGAATTTTTCAAGTGTAAGATGCGGAATTTAAAAATGCAATCTATAGTACAGGGACACTCATGGTGGCTAGTTTGACTTTGACAGGTTGGTTACTTAATAATCTAACTTAGGGTTAATTTCACATACCTCCCCTGAGGTTTTTGATAATTACAGAAAGCTTTCCTCAAGTTTTAAAAATTACACCTACATTCCTTATTTTCACTATTTAAGTAACATTCTAGGCCCAAAAAACTATACTTTTTTCTCAAAATTTCTATAATGCCTTTGAGTTACAATTCACAACAAAAATGTAAAGTAAAAAAAGGGTTCACAGTCTCTACTTCAGTTATCTTTACTTGTTATTACTATTACCTACCCATCAACATTCAAATCACTATTAAATAAACACTTATTTTTGTTCTAATTGGCCTTTTTTATCTAAATTTCTAATTCAGACTATTGTATCAATTATAAATGCTATATCAGATACTCAAAAACTTACCTACAATCTCATATCAATATCAGATTTTACTTAATATACAACACTATTCATCAATATCCCTAAATTTCAATTTCATTGCTGCCACCTTTTTAATACAAAATAATCTAAACTATCACTACTAATATCAATATCCAATATACTCCATTGGCACATATTTCAAAATTAATCAAATTCTCTCTATAAGAACAACATCAATAATTGTAAATAAAAAATAGAAACACAATATAGTTATAAATATATACCAAGAACACTTTTGTTTCATGACAACCATAATAATATAATCTATATTTAGATCCTATTCCACTTCCTATTCTTAATTTTTATTTTTTATCATTGTCACTATCTTCATCTCTATCTAATTTGATAATGAAATTAGCACTCAATTTGTCATTTGACAATTTCAATTTGGTAATGCTTATGAAAAATTGGAAACAAAAATGGGCGCAAGGAAACTATTTAATAATAATAAAAAATCAAGAATTGAGAATAGATATCAAGATATGTAAGTATTGGCAGTTTGGTGCGTATGGTAATTTTTTTAATAGCAATAGTACACATTTGGTTGAGACTAATAAATAAATGAGTTTGAAAGGAAAATAGATATAGAAGGAAGATAATAGATAATTAAATGGAAAAAACTGTAGTTTGAATTATTGGTTAATAATAGATGAGAGAGTTTTAATGGTTGATAGAGTTTTTCAATGAGTTGACAATTAATGAAAGGCATTGTTGTTTTTTTATCACACCAAAAGAAGCCTTTGTAATTATGTAAATTTCAAGGAAACTGAATGAAATTGTTGAAAATCTCAGGGGAGGTTTCTGAAATTATCCCTACAACTTAAGGTTGGAAAAATGAAAACAAAAATAATCCTTGTTAACTCCATTTAATGAACAACATAATTAAAGTTAACCTATGGGGTCAGCCCAATAGTAAAAGTAGTGCTGGGCAAAAATACTCAGTAACTCAAAAATCTACCATATTTGATCAAAAAATTAGGATATTTGATTCGTATTATTTGATCAGGTTTAAAGAAGGTTGGTTACCCGCTTAAATGCGCGGTGGGTTAAGGTCACCTAATTAAAAATCCGTGGATACCTGATCCACCCTACATATATATATATATATATATATATATTTTTATTTTTATACATATATTATAAAATAATATTTTTAGAGCTAAATAAATAATTTTATTGAACAAATTGTATTACAAATATAAGAGATCATAGTTTGTTTACAAGATTTATTTGTAGAGGTCATGATCTTATTTTTTTAGAAAAAAATTTAATTAATGTGAAATATATATTTAAGAAAAAGGTACTATTTATTTCAAATTTTCATTGATTTTGAATTCTTTTAATTTTTTTCCTTTTTCTTGTATTCTTTTCGCATGTATATTTCTTGGTGGGAGATTTTTTTGACAAAAAATCTTTATCAAATCTTAGATGAATATGTAATATATAAAATTAAATTAGTATAAATTATTTTTTAAAAAAATTGAATGATAAGTGGGACGGAGCGGATACCTATTGATTCGACCTTACTTATTCTATTGATATGCAAGGCGAGTATGGGTTAAAAAATGGCTGACCTGTAAGGTACAGATCGAGTCAGTCCAATGGTGCACTGAGCGGGTATCTGATCCGTACCCCCTCCCCCTAAATAAGAGAGTGGCTCTTAGAATTTTCTTGCTGTTAGATTCAAAGTTTGAATCCTATACAACTGTGGGTGGAAAGATTAAAAAAGAATTGTTAAAGTCGTTTGTGAAACCAAAAGTTAAGGCTTGGGAAGGAAGATTTGTAAAAATGTGCATTTAAGAATGTGTCCTTATATATTATAAACACTTTAGGAGCAAACTCTAATATTTACATAGATAATTTTAAAGTTGTAAAGGAGATCTTGATGGATTTATAAAATTTTTGGTGGAGGATTAGGGGTCAAAATCTGATTTTTATAATGATATAAGTGAAAAGTTCAATTATTTTAAAGGGCTACAAAAGGATTTCTGAAATCTTGGGGCTGCCCTCTTCTCACCCCCCCCCCCCTAGGGTAAAGTTAGGACTTCAGGGGCTCACGTCTTAAAAAAAAAGGAAAAAACTTAAAGCTGGTCAATTTGAGTGGATGTGATATTTTGGTGTTTATCCATAGAAGTTGCAGGATTCAAAATTACAACTGAAAATTCAATTAATAATTGCACGTTATTGATTACGACAATAACGCATCGCATTTTTTGTGCGTTAGGTTAAGGTACGCAAACCTCGTATAGTTTATTACACTTTAAACATTTGAGATTTTAAAAACGAAATTAAGATAAACTGAAATATGAATTTTCAAAATGTGGTAAATGGCTGATGGGACATACAAAAAATTTTCGATTAATATTTTATTGAAACATCTAGGTCGTCATAGCATAAATCTTCTTGTTATAGGAGTCCCTAAAATAAACCAGTTTGAATCAATTGTTTATTGGGAAATTAAAGGAGGCAATGCATCTTGTTGTCCTCTTTTTGAAACTTTTGTTCACTGTAGAAGATGCTGTACCTTCTTCTTGGGGGAACACAAAGGGTGCTGCGCCATGAGGGGCCTTTTTTTTTGTCTTTCTCACGTCTGGCAGCAGCAAAAACCTAGGATTACCACTACCATGAAAACCTGGATTAGAAATTCCATATCCCAACTTTGAATTTAGCATTTTCTTTCTTTGTACTGTGTTTCCAATAAAAAAAAAACCGTATTTTCTACTAACAGTTATCCTAATCGGAAAAAATGGTATGTCATAAGATCCTTCATTGGCTTCATCATCTTCATCATCTTAATTACTGCACAAATCCTGTGCATGGGATACTGTTGTTGCATTTCTGGAAATTAATAGATGGAATCCTCGAATTTTTCTTAAATTTGGAAACCAAAATGCACAGCCTTGAGCTGAAGTACCTAATTCCATACGTTAAAAGGGAAACAAAAGTACCTATTTAAATGATCAATGATATCTGCAGCAAAACTAGGTCAATGAAATCTGCAGCAAAACTGGTGGCCCCTTACCAATGGAAATAGAAATACCAAATTTGGCCCAGATCTTCGCTTATTTCATCTGTTTCTCTATTAGGTCGTTCAAAGCCCACACCTTCTTTTCTTTTCTTTTATTTATTTATTTTTTTTGGTTATAACAATTTCTATGGTGCTCTTCAGAATCTGGCTAACCCGACTTTCTGGAAAAAAAAAAAAAAAAAAAAACTTTGGCGTCGAATCTGGGTATAAGATTAAGGATGTTAAACCAAAAAATAAGATTGATCAAATAGCAAAATCCAAGTGATGGTTATATTCGGATCTGAAAATGTTTAGGGAAACAAAAAGCTCCTTGCCATGAACGTGCGGGCTAGTGGGATGGAAGCAATTTTACGTGCCGGTTGCGCCGGAATCTGAAAACCCTTTTCTTTTGCTATTCTGCTCTTACCTTATTGGCTGTTCTTGCTATTACTTGATGGAGATATGATGACAGATCAACTTCTCCTTCCATCTCTCGAAGGGTTTTTCTAGGTTGCTAAAAAGAAATAGCCAAAGGAAGAAAGAAAGTGCAGATCCTTTCTTACCGGGAAGTATATATCAGTATCAGGTAGGGAATAGGATTAAACATTTTTGGCTTTAGGAATATATATATATACACCATACTAAGATTCCTCCCTGTTGAAGAAGGAGGGTTGTTCGATCTGGGAATCTGGAGCTGCTTCTCCAAACTGTCTCTCTATCTCTTTTTCTCTCTCAAACATACACACGTGTCTCTCACGGGCAGGGAACAGAAGCATCTTATCCTCTTCATGTTTTAAGGTTCTTGATTTTTTTTTTTTTTTTTATTCTTTTGGGTTCTTCTTTTAAGCAACTAATCAAGACAGTTTTAGCGCTCTGGTAGGTCATGCTTGAAATTCAAGCCGCAAAGAAAAGAATTACATAGAAAAATTATACAGACCTTCTGGATAGAAGATAAGAGAAGTTGATTTTGTCCTTCCAAAAAAAGAAAGAGGAAATGATCTACATCTCCCAGAGGATTCCAGACACGTTAGTACTTAGAATGACGGAACAGAAACCTAGATGGATGGACAAAGAATAGGTCAAAAACCCTAAATTTGGACCCCTTTATTTTTGTGGTTGTTTAGGGAGGGGGACCAATAGGCATGAGATGTAACACATGGGGGACGAAAAGCTGGTTCCAGGCAAACATTAGTGGTTTTTCATCATGATGAACAAGTAGTACTGATGCTAGAAAGTAGAAATGACCAGTTAGGTTGGATGCTGTATAGCTTGATACAGTTGTAATTAATATGGTTGGAAAGAATGCTAATTCTTTCAACTCCAGTACAAGACTTTTGTTGATTAATTAAATTTTAATCCCAGATTAAACTCCAAAAGTCGGCAACTCTTGAAGCCAACCAGGGACTTAACTATCCAATCCAACCCCTTCCCAGGGAAAGAATGCTAATTCACGACTGCATAATATGCCATCCATCTGTTTTAGTCATGAGATCCTGGACAGAGTTTTTTCTTCATTTTGTCCTCCAATGTCCAGCTCTTTTTGCTTTGGAGGTTAACGAAAAGCGCTATTGCCTTTTAGTATTTTTGTCTAATAAACGGTTTGATTCTCAGTTACCCAAGGCTTTTCTTCCAATTCATGAAATGCAATAAATATAGTAGCATAATTTTGTGTGTATGTTTGCTTTTTCTACTCATGAAGCTGCGGTGATTTTCATCCACCAGAACATATTTTTTATGCACCTAGCTGCCCCTCAACTCAAAAGACGACTTGTTTCCTCCCTCATCAGAATATTGCTTCATCAGTTTTCTCTGGAACTAGTCTTCTTAATCAAGCTTTTCAGAACTATTCCTCTAATTCCACCGTGATAGCTGTCTTAAGTGTGATCTTCAGTTGATTCGAGCTAATAATATATAGTTTGAAAAAAATTTATAGTAACGACGCTCTTACATACTATAATACCACATACTAAGCATCTTCGTCTTGTAATCTACAGAATATTAGATACAAAGTCTGCATGATGAAATCCCAAGTTAGAAATGTGTGACATCAATTTAAACCAAGCCAGAAAATTTCCCTCCAGCCAAAGGCTACAACAAATAGTTACATTTAACGGAACTCTTCTACATCTTTAGGAGCAAACAAACTTTTACAGCAATATACCTTAAGAAGAAGAATCTGTTATCCTCCAGTACTCTCTCCAGTCTCCACTTTTAGAGAGAGCAAAAGATTCTGTTATCCTCCAGTACTCTCTGTTTCACAATGCTATACTACTCCTTTATGTGTGCCCTTATCACAGCAATCAATAATAATGTTCTTGTAACAGCCAACCTAACAGATATATAACTATATATATATAGACAGCAAGTGAAGGAATGAGTGCAAGAGGCTAGTTTTTAGTTTTTTCCAAGTGCTGGATATAAGTAATGGAAGTTTCAACTGCCTTTTGGTAACACTAAATCTAGGTTAGGTTTGTGCCTCCATATTTTGTTTGCTAACACTACATCTATAGGTTTATGCCTCCCATCCCTTTCAAGAACTACTCTTGGAACATCCAGACTACTACTCTTTGGTTTTGGGCTGCTAATGGTCCCCAGTCACTGATCAAACGTGGGCCAGGCAAAATGTCCAGTGGTGCGAGTTGAAACCCTCTATACAGGACAAAGCATGAAAAGATATCAGCTTTCATGATGGAAACCCATCCTGGTTCATGAATTTTACTAGCTAGGTTCCACAGGGAAACCCCAAAAAAAATAAAAAAAAAGATATCCCCTTTAGTTACTGTGTTCCTTTTTCAATTCGTACAAAGCAGAAGTTCACGGTCAAGAAGCAAAGGATCTATCTAATCTCCTCCTGATTTTTATTGCGCTTATGCCTAATTTAAAAGCGGCTTTACTCTAGATAATTGACTAGTATTAAGCGGGTAGACAGGGACAAAGTCTCAAAAGCAGCCACTAATCACCAATAGAAAAGCAACAACAGCAAAAGTTTCTGATCAACTAAAAATGAAAAACTATACAACTACTACTTCAAGTGAAAAATATTCAGGTCAAATCCCCAAACTAAACAAGTTGAGTATAAAAAAAAAAAAAAATTTCTTTTTTTTTTTTGGTTCAACTAACATCCCTTCAACCTGCAACAACAGCCATGACACGATATCACTTTCAACTTACATGGCCACTCCTTGTGCACAAAAAGTTTCTGATTGCGAGTTCTCCAAGTAAAGCACTCATCGATTCCATTGGAGTGTGTTTGGATTGAGATAGTTTGAAAAAAAATAATTTGCTTCACAAATCCCAATCACCTTTATATCTTTCCAATCATCTTTTTATCTCACATACATCATATCACAAAAAGTGCTACAGTAATTATCTCAAATAAAACATCCAAATAAACTCTTATCCAATTGATGATTTTGCCATCATCGATGAAGCAAATAAATAGATTAACAAACAATTATTAAAGGCAAAATTGCATGTCCGTTGATAGCTAAACCAGCTTCATTTTTAGATTCTACCCGATTCAGAAAACTAGCGTGTTTGGATAGGAGATTATTTGAAAAAATGACTATAGCATTTTTTGGTAATATGATATATGTGAGATAAAAAAAATAATTATGAAGATAAAAAGGTGTGTTTGTAATACAAGCAAATAATTTAGACCCAAACAATGACTGTCCAAACACTGTTTGCTATATAGGTCATATTAATTTTCCCTCTTTTTCATCCTGTCTCGACTTCAATGAATTTCTTAGTTTACATTTTCTTGTATCATCAATTGTAGGTTATCTATAGGATCATTGATCAAATTCATCCAAACTATGCTCTTGATAATGAAGAGGAATGGTGCTTTCTCTTTCATGGAATCATGTATTGCCTTCACATCAATCAGGTAGTCCCTCTTTATCCTTCTTGGGTCATTTCACTAAGAAAATGTGATCAAAGGTCTCATTTTTTCCAAATTAAAAAAGATTCTCTTCTTTTGGAATAGCTAATAGATGTGACTTCCAACCTCTGAGGATTCAATTCTCGAGCGTGGCCTCGTCTTGAATTATCAATGAGTCAGATAAGAAGTTCATCGAATCTCAGCCTCATAATACATATATATATATATATATATATATGTATAAGAATAATTAGGATATATATATAGTTGGTAATTTTTTCATCTGATCAAATTATGTGATTCTGGTGGGACTTAATCTGTCCACTTGAATATTCAGTCATAAAAATGAAACTAGCAATGCCAGTCATATAATATGTGGAGGGCCAATCAGAACTGCTTACCAAAAATCTTTAATGAGCTCAAAGTGGAAAATCTTATCTATACAAACATATTCTGATCTTAATGCGTGATCCATCAAAGATTACCGGCTTTTATATGAATCCAATTAGCTGATTCTTCTAGATGTCTAAGTCATTGCCATATCACAACAAATAAAAAATAAAAAAAAAACGAAAAAGGGCTCCCCTAAAAAACCAAGAATATCATTTAGGTAATCAAGTGATAATTACTTGAAGAATATTTGATTCAGATAATGGCTTGTTTGGATCAGGTTCAAGGATAATGAAGTTATGATGAGTTAAGATCCAAATTGAGGACATGTTGGTTGTGTTTTCCATTGCATTTTTGCGCATGTTCATGAAAAGATAAGTTCGCCTTTTGCTTACTCATAAATCATAATTTTACAAGAAAGAATGCAAGCCACACTTTTGAAGTCGAGACGAAGTTCAGAAGTGGCCACACAACCTTTCTCTGTCAAGTGTTCTGGGACATTATCCATATAGTTGTGTGTCGTGTTATCTCTGAAAAGATAAAAATAAAATGTATGCAATCAAGGCCGATGCTAGCTGAGTAACTAGTACCATCATTAAATTAATTATAAATTGGCAAAGGTTGTACGTGTCGACATACATAAAAAGAGGGGTTAATTCCATAAGGGTATCTTTTAACTATACCCTAAATCTCACTGTAGTACGTCTCTAAATTTCAAAATGAAATACTTTGGTCCTAAATCATAATAAAATTTGTCATGCTTGAGTTCCTAAAGTATAGAACTTGTCTATTTTAGTCCTTAAAGTAGAAAATTTGCCTGAACTCAATCCCTAAAGTATACCCATTTAGACATAAAATATGTCTCACTTTCTTGATAAATGCCACTTAAGTGACACGAATTTTACAATTTTAGGGCTAAAGTGTCCCATTTTAAAATGTAGGGATAAAGGTGAAAATTTAGGTATAATTGAAGGATACAAAATGAAATTAACCCCATAAAAAAGTTTCATAATAAAAAGATCTAGCTAGGAGAACATCGCTATTCCAAGAAATATATAATTTGTAACCTGCACTTATTATTAACTCTATTTTGCCACACAAATTTCAATTTATTAATCAATCATCTCTTCTTGAGAGAGATGAATTTCCTGATTTTTATTAACTTGTAAACCTAAAACGCTTTCACGGACTCATTTACTTGGATTCACATGTGGTATGTTTTTATCTTTTGCTAATTTTGTTCATGCCATGAAGTTAATTTCCATAATACATTTTGCATACATTTGAGTGTATCAAAATTAACCGTAGGTCAAGGATGTTACATTGAAATTTCAAAACATAAGAGTGCAAGTGAAATTTGTCCATATACTCCATGTACATAGAAAGATGAAGGATTCTACTTTAAAAAAAGAAAAAGAAAAAGAAAAAGAAAGGAGTGGTGCCTAGAACCGTTCATGTTAGCCCATTTTAGTATGACGCCATTATGTTGTGTTCATGGGACAAGTCCTTTCCATTCTGGTGATACGAGGTAATGGAGGGTTTCATTTTATAATGGAATACAAAGAATCCTAAAACCAAGCATTTCAAGAATCATTACTGTGTAGATTATACCTGCGACAATCTATAAGCATAATGTGTGGGGGATATTTTAAGACATTAGTGGAGTCTGTGTAACTACAATGGTCAATTATCTCATCCAAATTGATATCTATACTTATACTATATCTTCCTGTATATGACGCACGAGTCATGGATTTGTTATTAAAAACTTCTGTCATTATTTGTTATTCCTATTTCAGCCTTGCATAATAGAGTAACAACTAACCAAGTCTCATCTTCTATATCCTACATTTAAGTAACCATTGTTACACACAATTTTTTCTCACTTTTAAAGCTACAACTAGAATAAAACCTCTAAAAGTCTACCCATAACTTCTTTTTTGTTAAGTACAAAAACTACAGTCCATCTATAAGCCTAATAAAAATTTCAAATAATCATCAACAAAATAAATATATTTTCCTTTAAGAATTTTTTTAAATATGCACACACATAGTGTATGTCTTTCTTACTAGTCTGTGCAACACATAAAGCCAAAAGAGTGGTAGTTGGTGTACACAATTTTGGTCATTTTTTAAACTTTCAATTTTATCATCACAATTTTGACCCTCATCACCTAATCACATTTTCTCTTTATAACTACTTATAACCACCGTAATCTAACTATCAAATTACTATAATATTATAAGCCAAAGTTCTTTAACAAAAATTTATATCAATTTTATTTATGTAAACAACAAAGTTTTTTGTATAAATTAATTTATTTTAATTATTTCTAAATCACACACACATTAGGTGTACCCTTAACACTAGCATATATAAAATGTAAGCTAGCGTTAGATTGGTGTGAACAATTTTTGTCACTTTTCAAACATTTATTTTTACTCACAAAAAAATTAACTTTTAGCTTAACTACCTAATTATATGTTACGAAAATAACCATAACCAATTTTCATCCTAAGTGCCTAAGTGCACGTGCTAATGTAATGATCTTTAAACGTTATAACTAGAATTGCAAACGAACCGAGTTGCTCGTGAGCGACTCGAGTCAAGCTCGACTCGAGCTCGTTCAATATCGAGCTCGAGTTGAACGAGCTCGAGTTGAACTCAAGTTCAAAATATTAAGCTCGTTGCTCGCGAGCTCGAGTATATATATATATATATATATATATTTTTATTTTAATAGTAAAATTACATATATATCCTTAATATTTTATTATTTATTTAAAAATATTATATTATTTATTTTTTAAAAAATAAAATAATTATTTTGTATTTTTTCGAGCTCGAGCTTTAAATTGTCAGCTCGAGTTCGAGTTTAATAAAACTAAGTCAAGGCTCGGCTTGATTAGGCCAAAACTCAACTTGGACCGGCTCGTTTGCAGCTCTCGTTATAACTACCAAGATAAATATAATCTTATAGAACAATATTTAAAAAATCTAATTTTACTTTAGTCATGAAAAATTATATAAAGTTAATTTGCATAAAAATATTTGGGTAAATATAGAAAAACCCCTTGATGTTAAGCGAACATACAAAAAAAGCCCCATATAATTTCAAAACATACATTTCGATATCTCGTGGTTTGAACTAATTTAAAAAAGTGACAGAAATCGTTTGAATTAACGGGTTTGAAATAAATGCACTTCTTTTGAGAGTATTTGTATTGAAAACAAACAAATTTTTAGTTGATATACCTATTATACTCTTAGAGTTATAATACAGAAAATCCCCCTATGGTTAAGCAAATTTACAAAAAAAGTCTCTTATGATTTCAAATCATACAATTCAGTATCTCATGGTTTGAATTAATGTGAAAAATTGACAAAAATTATTTAAATTAACGTGTTTCAGGTTGCTTGACATAGAAAATAATTTTTTAAATCAAATTTTTAGCTGATATACCTATTAAATCCCTTAGAACTCATAAAATTTTTAAAAACAACCCAAAACTCCAAAATACAACTCTCCTTATTTCTATACATAAAATAAATAAATAAAATTTTCAAATAAAACTCACCTTATTTCTATAAACAAAATAAATAAATAAAAACTTTCAAATATAACTTACCTTATTCCTATGCATAAAATAAATAAATAAAAGCAAAATGTAACCATATGGGGCTTTTCCGTAGGTTGGCTTAACCACAAGGAGTTTTTTCGTAAGTTTGCTTAATAGGATCATTGTTAGAAGGTCTTTTATTACTTGGGTTAAAAACAAAAAAGCCCCCTGTGATAAACCTAATACACAGAAAAGCCCCCCATGGTTTCAAAATATACAACACGACCCCTCATGCTTTGAACTAAATTGTAAATGTGACGGAATCCGTTAAAGTTAACGGAAATGGACAAAATGACCAAAATACCCTAATATAATTAAGCAAAAGACAGCTCAAAAAAATCATTTGTTTTATTCTCTAAATAGAGAGAATTGAGGGTTAAGGGGTAGAATAGGTATATTTGATAAAAATTAAGTATAAATTTTTTTTTTTAGGTTCCAATAAGTCATTTCCGTTAAATTTAACGGATTCCGTTACCTTTACAATTTAGTTCAAAGCATGAGGTATCGTGTTGTATATTTTGAAACCATAGGGGGCTTTTCTGTGTATTAGACTTACCACAGGGGGCTTTTTTGTTTTTTACCCTTTATTACTTATATATATTAGGGTAATTGTGTCATTTCATCTATCTCCATTAGTTTTGATAATTTCCGTTGCTATTTCAAATTTGTTCAAATCATGATGGGTCGAAATGTATGATTTGAAACTATAAGGGATTTTTCTGTAAGTTAGCTTAACCACAAGGTTTCTTTTGTATTTTACCCAAAATATTTTGTTAGGTTGGACTCACATCGGGTGTGCTTTGAACATTAGTTCAATTTAAGTGATCTTCTATCCACACTTTTGAGTCTTAATTTCAAACCTATAAGTACTTTAATTTTATGGAACCATATGGTATTGTTAAGTATGTGGAATTAAGCTCAAGCAATTAAAATTAATAAAAGAACATTTATCAAGTTACGTGATGAGACATAAACCACATTTTATGGGGGAGGGCAGGGTTGTAACTTGTTGGGGTAATGATCAAGAAGCAAAGAAGTTGTTCGTTTCTTTGAATGTGTATCTCTTAATAAACTTAATGTTAACAGACTTAATATTAATGGAAAGACTGAAAAAACTTAAAATTTGAATATTGAGTGACATAGTTGCCGTGTGAAAGTACCTGATCTTTTTTCTTTTGTATTTTCATCCGTGAATTCCTCTGTAGATCTTATTTGTGGAATGGAGTACTTAATCTTTGATTTTCATTTTATACTTGAACTTTTGAGCATAAATTTAAAATATCTTTTGTGTTGAATCAATTGTGATTAAACATGTCCACGGTAGAAGTCACTGTAGAATATTATTATCTCATGAGAAATGTTCTTGTTTATCTTGTGGAACGCTTGATTTATTATTATTATTTTTTGATAAAATAGAAGTCAATATTAGTAATAAAGTAACTGAAAATCGTGACCAAGATGGCTACATTAATGGTAGAAAATATATAGAATATGTCACAAATATATCTAATATGAAATATCATTAAATTTAATAGAGTTACAAAATATAAAATATTATACTGTGAATTACAAATCATAAAATCTGATCAATTGCATGAGTTACTCCATAAGTCCCTCAGATCTGCTATCCAACTGGATCAAAAACTTCCTTTATAATTAAGCGGATGCATTAATTTTACGGCATTCCAGTCTCGCTCGTATTTAAAGTGAAGGCTGTGAAACTAAATCAGTTGTCTAAAGAGTGTCCTTCATAGTTATGATCATCCGCCATTAGCAAATTAAGTAATTGACCTTTTGTGATGAAAAATTAATTATTACCTATGTCACCAGAAGACTCAGGAAAGTAATCACAAGAATTATTCGAGATATTGGGTTTAGAAAAATAGAAATGCTTTAGACGCTATGATTTTAAAAGTTATTTATCACTTGTAACCACTTAAATTCTCAAATTAACATTATCCTAATGCTTTCGTGAGTATTTAACATTTAAAGCGATTATATGTGTCCATAGCTTTTAAAATTATACGCTACTAGTTATCTTGGGTTTATTAGCTAGTTTTGTTACCAGATGAGTAAGGAAATAGATATAGTTTACCTTTATCTACATTCAAAAGCAAATTCTTTTCCATCAACTGACACAATAACAACTCTCCATTCTGATTGGAATACTTAAACAACACACGGCCATTGAGAGATCAAATTGCAACAGGCCTCCTAAAATTATCCACACTTAAAGCGGAGAATTCAAATTTGAGGCCTAAATAACTATTCTAATTTACCAAATAGTAGCTAGTTTCTTTTCCTGAACTGCGTGGGTTACTTTAGGACTTATTGTTTGAGACCTTTAGTATTCAAGCCGATACTTTGTCAAGACAGATGATAAGCATTGTATGCGAAAGGACGTTTCCCTTTGTATGACTGATGTAAAAAAAAAATTGGAAAAAAAAGAAGGAATTTCCACCTGGCCCTGCATGTATTAGGATTCATTACCATTTACCACTAAGTGTATAATTATCATAATTTTCTTGTTCTTTTTCTGTTAAGTTGACCAGAATCATGTTATATTCAGAATATCAGGCAAATTCCAATGCTCGAGTACTAAGATATAGTCAAATGTAAGTGCCAATTAACTTCTTTTCACTCAAGTGATGTACATCTAAAATGTTTTGTATAATGATATACTACATAATATGTTTCATCCTGACTTCCTTTCAGTGTATGATCAACGTTGTTGCCTCTTGAGTGTTCATAAATGTGAAACTTGAGGTACGCATGAAATGCAAGAATTTGATTCCTTGTACATGCAACTATCAAACTTCAACTAAATCCTTAGAAATCCATTATCTAGATTTTCATTTGAACGATGAGAATCCTGTAGATAAGGAAGTGATACAACCTTTTCGATAAACTGCATGTCAAACAAACATGAAATTGCTCACCAAGTTTTAAGCTCTCTGTAAGTAGCATTATCTACCACATACTTAGGTTCTTGATTTTTTTTTGTTAGGAGTTTTTCTACATTCTTTTGCAGTTATATTACTCCATCACAATTATTCCATGCGTAAGATATGAATTTCACTAATCAAGAAAGACATTGTAGTTATCTGCTGAGGACTATTTTCCAAAACATTTGTAAATGCATGCATATGCCTATATCTAGTCGATCTACAGACACTGGATATGCGTTCCTTTTTTGGCCAAGCACATACGTGGATAAACTTCCATGTACATATGAAAGTCTTACTTTTCTTCGCATAGTACTGTTTTGTTGAGAATTTAATCAACTCTTCCCGTTAAAGAACAAATACTTGTTTCTGGTTAATGTGCACATGTATCATACATGATACCTTTTTAACTTACGTGTTTTTATTATATTACCTAACAAGTAAATGTCATAAATAACTTGTACTGTTTCTGCACAAACTTATCACTCCTCTTGACTAATTGTATAAGCATACTTGGTGCAACCAACTTGCATAAAATTAGTGTAATAACTGTGCATCATGTCCAATCAAAGTTGCAAATGAAACCCAAGTTTTGTTAGGTAAGATTTAACAACCGAAGAAACTTAGCTGATACTTTTATTTATGTACAGGCACCTTCAAGAGGATTCTTAAACAGGCAAATTACAGGTCAGATAACATCTTCTGATTGCACATGAAGAGTTCACACGAAAAACATACACAATCAAAATAACTAGGTAACAATGAGCAACTACCAATTTATGTTACAAGACCATCATAATGAAGCATCCGAGTTATTTTATTAATTGTTACCATAATGAAGTAGTCATCCACCTAGACTCATGTCGTAGGCCTCCCATGCTTTGCCACAAAACTGAAAGTCAGAGAACTGATGCTGAAAAAAAAGCATTAAGAGGAATGGATTAGTTGTATTCTTCATTCTCATTTAATTGCTTTGTGATCTATAATCTCAAGATGTCTAAGCGTAATTAGTTGACAATGTGTTATATAGCGAGACAAGGTTTTTAGTGCTTACCTCATTGGAAATTTCAGTATTTTGCTGATAGACGGGGATAGTTGATGGGTTCCAATTGCCTGTGGTTAGCAAAATCTCACCAGCCGCGTATTCTCTAGTCTCCAGAAGCCTTCTCTCATGAGGGTTAAGTTCTTCCACTTCAGTCAGTCCTTCAATGGAAGGATGTATTTTCTGAGCTGGGGTGCCTGATCCTTCATCCGTTTCAAAAGAACCCCAAGATTCCCTATCCCTTGCTGCAAAACATAACCTTGATTCGCCAAGTTTTCTTTTTTCTATTGTTCTCTTCCTTGCCCTTTCCCTTGCTACTTTCCTTGACTCCCTTGCAAGACGATGTAGTGCAGTTCGACGAACTAGTTTAGCCTTCTTCTCTTTCTTGGAAGAGGATTTAGCTTTCATCTTTACACTGATATTTGCCTGCTGGTTGTCATGAGTGGTATCTCGAATTGAATCTTCGATTCCAGATACCACTTCACCCTCAGAAGTAGAGGATACACTAGTGTTTGCACCAACACTACGGCTGTGCCTCATCCGTGGCAGGCCTCTCATAATCTCTTCGATTGCTGAACTTGACTGTCTCAGCAACCAGTCCACAGTTTTACTAGCCTTATCAAACCCCAAAACATCTTGCAAATCGAAAAACTTCCGAGCAACTGGTAGGGACAGTCTCATTCTTCTGTCCCTTGGACCATGAGCAGTATTGATCTTGCTGTGCCTATCTTTATTTGACAATCTCTTCCTTGTAACCTTCTCACCTGTGCTCTCACCATTTTTGTTCCAGTCTTGTTTTAGTCCATGTACAGGATCTGAATTTGGATCAGCCATGTGATTAACAATCTCAGCTAAGCTGTTCTCAGCTGTACTCAACTGTTGCTGATAGAGATAAGTGTCATCTAGTTGTTGCCATGGGAATTCATTGACAGCATCCTCATAAATGCATGGAGAAGCAAAGTGGAACAAGGAAGTTAGGAGAGGGTCTTCAAATTTGGAATTCGGGTTGATGTCACTGTGAAATAAAGGCCTATGTTCAACACTTTCCCAAGAGAAGGGTATAGGATTATGAGTACAATTGGTACTGGAAGGATACATCTCTTTTAGGTACACCAAGCCAGCTCTAGTGCTACGCTGTCTACTGAACTATATATTTTTTCTTTTTCTCTTCTAGTCGAATTCTAAAGGGCCAAGAGCTTGAGATCACTGCTCTTAATAAACCTTGAAAAATCTTCGCACTTTATACTCTTCTCGAATGGCTTTCTGCAAGAATAAATAATAGAATTTGAGAGAGACTGATCATGCACCTAATCGTGGAATTCTTTGTCTTTCTAATTTCGGTTGTGTTTGATCAGTGATGTGTGTGTTTAAAGAGACAGAAAAAGAAAAATACTTTCTTGACTCTAGATATGCTTCTATTGGGGCAAGAAAATGTTGAAAAAGATACAACTGCTTGAGAATGACAGCCTAAAACAAATAATAGTGTGTTTTCTGTGTGTGCATTTGTGCACTTATTCTATGCGTCTGAGGAGGGAGCGAGTAGTAGTACCTTCATTACATAGTTCTAGCAAGAACAGAATCTCATGAGAAAGATGATTTCTCAGTTACTACTCAATTAGGTGAGTTTTAGGGGATAGGAAAAGCACGAGGATGAGGAGCAAGAATGCACACATATGTGAATGCATCAGATAGACAAAGAGCCCCTATATATGCTGCTGTTTTCACTATTTTTAACTCTTGATCAAAAGTTGGCTTCTCTGTCTAGAATGTTTGTGGTAGTAGGCTTCCTTGACCATGAAAGAGATTGAAAGGGAAGCTACCACCAATATTGCTGGAAGGCAGTGGATAGGATCATATGCATTTCTTGTAATGTGATGCCACTACTTCACGTGATGATCGCAGATGATAGATAAAATGGCACAAAAAATCTTCCCCCTATTATTCCTCCAAAGCCCTTTTGCTTATAACCCTGAATAAAAAAGCTGATGATAATGATCCATTCGCATCGGTTCCATTTCTCTTCATCAAATTAAGACAAGAAGAAAGGGGCAAGTGAAAGAGAAAGGGACAGAGTACTGAGTGAGAAGTTTTGTGGGTTAGGGTTGCTTTTCCTTTCCTTTCATCACCCAAAAAAAAAGAAAAAAAAAATCTGGCTGTTGTGATGGGAGTAGAATTTAATACCTACACCACTCCCTTGAAGCTCCACGTCAACTATGTACAACCTAGACAAGGACAATTATTACTCAGTTTTGTAGTGATAACATTAGTGAGGGTCCAACATTGAGGTGATCAGGCCTGCCTGTGGCTGTAAGTCTGTATGCTTATGCTAGCTCCCTTTTGACTGGGGCGATAACTTCCTTCAGTTCTCTCCAATGTCACTTTCAATAAAAAGAGAAACCTACATCTCTATGCCTCTCTCTAGTCTCTTCTTCCCTCCTTTTAATCCACACATCTATCTATCTAAAAAGATGACCATATAGGAATGTTGTTATTGCTGTTGGATTGATGGATTCCCTAAGGAGAGTTTCCACTTTCCACTTTCCACTTTCCAAATGAGAGTTTAGTAGCATTAACTGTTGAGGCCACAATACTTAATAGTTTGCAGATATTTGGTCCCTTTTGGCTCGTGAGTTTTGAGGAAAAAATATTTGAAATATTCTAAGATTTATTTCTCAACTATTTTTTTTTTTTTTAATCTTACATACCTTTCATCATTATAGTGCTATTTTCCAACCAAAACTCTCAAGCGCTCCAAAAAAATGCAAATTCAAAACGGACCTTAGCTACTTGAGCAACCAATATAGCCTTTTGTCTTGGCATCCCACGCTCACACCCCAAAAGTTGCACTTGATCAAAGAAGTCAATAGGGAAATAGTGGCATGCTCTCGTGCTTGTACTTGCCATTGATATTTACCTGACCTAAATCAAACCCTAGCCAATCACACCCACTCCTCTTCAAGAAAAAATGAGGCGAAAAGGGGAGGGGTGGTGGTGAAAATGCTTATGGTCTCAACACAATTGAGACCAGTTGGCCACCACTCGTTTATTTCTATATATGCATGCCGCCTCTTCCTCCTGATGAAGTACTCGCAACAAAGTCCTAAGTCCTGCACAAGCCTGTCCTTTTTAAGACTGCCATTATGAGGAGGACCACAGCAAATTGTAAGTTGTTGGTTCTGGGGTTGCTTTCAAGGATTAGATAACCATGAAGAAGTTGGAAAAGAAAAAACCAAAAAACAAATGAGGGAGGACGATTGATAAAAGGTATCACGTAAGGATGAGTGACAATGAGAGCATATAAACCTAAAATAAGTGCTTTCATTTCCGCAGATAAAGAGCCATCATTAACATGTGTGTGTGCGCGCGCGCTCTTTGATGGTGCCAATGGCCAGCCATGGTCAGCGTCATATGCTTTCAAAAACATATGACTCGGTATATGCCCAGATACATCTGAACTTAGATACATATATATGCTTTCAGCTCTTAAGGGGATGCACCATTTTCCCATTCTGGCAAAGTGGCTCGTACATTAGCACAATAATGGCTTGTTCAGAATCCCATAATGGCACATACCTTGTAGTCTTTTTGCTTTCCCTTGCTTATACATGATATCATTTAATTAATTAGGAATTTGCTATAGGAAAAATCATTCAAAAAATGTGCCTCCCGTTTAGCCAATTTTTTCATCTTTCAATTTTAAAATATTAGATTTACATCCTTTACAAATTCAAATTTACAAAAATTTAGTCTCAACTTCAACTTTCAACTATTTTTTTAGTTTGAAATCATCGCGTGATCCATATGCAATAATTTTTATATATAAAAAGGTTAATTCCACTTTTTTTAGTAGCAAAAATGAATATGAATTGGGTTAAATCCTATCCTTTTTAGAGCTGTAAACGAGTCGACTCGAATCGAATATCTCATGTTTAAACTCTGCTCGTTAAGCTACTTAAACAAGACTCATGTTCGTTTGATATTATTCGAGTTTTAAATCTATGTTCATGTTCAACTCGTTAAACAAAATTCTAGTTCGAGTTTGAGGTCGAACTCAACTCATTTAACATAAACGAGTCGTTCGTGAACAATTAGACCCATGTTCACGAACAATTAAGCATGGAATTATGAATTAGGAATACAATATTGACCATAAGTTTTGTGAAACGTCAATTAGGTTGTTTAAATGTGCGAATGAGCTCGTATTCATTTGATTACATAACAAATCAAAATATTTATTTGTTGAAACTCTGATCATATAAAATTTTGAACGAGCTATTATTGAATACAAACGAACCTAAACGAGTCGAGCTAACGAACAACTCAATTCGTTTAATAGCTCTAATTCTTTTAGAGCAAAAATAAATATACATTAGGTCATTTATTTAACAATAAATGAGATCTAATCTTTTTGTCTCTAAAAAAATGATCATGTGTAGGTCACGTGATGGATTCGAGGTAAAAAGTGGTTAAAAATCTAGGTTATGATTAAATTTTATCGACTTGATTTTATAAGGAATATAAAGTTACTATTTTAAAAGTAACATGCCACAAAAGTTATTTAGCGAGATGTGAGATACGTTTTGAACGATTTTGCTTTATTATGTATACTCCATCTAGCTAGAAAAGCAATGAGAAATGAAAGTAGTCCATTTTCGAAACAATCATGGCCAAGATCCACATTAAACATTCCAACGACTAAGATTCACTTATTTCTTATTCCAAAACACTTCAATCAACCAAATGATATGCATGGAATAATGAACCCAAGCGTGATTTTGTTTTAATTTCTGTATGATCTAGGAGGTCATCCGACAGAATAGAATTCAAAGAGTTTTTTGTGAAAGTTTAGTGATTTACATGAGCACGTTTTGCTGTTTTAAAACAATAATAAAACCAGCATTTGCACATCTGAAATACTTAAAAATATTACCAAGAAAGCTAATCGACCATAGACAATTTCTTTAAAAACTTCATTCATAAAACAAGTTTTCCAAAGAACCAGGAATAACAAATATATTCTGACAAAGCTTCAGGAGAATATATATATATATATATATATATATGCTTCAAAAATAAATATTAGAGAATTCTAATGCTATATACATAATCCAAAAACATCACTTTGCGTACATGTCACACATACACTTAAACAGTGATTGATAGATAAAAGTATCCATTAGAAAAATAAGCCATGTAAAGAAAGAGAGAACTCCAAAGACAAAGCGTGCTATCTTCACTTAATTTGACATCCTAATCAAATAATTTCTTCATGTGTAGGGCTGCTGCTTTCTCCGACTTGTTTTCTTCCATTCAGGAATTATTTCTTCATTGGCTGAAAACATCATTAGGGCCCACATTCAATAAGATGTTTCTTTCATATGTAAAAGATCATAACAAGTTTAATCAAATCAAATGATGCAAAACTTTTATGTTATTTTGCTTAAAGATGTGATGGCGGTTAAATAATAATAATAATAATAATGGGAGGTCCCATTTGGAAATAGGCCTTTATCAACTCATAAATGTTGAAGTTACATCCCATAAGTAGTATTATGACACAAAATATGCGAAAAGAAAAAAGGTGCGTGTCTTTGTTGTTTTCTTTAGGCATAAAATAAGAAGGAAAAAAAAAAAAAAAAAAAGAGGATGGTTTGTGAGGGTGAAAAAGAAATCATTGTAGTAGAACAGTAAACGCACTTGAAACTGAGCTCTCCTGTAATGTTTCTGGCATGTGAAGCTTTTCAAGTATTTGTTGCATACCACAAAATGTATGACTGACAAGTGACAAGATGCATAAACAGTTTTGTTTGCTGTTAACTGCTTTTTCTTGAATTTGACTGACTCATTTTAAAACATCGATAAAAAACCATAATCAACAAGCAATAGGATGAATGGATGAAGATGTTGTTCTACTTCTCAATCATGAGTCATTAGTTGTAGGTAAAAGAGATGGAAAGTTCCACATGCTCATTAATTAATTAATTAGGTATAAGAAAGGTGGTGGAAAATACTCTCTTTTTTATCAGGTTTTACCTGCTCCACCCCAAATCTCCCCAAAAAGGAGAGAGAGAGAGAGAGAGGGTAAAAGCCAAAAACTCCATAAACAAGCACAAAGGGAAAGGAAAATGAAAAGGACCTAATAAAATTATTTATTAAAGGGGGAAAGGAGCTTGAGACAACTCCATAACTAATCCCTTGAGGTGGACCAAGTTATCATCAACAGTTGAAAACCATACGACACTTCCTTGTTAAAATCAAGCAAATAAAGAGTAGGCCAAATGCAGGGTTCCCATTTTACCTAACTCGGGACAGAAAGGATGGGCGTGTCAAGTGAGAAACCTGCCTGTTCTCAAAGACAATTTTGTTGATTTCTTACGCAGCCGTTTCATTTGTTTCTTGCAAATGCAATATGATGCCGAGAAATAGTGCAACTTCTGAAACAGGCCCGTACGCAAGAGCCCAGTGTCCAATAGGATAGAGTAGGTGCATAAATTTAACGGCGAATTAGGAATAGGAAAACAAAAATAATAGTAGTATGGCAACTGATCATCTCCAAGTTCATAATAACGATAACCTAGAAATGAAAAAAAGGGACCAATTTTACTATAATCTGTACTTGGTTTTGGACAGTTTCGGCAGTAAAGTTAAACTACAGCAGCACCGTAACAAAAACTCAGAAGTGAGAGACTTGCAGAGTATGATGAAATTAACTAATTCACTTGCTTCATTAGTCATATCGTTCAAGCAAGCAAAGAATGGAATGCATTCTTTCGACAAAACAGTTTGTCAAAATGCTAACGTGACTGAAATTTCACTCTGAATAATTGGGTTGTGTGCGTGCATATATACTGGAGTACATTAGGATTAGGGGCCGAATTTGTTCCAAGCTACAATCTAGGGACCAAGTGTCCGAAGTACTTTAGCTGGAATTCATTGAAATGTCTGAATTACAGATTTAAACAAAACAGGGTATCCTACGCCCCAGATCTTCTTCTGGGATCTCCATTTTCCACTAAGGCTCCGCTAATGGGGAAAAAAAAAACACAAAAGCAGCATTTTGGTATCCCATATCCGGCTAAATTAAGGGATCTGTACAAAATCGAATCTTAATCCGGGTATTATGTAAGTAAGTATTGAAATCTTGTCTTTGTCGATTGTCTGCAGCTAAGCCAAGGCAATTAGTACTGAAGATACACACACAGATATATATAAAGCTAGTGGTTTCTGTATTACATCAATGGCGTTGGCTTGCCTTTTCGTCTGTGTTGAATTCTGTTTCTGTATCTTATTAACATTTCTTTATTTATGCTTTCTTGAATCCAACCTTGAGAAGTATACCACTGCTCCCGGCAATCAGACCTTTCAAAGGATCGCTGTTTCCACCGTAATAATAATTGTCCCCCTCACCCTCAGTAACTTCCTTGCCAATGATGATCTTCACGATCACAAGTACAATTAGCAAATAAACAAAGAGTAGTTCGACAAACAAAGATTTTGATCTCGTCCAGGTTTTGCTTTAACTCCACCTCCAATTTTAAAGAAATTGTCCACTGGAACTTCATTATTGCCACTCGCCATCTCAACCCTCCATACAGTAGATGATGAAGAAATGGAAACTTGGAGTTTGATGATTAATGGCCATTGAACCAGGAAGGGAAATGGAGCTTTCAGGTTCAATTAATCGTTTCGACCAGGAAGCGGGCATCTGTTTTCTTTTTGGATAGACATTTTTCTGTGCTGAATTTTTCTTGCCATGAAAGTTCATTTTCCTTTCCGCACCTTCCTTCTGTTGAAAGGTTTGTATGTGATAATTAAGACCTTTTTCCGATAATGAGCTCAATTTGATGGGAGAGGCAACACTGACTGAAGAGTTATAATCTTCGTAAAAAAGGGAAAATTTGTACCCATTAGCCAACACCGAAATAATTGGGCCATCCAATCAAATGGATTCATCTTTAATGACTAAACAACTTCTTCTTCTTTCTTTTTCTTTTTCTCTGTGGTCAATACTGCGAGGTTTTTCTAAGTTGGCTCATAGAATTTGGTTGTGCATCCAGTAGAAGCATAAACCTTCATTCACCAAGTCATGGAGGCCCCATGGCTGGTGTTTTCATCTTGTATTAATTTCAGTGCAATGACATGGCTACAGCTTTGCTGCAATCTAATTGAACTGGTAATTTCCTCAAGAAAAGGAAGGAAATTGTAATGTCGTCTATCTCCGCTACATTCAACCATTAGGAATAATGTGTAATCTAAACTTAATTATTTCTAAGTAAAATTATGTGATTTTTTTTTTTTTGGGGGGCAAACCCTGCATGCAAGTTCATATATATAAGCAAAAAAAATGATAATATACTGATTGCACATTATGTGAATCTTTAAACTAATACAACTCAATATTTTTATCATAAAAAACTTTCAATTTCAAGATGTTATTTGAGCTCCACTCAATACATCTTTGTTTCTTTTTTCCTTTTTTTAAGCGTAAAAGCTGATAAGTACACCGAATTCAGAAGGACGTATAAGCAAAAACTAAAGTTTAACCTGTTCAAATCAAGCAAAATGAGGGGACTAAATGCAAGCATACTATTTTATATGGCTTGGGACATAAAGGGGTGCGGGCAATAAGGAAGAAACATGCCTGCCTATATGCACTTGGAGCTAACCATCAATAGTATTCTCAAAGAAAATTTTCTTCAATTTTCCGGGGCCTTGTCATTTTCTTTGCATTGTCATGTGATGCCGAGAAATAGGACCTTGTCATTTTCTTTGCAATGTCATGTGATGCCGAGAAATAGGACAAGTTATGAATCAAGCCTGTACACAAGAGACCATTATACAACAGGATAGGGTACAAAAGAGAATTTAGGAGGAATAGCTCCATGAACAAAATGTGACAATAACTCGGCAACTGATCACGTCTCCAAGCTTGTATCGAGAACCTATAATTGCCAAAAAAAAAAAAAAAAGAGTCTAATCCCATTTTGTTTTGGATAGTTTTGCCTGTAAAGTTAGCTAACTTCTATACCACTTTGACAAAAGTTCATGATAGCTGTGCAGGTATGGTGAAATAAACTGTTTCATTTGCTTAGTTAGTTGAATTACTTAAGAAAAATAATACATTTTAACATTAACTTGCTTATAAAAAAAATACTAAGTCATAAAATAGTTTGTCAAAAGGCTAACGTTTATGAATAAATAGTTGTACGTGAATGTTTATACTACTACATGTTTTGGGGGGGGGGGGAATTTAAGCAAGATTGAAGCCTATGGATCAAATGTCAAAAGTGGAATACTTAGGGTACAGTTGAAATTAATTAAGATATGAAGTACGAATTTGAATAAGATAGAGATACATGTAGATAGTTGTAGAAATTTATTTATGCTTTCTTGAATGCAACCTTGAGAAGCATACCACCAAGCCCCAAACCGAGACCTTTCAAAGGTCCGCTGCTCCCGCCGGAATAATCATCCCCATCACCATTCTAGACAACTGGATCTTTGATATCACGATTACAATCAGTTAATACGCAAAGAATCCGGCGAAAAACAAAGAAAGCGTAGGACCCATCAAATCTCCCAATTTTGAAGAAATTGTGGCTTAGTATCTTAATCTGATCGCGTCCAGGATTTGCTTTAACTCCACCTCCAACTTTTAAGAAACTTTTAGCTGGAAATTCAACATTGCTACTACTCATGTCCTCACCCTCCATAGAGTAGACGATAAGGAACAAAATTTTTCATCAGCAAATTTGATGCTTATCATAGAGGATTTACGTATAAATTTATCATCAGGGTTGTTGTCGATGGGGGAAAATGTGAGTGGGGTTATTTGGTGGTGATCATTTGGTAAAAACTTAATCTATGATTTTGTATTATTGGGAATGAGTACTTTGATTAACAAGAAATTGTTTACAAAATACAAAATGCATCTATTGGCACGTGTAAAGAAGAAATTGATAACAGGCAACAAGACGGAGTTGCATGTTAATTATACTACAACAAAGATTTGCACATACATTATTACTCATACAAACACTCAAATATATATGTTGGAGAGAAGAAATAAATAATCTTTATGATCACCACCAAATAACCCCAGTCACAAATAGAGAGTTTGGTTTAAGGAATGCAATATTGGCAAAATAAACCGAGTCTAAAATTTTCTATTTATTTATTTATTTATTTTATTGGAATTAGATTTTTAGTAGTTATCTGCTTTAGGAATTTGTGTTTTATTTGGTAATTTCTTATGCAAGTGATTTCTTCCTCAACAAATCTGGTAGGTTATAAATAGGATATTATTTAGACTATTTACTTAAGAGAGCCTAAGAGAATCTGTAAGGGGTTTTATTGTGATGTGACTTTCTTCCATTGTTTTAAGATATAATAATATTGTGAGTTATTTATTTCTTCTTTCCAACATATATATTTGAGTGTTTATTTTATCCATTCAATTCTGTAACCCCATTAATTATTATTAGAACCCCTATATATTTGGGTTCTATAGGAGTTCTCATTTAGCAACTCTTTAAATAAGGATAAATGTGACAGTCTCACCTCTCCTCAGGGCGAATCCTAAGGATTAGCGAACTGCCTGCCCAACTCTCGCCGGAGTTCAGTTGATTAATAAACCAGAAATCCAAGAAAACTAACGAAATATCTTCAAAAGCAAAGGGTACAACCATTTATAGAAATATAATCGCCTCGCCAACATCCCAAACTTAAAATATAAAGCTAAAAGTCAAACTTACCACTCCATACTTAATTTATGTAATGTACGTTGAACTTACAAATTCAAATTTACAAGAGTCAAAAGTACAGTCTTCTAAAAAAAAAGTTACAATCCAAAGTACAAGTTCAAGACAAAAGTTAAAGCTATGAAAGTTCTCGACTACAGTTCCATCCCAGATCTGTTAAAGAAAACAAAAGGAGTGAGGTGAGCTAAATCTCAGTGAGGTTCCAAATAAACATGTAAGCACATAGCCAATTAAAGGCGTAATATAAACAAATAAATACCATATTGTACTATAACAATTTAATCACAACTCAATTCAAGGATATGGATGGCTTCTAAAAGCCAAATCCACTTAAGCTTGATCATACGAGAATCTGTTGACTCTCCGTTAACATTTGCATTTAAAGGATATAATGTCCGTAGAACACCACTTTCTCCAAATCCCGTCCACCAGTCAACCCCTTTATTGGGCCCGAACACCTCAAACAGTAATTAGGTACTACTCGAATATACCAGATCCAGATTCAGTAAGTAGTTCTCAGGGTTTATCGGCCTTCTCGACCAAACCCTTGCTGGCTCAATACAACCGACTCACCTATGAGATTGGGTACCCAAACAGTCACAGTGGTTGATGGGATATCACCCAAATAACTCACGTACAGTCAAATATAGAGAAATCACATCTCATAATAGCAGTATATAGAGTTCCAGTGGAATCGAAAGAGGTCGAGTGTAATAAAATACACGCTCGCATCAAATTTGTCAAAACAAATGTTTAATTCAACTAGTCACAGATCAAGTATTCAGATATTTCACATAGACAGTTAACAGGCAATGGAACACTCACCTGACAAGAAATGCAGAATTCAAAAGTCAAATTCTGTGGTTACGTTCACCTCCGTTTCCCAATCCTAGGACAACAAGTGAAATCGTTAACATTCTTAGTTCATTTTCCAAGCCAAACGTAAGTTCAATAGGTAATCAAGTGGGTGGATAAATTGACTCACATCATCATGCAAGTTAGACCCAAAATGCAGTAAAAGGTCATAAGAAAACAAATTTGACAAGTGCAAGAAGATTGAGCAAAAGAAAAATCTCATTCAAGTTTAAAGTTGTCTTCACGGGTAAAACAGTCACCCCCGCGTAGTTTCAGAAAAACAGTCAATCTCACTGTAGAAAAGTCAGAATCATGTGCCATTGGTGGCGTTGGAAACTAGACTCAAAGGGCCTTCCAACAGTATAAAATTCAGACTCTAGTTCCTCTCCTATCAATACCAGTAGTCCGAAAAAGTTGGCTGATTTTTCTATTCTGATCAGTTCAAAACCCTAAAAAAGTTGTCCTATCTCTTCTTGCCAACTTCACTTGTTTTGGCTCAATATCATCCAATTCACTCTCCTAGTGTTCCTATATACCTAGCACCATTGGAGCTTAAAATACAACACACAAAATGATTAAAAGAACCAAAACAGTCTAGCCAACAAAAAGAACCAAAATAGTCCACTATTTGCCCAAAAACAATCACTTTACTTGCTTCATTTCCAATTCAACTCACACCAAATGTTAAACAAATATTTAGCCAAGTTTCTTAGATTGAATTAAGATGCAAAGAGCCACAAAAATTAAGGAAAAACTTCCACTTCAAAGCCGGTCAGTCAAGAGAAAACAAAACAGTCCATAAGTTCTCATGTAACTCCAACTTCCATCCTTTCATTAAAGCTAACTCAAACAACATTCAAAAGTTATCCCTAACTTTAAAAGGATCCAAAACATGTTAATACATCAAGAAAATCATAAACAAAGCTTAAACAATTAATCAAACACATGGCATGCTACACAACCAACCCTACTTCCACTTGTTTAACTCAAGAAATTTCACCACAAACAACCTTAACTCAACCTCTAGTTGCCATCAAAACCTTAAACACTTGATATAATACAATAAAATTAAGAGTTAAGGATCATATACCTCTCTTATGTGAACCTTGAATCACCCAAAAGCCCCCAAAAACCAAAGTTTCAAACTTGAATCACACACTAGACTTAAAGGTAGTTCACTCAACTAACCTAAATTCCTTCACTTTTAATTTTTACTCAAGTCAAGATAGGGTTTAAAACTTGTCGGGCTTTTGCTATACGTACAAATTAAAAAATCTGAAATACACCCGTTTTACTGCAAGTCTGCAGGTCAACTAGTAGTTTAGGGTATATATCGGGTGGATCCCACGAGGAAGGTTGAACAATTACTGGTGTTACTAAAACTTCTCTATTATTTAAACTATCAATGAATTATAAGAAATTAAACCTACTGAACTTATGCAAAATAACAAATGAAAACTCCTAAGGTTATGCTATCCATAACTACTCATGCAAGTGCTATATTTGGATCATTGAGTATTACTACTCTCTAAGCTAGTTATGGTGTAATTTCCTTATGCATATGAAACCTACTTTCGTAGTGAATCAACTATACTTATAACTAATCCATACCTATTCTCATGGTTATGAAATTAGCTACAAGTTCATTTCTTCAATGAAATTACATGAAATTAATCACTAAAACCACATAGGTGCACCTCTACTCTCGTGAGTGTACTCCCTATGTTTACCATTTCTTGAACCAGTGTTAAATCTCAATTTTCATTGCAGAAACAACACCTTAGATAATCACAATTAATGGTACCAGATTAATCATGATTTTAAAGAGTTAAAGTGCTAAATAACTTGCTCAAATCATAGCAATCAAATAGCCAAATAATAAACACTAGCAATCATAAGAAGTTCAGCCAAACCCAAGGCATAAACTTTAGAGACATATAAATAACATAAAATCTAGACTTGTATATTAACCAAATAATAAAATCAAGTACAAAAGATAAAGAGTTTGGAAGGAATGTAACCCTTGTCACATGAGTTCATTTCCTTGCCTTCTTTATCCTCCATCTTCCTCTTCATGTAGCTAATCATACAAGAAAGGATAAACTGTCTAAAACTAAAACTATCCTACACTAAGAAAAATGGAAGAACTACATTTTTACAGACTCCAAGCTTCTCCTCGTATGTCTCTCCTCTAATCTTGCAAGTTTTTTGCTATTTCAAGACAAAAGTGGTCAAGAAATGAGGCTTATACCTCCCTTTTACAGCTGCAAAGTGCTTGTCACATGTCTGGCATTACATGTGACTTGTTAGAGGTGAAATTAAGTTTTTCGCGTAAAGAGCAGCCTTCTCTGACCAGAATCCGGCCAGAAATCCGGCCAATTTTCGGCCGGATTGCTACAGTGACTTTTTGTGCACTTTCGGTTCAAACTTCACTGCTGCTCCGATTTTGCCTCAACTTCAACTGAATTTTTCTTGAAGATAGAAGCTGATTTAACTCTTGACCAAAACATAAAAGTTGTAGCCCTTTGAGTTATCTTTCCAATGCATCAAGAATCACCTCATTTGGATCTGTGTAGGCTGAGAAATAACCAAAATACCCTTGACTGTTCATTGCCCTGTTTTAGCTTCGACCAATAGAAATTAGCTACTGTAATTCGGCTTTTTGACTTTGAAAACCTCCAAACTGGATTCAGATGTTCTCACCAAAGTTGTAGATCTATCTCTTATCTTCAAATTGATTCAAGAATCATCTCAACCCGATCACTGTAACTCAAGTTATAGCCGAAATACGAAAATGTGTCAAAACTGTCAAAATGCACAAAATCCAAGTAAAAAGTGATAAAAATCTCATTTAATCACTTAAAAGCATTTTTCACCAATTATAGCAAAAATGATTCATTTTCTTCCAATAATATAACCAAAGTGACTAAAAATAATATAAAATGTCATACAATTATTACGTAAATTAGCCACTTATCAAAAAGTAAGAAAATGGAGTTTTCTTCTCTTTTCTTGGAAGCTAAGAGGGCCGGCCATCCTAAGGAGAAAATGGAGCCAAATTTGGTTTAAATTCTTCTAACTCCTTGGTCAAATAAGATGAATGATTAGGGTTTTGCCACTTGTCTCAATCTTGGCCATTCTCCCTCTAATCTTTGCCAAATAAGGTTGCTACCCTCCAAATGTTTTCAATGTTTAACTAACACCCCTAAACTATCACATAAAGTTCCAACCACAATAAAAAGGATATTTGGTCATAGTGTATGTGGTGAAATAAAAAAATACCAAGTCAAGGAAATGTGAAAATGGGTTTAGTCTTAGGGTAATGCAAGTGATTTAGGAAAAATTTAAATTTTTAAGTGAGAGTTCTCACAATAAATTATTTATAAACCTCTGTGATTTTACATAGTGTCAGATAACCCTTCTAAGGTTTTAAAATAACCATATAACCCATATGATTTTATGTAAAGCGAATAAATAGAATGCATAATCAATTACGGCGTTTATACCAAAAGTATCGTGTGACAAACTCTTAATTTCCATGTAACTCCCTTACAACTTATATAAATATTTGCTTTACCCCCTGTGATTGTTGCATTTATTCACGTAATCCCCCTATACTTTTATACTACAAAGTAATTAAGTCATTGATTGATTTAGCATTAAATAAGGGCACTATTGGTACTTAAATTAACGACGTTATACAGCATATTTTTCATCAAATTTCCCCTTTACGTAAAACTATAGAGGATGAAGTTGATATTTTGATTTGTTAGGGGAATTATGTGATTCTAGATGAAGGCACAGGGAAGTTATATGTAATTTACCCTACAAATAATTGATCTTCATCAAGTCCGCAAGTGTAGTTTGCTCTTTTTTCCACACCTAGAACACCACCTTCTGTGCCGCTGGCGGCTGCCATAACGTAATTGTTTGCGCCCGATCGGACTTCCACATCCAGAATAACATCTTGATTAGTTGCTGAAGCCAACGAGGAATTTCGAGAGAGAGTGGAGAGAATGGATGAAAAAAGTACTAGGCTTAGTACTACACTTGTCATTTTGGTATTTGATCAGTTGAATCTTGCTACTAAATATTTCGCATTGGGTTATCTATACACTTGTGATTCATTTACAATTGATAATAAATAAATAAATATATATATATATATATATATATATATATACTGTTAATGTAGATAAAATTAATTATTAACATATATTCATGCATGAGAATTGAATTACAAGTGGATCCGTCAAAAAATAAATAAATAAATAAATAGATCCAATTGCATGTAATAAGTGGTCAGTGACTTCTTCAAGTTACTAGTATGTATGGTTAGGGATGGCAACGGGGCGGGGTTGGAGCCCGTTGCCTATTAATTCCCCCTGTCCCCCGCCCCGTCCCCCGCCTCCCACTACCCCCGCCCCGCCCCGCCCCGCCCCGCAGGGGCACCCACGGGGTTAATAAAATTTTTTCTTCGAGGTTAATAAAATTTTATTATAGTTAAATTTTAATAAATAATCAAGTATTAAAATATCAACACATCATCAAGTTATTATGCATTGTAATTTTACAATTGAAACTCATAAAAACAATCAAACAAAAGTTATTTGAATACAATCCAACATGATGAAATAAATACAATTAAAATAGTTAAGTTTTCACTTTTGGTACAAATACAATCACTAATTCATTATTGTGTTTGTGCTTTTTTTTTGAGAAAAAATGTTATTCTATTAAGTGTAATTAAAAATTTAGTATAAATGTATTAGTAAATTTAGTATAACTAATTAATAAATTCTATTAGTAGACATGTCTAATTATTCGTATAATTGATAATATCAATTATATTACATACACTAATATACATTATATAATACATCTAACTAATAATATCATTATCATAAGTTTATAACTAATTAAATTACATATTATATATAATTATATCTATATATATTTATATATTTTTTTTTTGCGGGTGGCGGGGCAGGGGATGGGGCGGGGGTATACTCCCCCGCCCCCCGCCCCGTTTCTAAACGGGGGGAAAAATTCCCCCCCCCGCCCCCGCCCCACCCCCCGCCCCGAGAGCCCCCTGCGGGGCGGTTGCCCGCGGGCACCCGCCCCCGTTGCCATCCCTATGTATGGTGGGCTAAGGTGGGCTGGTTTCTTAAAACATGGAAACTTGGAGTTTTGATGTTAAATGGTCATTAAATTAGGAAGCTAAATGGAGTTTTCTGTCCGATTATCCTTTCGGTGAGGGACGGGCATTTGTTATCTTTTGGGATATACGCTTTCCGTCCTAAATTTTCCTTGCCATTAAATATCCTTATATCCTTTATATTCAAAGTTCTTACTTTGAGAGTTTGTATGAGATAATCAAGAGGCTGTTTTGGTAACAGGCTCAAATTGATGGGAGCTAGAGGCGGCACTGCCTGAAGAGTGACAATTTTCTTGAAAAATGGTAAATTTGTTGTGATTAACCAAAGTGTTTTCAACGACTAGACAATAGTTTTTTTTTTTTTTTTTTTTTTTGTGTGGTTCATAGCGTTCTAATACATTGGTAAGATTTTATGTCAAATACCATCAATGTTCTAATAGTTTGAAAAAAATTATTTTGCAAACGGCCCTTGACCTTTTGACATGTGAATTAGATAAAAAGCAAACAGTAATTTCTTTATATTTACCACCATCCCTTATATGAAGTTATAATCAAAATGAAAGATAGAGATATTTTTATCCTTTCATATATTAAAAAAAAAATTACGAGCAATGATGTTAACAAATAAAAGAGTGTCATTAAAATTTCTCTTTTATGGTTACTAAATGTATATGTTAAGAGTGTGTAAATGTGCACCTTTCTAGTCTAGAGGTGAATTTCTCTTCTTCTTAACTGATCTTGTGATCCAGTTGAGCCTTCCCTTCAGTATAGGTTAACTTAGAAGAATTGTAAATATTGTTTGGAAAAAAAAAAGGAAAAAAAAAAGGAGATGCAAGCTTATCGTTTTGCCTAACTTGGCACAGAAACGGTGGCAGTGATAAGGAAGAAATATGCTGCCTAAATATACTTTTGAGCAACTCATAGTGTCTGAAAAATAAGAGGTTCATTTCTAAGACAGTCTTTTCTTTTGTTTCGCGAGGACAAGTTATGAAAGGGGTCCGTAGGGGAGAAACCAGTAATTAATTGGGAAGAGTAGATGAAGTTAATGACAATATGAAATAGCTCCATCAATAAAACCTGACAAATAATCTATTTGACTTTCTTAATTAGTTGTTTTTGTAAAGGAAAAGAAAGGAAATTTTGACAGCAGTTCATTGACTAAAACTGTTCGTCAAAATGCTGATATTTATGAATAGTTAGGTTTATGTGAATGATTATACAACATTAATGGACAAGATTTGTTCCAAATTACAGTTACAAGGACCAAATATAAAAAATGAAACAGTCTGAGGGAGTGGTTGGAATTAATTCGGTCAAAATTAATTATAGATTAAATAAGATAAAGTATACTATTAGATAATATATAAGGTTTAACGCTGTCATAAGTCAACCACTCTCAAGTAGATTAATCGCTTAATTGAAATAAATCTTGGCAATTGTTCGGTTATTTGAAACAATTGTCGAAAATCTAAGTCATATTTGAGCAACATTTTTCTGAGGAACAAAAATATTTATCCATGTTTGCAACTACATCAAGGCTATTACTGCTAAAACTCACTACATATAGACAAACAAAGAAAGTTTCTTCTTTTTTTTTTGGAACAAAAGAGCAAGAAGCATTACTTTATTATGTCCCTTCGGAAACATCTAATGAAATTGCTTAGATACAGAGATTTAAAACAAAAAAAGGGATAATTACAGAAACCTGCCTTGAGGTTTCTAACAATTTCACTAGCCTCCTCTAAAGTTTAAAAAATTATACAAACCTCCCGTGAGATTAAGGTTTTGATAACAAAATTAGTCCAATTAGAAAAAGTAAACATTAAAAAAGTACTTTAAGGAGAGAGATGAAGCTTTTATTCCATAAATACCTCTTATACATGTATATAAGTCATATTAGTATTATTTAAATTAAAAATAATTAAAAGTTAGAAACAATTAATACACACATTTAACTACTCAAAAAGTTCACATTTAATAAATTAGATAATACAAATAAGCAACAAAACTACACTAATGATTACAAAATTTAGTAAAACAGATTCATCATGTTTTTAAACTTGATGTTTGCTATGATTCCTGTAATTTTGACTAGAAAAATTTTCAAATTTTGTCACTCTTTTCCTTCTTTTCTCCCTTATTTTTCATGAAATTACTTTAAAATTGTCTCCTTTATTTCCATAAAATTACTTTACAATTGTCACAACTTTAAAAGTTTCAAAAAAAATTGAAAGGAAGGAAAAGAAAGGCAAATTTGAAAATTTTTTTGTTCAAAATTATAAGAATCATGGCAAACATTATGTTAAAAAAAGATGATTAGTCTGTTTTGCTAAATCTTGTAATCATTAGTGTGGTTTTACTTATCTCTGTTGTCTATTTTATTAAATGTGAACTTTTTGAGTGGTTAAATGTATGTATTAATTGTTTCTAATGTTTAATTATTTTTATTCTTTTACTAATACGACTTATGTACATGCATAAGGGGTATTTATGAAATAAAAGTTTCATCTCTCTCTTTAAAGTACTTTTTTAATGTTATTTTTTCTAATTGGACTAATTTTGAGTGTGTTTGGATAGAGTATTATTTGAACTATTATTTGGAATAATTACTATATCATTTTTTGTGATATGATGTATGTGAAATAAAATGATAGATTGAAAAATGTGTTTATTTGGATTGATGATGTGATGTTTTATTTGTAAGCGAAATATTATTTGAAAAAATTTGCTATCCAAATACACTATTTGTTATCAAAACCTTAATTTCAGAGGAGGTTTGTATAATTTTAAAAACTTCAAGAGAGGCTAGTGAAATTGTCAAAAACCTCAGGGGATGTTTTTGAAATTATCCCAAAAAAAAAGGAAGAAGTTTCTATTTCACATGTGACGCGGTTGAAGATTTACTCCATGGACCTTAGCCTGCCTCTTCATCTATGGTCAATTGTAATGATGGGAAGAAAATAGATCACATAATAATCTAGATGAAAGTTTCTCTCCACAGTATCTAGAGGAGGGTATACCTTCTTTCAATTATTTTATAGGGAATAACTGAAATTTGACATTGACCATTCATTTGAACTGGTTACCCAAGACAATCTAGCTAAGCTTCCAAAAATTTCAACATCTATAACGTTGTCAGTGGTAGAAACTGGTTTATGCTTTCAAGAATGCCACTACCAGAGGTGCATCAACGAGCCAAAAAACCTCAATGCCCTGGCTGGATGGAATCATGGCCTTCACTGCCAGTGGTGGAGTTAGGATATTGTTACGGTGGAGGCACAATATAAATTGAGATTCTTTTAGTCTTATTAATTGAATTAGATAATAAAATCTACATGAAAAGTAATAAGATGTAGATTTATATGTATTTACTAAATAAAATAATATGATGTGAGATTTTGAATAATATGTTACAAAGTTATAATGACGTATTGAAAAATCCATCAGTTGATTACGCTCGTATTGATAGAATTATGCTTATATTTTTAGGCATCGTCAAAAGGTGATTATAATTTTTACAATTCTTCTACAAAAAATTATTATCAAATCAAATGTATATGTTTGCATACTAAGAGAGTTGTTTTAAAAAAGATATTCTACTACATAAAATGTAGATTTTTTTTTTCTCAATGGGGTTACATATATAAATTTTGAGGGTCAAAACAAAATTAAGCATTTTTTTAGCTAATGGGAATGCACACAAAAAACAAGGATACAAAACAAGGCAAAGTAGGACTCATCATAACTCGCAATTTTGAAACAATTGCTTAGTGCGATTATTTGATCTCCTGGTCTCAACACTAGCTCCATTCTGTAGATGAAGTACAAAATCTTCCTGCAGCGAACTTAGAACAGAGGAAGTGCGAACAAATTTATCATCAAGCTTTCTGTTGATAAGCGAAAATGTGACTGGGATGCCAGCAGCTATTTCCTTCATAACCCCTACATATATATACATGGCACTTCTTGATCAAGTGCACAGGTGTAGTTTGATCCTTTTTCCACATCTGGCGCACCACCTCCTTCCATCTGTGCCGGCGACTGCCATAAACACAATACCTCTTGAAGAATTTTTCAAGAGAATGCATGAAAAAAATTAGAACTACCTCTTGGCTTATTACTAGACTTGTCATTTTGATGCTGATGAGTTGATTCTTGAGTACTCTTTTTTCTTCTTTTTTTCGTTCGATGTTTAGTGCTTTTTGTTTTGCTTTGGAATATCTGAACGACTTGCTTTAATTTCTAGGCGTGCACGAATTAGTCAATTAGATAGGTGCTCCAAGGCAAAAATTCAAAAAAAAAAAAAAAGTGAGAAAGGTAAAATGCAAAATCGAGTTGCTTGTAAGAATTGCTTAGTGAAAAATATGGTACTTCTTACAATCACAAATCATTCTTAAAATTAATATGCATGCTAGGATAAAGTTGAGAGAATCCCTAAAGCATGGAAACTTGGAGTTTGAAGCTCATTGGTTATAAACAAGGAAAATGGAGCTTTCTGGTTCAATTTTCCTTTCGATGAGAAACGGGGCATTCGCTATCTTTTGCTTGTAATCTTACCTTCCTGAATTTTTCTCGCCATGCAGGCTCAGTTTCCTTTCTGCAATATTTCTTATCTTGAGATGTTCGTGTGAGAAATAATCGAGATCATTTTCCAGTCATAAGCTCAACTTGATGAGAGCAAGAAGCAACGCTGCCTCGAGAGTAATTCATCCTCCCAAAAAAAGGGTAATATTTGTTGCTACCATCCAACGTCGAAATCCATCAAACAAGCCATCCAATCGAAGGGATTTATCTTCAATGAGTGAGTGAACACTTTTTTTCATTTTTGTGTTAATACTACTGATTAAAGATGTTTGTTAATGTTACATGGGGCTGTTTCAAGTTTCCAAACAAAAAAGGCCTCAAAACCCCTTTTTTGGTTAAAATTCAGTACAATATGTTTTAGCACCTGATTTTTGACATGGCTAAAGCTTTGATGCAAATAAATTGACCTGTAACTTTCTTAGATTATGAGAGGAAAACCAATACGAACGAATTCTCTACATTGTATTTTTGTCTAGCATTGAATTTGCCACACAGACTAACTGAATTCTCTACACAGTTTTGTTTCTGGATGATATATTTTTGTTGGTAGCATCTTTCTTTTAATTAGGTGCTTCTTTGATATGGTTAGCAAGTTTATTAACTTTGTGGGAGGTGTAATGTCCAATAAACACCATAACAGGGGAAAGGGGAATTGTTGGTGAGGCCTAAAATTGACATAACGAGCTTTGGACCAATAACAAGAATATGCAATAATACGAGTCCTATGCTAGTTTGTAAGATACGGGAGGGATATAATATGAATTCATATGCTTAATTTTTCTAAATTTGCGTTTTTTGTGCCATAGTTTAAAAAGAAATTTACATAATATATATATATGCATGTAAAATTTCTGAATTATACTCGTCCTGTGTTTTACTAAATATGCGGCGAGTTTCATATTTTTGCATTTTTTTTTGTGCCAAATTTTAATGAAGTTTTGTCATTAAATTTTTGTTGTGCATCTATTCAATGTACATCGTAATTTGTTGTCAAAATACAGATATTTACTAATGCAACAAGCACATTAATGATTAAGCAAAAAATCTAAATGAAGGAGGAGAGTTGAGTTGGATTGTAAAGTAAGAGAATTTTAAGTCGAAAAATTCTAAATTTAAAACTTTTCAATTAAAAAATGTGGAAAATTTCATTGAAATGCGTTTAGAGTTAGTCAAGGGGTAATATCTATCGACGACGTCGTTTTAGCATAAAGTGGCTCAAAACGGCATTCGGTTCCGTCGAAAATCTGCACCCCCGGCGGCCTCCTCTTCCTCTCTATGTAAAGTGGAAACCCCGCGCGTTTCCTTCCCGCCAAATATCCTTCACTTAACCCAACACTAAAAAGCACACACTCCACACTCTCAAGAACACGCACAGAAAGTAGAAGAAGGCGCAGCCGAACCCTGTCCGTTTAAAGTAATTCAAAACGACAGCATTTCGGAAATCGCCGTTTTGTATCGGCAATAATGAATGACGAAGAACAAAGCAAGCTTCCTGAGTTCAAACTCGGTACTGATTTTACCATTTTTTGTACTTTAATAATCTAAAAACCCCTTTTTTCCTGTTTATTTGTTTAATATTTGGGTTTTTCGGGGTTTATTTTTGTGTAGATGCTAAACAGGCTCAAGGGTTTCTCTCATTTTTCAAAACATTACCCAGTGTAAGTAGTTAATAAATATTAATTTAGAAAGATGCTATGAAGTTTTGCTCAATGCCCTCACTCACTTGCCTTTTTTTTCTTTTTGGCATGCAGGATGCTAGAGCTGTTCGATTTTTTGATCGTCGGGTAGTTTGCTCCATCTCTTCTTGTGTGTCTTAATGCTGTTAATGTACAGACTTGTTAGATTGTTTGTGAAATGCTAACCCAAATTATGCAATTTATGGGGTAAAAATTGAATATTTTTTTATGTACTTTGATGATTTCGATTGAACTGTTTGGGTACTATCTAGTTGTTTGACCTCAAAAGGATTGTAAATTTCTTTGCTAACAGTTTAGATGCTTTTCGTGAAAGCTAATTCTTTTTCCTAGTCAGAACATTGGCGAAAAAGGGACTTTTTTTTGGATTAGCAAGTTGTGGTTTTGATGGAAAATAATGAAGAAGGGGAATCAGGAGCAAAATGAAAAGTTTTTTATTCTGAAGTGTGTTTGCCTTGTAGAAATTTCACCTTAGAACACATATCTTTTGCTTATGGTAAACAGGTGGTAATGACACGAGCTAAAACATATAATTTATATCTTAAGCTAAACTCCTTGCATGTAAGGGAGAGAGGAAGTAGAGAAAAGCTCCAGAACACACAGCTTTGGTCCGATTGGTTCTGTGGCTGATGGCTGATGTACTGGTGTCTAGAAATTCCATTTAGTGTTCTATGCTCATTTGTATAACCTTGTAGTCCCATTTTCAATGTCTTTATGTCGCCTGGTCAACTAAATACTAGAAATCTTTTCTTATTTTCTCCTGACATAACTCACCAAATTAATGTGTGTGTGTTTGTTTGATAAACGCATTCTTCTAGTTTTTAGAATTGGCTAGTTTAAGGGAAATAAAGGTTAAGTTGTACTTGAGGTTCGGTTCTTGTAAAAGGGAAAAGAGGAAGAGGGAGATTCTGTTTTTCCATGGTTGTGTCTTTAATTTAGTCACATCTGCATGCAGAGCAACATAGAGGTGGAAAAGATAATAAAGCAGCTGGTTAGATGTATGCAGTAATTTGTTGTTATTGTGTCTGTTATGCAGGACTATTATACAGCTCATGGAGAAAATGCGACTTTTATTGCAAAGACATATTACCACACAACCACCGCTTTGCGACAATTGGGTAGTGGTTCTGGTGCTATTTCTAGTGTCAGTGTGAGTAAAAATATGTTCGAGACGATTGCTCGTGACCTACTTTTGGAGAGAACCGATCACACTATTGAATTGTACGAGGGCAGTGGCTCAAATTGGAGATTGGTGAAAAGTGGAACCCCTGGAAATATTGGCAGTTTCGAAGATATTCTATTTGCCAACAATGAAATGCAGAATTCTCCGGTCATTGCTGCTCTTGTTCCAAATTTCCGCGAAAATGTATGCACTATTGGCCTAGCCTATCTTGATCTTACTAAGAGAATGCTTGGACTGGCTGAATTTCTAGATGATAGCCATTTTACGAATGTGGAGTCAGTTTTAGTAGCTCTTGGTTGCAAGGAATGTATTTTGCCTATAGAGAGTGCCAGGTCCAGTGAGTGTAAATCTTTGCTAGATGCATTATCAAGATGTGGCGTAATGATAACTGAAAGAAAGAAAACCGAGTTTAAAGGAAGGGATTTAGTTGAGGATCTCAGTAGGCTTGTCAAAGGATCTTTGGAACCAATTCCGGATTTGGTGTCTGGATTTGAAGTTGCACCTGGTGCTTTGGCATCTATATTATCTTATGCAGAATTACTCGCAGATGAGAGCAATTATGGAAATTATTCAATCCGGCAATACAACCTTGACAATTACATGAGATTAGATTCTGCTGCTATGAGGGCTCTAAATGTCATGGAGAGCAAGTCTGATGCAAACAAAAATTTTAGCTTGTTTGGTCTCTTGAATAGAACCTGCACTGCTGGAATGGGAAAGCGATTGTTGCACATGTGGCTTAAACAGCCTTTATTAGATGTAAATGAGATAAACTCGAGACTGGATCTGGTGCAAGCTTTTGTAGAGGATACTGGACTTCGACAAGACCTGAGGCAGCATTTGAAGAGGATCTCAGATATTGAGCGATTAGTACGCAATCTCGAAAAGAAGAGAGCTGGTTTGCTGCATGTTGTAAAACTTTATCAGGTGACTTCTGATTTGTTATGCCTTTTATTTCCAGGTTCCAACTACTCAGAGGTTTCAAAGATTGTTGTAGAGAAAAGAAAACATTTTTATTACTTGTTACAAGCTGTTTTTAAATATTCTCAAGTGAACTATCTGATGAATGTTTTAGAAACCCTTCATATAGTTGCTGTATGTGCATTTATCTCTACCCTACAGCTAAGTGCTATTATCTGTCTACCAAATCAAGTAGTATCACTTTATCGACCCAATCAGGACATAATTATTTGGTTAATTTGAGTACTTGTTTAGTATCTTTTATGTTTGAGTTTCCTTTTTTACCTACATCCTGCAAGAAAAGAATAAAGTTGGTCGGATTGCCTCTAGAAAGGTGATTTATGAGAGCAGAAAGGCCTGTAATGTTTTCATTCATGGAATTTAGACTTTTTAATCTGAAATGTTGATTGTTTGCAATATGATTGAATTCAAGTGGTATGGTGTATGGTATCTTTCACAGTAGTATATCAAATAATTAATTTCACTTATCTCATTGATCATAAGCATATGGTTTAAGTAATTATATTTTCATTTTGCAGTGCTTTGTTATTCTCTCAATAAGGTTTACATGTATTGCATTTATTGATTTTTCTTTTCTTCATTGTCAGTCAAGCATCAGGCTACCATATATTAAGAGTGCTTTGGAGCGTTATGACGGACAATTTGCTTCATTCATAAAAGAAAGGTTTCTGGATAAACTAGAGGACTGGACTGATGACCGTCACTTGAATAAGTTCATTGGTCTTGTGGAAACATCTGTTGACCTGGATCAACTTGAGAATGGAGAATACATGATTTCCCCTGATTATGATTCAACTTTGTCTGCCATGAAGCATGAGCAAGAGTCACTAGAAAAGCAGATTGATAATTTGCATAGGCAGATCGCTAATGATCTTGATCTAGCTGTAAATAAAACTCTTAAACTAGACAAGGGCACGCAATTTGGACATGTCTTTAGGATTACAAAGAAGGAAGAGCCTAAAGTAAGGAAGAAGCTCAATACCCATTTTGTTGTTCTTGAAACTCGGAAGGACGGGATAAAATTTACAAATTCAGAGCTCAGGAAATTAGGGGACCGGTACCAAAAGATAGTGGATGAGTATAAGAACTATCAGAAGGAACTCGTCGCAAGAGTTGTTCAAACTGCAGCAACTTTCTCAGAGGTATCTACTTCATACCTTATTTGCAAATTGTCACAGTTGGCCTGGAATCAAATTTTAATCGGTGCAGGTATTTGAGGGTGTGGCTGGCTTGCTTTCCGAGTTAGATGTGTTACTTAGTTTTGCAGATTTGGCAGCAAGTTGCCCCACTCCCTACACAAGACCAGAGATCACACCACCGGTAATGATTTATGTTTCATTCATGGTTTTAGTCTAGAAAGTGGTGAAATTTCTCTTTCTTGAGAGGGAAGAAAATAGGGCTTTTTTGACTGATTTTGCTGGCAGGATGTTGGAGATGTTATATTGCAAGGGAGTAGACATCCTTGTGTAGAGGCTCAAGACTGGGTGAATTTTATTCCCAATGACTGTGAACTAGTAAGTCCTTGAATCTAAAGGTTAGTGTAGTCCGAATTGGTCTTCTTTATTCAGGTTAACAACACCTGCTTTCTTGGGTCTTTCCAGGTTATGGGGAAAAGCTGGTTCCAAATTATTACAGGACCTAATATGGGTGGAAAATCCACATTCATAAGACAGGTGCTATGGTTTTATTTTTCTGCATCTAGTATCTCTTCTCTATGTCTCTGCATGTGTGTGTGTTTGTGTGTGTGAAAAAGTTGATTATCAGTATCATCAGAGGTTGGATGCTGAATTGTCAAAAATATAGGATCATACTTGCAAGGTTGCATGACCCTAACACGACCAGGGTGTAAAATGAAATTAGTCCGGCAAATACGTAAGCATTCTAAAATGCCATCTAAAAGGGATTCAGCTGGGCCAGGAGTCCTCTGTAGCAAAACCGCACCCTACCTCGCCCACCTTGTGTGGAGAAAGGAAACAGATTAGTCTAACCTGGCATGGATGCACAAACTTTTGTTAGATGACGTTCAATTGAGTGGTGCACTTTTTTCTGGAATGAAATGATTTGCAACATTATGACTGCAATATCAACAAGAGAAATAAACAGGAAATAGGGAAAGAAAAATCAGAGGCAGTGCTTATTACAATCTTTTTTGTCCATATTTGCAGTCCATGCATTTTGTTTATTGAAGACTGGTAATTAACTATAGCAAAATCTTTGGTTTTTAATAAGTTCTAACTAAAGGATAAGCCATGTTCTGAGCTTCTATATCCCAGGCAAATTTGGCTTCAAGCTTTTAACTCTAATAAAAGTTTCCTCTGACTATCTGTTGATGCAGGTTGGGGTGAATATCCTCATGGCACAAATCGGTTCTTTTGTTCCTTGTGACAAAGCTAACATTTCTGTGCGTGATTGTATATTTGCTCGTGTAGGTGCCGGTGACTGCCAGGTTAGTTGGCAGATTTTCTTTCATGGTAGAAAGAGCTGAATGCCGTTCTTGTTAGAATAGTTGAATTAAATTGTCTAAAAACATTAGGGAGAAACCTTGGTATTAAGTACTGTTTCCTAGAGTATCTGGTGAATTTATAGTTTGTCCTTCCATATCCTGATTTATAACCTAATTGGTGATGTGAATTGGACTTTAATTGATGCAGTATTTACTAGTTCTTTCTCAGCACATTAGTAGCTATTAAGTTTTTGATAGACTGTTAGATACTCCAGATGTCAAATTTAACCATTTTTTGGCTCTGGGGCTGGCTTAATCTGTTACAGGGCCAATGGTGAACTCTGTATTTGCTGACTTCAAAACCCAACAGAGAATGTACCTGTAGCCAGGCTTCTGTGCAAGTTCCAAATCATTTTAGGAGTTGTCTTGAGTTTTTTTAAATTAATTGATCGATAAAACCACTCAATTCTCCATGAAGTTCTTTTGAAACCTTGATATTTACTTATCTTATTCTTTATCCTGATGTTTTTGCTATTGGTGTTGATTTCTTTGTCAATAGTTTGTTTCAATGGCTCGAACAAAAAAGTAAATAAAGGGACGACTATGCTCTTTATTGTTTCAGAAGTCCTTAAGATCTTGTGTTTACCTGTCTTTCTTCTGTTACTTCAACAGCTACGTGGAGTTTCCACTTTTATGCAAGAAATGCTCGAGACTGCATCAATTTTGAAAGGAGCTACCAATAAGTCTCTAATAATTATTGACGAATTGGGCCGTGGAACGTCAACTTATGATGGATTTGGTTAGTTTTGTACTATAACCTTCTTATTTTTTTTTTATCTTTCAACTTTTGCACCGTCCACATTTCCACCCTGCACCTATTGTTTTCTTAGCATTTGAACTGCATTTTGTGAAGTTGGTAGTATCAGATCTTCATTGCTGAGTTATTAGTTTACCCTAAGTATGACATTTATTTTCATTTGCCTTTGATGTCAATGATCAGGCTTAGCTTGGGCCATCTGTGAGCACATATTCGAAGTGATCAAAGCACCTACGTTATTTGCTACTCATTTTCATGAGCTGACTGCCTTAGCAAATGAAACTTCTGATGATGAGCGTTCTTCAGACAACATTGCTGGTGTAGCAAATTATCATGTCAGTGCACACATTGATTCAGCAAGTCGCAAGTTAACCATGCTTTACAAGGTTGTTATCCGATCTTTTAACTTGTATTAACCCAAGGAAAACTTGGAATTTTATCGTGGATTTTATATTTTAAACTTTGTGGAAGGAGTGGAAACTGACAAGCTGATGGCTGAACGCACGTAGTTTTATCCTTTTGTGTGATAGTCTAATTGCAACCAAAGAGGGAGTACATATATTGTGGGCTGTCTTGAACAATGGCTTATTTTTTTTTTCCTAAAAGTTGGAACCGGTTCTGTAAGTGTATGAGAACCAATAGGGTGATTTGCTATCTGTGTTAAATTATATTGGGGGATGTGGGATTTTGAAATGCATCATATGATAAATGGACCAAACTGAGGTTGATGCGGTAGATATGACCCAGTACTTTTAACTCTCGTTGTTCATGAACAAGTTCAAAGAATCTCCATTGGATGGTTTATGCCTTCTTGAAACGGTTTGGGTGATTAGGATAAATGTGTCCTTGTTGTCGACCTCAATTTTTTTATTTAATGGTGATTCTTTTCTTTTGATTTTATGGTCTTCATGGAAGTAGTCTCTATGTTGGATCAGGGAAAAGATAATTGGTGTGTGTGTGTGTGTTTTTTTTTTCCTTTTTTTGATTGATGTGTTAGTTATGAACATGGCAGATGGTATTATAGCACTTTTGACCTAAAATGGGTGGATGTGGATGAAATTTTGTTATTCAGTGGTATTTTTTAAGTTTTTTGACTTCACAATAGTAACAAAAATTGGATTATTTACTTTTTTCACATTCTGGACTCAAGTTTTCATTCACATAAAGTGTTTGAATCTTCCCTTGGCAAAACTGTTCATTTTTTTACCCTCACATTTCCAGGTTGAACCTGGGCCCTGTGATCAGAGTTTCGGTATTCATGTGGCAGAATTCGCAAACTTCCCAGAAAGTGTTGTTGCACTTGCCAGGGAAAAGGCTGCTGAGTTGGAGGACTTCTCCCCAATGGCATTTATGCCAAAAGATGCCAAAGAGGTTTGTTCATTGCTTCTGATCATTCACATGTTGGTTCTTCTTCTGCTTCTTTATATGGCCTTTGATTATTCATCTATTAATATTATCTTCTTTTTATTGGCGTGGAAAGAGCTTGACTAAATTCATTATGTAGGCATGAGGTATGATATTTTATTTATTCATGCCTTAAAAGAAAATTAAGTACCTTTGTGTGTTACTAGGCAACAAAATGAGAATAAAAGACACTTTCAGGGTATCTATGGCAAGTATTTGAATTGTGTTGAATTCTGAGAGAGAATTATGCTCTCGCACAATGAGGTATAAAGTATTTATTCTGAGTGAGTCATTGGCTTCATTGCACATAAACTGGGCGCACTCTAAACTTTTTGTTGGCATTCAATGTTATTCATTCAGCAGGACTTCCCGATGCAGAAATTGCCTTAAAGAAAAATGTATTTTTTATTTACTAATCATAAGTTTGAATGAATCCTTGTGGTTACTTTCTATGCTGAGCAAGAAATATTAGCATTCTGATGCCTTTAGGGTTGAAAAGATAGTAAAAGATTAGTGTTTCTACTCATCAACCTGTAAATGAATTGTGTCTGTTGTGATGAGCTTTATAGAGAGCTCAATCATCAACTTGGGTTAAACTTCCGCTGTCAGAAATGATTTTCAGCTGGGAGAAACAATTTTATGGTCTTCATCATGAAAAGTAAAACCTAGACCAACTATTGTGTGGTACCGGTTGGGTCTTTCATGGAAATGATGCATTGGCAATCATGATGATTGACAGGGAGCCACTAAACGAAAGAGGGAGTTGGATCTTGATGACATGTCCAGAGGTGCTGCTCGAGCTAGCCAGTTCTTACAAAATTTCTCTGAGTTGCCACTGGAGACGATGGACTTTGAACAGGCTCTACAACATGTGAGCCAATTAAGAAATGACTTGGAGAAGGATGCTGTAAACAGTCGCTGGCTCCAGCAATTCTTTTAGTTCTCAAATCAAAGCACTTCTTGTGCAGTTATGGCGAGACTTGGTAAATGTACTGATTTTCAGCTTCCCTCTACGTCAGCTGTACAGAGTAATTGCAAGAAGGTCTAATTTTGTGAATGCTGCTGGTTAATTTATGTGAATTTTGCTGAGCTTTCATTGGTATGAATGCATGATGGTGCTCTTGGAGGCTGGTGGCGGATAAGCTCAAAATTTCTTGTGAAGCCTCTTTTACTACTAACCATTGTTTTTTATTGTGTCTACGTTTTTTCCTTTGGTTTTTTGGTCCTTGCAGCAGTGGACCAAATGCATTAGAAAATATGAGATGGTATTTGATTGGTGTAACTTAATTGCCAGAGGGGGAGATGTTATAGGTGGCCATGCGTAAGGCTCTATGCCTCTTTTAGTTATTATTGCCCATAACAAAAGAGGAAGGTTCCATTGTCACTCTCATGCCGGCTGGTTCCTGTGTTTCAGCTGCCACAACCCATGGGCCACATGATGGTGATGGAGATCATCTGAACAGCTGAAGCTTTATTTTCAGTTAATAATGCCTAAGAATCTAACTGTCCAAAAAGTCTCTTGCTGCATATTGAGCTACTTGAGATAATTGGTTTTCCAGAAGATAAAAGGAGTTTCAATTTCTCACGGGACACATTCCGCAGGAAAGAATTGTTGATTTTCTAATCAAGTTCAGAACATTTGCACATTTCTATGTTTCTCCATGTGGAAATGAATTGGGATAGGCTTCAATTGGCTCTTGAAGGAGGACTGATGTATTTAATAAGTAAAAATACTATTTAATGAGCATACACATTTATAAAATGTATGTGTTAGATATAGATTCGGTCATGTAAAAGGCTAGTTTTTACCAATATGAAATTTCCAGCTCACTAAAAGAAGTTAGTGGGCGTTAGCCTGCTGCTGCATGATTAAAAAGTAGGTTTACTAAAGTCCAAAATGGCTTTAAGATATAATTCTTTAAGTAACATGTAGAAAAGGTCATTTCCCCTTGTGAAAGCTACTTCCAAGAATCAGCCCAACAACCAAAAGATATTTAGTAAAATATTCATTTTATCATAATGGTGATCTCTTTTTTTCTTTCTTTTTTTTGTTTTGGGGGGGGGGGGGTGTGGTGTCTAATATGAGGATAGAGTGTTCTCGTGTTGTGATTTATTTCATTTTTTATTTGTTGGTCTAATAGAGACAACAAATGTTCGAGAAGACAATATTTTATTATTATTGCTTTGAGTAAACAAACGTATGTGGATGTGTGTAATGCCTAGTTTTAATCAGACAGGTAACGTATTTGCCGGCAATTACCACAAACTTTTTCAAGCAAAGCAAATGGATTGAAGGAAAGGGGTCTCAAATCCCAATATATGTTTGCTTAAACAGATAAAGGAGGTACTGCAAAGTCCTATAAGATTACGTTTTGGCAGCTCACATCTGCTGCTGATTTTAACTCAAGGCTAAAATGTGCTAACTGTGATTTTTTTTTTTTTTGTAAATAGGAGGTTTTGAATCCAGAATCTCCTATTTACAATCCCTCTCATCGAAAACTTTTATATCACTTTTGAAGTTGTTTTTTTTTATAATTATATCTAAGTGATAACGTTGTTTTTATTTTAAAAAAAAGAAAAGAAAAGAAAAGATAATGCTGTTTTTATTATCAGCATTGTTGCTACTGCATGGTATCAGCAATTCTATCATTTTTGGAACTCAAATAGCCTATCTTCGGGGAAAAAGAATAGACTAGCCATATTTTGTAGGACATGGAATGCAGGACATGAAACTAGTAACGCAATGTGTACTTTACAGTGTGTACTTTACAGGAATTTGAGTGGAGGCACTAAATCATGGGTTCTTACTAGAATTTTTTTTTTTTTTTCTGGCATTGCAAAAGAGTCCCAATCATATAACCAAACATGAACTATAAGAGGTCGGTATCATCGATCAATGGTTGGATATTTAGCATCAACATGAAGGAATAATGAATCTACTATGACTTAGTTACCTATGATAATTGCAACTCTGTACATTACAATGTGTGTACATGTTTAATTTGATTCCATGCAAAATTCAACTTTTGTATATGTATCATGAATTCAACGGTGATAGTGTATATACTGTGAATTTATATAAGATTTACTCTTTAATTAACCGCTTTATTTTTCATTTTTGACATGATATTTATGTATGCCTTTCTCACGGACTTAATTACGTTAAGAAAAAGCTTTATTTTGAAAACCAAAAATAGCTGTTTTCTGAATGACAAGAAAGTGATGGGTGAGTTAGTGGCTTTAAAATTCTTGAATGTCTTGGTCATATAAAGCTAACCATCAAAGTTCGGGAGCATTCCACATTCCACTAAAATCCCTTTATTTCTATTCAACTGATTGTAGAATCAACTAAGACAGTAGTGCTTGGTTATAAATCATGAAGTTTGCATAATATAAGTCAATCGGCAAAAGAAATACAGAAATAAAAAAATGTTTGCTATTAAGTACAAGTAAATCTAACTTTTTTTGCTTAAAAAGGTGAAGAAATATTCACGAATAATATCTGAAAAATAAATCTTACATACATTAATAGTATATACATTATCACTGTTGAATCTATGACATATATGCAAAAGTTGAATTGTAAATTAAAATTTTGCATTTTTGTCATTCATGTATATAGTACTAGTGTAGGAAAGATTCAACCATAGCTAAACTTATGAAAGGACATTTTTTTTCAATTGCTCATTTTACTTCACTTTTCGGATTTAAAAGAAAATTGGAGCTGAACTTAAGCCTTGTTTGGATTATAATTTTTGCATTTTCTGTGAACACATCTTCTAATCATTTTTTTACCTCATATATGTCAAATCGTTACAATACAATTTTTTACGAAAACTCAAAAAAATAACAATTCAAACGGGTTCTTAATTTTCAATCTCTTTCTTTTGTATCATACAGCAGTCCATCATCCAAAAATTTCGCGACGATAACATTCATATAACCTTATCTATCCCATTTTACAAGGAGAGAAATTCTAAAGAGAATGTGTAAGGGGTTAAAAAGTATACAAATCCGACTAGACAAAAGAAGTGCACTGTCACCTCTTTTGAATTTTTTCCATTGTATCCTATTTTACAGGAAGGGAAAGATTTAAAGAGGACATGTAAAGGGTTAGAATGTATATAGACCTGACTAGATCAAAGAGGTGTACTGACATCTTTTTAAATTTTTTTCATTGTAAGTAGAGTTCAAATCCCCGATTTATAGTCTAAAGAGATATTTAGTCCTTTTTCGGTGCCTATTGAGCTTTGACTAGGTGGCTAGAATAGAGGTTTAACTGTTGAAGTACTAAATTGGTACGACTGAAAAAGGTACTCCCATGCATTCATTAGGTTTTTAGTTCCGATAGTAATTTGTCAAAAAACAAGTACTGAAACATAATTAATACAGGAGCTAGGATGCAGCGTGCTGTAGGAAGGTGGCTGTGACGGCGCCAGGTGTAGGGCTGCTTTGCCGTGAACGCTAAGTCTTGGATAGAGACAGAAAATTATCGAAAAGGACCCAATCAAATGCGTCTTTGAAAAACCGACGCCGGCCCGTGGGGCTATGGGCCATCCCAAAGGTTTAGGGGAATGGAATGTCTATAAGTTTTGAATTTCACGTCTTATCAATTGCCACTAATACGTGATTTCTATTAAATTTTGCAGGTGCTCCGCCCCGTCTCTTTCTTCCTAATTGGCGTATGACCCAACAAAAAATCCTCTCTTTGATAGAATTAAAGTCTGTCTTTTTTCAATCATTTCGGTGGATAGTTTTCCTATTTTACTTCTTTCAGATTTTCGTCCTCCGTATTTTGGTTCCATTCTCGATTTTATCGTTGCGTATATTGGCAAACTTGATTCCATTGAATGTGTTGGATAAGGTATTATTTGAAATATTATTTAGAATAATACTTTTTATGATATAATGTGTATAAAATAAAGAAGAGCATTTAACAATATAAAAAAGTAGGCTAAAAATGTATTTATAAAATGAGCAAAAGTTGGAATAATACCTATGTATAAGAAAAGTTTCTGCTGTCCAAATCTATTCGATAATTGGTGTTTGGCATGGTCAAAAGCTGAAATCCTTCCTTTATAAAAGTGTTACTTAACATGGACTCCAACTTGTTTTGAAAAAAAAAAAAAAATTCCAACTTTTCATCAAATTATTATTATTATTTTTTGATAATGATCAAATTATTCTTTAAACTTTACTTTGGGTAGACTCCATCCCTCCAATGTATACCGTGACAAATTAACCCTTAAGAGTAGTTCTAAAAAATAAAAATAAAAATAAAAAAACCCTTAAGAGAGAACTAGCATAACATTGAATTTGCAGCTTATGACAAAATATCATGTCACATTAAAACAGCAATTCATCATACCTCAAAATAATTATAATCTTAATATAGTATCATATGTAATTCAAGTGTTAAATTATTTTAAAAATAAAATTAATTAAAAAAAATATATAAATGTAAGGAAAGATAATAATTATTAATTACGAAGAACTTGAGATCAATTGTTCTACTGCACATAGTGTAAGGAAAGATAATATTCACATAATAAATTAGATGTGATATAAAAATATTAATGAATACTCGTTGGACACTTGTAAAAAAAAAATCTTATAATAAAAGTTACCATACCCACATTTCACTATTTAAATTTGAAAAAAAAATTCACATCACAATTCTTTATAAAAGTTTCTATAACTTAACGTTATCCTTTCCAAAAATTAATACTCGTGCCCTGTATTAAAAAAAAATTAGGCCATAAAAAGTCGGATTTCTCCCATGACAAGAAAAGCAAAAGAGAAACTAATTAATGGCCATCTCCACAACGGCCAATTTGTATGCTAGCAAATAATAGCAATTACCATCTTCTTTAATACAGCGTATTTAATGACTAGTATTTTACAAAAATGGCGCCCGTTGTTTTGCAACCCAAAACTGACAGCAAGATGAAACAACGCACTAGACAGCAATTAGCAACTTACCATTAGATTGCACAATCCAAAGTGCCGAAGGAAGATGCCCCACCCCTTTAACGGAGATGACAAAAAATCTACTATCAAATCTTAAAATAAGCATTAAATCATCTTCCTCTTTTGTCTTCTTTAAACCCTTTGTTAATATATATATATATATATATATATATATAATATCTCTGCCTTTCAGGGCCACATAATACATTACGGAAGAATCCCATTAATAATTAATCAGTTTGGGAAGATTCACTGTCCTCAATTCTTATCCTTACCAGTTACTCCTGTTAACCCCAACAATCAAAAGTTAAAAAAAAAAACCCCCCTTTTTTTTTATCTCTTCGTATATTTGCTATGTTTATATAGTGGTATAATTCAGAGAGGTGTTTGGACTAAAATTTAGTGTGTGTGCGTGGGAGTGAAAAGGAGAGGGTCGAAGAAGGGAAGAAGGAAGGATGAGCTGGAGAAGAGTGGGAAAAGCTTTACAGGTGCTATCAGCCCACACCTTTCTTCTATGGTTTACCATATTTCTGGTTCTCAAGCTGGATCATGTTTTCTCCTACTCTTGGTGGTTAGTCCTTTTGTTTATTTTATTTGAGAATTTTGAATTTTACAGGATGAACAGGCTTTCGGTGTGGTTTGATTGGCTGCAGTTTTGTGCGTTTTTGGTTGTAAAGGGTGTTATGATTGTAAAATTGTGCGAAAAGTTTCAATCTTTTTTGTTAATATGAGCAGCTGCATGCATGTTTATTTGGGTAAAATTTAATTTTTTACTCTTTTTTGTTTTGAATTTTGAATCGTATTGCTATATTTTTTGTTATTGTTCTGGGTGCTGAATCTTTTGTTTAATGCATAATTTAATCGAACTTGCTCGGGGTTTAATTTTCATTTGGTTGTGTTTCAAAGGGTATTAGGATGGTAAATGCAATTACATGCAAGTTTATGTGGGGTAAAGTTGTGGCTTTTTTTTTTTTTTTTGGGTGTGGGTGCATGTAAATATGCTTGATGCAAATCAGGGAGGAAGAAGTAATATATGGCGAAAAGGGATTTTAAGAACATAATTGTATGGTTTCCGGGGGAAATTGGTTCTGCATTTCCTTTTTCTGTTGGCTCCTTGTAAAGCTAGTCCCTCGGCTATCCCCTTGCAAAATAAGTGCCGAGGTGAGGTTGTCTTCACATGAATATTAGAATTCACGGCTGATTAGCTGTACACCATGGACTCTAGGCTTGTGTCAAATTCTTATAAGGCTCCTGATAGAACTTTTTAAAGTAATAGACAGTTTTGCTAGGGTACATTGGATTTTGGTTGTACAACAGGCATTCATGGAATAACTTGGTTATCTGAGCTGAAAGTTGCTGTTTGGTGGTGGTTAGGACGAATTGTTCCATACTAAGACTCTCTTACGAGCCTTCTTATCTGAAGTGTGGGACTCAAGTTTTGATGTTGACAAGACTGCAGCTCTCTTTCTATATGTTCCTCAAAGGAAGAGTTATCTGAAAATTCGAGTTAACTTCACTTAAAGTTTTCTGTCTTTGGAAAAATGTTAACCTTATCAATCTTGATTTTTTACAACTCATAGTAATTTGATCATTCATCATGCAGGATCCAAAAATTCTAGAAGTCCAAATGCTTAAATTAGTTGTGGAATTTGATTGTCATGCTGGTGCATCAATATCTATTATGGATTGTTGGTGCACTAAAACTGTTGAAATTGTTGACTGAATTGTATGTACCCTATAATGCAGGTTTATCTTCTTCCCACTATGGCTGTTTCATGCAGTTGTAGCCCGAGGTCGCTTTTCTTTACCTGCACCTTCAGTTCCACATGATCGACATGTATGTCTTTGTGCTCTCCTATATTTTGGCAGCTACTGCAACCTTCTTAAACAAATTGGATTATGTCAGTATACTTACTTCTTTTTTTAAATTTTGTGCATAGTGGGCCCCTTGTCATGCCGTGGTTGCAACACCATTGCTTATCGCATTTGAACTGCTTCTATGTATATATCTCGAGAGCATATATGGTAAGGAGGTGAAGCTCTACTCTCTGATATGAAAATGACCCAGACAGTGAGACAATAGTAATAGTTATTTGCGATAAACAAGCTATGACTTTTGTCTTTTTAGTAATTTTCTCTTGTCCTCCCCTGATAATAGAAAAGACATTTTTCCCTGTAGTTGCTTCCTCTTCTTAGAAATTTCTACCTCGTGTTTACGAATTGGGATATAATGAAGACTTGGTTTGAGGAAGAATATAACTTTTGCACTGTCTTAAGTGTTATAGATTCAAGGTCTCAATAACATGTTATTTTTGTTTCAGTTAAGGGTTCTGCAGCTATGAATTTAAAGATTGTCTTCCTACCCCTCTTGGCTTTTGAGATTGTCATCCTTATTGACAACTTCAGGTATCTTAACTCATCTGATGTGCAAGTTTCTCATCCTTTGCTGTTAAGCTGTATTCTAAGTAAGGTATATTGTGATATCTTTGGATGCTTTAGTTAAAAAACAAACTACTGATTGAGTTATTTGTATTCTGAACAAATCTTTAATTGAAAACTTGTGTCTTTGTAAAAGTTGCATGATTTTGAGAAAAGGTGCTTCTGTGTAGGTTTCACAGGCGTTACTGAAAATGCTGAGTCTCGAATGAATACTTTTTCATAAAATTCCTGTGTATGGATGTCCTGATAAATTGATGTTGAATGGAGCATTTGATAAACAAAAGTAAGTGGAATAAAGAGCAGAAGATTGTTACTTCTAGGGTAATAATGCTGCTTGTATAAAAGGGTTGGACAGCTGGGGCAGAGTCAACATGAAGGATAGATGTGATGTTCAAGTGGAAAATTTAATGCTAGTCAGCAAAATAAAGTGGTTTTGCAATGGACCTGTCCCTTTCTGCTCATCTATATTTTCAAAAGTGACCTCTCTTGTTTTGTTTGTCTTTCTTCTGTTTCTTTTGGTTATTTTACCAAACTATCTTTCTAGGTTGTACATTTTTTTTTGAATTGTTAGATTAGCTGTTTTTTATAGGACTCATGATTCTGCCAAATGATCTCTTCCTAATTTGAGTTGTGTAGGAAAAATTGCTGTAATCATTTCTCTGACTTTGAATTCATTGAAGTATCCTCTAGGAAAACAGTTGAAATTAAGAAAAAAGATGGAAACAGTTGTTCTGGGTAAGATGCTAAAAAATTGCATGGGGCATAGGACAACAAATTAAGCTGTTATAAATGCTTTTGTTTTCTTTCTGCGTTGGCTTTTCCCTTGATATTTACAGGGCTACTACTCTTGTACCATGATACAGAATGTGCAAGGCTTTATTACCTGGAGATGATGAAAGCATGAGTGATGAGGCTATTTGGGAAACACTTCCTGTAAGTTAGATCAATGCTTTAGATGTGTCATTGTCATGTGACTTATGTTTGTGCTTATACTGTTCTTATTGCTTAATGGAAATTAAGCTGCCTACTATTGGCAACTACTCTTTTTCTCCTTTCATTTATTCCCTCCTATCTAAATTAACGGGGTCTATTGCATCTTATTGTTAATGATATATATATTTTCTGGTCTCAAAATGATTGACTACTGAGTTAAACTTAATAGCCTAGGAAAATTGAAAAAATTGAGGGTACATTTTGAAATTAAAGAAATATAATAATCTGATATTTTTATTGTTACCTTAAGTTATCCAAATTTGTGTGAGTTTTTATTCTCTGTCACTAGTAATGCTTGAATTCTGAGAGAAGCAATGAGGAGCTGCTACATGGGCTTCCTAGAAAGGACTGTCAAGATTTAATGAAGGGGGTATTATCTCATTGTTGGTGGAAGTAGGATAGACAGACTAGTAACAGCCTAATAAACATTATTAAAATGCCCTTAGAAGAGAACTTAAAGGATTTGTTAGCTGTTTTTTTAGATGTGGAAAAGAAACAGAAAATTGGAAGATAGAGTTTCTTTTCTTGGCGGGGCATTCGTGAGCATTCAGATATTCTGCTTGGCGGTGAATGTTTAATAGGTTTTTGGCTTTATAGTGCTGGCTTATGCTAGTTTCCTCAGTCTTTTTAACTCATCTTGGTGAAATTGGACCTATTGAGTAGAAATCAGCTAAAATATTGTCCAATTAAGGAGACTAATTCTTAATAGCTTATATTCCCAGTATGTAGAATAATAGACTGCAATACTGCATTACTTGTTAATGGGAGGGAAAACTGCAGAGGTTTATTTCTCTAGCAGTGCCTCTAGTGCGAAAACCCAGACAGGAAAAAATGCTTATTCTTTAATTTTGTTATCAGTCACTGTAGCTAAACCATGCAGAAATTGCGCATAATAGATCTGAAATTTTTTCAACCAATTGATTATTCACATTAATGAGCCTTTTCTTCCTTATATTGAAACTGTTTTTTATTTTTTGTTGTCAATATATTGATGCGCTAAAGATACAGGGATGAAATTTACTAAACAACACTTTTGTTGTTATTAGCACTTCTGGGTGGCGATCTCTATGGTTTTTTTTGTTGCGGCTACTGTTTTCACCCTGCTGAAGCTTTGTGGTATCTCTCTCTCTCTGTCTTTCTCTATCGCAGGCGCCACACACTTGCACCCACTCATTTTTACCGTTTGAGCACAGAACTTAAGGTATTTACCTTAGCATGAGCTGTTTTGGCAGCTTATCCTTTTGATTTGACTAGTTTACAGTTAAGAAATCTATGTTTAGGTTATCAAATAGGCCTTGACTGTAATCGATTTTTGTTGTCCAATATGAGTTCCTCAAGATCTGAAATTTCAATATTTGAAGAAATAAATTGCGCTATTCTCCCATTATGTAGTTTAACATGTTGATGCTGGAATCTGATACGTGGAAGGATAGAGAGGAGTAAAAAGTGATAACCATGCAGGCCAGAGTGGATAGTTTCATGTCACGGCGTAAGCCACTGACATTTATGTATGCCTTTTGGTTTACATTTGCAGGTGATATAGGTGCTCTAGGTTGGTGGGACTTATTTATAAACTATGGGTACGATCTTTACTTGGATTATGTACTTCTTGTTGTTGAGTTTCATGTAGAAGTTGAGTAACAAGGGTTGACCTGTTCTGTTCCTCTACAGGATTGCAGAGTGCTTTGCATTTCTTGTTTGCACAAAGTGGTCTAATCCAATGATCCATAGAAGTCCTAATGCTCGAGAAGCAAGTACATCATCAAATGTTGTTAGATATCTTGACTGGAATAGTGGCTTAGTGGTTTCTGAAGAGGACGATTCCAGCAATGGAATGTGTGCTCTCCAAGACATTGGTGGACACATCATGAAAATTCCGATTGTTTGTTTCCAAGTCCTTCTCTGTATGCGCCTAGAGGTACCTAACAATTTTGGATAACATTCTTCACGTCAAGATGACCCATTCCCTGTGATATCCTGCCAAGTAATCCACTATTGGTTCTTGAATTCAGGGTACACCTCCAGGTGCCAGACATATCCCTATCCCCATGCTATTCTCTCCTATATTCCTGTTGCAAGGAGTTGCAGTCCTATTTGCTGCATCTAGATTTGTTGAGAAACTTGTGATTTTATTACGAAGTGGAGATGAAACGGGCAGATATTTTGTGGTGACTTCAAAAGTTCGTGACTGTTTTGGTTTCTTGCACCATGGCTCAAGGTAATGTGCTAAGCTTCCCAGATGAAAAAGGTATTTCCTTTGGGAGTTGTATACTGCAGTAAAGAAGGGGAGAGAAAAGACACAAAGAATATATTGCATTAGTTCTCACTGTATGTATTACAACTTTGCAAGCAGGCTGCTTGGTTGGTGGTCCATTGATGATTCTAGTAGAGAAGAACAGGCTCGTCTCTTCCATGATGGGGCCTCTGGGTAAGAGTTTTTACATTTTCATTAGTAAGAAATAGGCTGGTATATTCTAGTCAAGAGATTGAATGAGTGAACTTATGTAAGCACGTGTCACTATACTTCTTATTACCTTGTTATGGGAGACAAGTGAGAAACTTGAGAAATATGAGTTCTTTATGGTTAAAATTGTGTTAGTTAGCTGGAAGGCTCAGTAGTATCTACTGGTGTCGAACTATGTGAGGTTCTCTGCCCGGGTTTATACTGTCATTCATATGAAGAAAAGCATATATAAATAAGTTAGCATCTCTCCAGCCCATAGCAAGCAAAATTTAAGGGTTGAAACTGGGGGGAGTATTGTATTATTTTCTCCCCTGCTTGTCAGTTTTTTATTCCCCTTCTTTGCTTTCCTCAATTAGGTTATTGCCTAAAAGGCATTAGGTTATGATACTCCTCCTTAAAGTGCCTTATTCTTCAAATTTAGGTTGGTATTGAACAAAAATTCAATCTCCATTTATATAGAACGGCCAGCCAAAGTTAGTAATATGCATAGAAAATGCAAAAGAAATGCTGTTAATTGTTGTATCAACTCTTCCACATGGTGACATCAAGAGTTTTAACATGTATGATGTCTTTCTTACAATCATTTACATTTTTCTTATGAAGCAGTTATGATACTTTCTGTGGTTATCCACCTGAGATAGTTAAAAAGATGCCCAAGAAGGATCTTGCTGAGGAGGTAAATTGCAACTGCCATACTATTCTGCGTGTTACCACTTGAATTTACTATTTTGACATTTAAGTGTGAGGTTTCTAGTGATGATTCCTTTACTGATTGTCTTCCATATTCTTTGGAAAAATATTTTATTTTATTTGCTCATCTTGTGTTATCCTATAATATTTCAGGTTTGGAGACTACAAGCAGCACTTGGGGAGCAAACAGAAATCACGAAGTTTAGCCAACAGGAATATGAAAGATTACAAAATGTAAAGTTCTCAGTCTGTGTGCTATCTTCTGGTTTAAAGTTCAACTGTGAGAATTTATATTTCAATCATAATGGAAGTACCATAAACTAAGTTGAAGATTGAAATAAGTAACAAGGTTGTTGAGAGCATTAAATCTTTAGGCAAGTAATACTATCAATTTTTCGACAATTTTACTTTCTACAACGCAAATGAAGTGGATAGCTTTCCTCCATTCCTGCAACATGTTTTAGTACAGCATTGTCTGGTTCCAATTCAATGATAAAACAGAACAGATACAACTATCTTGCCCTAACCTTCTATTACTTCTGCTGATCAAATACTTTGCATGTTCCTTTAAGTTGGTCCTTCTGTCATGTTTGCTTTGACCTTTAACACTTGGCGTACCTTTCCTTTATCGGCCAGGAAAAAGTTCTATGCAGGGTTTGTTTTGAAAGAGAGATAAGTGTAGTTCTCCTTCCCTGTCGGCATCGCATTCTTTGCAGGTATTGCACTTAGTGTTAACACTACAACCCAAAATCCCACTTCAGTCAATTTACAACTCTCTCTCTCTCTCTCTCTCATTATTCTGTTTTGGTGCAGCACCTGCTCTGAAAAGTGCAAGAAATGCCCTATTTGCCGTGTCCCCATCACAGAGCAGTTACCTGTGTATGATGTATAGTTCATTGCTCCTGCTCTAAACTGGTGGGAATTGAGGGTCGTCCAAATGGATAGACTTCTTGCAACTGAATGCTGCAGTTTTCTCCAAAACTTAGCAGGACGTGGTGTCGCTTTACTGAACTAACAGAAACGAGAGAGAGGGCATCTATAGATTGCAGTCACGTCTTTTTCATACTGTGATCTCTTATTGTCTTTCTTATGTAGATACTGATTTTTGTTTAAGAAAGTTGTAATTATAAGTAGAAAATTTTTGTGCTATTGGTCTCTCTTCCTTGTGAAATATTAACCTGTCAAAGCAAATTGAGTTGAAAATGTAGATTCACTCTTCAAGATGTACTCTCCATTGTTGGAACTTGGAAGGGTTTCCAGATCAGCTTCTTCCAGCGGCAGATGTTTATCTGGCCACTCATTCTTCTGCTCCGCGGGCACTGGGACTGCTTTTGTATTTGTAGATTGATGCCGTCTCACTAATTCATCATCCAAGAAAACGTACGGCGTTCGCCAAATGATTCTGTGGATTTTAAGACCTCCATGTGAACATTTTTGTTTTTGGAGGGGATATTAATATGAAAAATGTAGGATTCCATGTAGGCCTCTCAATTATGAGAGTTCTTCTAATGATTAAGTCTGAAATCTTGAGTGTTTTCCTTGGCTTGATAGGAGTCAATAAATGTTCTACATCATTCTAGTATGGAGAAAATCCAATGAATTCAACAAATTCTTAAAGCATGTACAAACGTAAAAAGACTTTTTTGGATGATGTAAAAGATTTTGTTTTGAGAGATTTAATTTTAAATATCAAACAAAAAAAGAATTTTTCTGTCGGAATAAACTGCAAATTCCAATCTTAATTAAATTTGATGTGATGAATTTTCTTCCTTTGTAACATAAACAGACAAAATAAACATACCAAATTCCCCTTGACCCAAGGGGATCCTACTCACATCTTTCCCTTTCATAATAGAAAGAAAAACGAAAAGGCCTCCAAAATTCTGAATTATAAAGCCTCTATTGGTTGCTTTTGAAAAAAAAAAAAAGAAAAAAAAAGAGCCCCTGCTGGTAAATCCACTAAATTCCCAGCTAAACGTAGCAAAAAACTGTGACAAAGAAAAAGAAAAATAACAAAAAAGGAAAAACATTAAAAATTCCAGACAACCGAAGTCCCTCTTCAATTACCAGTTTCGGGGAAGCCCAATCATACTCATCATCTGAATGAAAGAGACCCTTTCCTATTCTATTCTACTGAATCCCTTGGAAATCTTAAAAGCTGGATGTTTTGGTTAGATATCTCCACACTCCCCCCAAATATAAAACCTACATTTATTTAGCAACCTTCAGGGATCTTACTAGTACTCCTAAATAATCTCTTTAGACCCGCTTATTTTTTTGTGTTAAATTTGGTTTCTTGGGTTGATCCGGATTGTTTCTTGCATATTCGGCATCTGGGACTTCCTCAATAGAAGTAATTAACCATTAGTTGCTCGTCAATTTGGACAATTTTCAGGTCAGAACTAGATTTTTGTTAGCTTTCTTGTTGAATTAAGTTGGCTATTTTGGTACCTAGTTGCATTTTCCTTTTCTTTGTTTTGTTTTCTTTGAATTGAGGCTGAAACTTCATGAATTTATCTGGGTTTTCTGTATATTGTGCATTATTCAAGAAAGTTTGTTCCTTTACTTATTAATTTTCTAGAGTCCCACTTGCATTAAGTAAATTTCAACTTTCAAGCATTGCATACTAACTTGTTGGAAGATTGCATTTTGGTTACTTTTTTGTGAGGTAGCTGTTCGCTCTCATGGCTGATGTAATTTATTGTAAAAAGTTACTGAAGCTGGTTTTGACAGATTAATATCAAGCTTGATGTAGTCCTGTTTTTAGGATTGTTTGGTTATATTTGAATTTTTGTCCTTTCCTGTGTAGGTTGGTAAAATGAGGGATACCCTGCTCACTTTAATCTGAAAATGGGGAACACAGGGGTCGTTTGATATTTGGAAAACCATTCTTGGAGTAGCTGGAAATGAGTCGGTCACCGTCATTTCATGCAAGGTCAGAACCTGATGCAAAAGTCGATGAAAAAGCTTTTCAGCAATGGGCAGTTGCTTTTTGCATCATTAGATTTGATCTTGAGCAAGGGCAGCTCATTGAAGAGTGTTATCCACCAGGGTGTCTGACCCAAAATGAGGAGCTTGAAGTTGCATTTAGTTCATTCCCAGATTCTGTTTCACAACAATATAACCGCTCCAGCATCCATGACTGCATCTTCTTCTTTAGGATACGAAGGCAGGAGAAAATGCAGACGGCAAATGTAGTCTCCCATGAGATAGTTGAAGTAGATAACGAGATTGCATCACAAGATAATAAGCTTCTAAAGCTGTCTAATAACGCTCCAAGGTATTTATATGGATTTGTATTTAATAGGCAGAGACATGATGAAAGGTTAAAGCGAGGTGGCGAACAAAAATCGGTTGTAATTCTTTCCCATAGCCCATACTCTAGTGTATTTAGACCTTTGTTACAAATCATGGGCCCTTTGTATTTTGACATTGGGAAGAAAGCTCTCAACTATATTGCTGCTTCAGTATCATCTTGGGCTTCTCCTTTACCTGGTCAACTTATGGAGCTTCCTATTGGGAATGCCACGCTTAAAGTGCACCTGCCACCTGCTCATAGTTTACCTTTAGATGGTAGAATGTTCTTTGAAGAGTTAACTTCACCTATAGCTCCTTTTCTTCCTTCTAATCAATCTGTACCACAAGGTCTGTTCCATGATTCAGACCTTTTTGGTATATTTAGAGGGCTTTTGATGCAGCTTTGGAGGCTATGGGAATTGTTACTCATTGGTGAACCAATTCTTGTCATAGCACCTACACCTCCCCAGTGCTCTGAAGCTGTTGCTGGTTTAGTTAGTTTGGTCGCTCCACTTCTTTGCAGTGTTGATTTCAGGCCTTATTTTACGATTCATGATCCAGAATTTGCCCAGTTAAACTCACTTCAAGAAGGTGCAACTTTCCCTCCAATGGTTTTGGGGGTGACAAATCTTTTTTTCCTTAAGGCTCTTCGTAATGTTCCTCACATTGTTTCAGTAGGAAGCCCTGCTTCAAACTCAAATCGTCCTGCTATGTCTTCTCGGACCTCCATTGGCAAAATGCCTGATGGCCAAGATGGATTTGGGCTTCCACAACTTTCCTTGAAGAAGTTCACGCCTTCAAATTTCTTGAATGCCGTGAAATTGAGGAGGGATGGCCCTCTTTGCCTCATGACAGAACACAGAGAAGCGGTTTGGTCCACTTATACTGCTATTACAAAGCCAGACACATCTATTTTAAATAGGCTAATTGATGCAGGGATGTCACCAAGGGTTGAGGAATCAATGTCAGTTGTTAACAACGAGATACTCCGTCGGCATTTCTTGGAGCTCACTACCAACTTTTTAGCCCCGTTTGGTCCATATTTCAGGGCAACCACACCTTCTGAAGGATCATCTCCTTTTTTGGACCCCCCTCCCCTTCCCCATTTTGATAAAGAGGAGTTCTTAGCAAGCTTGTCAGCAAGAGGTCCGGGGAAGTTTCTGCTCAAGAGGATGAGATCAAATTGGCTGGATTTATACCGGTAAACGTAATTATGTCTTCATCTTTTGTAACCTGCTTATGGTGTCATCCTTGCCAGCTAAATCTTTGTCCTTGTTTTCTTTCTTTGAATACTCAAATACAGTTTATGTACAGCACATACTCTTGACTGATGCATTCAACATGTTGGTTCTAGCTGAGTTTGAGACAGTTAACATATCTCTGTAGGCGGTTTATGAAAGGACACAACTTTTTGCCTTGGTTTAGAAGGAAGCGTGCTGTTGCTGAGCAAGAACAGCTTAGGTTGTGGAGGCAAGTTAGAATGAAGACTGACATAAAAAAATTTATATCACAATTGTCAGAGGTGGAAATTGTTGATTCCTTCAATGCTATCGAGAGACATCTTCTTGGCGAACTGCAGGTAAGTGCATTTCTGCATTCAACAGACTCCTTGTCGTTAACTAATTATTTTTAACTGTATTGAAATTGAATCTTGTGCTAGTAAGCAATAGAAATATGTACTGCAGTTTTAGAGATTAGGATTATAGTAACTAATAGCTTTGCTTATTGAATATGATTATCTTTCTCCATTTCGCAAGCTATCTTCTTCATTGTTGTGGGGAGTGATGAAACATAAGAAACTAAACAGAGTACAGACCTAATCCGGACTTGGTTTGCCGCACAGTCTATCATGCTTGGGACCTTAATAACTATTTGTCCTTGCACATTTGCAGATAAAGAGTTCAAAAGACTTGAAATTTTACATGTAATAATTTTATACTGTTCTTGTGATTTCTGGCAATCCTTATGATAAATGAAGTTAAAGCTTGAGAAAGGCCTTGAATCTAGTGTAATTTATTTGACTTCCAAAAATTATTCTTTCAAACTGTTATATGAAAAAACATTTGTTTGTTTGCTAAAGGAGAATTATGATGATCCATGTGCCACTGTACAGTCTTTACTGGCTGATATAGCTTGTTTATCATGCATGTTGACCTTGTTGTAAGGCATAAACGCTCCCGAATTTCTTGGCTTTGTTATACGTTGATTACCCTTTGTATATTAAGCTTGATTTCATTTAGTTGAGCTAGACTTCATTAAGGCATTTTTGTTCATTTAACTTAATTTCAACATCCTACAGCAGGGCATATAACTTTGGTAAATTGCTTTCTTATGCCACAGCAGTCTGGTAGTGCTAATGCTAATGTAGACTCTGAGGCTGCTGCTCAGAAATTGAAGGGGGATTTGCTGGCTGTGTTTAACATGCTTCCTAAGGACGTGCAGGAACTTCTTCTTATGAATCCACACAGAGCAGCTCTTCTACAAGGACCTCCTGACTGCGAGGACCTTCCAAAGGAACCTCTTGTACAGAGTGCTGTTCTGTTCTCGAGTTCACCAAGATGACATCTGGAATATTTATTATTATTAGGTCAGTCTAAACGAAGTCAATGTCCTGGCCCAGTGCTGCAGGGGAGAGGGAGATGGTGTTTTCACATTTGTATACACCCTCATTTTGTTGCTTGATATGGAGTTCTGATTTGGAACATCAGTCTTCATCTAGGTTAGTGATATCACTTGAAGGTATTTCTTCTAATATATGGCATTTTTTAACATAATACACATATCACTTTTTCCTTTTTATTGTTTTTCTCTCCAGAATACGGTGGTTCAATTCCATTGGTATCGACTACGGCAACCAAAACTTTGGGTATTCATTCTTCTTAGAATGAATTGGTCTTGGGATGGACTTTAATCTATTTCATGAAGACCAGTTGGAACACAAGGTCGTCTATTTTTGGCTCAGCTAATCGAAAGAAGGCCTGCATGTTCTGTGCAACAAGTTTCAGGTTTTCTTTTGATTCATGCATTATTTTGTTTGAAATTGTGTATGTTCCTAGAGAAGGGCTCAACTTCAACTTACAACCAAAGGGTTGTAATACAAGCTAACTTAAAAGGGTTTTAATCCTTGGACTTTCTGAGAGTGGTTCTGATAATTTGACATGTCGGATCTTTTGAATATCTTGAGTAACTGTCATCATAAATGTGGTTTAATTTGGACAGTGGTAGACAAAAAAAAAAAAAAATTTGTAGCATACCTTTTGTGGCTGGTTAATTGTGACTCAATTCACATAAAAAATTTTATTCCTGGCCTAAGATGTCTTTTTTCATTTTTCTTTTGTTGGGGTTCTTTTCTGGTTCAAAGATTTACTATTAAGCTAATTAAATCTGGAAACAAGTCACATATCAATGGTCAATTTCCCAACTGAAGAAAATATCTTCCCTTGTAGGCACCACAACGTCTGTGCAAACTGCAAAGACGTGGGTAGACCCGGTCTTGTAGATCCAATGGTTCAAATTTTGCCACATTTTCAATACTTCAATTGGTGAAATGGTGCGACAAATTTCAAACCATTGGTTCTATATATATAGACCGGGACTACTCAAGTTTTCGCCCACCCTTTCTCGTGTAGGCCCTCGTATCTCATTGATATTGTTGTTCATTAATGTTGTTCTTTCTTTCTTTTCGCTCTTCCCACAAATTTAACTTTCACTTGCTGTAATATTTGAAATTTAATAAGAATGACTGGAAATAAAAATACTGCCCACTATGGGTAAACTAATTAATTGTTGTAGCACTCAAATTCTGGAATATTTGTTCACGAGAAAACTTAAGATGTCTTTCTTGAAAGTGGATCTATGGCACTGTTGATTAGCTTTTTGAGGGTTCTATGAGGTTTGTTTCTTTCTTCTTTTTTTGTTTTTGTACTTTCTTTTTGGCTCTTGATGTTGAGAGGCGGGGAAAAAGTTAAAAAACTGTTAAATGGACCACAATTAATGTGATCTTATCCCTAGACCACTTGAATTCATGATGAAGAGTAGAGTGGCAATTGACGGGCGAAGGTGACTCATTAAGTGCCTCCTCCAGAACTATCATTTCATATTCTAATAATACAACACATCAACAGCCGGTCCTTCGCCAATTCTGTGACTTCTTGGAACATCAATGGGACCTTTGCTACATAAGACTGTGAGGGGAGGGTCTTAGGACGAACACTTCTATCTCTCTCTCTCTCTCTCTATATATATATATATATATATATATATATATATATATATATATATTCTTTTAAAGAAGTGAGAAGGAGACGGGAGAATTAGAGCCCACAACTTTTACGTTCTGGGGTCTTAACTTTAATCACTAAATCAATGGCTTGGGTTTGGCCGGGTCTTGGGTTTGACATGCCTAGTTGAGGACCAAGTTCCTATGTAGGAAATGTCTTAAAATTTGACTACTTTAACACCATGGAAGTATGGAACACAAACTAGGAAGTACTTCTAAGTTTTTTTAGGGCATACTGCTAATAATATCAACTTAAGTAGAGAAAAATAAAAAAAAAATGAGCTTGACTAGCAATTAATATCTCTATTTGTCATTGTACTCCTATTTATCTACACAAAACGGGAACAAAAGTCATAAATGCTAAAGCATTTTCATAATTACTTGATATTCAGTAGCGATTTTTCTAACGCAGGAAACAAATCAGAAAGCGTCTATATATATATTTTAAAAAAATTGTGCATGGGATTCCTGATTTTGATCCAAAGAGAAAGAAAAATAGTCACAATATCAATAATTAGTGATGTAATGGTTAATTTTGGAAGTTGGTGTGGTAGTACGAAATGATTGATCGATCATGTTCATGTCCATGTGAAGTGTCAAAATGTTGAATCAAAGGTGAGCAACAACCACAATTGCCGAAAGTATCCGCAATAACGAGACGGTTGATAGTTACGGAGATTATTCGGGAAGCTCTCATTCGATTCTCTCTTCTTTTTTTTCTTTTTTTTTTTTTTTGAAATTTTCAGAATAATAATTAAACGGGCTGAGGTAACAACTTTTATACATTAATCCCATGACCCATTAATCCAATTGCACCACATGAATTTTTGAGGAGTACCCACTCTTTTTTTTTTTTGGTTAATGGTTCTTATACCATCCTATATTCAATTCTTTGCTGTTATATGCCGGACCTCAGTTTTTTGGTTTAAATATGATACAGTAGTGGTTGAGGTCCTTGATGTGGTCGTATTCCTTAGCATAGAAACTAGAGAAGGAGAAGAGGCCACGAATAGAAGGAACCAAAGTTCAAAAAGAGAGATCACTTTCTTCTTCCACACACAGGGACATGGGTAGTGACCCATGAGAAAGAATATTTTTGATATGTTTATTTACTACTTTGCTGAGTTCTTTGGGTAAAAATCAGCACCATTTCTCCCTCTCATATCAATCCTAGAGCGCGTAAGAAAGCTCCCCCAATAGAATAGTTAGTAGTATAAAAGACTGAAATTTGCAGATTGTCTAATTTCTGATTGTGAGTGCAAGAAGTTATCTTATCTTACAAGGTGGAAGCATGGCTAGTTTTCAAAGAAAACTTGCTACGTTGTTTGTGGACATATTTTTCAATCATATTTTTACCTCACATATATCAAATCGATACAGTAATTTTTCTATAAAAAGCCCAGAAAAATGCAATTCAAACAAGGAATAAGTTTCGTGGTTATCCAATTTTAGCTTATTTTCAAACTTTTTTTAGTGAATTGGTTAATCATTGACTTCTGGTAAATTGCTTGACGTCTACTCAAGATTGCAGATATCTGATTACACGAACAGTCCAAGAAAATATTCTCTGCAATAGTAGTGTGGCTCGAATATCAAATCATAAGTAAAACTTCAGACCAGCAAATTTTTGTTATATTCATCATATATTTATCTTAAACTAACAATAAAAACATGAATACAAAAAAAAAAAAAAAAAAAATTTCAAAAACGCATTTCTTGATTTGAACGTAGTAGTTAATACTTAATAGCAGGAATGAGCAATCTCTTTTGCTCTATCATTTCCCTTCATTCATATCCCCTTGCCATAGGTTTTCCTTTAATGCATTCCACCTTGCAGATGAAATCCCGACTCAATTGGCGGCTATAAAATACTAATATAAATGGCTGTAGATGATCACTCCTGCCTTTGATACAAAAACACGCATTGCCACGGAGCGTTTGTCTGAAAATAGAAAGAGTTTTGGGAAAAAAAGATTCTTTGGGACCTCACCTCCCATCTAACACCAATTTCTCTACTGCTCAATCATTGCGACTAGGCAGGTAATGAGTGTAGAAAAGTCTGAAATATTTAAAGCGACAAAACATGACATTCTTTCGAATTTTAACCGTCTTGCTTGCTTGCCTGCTTCGCTCTCTTTTTCTTTTCTTCTTCTCCTTGCAATCATTACAGTCGAGAATTCTTCCAGACAATCCTTGATGAAGGCATTTTACTTTCCTGCTAATATCATGATCGGAATGCCCAAATTGTGCATGGTCTAAAAGGAGAAGAATGACATTTTGAAATGGCCTTAGTGGAGGGGATGCCAAATAATAAGTGAACTGAAGAAAACCTTTCACTTGGTTTCTTGAGAAATCTTTTTCATACTGCCCTTGATACGCATACGCTACATGAATGACAGACAATAATGTGTAAAATTCTTTCACCGGATTGAGATGTTAATGGAGCTGCAAGTAGCCTGTAGCTATTTGCGCAAGTAATTTCTTGGTAGGGCTTAAGAGAGAGCGTGAGATTCTTTTTCCGCTTGTTCTTGGATGTGCAATTTTTTGGCCATGACTTTGTATGGACATGACAAATGAACCCATCCCTTCTACCTCACAAGTGGTCCTTTTCCATTTAATACAATGGTTCCCTATTCTTATCTTGCACTCTCTTTTACTTTCTTCTCTTATCCTGCCCACCTATTTTCTTTCCTTCTCTCCAACTCCCAAAAGAACCTCAGCTGAACAAAAGCATCAAGAGGCATCCCCACCTGCATAAAACTTCCCTACTGAACTTGAAAAACTAGTAAGAAGGCACAAAAGTATTATTCAGGATCTTCAAGCAAGAGGGATAATGTCTGCTTCTTCTTCTTCTGTAGTATGGAGCAGAGAAGAAGACATAGCTTTTGAGAGCGCCATTGCCATGCACTGGACTGGGGACTCTAAGGAACAGTGGGACAAGATTGCTTCTATGGTTCCTAATAAAAGCATTGATGAGTTGAAGCAACACTATAAAACACTTGTTGAAGATGTTGAAGCAATTGAAGGTGGACTTGTGCCACTTCCCAATTACAGTGGGGAAGAAGCTTCTTCGTCGACTAAGGACCATCAAAGCTTCTCTGCCATTACAGCTACCGACAGGCGTTCTAATTTTGGTTATAGGAGTGCATTTCCAGGATTAGGTCATGATTCTAGTGGTCAGGGAGGAGGAAAAGGAGGATCCAGGTCAGAGCAAGAGCGCCGGAAAGGGATTCCTTGGACCGAAGAAGAGCATAGGTATCATCATATACATATATATCCATCTAGTCTCATTCCCAAATTCTTGGATTGCAGCCTGGATGTCTGAAATATGGACTAAGGCCTACTCTCTTTGTATTTTTTTTTTATCTCAGGTTATTTTTGCTTGGTCTAGACAAGTTTGGGAAAGGGGATTGGAGAAGCATTTCCAGAAACTTTGTCATATCCAGAACCCCAACACAGGTTGCAAGCCATGCTCAGAAATACTTCATTCGTTTGAATTCTATGAGTAGAGATAGAAGGAGATCCAGTATCCATGATATTACCAGCGTGAACAATGGAGATGTTTCTAGTCATCAGGCACCCATAACAGGCCAACAAACCAACACAACCCCATCAGCTACTGTTGCTGCTGCTCTGGGACCAGCAATGAAGCACAGGGGACAACAAACTATGCATGGATTGGGGGTATACGGCGCACCGGTAGGTCATCCGGTTGTTGCTGCTGCTGCTGCTCCTGGTCACATGGCATCTGCAGTTGGCACACCTGTATTGCTTCCTCATGGGCATCATCCCCCTTATGTTGTGCCCCTTGCATATCCAATGGCACCACCTCAGCCAATGCACCAATAACACAGTTCCTCGCATATTTGGTTTATGACTTCATTGATACGAGGAGATAAATTCTACATCACTTTTTTAACGGACGGTGGAAATGGTGGCTTTGACGACCCATAATTGTACGAGTTGGGCACAAGAAGATTCTGTTCAGCAAACTAATACCCGCATCATATTCCTCGTATGTGTTGTACATATAGGACTCGGAAAAACATTTATGTATCTGTTTGGATTGCCCTTTTTTTTTCACAAACTATTTTTGTTTGTGGAGTCTATGCTGACTCCATAAACAACTGTAAAAACAACTCCAAAAACACACTCAATTACACTAATAAAAATAAAATAAGCCCTCATCCTCTCCCTTCTTCCAAACACCACCACCACCACCACCTACCGCTAGCAGCCACCATCCCCCCTCCCCTCTATACCCTCCTCCCTCTACCCCACCTCGCCCAACCCCTCGAAAACACCTTATCCATATGGATGTTCTTTGTTTTAGTAATCTTCATTAAAGATTCTATAAACTCCAATCATTCTACATTCCAGATCTTAAGATTGGTGCAATGTACTATAATCCTACAACATAGAAGACAAAAGCAACTTCCAAACCAGAGACGGAAGTAGCAGGAAAGAGTGTAGCTCTTCTACTTTCTCCAGTGATTGCCCGGGGAATTGGGGGATATTAACAAACAGAAATGAAGAGCGAATAAACATGTAATAATCTCTCCCTCTTTCTCTGAAGACAGACGATGCCTACCCCCAGAAGAGCCTCAATCTAAGTCGCATTTAAAATGGTCAATCTCAGAGCTTTCTTCCGTCCGGGGCGACATTTTCCTTGATGCCGAAGTACATCATGTTCACAAAGGAAGCCAAAACCTATTCAGAATCTATAAAACGATATCTAGCAGAATTCCCACAACTTTGTTGGATGGAAGTTAATTTACAACAAAAGCAAGGCATGTGCTTAATGAAGGACAACGTTCAAAAAGGAAATTCATTCCAAATATAATCCTATTAATAAGAAAATTTAATGCAATAAGGTTTTGTTCCTAATACAAAATCTCGATCTGGGCATTCCATACGCTCAACAATGTTAAGTGGCATTCATGACATCGTATTAACTTTTTTTATGACAACGGTCGTAATGGAAAGCAAACAAACCTAATTTCATTCCAAATCAAAGTCTATTCCAAATTCATATTCTGAATTACATAAAATACCTCGATGATGTTGTTATAATGGCATCCTTGTTTTGCAGTATTAACATGATTAATTATTCGATGACAAAAATAGTATTGGAAAGAAAAAAAAATGAAACGCTATACATATATACACACAGAGCAGCGTAGTCAAGACATTTGTTGAGGGGGGTGTAATAATAAAAAAAAAATTCTATGATCCTTATGGGAAATTATTCCCTTAATATCTGTCTCTTAGTGATAATAGCGGTTCAAATTTTAAATGATTAAAGTTGATGTAGTCTAAGGACCCGAAACCATTTTCCAGTGGTGCAACCAACATTAAAATTTACCCAACTCAGAAACGCAAACAAAGTAATATCACTACTATTAGCTAAAGTGAACATTCCACGGTAACACCATTAACGCAGCACAACTTTCTTTTTCTTAAGATAACTTGCAACTTCAAAACAACAAAAAAGTCTCCTAGTTGTGGTTAAATACCTAATATATAAACATAGAATATGTTTGACTCATTTGTAAGCAACACTCAGCATTAAGAGGCAACACTTCGCACTTAATCAATTTTCATCCGCCGGCGACACATCATACAGCACTTGGGGCTCAAGCTTCATCAGTTATGTCGTCTACGTCTAGCATCCCTGAATCAAAAGCAAGTTAGATACCCAACCAAGGTCACGCTGCAAGCCATTAATTCCAGGAGTTCGAAACAGCTAGATTAGAATAACATGGAAAATGTTGTTGGAAGTTAAAAAGAAGAAGAAGGAGAAAGAAGCGCAACAACAATGAATCAGTAAGCATAGAACATCTATTACGGCCGTCTAGTAAGGAGCCGCTTGGTTCATGTCTAGGAACAGAAGTGGAATCCAAATCAAATTACCTATGGAATCATTGCAATAACAATTGTTTTGGTTACCACATTTTCCGGAGTGGGAATCAAACTAGATTTCCTTTTTTTTTAACAATTTGTTTTCCCTTTCCTAGGAGTGTAAATGAGTCTAATCAACTCGAACACCCAAGTATTCAAGCTTGTTTGATTATTTTAATGAATTTGAAATTTTGTTCAAACTTGGTTTTTTTGTTTGCCGAACCAAGTTTGAATAAGCTTTTTGTCGAGTTTGAATATTATCAAACACAAAATGCTGTTCAAACTTGACTCGACTAATTGGCGAACTAAGCTCAATCAAGCTCTTATCAAGCTGAGCTTGATTCAAATATCGAGTAGTTTAGTTCATCTTTTAGCCCTGCCCTTCCCTCCTTGCGTGGTTATTAAGATACTGTTGCCTATCACCTCTAAGGGTAGCACTAAACCACATATGCACCTCTAAGGGTAGCACATCAAATGACACACATTGCCATAAGAAGCATAACAATGCCAAGCAACACTCTAAAAAGGTAAACAAAATAGTACAAGTTAAGGGCACTAGTCCAGATTTTTCTGGTTTTCTCATATGCATGAAAAAATACCTTATTTTATCAATCATCTCCAGCTGCGCTGGTTTGACAAGCCAACAACCTGATCGGTAGAAAATCACCTTTTTACCTCCATAAATCGGTGGTTGCAATACTCGACCTTCTCCTCCCACCTTACAAGTTCAAACTCCAGGTTCGTCTGTTTTGCGGTCAAATCCACAAGTTCGAAGGTTTTATCTACAGCGGTAGGGTCCTCCACCTTATCAAGCTGCCGTTCCAATTTCTTTTGCACTGCAAAGAAAAATGTGGAGATTGTCGCGCCCCATTTTTCGCGATGAAAATAAGTATTTACAAAAGATGAGATTTTTATTTAAAAATAAGTGAAAAATGACCTAGAGTGAAACTTTACAAAATACGACAGTTTGGACCTAAAATTTAGTCTAAAAGGATTTTTAAGAAATATAAGAGTCGCCACTTGATATTGAGTTTGGGTGTACCAAGTCACCCCAAAAAAATGTTTTTTCTAACAAAATTAAAATAAAAAGTAAATAAAATAAAATAAAACCCTTTTCGATAAGAAAGAATGAGTTTGGGAATCACGATTGAAAAAGGAAAGGCAAATGTTCAATCGACTCAAATCTAAGGCACCCTTTCAATCTATTCTAAACTAGTTGTGTGGTTTAATTAAAATTTCTCTAATCTAACCCTTAAATTTATTACGTTTGGATATTTCTTATATGGATGCAAAGCTAAATTCAAAGAAAATGTCGAAAGGAACAAATATCCATTCAAGATTTAATTGATATCAATCGTATTAATTGCGAAAGCCAAAATAATCCCTTGAAAGGGTCATGAGTATGCAAAAATGAAATTCAAAAGAAAAGAAAATTAAATTATATATAGATATAAGTGATCAAGGAAGAATGGATACAATATAATGGTTATGGGAGACAAAAACTCGTGACATAATTTTCTTATACAAAGATTAACCGGGTATTTAAACTAAAAGGTTATAATCACTCATTTCCCATATTTAAAGAGTAAGTCTCCTAATCTAAACAAGCAAATGAACTAACTTATTTTGCGATTTCTTAAATGAGATGTAATCCTAAATGATATGATTAACACATATAGAGGGTAGAGGATAATATAATAGAAAATATCATGCAAATGAGAAAAGATTCTAAAATAAAAATTATACGTGAAAACGTAATGAATGTCACACACAAGATGAATCTAACGCATGAACGATCTAAGGGTCTAGCGTTGGATTAACCCATTTCTAAAATTCCTTACTAACGTTGGACTAGCAAGTAAGCGAAGGAAAAAATCACAACTAGCATTAAACTAGTGTGGTGATGTCATGTATTAATAATAAATAGTAAAACAAATAAGGCATAAATTAAAACAAATAAACACATAAGAGCATGTAGCACGTAACACATAAACATAATATTTAGATGCAAAAATCCTAAGAAAAGCGGATAAAGCACATAACACTTAAGCCATGCAAATACACAAAACCTATCTATTACAGTGGAGAGTCTAACTACAATCTAAAATGGAGAAATATAATAAAATAAACCTATCTATCCTATCTATTACAATAGGGGACCTAAGTACAATCTAAAATGGAAAAATATAATAAAATAAATCTATCTATCTTACGTATTACATTTATCTATCTAGTTATAATTTCTCAAAAATATTACCTATCTATAATATCTTGAGATATTTAAATACCTCCCAAATAATTATAAAAATTAACTAAACAAATATAAGAAAATTTGAATGAACGTTTGAATCAAATAAATAACAAAGCATATAAAAATATATAAACACATAAGAACACATAGGAGCACATAAGAGCACGCAATTGGCATTGAAATGATAATAGGGGTACCTCCCTTTTGAAGTGGTAACTAAATGAAGTCAAATTGCCCTATTTTATACTTAAAATGAACAAAAGAATTATGGCACCAATTTAATTGAAAATAATAATAATACTAAAAGTACTAAATTCACATTAATACATCAAACATAAAAAAATTTAAGAACTTCTAAAAATTACAATCTGAACACATTCAAAAGTAACATAATTAGCTATTGATGAAAAGATATAATAGAGAGAGTCAAAATTCATTAGGGACTAAATTGCAAAAACAAAAAATTTTGGGGTTAAAAATATAATTTTTCAAAAGTTTAAGGGTCAAAATTTTAATTAAGATAAAGTTTAGAGACAAAAATACAATTAAATGAAGGGCCTAAGTGAAGGAAATTTAAAATTTTTTGGGCCACAGTAAAACTACTCCAAATATCAGGAGCTAAAGTGAAAAATTCATTTTTTGATTTTTGTAAGAAAAAGGGCATTGGGCCATTTATTTTTATTTGCTTGGACCGAAGTCATCCAGCCCGAAAGAAAAATGTGGGCTATCTTCATGAAACTAAAAACAAGTCCAAGTGGAGAATTATCTCAAGAGCCCGGACGACAAGCCCCAAAAATCAACTTCTAGCCCAATTGAAAATTAAGAAACAACCCCAACAAAAAAAAATGAAACAGCCCAAGTCTTCTTCTTTCTTTTTTTCTTGCTTTTCTCTTTTTTCCTTTCTTTTCTCTTTCCTTCTCTTCTTCTTCTTCTTTTTTCTTCTTCTTCCACTCCGGTAGGGCTGAAGCCTCAGCCAGGCAAATTTTTCGGTCACAAAATTTCATCAAAATACACCCCACTCGATTTTTCGTGTAGAATCCGTTTTTGAACTTAGTTTTTACAAAAAAATGAATCAAAAGTGGTTGAAATGCAAAAAAAAATAGCCCAATTTTTATTTTTTAAAATCACTATAACCTTCACAAAAAATCATAAAATTTATAGCAATACACTCCTTATGATTTTTACAATATAACTTTGAGTTGAAATCAATAAAAAGCAACAACAATATGACAAAATTAAAGCAAAACAGTCCAAAATAAAAAAAAAAAAATCCTTCAATGCTTTTTAGGCTCAAAAAACTCCAAAAACTTTGGATAACCAAACATTTTCGGACCTATACTAGCCTTTTGAGGAAATTGTCTCTACTTTTAAGTACTCGTATCTGTTTCATTCGCTTCATTTAATATAGCATTCCCCTTAGGGACTGGAAAATCTGATGCAGCGGTCCAGTGATTGATGACAAAAAACTCTGTGCAGTGAATGGAGAACTTATGTATGCCACAAACACAAGAATTAGATGCACTAGTCAATTTGTTTAACACGACATGTTTTTATCATTGGAAAAAAGATATAGATGCATAAATCAAAATTTATAACAGGAATATCTTGTTGATTACTTATTTATTTATTTAACATTTTTTTTGGGTGAAAAATGGTAAAGAATGTTGCACTTAGTATTAATATGTTTTCAATAGTTTTTTTTTTTTTTTTTTTTTGCATATGTCTATATTGTAACTGTGCTTGTACAAGATCAATCCATATTTGGCACTAGCTAAAAGAGGAGTTCAAGCATTAATATATAGAAATGAAAAATTAAATACCAAAAGTTTATAAATACAAGATAGAATAATAATTCTTAATGTCTGCATTCACATGGCAAATTATGTGTGATTTAAGCATAACGCATATCAATTAGGTACCAATTAGAAGAACCTATATATGATTCAATTATAGATCTGCCAAAATTGCTGGTCTTACAAAGTGGGTGGATCAGCCGCAATGGCTTGCTCTTTCATGAATCACGACCATTCAATCTCTGCTTCATTTCTGTTATCTTCGACAACCTCAAGCAAATTTATCACATTAATTAACTGCATTTCGGTAAAACGTTTGAAGACAAAATGTTGGACTTTTGAACAATTAAATCCTCTTCAGCCTCCACCCAATTAGATTCTTTGTTCTGATGGAGAAAGCTCAAAGAGGCTTCCATGGAAGTTGAGATGAACCACCCAATTAAATGAAAGGAACTTACCGAGGGGACAAGCTGGTGACTAGGATATGAATATGTTTCAAGTCCAAATCACGAATTGACAAAAATAAGAAAGCGAGTGTTCTGTATATTACATATGTGAAGTATATAAACTTCCGTATAGGGCCGGAGCTAGGGCTGCAAACGAGCCGAATCGAATCGAGTTTTGGCCTAATCGAATCGAGTCTCGACATAATTTCATTGAATTCGAACTTGAGCTCGAGCTCGACGAGCTGACAATTTCAAGCTCGAGCTCGAAAAAATAAAAAATAATATATTTTTTCTTAATAAATAATAAAATTTTAAGGATATATCTGTAATTTTACTATTAAAATTAAAAAAATATAAAAAATATATATACTTAAAATAAAAAAAAAATATATATATATATACTTAAAATAAAAAAACAATATATATATACTTAAAATAAAAAAAACAATATATATATATATATATATATATACTCGAACTCGCGAGCCGGAGCTTAATATTTTGATCTCAAGTTCGAGCTCGAGTCGAATTTGACTCGAGCGGCTCGATTCGTTTGCAGCCCTAACTGGAGCTGAACCAAGTAGTTCGGCTCGAGTTTGCGAGCTACTTGGTCAGTAGCTCGAGCTCAAAGTCGGTTGGCCAAGCTCGATCTCGAGCTCGAACTGCTCGTTAGAGCTATTGAGTCGAGCTCGATTTTGGAAATATAATATTCGAGAGTTCGACGAGCTCTATCGAGCTTTTTATAATATATATTTTTATTTTTATTATTGTGAAATGTCAATAATATCCTTTATTTAAAATTATATATAAAATATTAATTTTTATTACTTGAGGTTGATTAGACTTGATTGAGCTCGAATAAGCTCGATTGACCTTGATTTGAATTAATTACATTTAATTAAACTCGAATTCGAGTTCGAACTCCAGTTCCATAAATTGATGTCGAGCTCGAGTTCGAGCTCGAATTTTAAAAGCTTAACGAGCTCGATCTTAGTTATTTTGCCTCGACTCGACTCGACTCGACAACACCCCTATTTCCGTATCAAAAGGGTTTAAACTTCGCTCGACGGAGTAAATACGCAAATGATGCAACTTTAACCTTTCTCGTTGACTAGAAAGGATGACTTACCCTCCTATTCTATTGTACATTTGTACGATGATTCCCAGCTACACCAGTCTAATCAAAGCCCTGCCAAACTCTTGAAGAAAATCAATGCAAAGTGGCTTGACTTCCAATCTGCACAACTGCAACACGTAATTCCACAACCACAAGAAGTCAAGAAGCCATGACTTACGACTTACGAGAGACCACTCATACTGTCTATATATTCGTCTACTTTTTGCCATGTTTGTCCGCAAGATGTTTGCATGCATATACTTGCAAAATTACACTTCTCCAATGGGTCTATTCTTTAATGCTATCTTAATTTCTGTTTTAGCTCTGTCATTACCATTTTTATCATCCTCGAAAAGAACTAATAGTTTGAGTACAGGATCATCACTTTCTTCTCAAGATGTTCTGATTTCAAAGCCGCATGGAAATTTCACCGCGGGATTTTTCAGAGTTGGCGAGAATGCGTATTGCTTTAGCATATGGTTTACTGAGCTATATGATCATAGAAATTACATCATTGTCTGGATGGCCAATAGGGACCGACCGGTTAATGGAAAACATTCCAGGCTTTTCCTGCTCAAATCTGGCAATCTTGTGCTGGCAGATGCAGGACAGTTTACTGTTTGGACGAGTAGCACGCAATCGAACTCTTTTCTTCAGTTGCAACTCCATGACAATGGCAACCTTGTGCTGAGCAATATAGATGGCGGAAATCTTTGGCAAAGCTTTGACTGCCCAACAAACACGCTTCTTCCAGGGCAGTCGCTCACCCAAAACTCTGTTCTCATATCTTCCAGAAGCCTGACGAATTATTCTTCTGGATTCTACAAGTTATACTTTGATGATGATAACGTGTGTTTGGATTGTAAGTTATTTGCCCAAATATATTTGCTTACATCACCATTACAATTTTCAATACACCTTTTTATCTCACATACATCACATCACAAAAAGTGCTACAGTAAAAATATCTCAAATAACTTACAATCCAAACACACTACGTCCTTAGTCTATTGTACGATGGTCCTCAAAGAGCAAGTATTTCATGGCCTGACCCATGGAAACGGAGTTGGGACAACGGGAGGTCCACTTATAACAACAGTAAGGTTGCCGCTCTTGATTCATGGGGGAGATTCCAGTCATCAGATCAGTTTGACTTTATTACTGTTGATTATGGTCCAGGCATACAGAGAAGATTGACCATAGATTTCGATGGCAATCTTCGGGTCTACAGTCTTGATATGGCAAGTCGGAATTGGAAAGTTACGTGGCACCTCACTGCAACCATGCAAAGTTCATGGGATATGTGGGGAAAATAGTTTGTGCACTTACGCCCATGAGACCGGAAGAAAATGCACTTGTGTACCTGGATACAAGATCAAAAGCCAGAAAGATTGGGCTTATGGATGCGAACCAGATTTCCAACTGCCATGCAATGACAGTAATGCATCAGGTTTTCTTCTTCTCCAAAATGTTGAATTTTATGACTATGATATTGGTTTCTTTAGTAACTCCACTCTTGATAATTGTCAAAATTTATGCCTCAACTATTGCAGTTGCAAAGGCTTTCAATTCAAATTTGATAAAGATAATGGCTACTATAATTGTTTTCCTAAGGCCAATTTGTTCAATGGGTATCGTTCAATTGGTTTTGATTCTCCATTTTATGTAAGATTGCCCCCATCCATTTTAACCTCATTTGATCAAAATCCTCTTCAACAAACCAACTTAAAGTGCACAGCCGATGTTGTTTCACTCAATCGAGCATATCAGAAAAAAGGTCAATATGGGTGGGTGAAGTCATTCTTATGGTGCACTTTGGCAGTTGGGGCTTTTGAGATCATATGTTTCTTCACTCACTTGTTCAAAACCCGACGAGGATCTAGTGCAAGAATACAGGGTTACACTCAGGTTGCAACAGGATTCAGGAAATTCACTTTTGCTGAGTTGAAAAAGGCATCAAGAAACTTCAGCGTAGAAATAGGACGAGGAGGGGGAGGCATTGTGTATAAAGGCGTGTTGACAGATAATCGAGTTGCTGCCATAAAGTGTCTCAATGAAGCCAACCAGGGAGAAGCTGAATTTATTGCAGAGTTGAGTACTATTGGCAAGTTGAACCATATGAATTTGATTGAGATATGGGGATATTGTGTTGGAGGTAAGCACAGGCTATTGGTTTATGAGTACATGGAGCATGGTTCTCTAGCAAAAAAATTGCATTCTGGCAGACTTGATTGGAAAAAGAGGTATGATATTGCTCTTGGTATAGCCAAAGGACTTTCTTACTTGCATGAAGAGTGCTTAGAGTGGGTTTTGCACTGTGATGTAAAGCCTCAGAACATACTCCTAGATTCGAATTACCAGCTGAAGGTGGCGGATTTTGGCCTGTCCAAACTATTGAATAGAGGTGGGACAAATAAATCAACGTTTTCCAGGATAAGGGGAACTAGAGGCTACATGGCCCCTGAATGGGTTTTCAATCTTCCCAAAACCTCCAAAGTTGATGTTTATAGCTATGGAATTGTTGTGCTGGAATTATTAACCGGAAGAAGCCCAGTTGAAGGCCGTTCTATGGAGGAAAGCACCAGTGCAATGGAGCCAAGGAGACTAGTTACGTGGGTGAAGGAGAAAATGCACGAAGCTAATGGAAGAGCATCACAGACAGCAATTGCAAAAATTGTAGACCCTGCCGTAAGTGCTGAATTTGATGTGGCAAGGGTGGAAATTCTTGTTCAAGTTGCTCTCCAATGCGTAGAGGAAGACAAAGATGCAAGACCAACAATGAGCCAAGTGGTGGACACGTTGCTCCATCAAGAAAGTGATGAATGTTAGAACACATTTCACATACTTTTCAATGAGTTGTGATCATCTTAAATTGCTGACTAATATGTGTGTTAAAATTAGATATTTTATGTTCATATAATTTATATGTTTCCACCTTACTGTTGTGAACAAAATATTAAAAGTAAGAAATATTTGTCTTTCTGAATTTAAGGCAAATAGTAATTTACTTTAAATTACAAAGTAATCCTCTTATTGTTGAATAATAGAAAGAATTATGGCTTTGATCTCAAATGTTTAGGGCGTGAGCAGTTTTAGTTCATGAAGTTTAGATGAAAATAAATGTGGTCCCAAGTATTTCAACTTTTAAGCACAATTAATCCCATTGACTGATCTTTGTTAATTGCTATTCAAGTCTGGTCACGCACCGTCACGCGCTAACAACTAATTTTTTGAAAAAATTAATAAAATATATGGAAAAATGTTTGTTAGCCACAATCTTTTAATAAAATAGGACTAATTACCCACGCAATCACGTTAGTAATGGGTCTTTAGCTCATAATAGAAGAGCACTAATTACTCCAGTGTCGATCACGTTACATGGGTGAAAGATAAGATGCTTGAAACTAATGGAAGAACATCACCAACAGTGATTGCAAAAATTGCAAACCTTGCCATGAACAAATATTGAATTTCTAGTTCGAGTTACTCTCCAACTCATAGGGGAAGACCTAGATGCAGGACCAATGATGAGCTACGTAGTTGACAAGTTACTCCATCAAGAAAGTGAGGAATGTTAGAATGCATTTCATATGCTCTTCAATCAGTTGCAATCATCTTGAATTACAGCTAGTATGTGTGTTAAAGTCAGATATTTTCTATTTATGATTGTGGACGAAATATTTGTTATTCAATGATTTTAACGTAAATAGCAATTTCCTTAAAATACCGCATAATCCTCCTATTGTTCAATAATATCCCTATAAACTTTCCACCTTGTAGATTTATATAAGATGTAAAATGTTTAAGGAAATACCTCTACTTAACCCCTAGTGATATGAATAAAGATGCCTTTTAGAATGTGTTTGACTCTAAATATTTACAGAAACTAGGAAGACATGGGTATTTCTCCTCCTAAACATAGATAGGAAGTCAATTAGTGTAAGAAAGAAAGAAATAATTAATTCATAATTGTACTCTTCATTGTCTAAAGTTCTTTTGGTTCTTTTGGTTCTTTTTACCAAGCTATTTAGAGCATATATAACTGGTTATATTCTCCATTTACAAGAACAAAGGACAAAGAGTAGAATTTTTATTCTTTTTTATGGATCTGTCATCATTTTCCTTTTTAATCAATTTTTAATAGATCTATAAATAAATGCCAAACAAATATCATAACTTACTTGTCAAAGACCATATTATTTATAGTGGTTTAGAAATCATCATTACAAACTGTCAAAAAATTAAAATAAATTGTATATTATTAAATTAAGGCCAATTGAATAAATAAAGTTTTTAAGCTATAATAGGAAGTGGTCCCTTATTTTCTATTTTTAGAGTTAAATAGGAATCTGTTCTGTATTTGTGACTTATAGTCTTCAATTGATACAACTACATTATGTTCTATATTTTATAATACATGATAAAAGTTAATACAATAAATATTAGAAACATACATATAATTGTATTTTTTTTAGCACATTTCAATTTAATATCAACCACCTTACATGTGTATAAATAAGTATTTGTTATGTATTGTCTAAATTAGTAGATATTGTTGTCACACTTTATTGGTAGAAACTATGTGTTTCACTCCATAAAACACAAAACATCCAAATATCATCATCCATTTTGCAACTTATGCATGAGATGCTATACATTTGACAATAATAAATAAGATCTATTATACAACATATCAGAGTGTATAATAAATAAGAAACAATATATTTGTTAATGCATGTGTATTTTTTTCATATGTTTGTATGTTTGTTAAGATTAGTTGGGGCGAATTATGTAATAGGTACTGTTGATTGGTTGGGGTTTGTCAATTTGAAAAGCCTAAATCATGGTAAGGTTGGGGCTGGGGTTGAATTAGTGGCGGAGATAGGGGTGAAATTGGGTTGGCGTGGGCATTCGTTTGGGAATGAGGTAGGGACAGATTGAAATTTGACATGATCGATAGAAAATTGCCTTTTTACCTCCTTAAATTTGCAGTAGACAAGATCATAAACAAAAATGAAATAAAAGGGAACAAAAATTACACCGACTTAGAGAAGGTTCCGCTACGATCGTCAATTTACCTAGTTTTTGCTTTGCCGGTCCACATTTGGATTTTCTGGGAACTTTTTGGATTGTCTGAATGGAAAGCACAGGTCGGAAAAGGAGAGTGATGTCTTTTTCAATCTATCCAGAATGCATAGAAGTTTGGATTTAGTCATTTCTTTTGCCCTATAACTTTAACTAGGGTTTAGTAGCGATTTTGCTTTTCCTTTTTTTTGGTGTTTCGCCTTTGGGTAAAGTTACATGTCTGTTGTTGGATAACCAGTTTTGTGCTTGTCCAAAAAAAAAAAAATTGTTTACTGTTAAATATGATGATGTAGGGTTTTTTTTTTTTTGAAAAAATGCATCAGAGATTATCTGCATGTCCCAAAAAAAGTTGGAAAAAATTGTTTTTACACTTTACTTAAAAGTGCTTCTTATACAATAGTTAGGAATAGATACAAAAATAAATAAATAAATAAACAAAGAAGAAAAATCTAACAGAAACCAATATTTATCTTTTTATCATTTACAGATATTGCATTCTATGACACTGGTAACTCTAAAAGAAACAAGAAATAAAGAAGCAAACCATGCAAGGGAACAACACTAATGTTATAGTGGCTTATATCAGGTTTCAGGTTTCAATCACAGAGACTTGTAAACCAACGTTTTCCCAAGCCAAAAAACTATTTGTACTCGATGATTATAAGAAAGCAGCATTATATTCACAATCAGCTAGGCCCATGCACATATTGACCCCATTACCAGATTTGTAGAAGCCAAAGTACTCTTAGGATACATATACTTTGCTTGGAAATAATGTCGAATCAAATGGCCAACTCACTCAGAAAAAACTATGTCCACTTGGATGGCAGTGCATATACAAACTATTGGACATAGGTATTCATCACCTTGGATATATCGGTATTAACGTTCTTTTAGCATGGATTTCTTGAACGCAAAGAAGTGCCTTGAAAAAATTTTCATTAAGATCCACCTCTGTCAATGCATTTACCAACAAAAGCGATCAACCGATAAAAATCAAAATGATAAATTCAGAAAGTTGAGATATAGTTCAGAAGGCAGTTATTAGAACTAAAAAAATGAGGTTCAACTTATAGCACAGGGCTCTTAAATGGACAATTCATAGACACAAAGTGAGCATGACAACCTCTTTCAGTTGTTCAGCAATTTCCAAAACCTGATTAAGCCTTTCAGTGGTTCTATAAAATTATTAGTGCTAGCATTAGAAAGGAATAAAGCGTTTGCAGTTCGTCATGCAATAAATGAAAGATGATGATGTGCATTTTCTTCCTGTTTGTACTAGAAATTGGAATCAATTTAGTTAGCCTCTTGATACAAAGCTGCTAGAATGAAAAAATGTCAGTGTTATACAAAACATATCATTACTAAACTAAAAGTGTGAGTTGGAGTTGCTACAGTGCCATGGACCGGTTATCCGGTAATTATGGGTAACTTTGGTAGCTTTTGTATTTGTGCTTCAGGTGCGTGTTTGGTTTCTCCAACTAAGACAGTCCATCTTGTTTGTAATTGTTGTTGCTTCAACTCTACTGGTGAGTGGGCAGTGGGATGTGTGCAAATCGGTTTGCGGGAGCCGCACAAAGCTCTCTTGCCTAGGTAATCTTGTTAGCAAGCCATCTCAAAAGCAGCATATTGGATTTGTTTCTTTCTTCAATTGAAGGCTAGGGTTTAGCGGCTTTGCAATGTGAATTCTTCACTCTTTTGTCTCACTAATCTTCTGTGCAAGCCATCTCAAAAGCAACTTCTTTTTTCAATTGAAAGCTGCAGTTCCCTAATTTTGCAAGGTGAACTCTTCGCTTTATTTCTACCTTTTGGTGGTTTTGCAGGGTGAGCCCTTCACTCCATTTCCGCCTTGATCATATTTTCTTTGCTACAATGTTATTTTCTTGTCACGAGACACAATTTGCTTGTTCTGCTCTTCATGTTACTCCCTTTATAATTAAGGGTTGTATTTAACATAAATAATTGAGGTTACTCATTTTTGCTCAGTTATGATTGTAAGAAATATTGATAAAAGCTTAGTTTTGGTGCTTTTGCAGGCTTTTGCAAGGTGAACTCCTTGCTCTACTTTTGCTTGGATTGTATTTTGTCTGTTGTACTGTTGTTTTCTTGCTGCTTGTCAATTCCCTCTGGCTATTAAATTTGTTGGTTTGTAACTAGATTCTATGTGCATGGTTGATTATAAACTATTGGTGTTAAATTTCTTGACCTTACTTTAGAAAAGCAGCTGGATTTGTTTCCCTGAATTGGAGGATAAGCTTTTGTTCATAGCTGGTGCGAAGGTAGTAGTAAATGTAGCTCTTGAATTTGGTGCGAAGGTAGTAGTAAATGTAGCTGGTATAGTTAAGCACCCGATTGCTTCTTTTGCTTGAAGTCTACTTCAGTTGTAGCATAAAAACTACTTTCCACAATCCTGGAGCAAAAAGAAACATGTGACGAGATGCTTGTATTCCACGGGCATTACAACTAATTTATCCATCCAAAAGCAAGTAACAAGAAAAATATAGGCGGCTTTCTAGACATTTATTCAAACATAAAGTCTATTAGATTAGATGAGTCTATGACATGATCCAGAATAGAGCTTGTAACAAAAGCTAAAGAACATTAAGAAAACCTCTAATCAATAAACATCCATCATGAAATCTAATGACAATTACAAGTACATTGGCCAGGATACTAATCCATTCATACAAGAATTTTTCCATTTAGCTTTGAAGATACAAAATACATGCAACCTTTTCTGCCAACAAGAGAATAGAGTAAATAAAGCAAACAAAGCAGAAATCAGCTGCTACAAACTATGTGAAATTTTTTTATTAATAGGGGTGAAACTAGTTAATTGAAAGGGAGAAAAAGACTAAAGACAGCAAACATAGTATGCTTGCTTTATTCAAGATATGAGAACCTCAAGTTATTCAAGATATGCTTCCATTTTTCAATCATTACAGAAGAAAAAGGGGAAAAAAGAAAGGCCGAACTATCCTATTATGAGAGCATGTTTGCTTTATTCAAGATATGAGAACGTGAAGTTACATAATAGTTGTTTTTGATCATCTGGAGAACCTCAAGATCGCTAATTTGGAATGTGACGTAGTATGATGAATGAGTTTGAAAAGGTACCTGCATCTGATCATCTAGAGAGTTTAACATCAATGTAATTGGTTGCTGTTGTGGAATTTGCTAACTGCTGGCATCATTTGTATCTTAGATTGCTTTTCTATTGTTTGTAATTTCTGTTTGTCGTCATGGTTGCCATAAACTCATCGAACAAGAAGTCAGGAGGCTGGTTTTGCCTACTGTACTAGGCACTTGCAAAACCTCTTTCGGGATCTCAAGCATGACTGCATTTGAGAGATTAAACTTTCTGGACTGCACTTTCCATGATTTCCCGGGAAATTATATGTGCCAAAGACTATGGAAGAGAATCCATTGTACGCAACTTATCCAATCCACAGGAAAGCTTGGTGATCCCGTTAATTCGAGAGAGGCAAAAAATTGACTACGTGAATAATCTAACATCATTCTGGTAGGAGTTTAGTTTAAGCTTTGTTCTTATTTTGATTCAAAACATGCTAACTTGGAAGACAAGAGTGTTGTTTCTGAGGTACTTCAAGCAAAGCAAATTCAGGATATTGGAATTGTGGACCAAGATACTCCAGAGTATATGCATTTTCTCTTTTCCTCTAAATTTACTTAATGGTATACTTAGTAGCTAATATGCATTTACTAAGTGGTAGCTACTCAAATTACTAGACAATTTTTTAGAGTTGCAAGTTTGACATTTTTATTTATTTATTTTAGTGCACTAATAAATTGATTCTGCTTCAAGATGCATTGGACAGGGATCGTCGAGGTCTTATGAAGTCTGCTCATGGAGTATAGTTGTCAACTGAAAAAGGAGAAATGGTGACTCTGCCAATACACTGAAAGATGTAGTATCTTACCTAACCAAAAATGAAGAAAGCTGAAAGAACACCAATAAGAGCAATCACTTAACATATATAGACAACAAATCAAGCATCTGGTGCTTTGTTCATCATCAACGTTATTATCTACAGGCTATGACCAGTATTCCAAATTGTTCTACATTTCTGCTTCCCTAGCTAGAAGCCTACTTACTACCTTCCTGGTCATTTTACTCCTGACTATTTCACATGTACATTGATCACCTCAAATGGAGTATAGTACTTTTCTGGAAATTCTATGAATCCCAAGTACCACACAGAAGTTTGAACTGCTACAAAACAGTCAAGCCAAGCAATTCTGCATTGCTGCACCACCAATGTCCACCAACCATTATTGGCACTGATAGGCAGCATTTCTATGTGTTTATCCTAGGATTATATACTTGCTAATTATTTGCCGATGTGTGGAGCATGATTGGTGGAATGATGATGAAGTATCACTTGAAATTTGCTTTTTTACCCAAATTTTCATTGGAAGACTTCGTTGCTATATTGTGTATACTTAGTTTAGGAGTTTTAAGATGATTCTTTGATTCATCTGAATGCCTTTGTTGCATGTCCTTGTGTAGGGTTAATTTGATACTTAATTACTTGACTGCAGGAATTGATTAGTATTCAAGTTTGAACCTTAACCAAGTGGTTGATAAGATGACTAATCATGTACTTCCTCATCATAATTTTAGTTAGATTTGCTCAATAAACTTTGAACATAATCATTTGGATGAGTTTATAACCGTTGTTTTGCTAAATATTACATGCTTTGGTTAACTTTTGATTTAAGTTGATTTAAGTAGATCTTGGGCACTTTCGTGCACAGCGCGAGGGCCAAAAAAACTAGTAAAACTAAAAAAGAACCAGCAAAATTGACTCCAAATAAATAAACATAATTATTCGTGTAGCCATTATTCTAGGGTTAAAATAAAGGTGATTTTCTTCGTCTCTTCTTCTTGCTTTTCTTATTAACATAAACAAAGAAGCAAATACTATGCTTAACGCAAATAAGAAGCTTCCTTAACTTAACATGTAAAGAAATTGGCTAAATTGAACAATATTTCTTTTGCAAGTTTTAAATTATCCCCGATTTGTCTTACCAACACAAACTGAGCTGGGAATATACAGCATAATCATCTGTTGTACTTCACCAAGGTCCACAATGGAATGGCACAAAATCTTTAATTAGCAAAGCTTCTAAAATCAAGTTTCTATCTTTCCTCATCATCTTAATTCAACAAGATCTCCTTTTTCCTCTTGCAAAGAAAAACAAGCAAGGAAGCAAGCAATAAATCACTCGATTCAACAAAAGCAAAACCCCCCAAAAAGAAAAAAAGAAAGATCTAACTGGCCATGACACTTGAGAGAAAAAGTGTTGTGATTTTGAACACCGAGCTCAACAAGTCTAAGGAGATATATTCAGATTACACAGGGAAACTGAGCTGTAGTGAGTGAAAAAAAACAAAAGAATAAAAGAGTAGTAAGGGTTCGAAGTGGGGATGAAGAGAATCAAAACACTCAATTCAATCACAGAACAGAAAAGTCTGGCAATAGGATAGCATAGAGGGAAAGGAAATTAGAGTTCTAAAAAATGTATCAGAGTTTCTTTTGGTTGTTAAACAGTATAGAATTCTTTAAAAAACTACCCATTACACAACAAATACACACTTCCACACACCAATATATATATATATATATATATATATATATATATATATATATACAGAGAGAGAGAAAGAGAGAAGATCATCCTTTATTTTTAAACCATATGGAAAGTGTCAACTTTTCCATACTGATTCAAACCTCAGGAGACTGAGAAGGGCTAAGGGGACTGGCAATTCTTTTCCAAGAGGGGGGTGGGGGTGGGGGCTCTTCAATGGCAAGGGAAAAATATTTGTCCACACCGCAACTAAGACGGAAAAGCACAAAACATTCACTTGGCAATGATTCTAAAATGAAGTTTCTACCCATCCTCCTCAATTTGTCTCTCTTTGAGCCTCTTGTTTTGCTCCCTGCTGAGAAGAAAAAGTAAGGAAGCAAGCAACAAAATGCACAGTTCAACAAAAGCATAACCCCGAAAAGAGGAAAAAGAAAGATCACAATAATACTTGAGAGGGAATTCTGTAAATTTAAATATCAAGCACAACACGTCTATGTGGATATAAAGGCATACAAATTCACATCACACAGGAAACACTAGGAGGTAGCAAGAAGATACATACAAATATGAGAGATCGCTTGAGGTTCAAAATTTTAGTCAAATGCATGAGCCACTAGAGGCCAGTTACCAAATGTGCCACCTGGGCAGGAGGTGAGAGCATGGTGACAAAGCATTTTCTTTTACTTTTTGAGTTGCAAGAGTATCCAACGGCTATAGTGCAAACAACATGTTACACAACTGGATATAGTGAGAAATACAAAATGTTTGGATATCAGATTATTCGTACTTTAGTCAGTCGACCAGAAAAAGTTGTAAATTAGACACAACTAGGAAAAGAAAACTCCTGAAAAGGAACCCCAAGACAAATGAAGAAACACTCTATTTTTTCATAGACATGGTCAACTGGTTCACAAGCAATGCATACTACTCTAACAAGAAAACATAAGGGTATCCACAATGGTTTACACTCTTTAGAGTGTAATCCACATGCCACGTCAGTATTTCACTTTCTTCTCTTTTATTACACTTTCACTCACAATGGATTACACTCCACAAGGTGCAATAGTATGGGTCCACAATTAAATCAAATATTTATTTTAATAATGCATAACTCATATCTCATAAATAAATAAAGTAATTTTGAAAAATATGTAGGTGGAGGATACATGGGAATTGGATATAAAATATTTGGTAGATTTTGGAAATTTGATGGATGACTGGAAGTGGATAAATTTAGGAGAAATGCATAATTTTGCACATTTGTAGGAATACCAGAAAATGGGTAATTTGGAAAATTTTGGGGGTTTTAATTTTTTGAGGATGATGAATTTTCTATATTTGGAGCATTTAACATATTTGTAAAACTACTAAATTTTTCATCCATAATCACAAAATATTGAAATTTTAAAAAATTGTGCACAAAGGTTGAGGAATATGAGTGAGAGAGTAAAAGAAATAATAGAGTAGAATGGTGGGATATGAAAAAAAAAAGTGTGTTGTGTGTTTATATAGAAAATTAAGTTATGGCTGCCAGAAAAAATGAACATTGCAAATGGACTTCACAATTGCAAAAAATGAACGTTGAAAACGGCTAGTTTGCTGACCAAAATTTTTCCAATGACTAAATTTTTTAATGGGGTGGCCCACCCATTACACGCATCATCAGAATGATGTGAGTAATGGCGGCCGTGTAACCAACCCTAACATTACACTGCTTATTCCACGCGGTTAGAGATGCTCTAACAACAACACCAGCAGCAGCAGCCACCTAGCATAAGGTAAATGATACAGAAGAAGAGAGTGCCCCCACACAGAAGTTTTCAATTCTTCTATGCTTATTTACACATAATGCAGAAGCAAAATCGAGTCTTTCGCATACTAACAATTTCTGAAAACAAAAAAATGGGGCAGAGCACTGAAAAACCAATTGAGTTCTGTTTGATCCATAGTCATCGTCGTTGTCCCAAATCCAAACCCTGCCCTATAATCAACTCTGATTCTCTCGCTCACTCGCTCTCCTCTTAGGGATTTGCAATTTCAATATATAGTTAGGGCACCAAACCACATACTTGTAGCCCTGTAGTACCATAGGCACATTTTTGTTTTTTGCACTTTTACGCCTAAACTTTGTTTGTTGACACTTTACCCCTGTTTGATGTTTTAAGGTAGAAGTGTCCTGTCTGATATTTTAGCATAAATAAAAGTGTCTCTTACATATTAATTAATTTTTTATTACTTTTCTTTACCTTTTTTTCCCTAATAATAAGGGGATGGAATTTAAGAAGTGAAGAGGAGCATAGGAATTTGTTCTATTTTGTTTTTTTTTTCTTGTTCTCTTTTCTTTCCTGCAACCACCACCAGCAACTTCCATCTTTTACTATTATTAATTGTATAATATTTTTAATGTACTTGAATTTATTCTTTTTTACACTTAATTTTTTGAGGTAATAATAACCAGAATATACATATATATATATATATATATATATAAGCCACACGGAAAAACACACTTCGCCTAGTATTCAAATTATATAGATACAGAGCTTATAATTAATCATTCATTAACAGAATGACAAATAATAAGACCAAAATAAAAATTTAAAAAAATATTAGTGGCACTCTGTTATTTTTTTAGCGATACTATTCTTGAAACTTTTACTCATTTGAGAGGACTAAATGCTCGTACTTTTTTTTTATTTTGATTACTATCTTACAAAAATTAGTTATTCATGACTTAATTAAGAATAAGAGTACTTTTGTTAATTTCGCACAATCGAAAGGTTCACTGGAATTCTTCTAATAACGAAAAGAGAGGTCCATTGACATTTCCTAACCATACACATAGCAACAAAAATGATAAATAAAATTACTACTAGGTCTTTGTTTTTTCGATATTTGCTTTTAAACATTAAGTAATTATGCATTCAAATTTGTTTCTATATTTGTTTAGGTGATTGTCATATTGTATATGCTTTTCAAGTGAATATATTTTAAACATTTCTATATATACGGAAGATTCATTTGGGTGTATTTTTAAAGAATTAATTTTTCTTACACCGACAGTGTATACACTGTTAGCGTTGGATGAATGACAACTATGCAAAATTGGAATTTAAAATTCAACTATTGCACACATGTCATGAATCAAACTATTAGAGTGCGTATGGTGAAATTTTTCCATTAATTGAGTGTGTTTCTGTTGAGAAATACAAAACAAGCAACTAACTGGATGTAGTTCTTGTAAACATCGAAAATTTATAGAAGTTGATTGTAACTTAAATATATAAAAAAAATAAATAAATAAAAGAGTCAGACATCGGGACTTGTTGTACATTGCAAGAGATACTTTCAACTAAATCATAATTCAAGAACTCGCAAGCATCCAATTCATTCAAACTCCAAATTTTACTCTTATTTGATTTATTTACCAACTAAATTCACTATTGATATTTACTGCATTGAACAACTTCTATTTCTCTTATCATACGCACCTAAAGAACCAGACGTTCAAGAATCAGCACATCTACAGCCACATACGATTTTTTAGCATTCAACTTTAGCGCTACCTCAGCAGCAAACAGTGACTAAACAAAAGACTGTTAATTACGCTAGTACATCCAAATCAAAAGTTCAAAATAAGGAAACGTTATGTCTTGAAGAATTTAGTAATTTCTCAAGTAATATTCATGAATCTAGTTGTATAAATTTGCCATAATTTTTACTTCAGATGAGTTGATGTTAGCTCGTATTCAATTGGCAGCCTGTAGCCAACATAGAACCGAACCACTCGTTGCCGCTAAAGCAACAGCTGCTACAACTGTTGTACATCAAAACTTGAGGGAAAAGTTACGCTTACACTCCAAGTGTTGTTGCAAAAAAAAATCTGGATCAAGAGAACAAATGCAAATCCAGCCCCTTTGATTATTCAAACCGGAATGCTTATTTTGTTGTCAATTGTTTGATTTAGAAAGATGATACGTGGAAAGCCTTTCATTTTGATGACTTAAATGTGGTTCTTCTTTTGATAGAAATCTAAACACAAAGATCTTTCTTGGCTATTATTTTGGTGTAAAATATGGTAAAATATAGTAGCGTTATTTTGCTGGTTGTTATTTTGGCTGTGTAAAACAAGGTGATATTGAGTCCTTTTGTACGGATCGAAAATGGATGTTTTGGTTGCTGTCATGGCAAGAAATCTAAGGTTAATGTGTAATGTTTCGAGTCCACAAGTTGGCCCAACTTTTTAGCCGCATCAAGGTTCAAAATAGTTAACCTAAGTGAATTAATAGCTCATGGACTGGACGGAGACTTATATTCATGCCATTTCTTCTTCTCAAATTAGATGTAGGGTGGGTCTCGCATTCTCCCGCTTATAAGGCTTGTGTATCTTCACAAAATCCGGTCATAGTAAAAAATGTCCTTGCAAAACCTAGTGATAATCAAAACTGTCCACTTCATCAATCGTGCGCAATTTCTAAAGGTCACCCTCTCTAATATGACATTTAATTCTACAGACTTTAGAGGTTGTTCTCGTCAAACATGACACTTAGCTTCTTCCACTCCTTTACGTTGTCAAAATCATAACATCATTTGGACCCCAGCTCATCTTGCTTAAAGATAACACAAGATTCGCTCTGATATGACTGTAATGCGAGATTTACTCTGGAACCAGCAATGATGCGCGGGCGCAACAAAGTATGCATGGATTAGGGGTACATGGTGCACCAGTAGGTCATCTGGTTGCTGCTGCTCCTGGTCACATTGCATCAGCAGTTTGTACACCTGTAATGCTTCCTCATGGACATCACCCCCCTTATGTTGCATATCCAATGGCACCGCCTCAGCCAATGCATCAATACTAAAGTTCCTCACATATTTGGTTTGTGACTACAGCAAAAGGAGTAATTCTACTGTTTCTACATCACTTTTTAATGGACGGTGGAAATGCATATTTGGTCTTGTGAGCCATCATTTGTACGACACTGGCACAAGGAGATTCTGTTCGACAAACTAATGCCCGCATTCCTTGTCTGGACATACTGGACTCAAAAACATTTCTGTAGTGATCTAATACATGTTTTTTTAATTTAGCCATCTTTATTAAAGATTCTATTAAATCTAATCATTCTGCACTCCACGTCTTGAGCATGTTGCAATGTTTGATTCTTCAACATAAAGAGAAAAGCAACTTGTAAACCAGAGACCAAAAAAGCAGGAAAGTAAAAAAAAGACCACTGTCGTTCTCTTACTTCTCTAGTGCTTGCCCCTGGGTGGGTCTGGGATATTGCAAAATGGTATAAAGAGCAAATCAACATGAACAAATCTCTCTCTCTCTCTCTCTCTCTCTTTGAAGGCATCATTTTCCCCATATAGAGAGCTTGAAGTCAGCTTTCAAATTGTCTCTTTCAGAACTTTCTTCCGAGTCTGCTACTTCCCTAATGCATGCGCACTTGCTCTAATCATGTTTAGAATGGTCACTGAGGGTGCTCACCTCGGCCCTCATGGGAATGCCGAGGTGATCTCACTTCCTCCCTCACACGAGCACGGTCTCGTGCTGAATATGGCCCCTGATCTTGGGCAAGCCCCTGGTCTACTGCCTAGATGATCCCTGCACCTCAGACTTCGACATCGGCTGCACGCTGATGATGTCAAGCCACCTGACATCATCAGGGACCAGTGCTTTATCTGAAAAGCACTGATACTCCTAATGGCTACTACGTAGGACTCCCCGTCACCCTGCCCAGGCGGCTACAGTGTCAGAGTCAGACCTCCTGGCAAGGAGCAGAGCCGTAATGACAGAACATGGGTCCCACTAGCATGAGCCCTCTGTCCTGCCATCCACTCCCGCTCTATAAATACCACTCATGTACACTTAACAAGTAAGCATACTATTCATTCACATATACAATTATTTTTCTCTCGTTCTCATACTAACTTGATCGTCGGAGTGATCCCAGGGGAGAAGCCCGGCCATCTATTTCGGAGAAGTAAAGTCACATCACCTCATTCGAGAGAGGACTGATTCAGGTCTGTCTAGTTACCCACCAAAAATCACCTCCTCAATTGGTGCCGTCTGTGGGAACGAGATTACTGCTAAAATGAGATCCACGCACTCCAGAAGTTGAAGAGTCCCTTCGACCGGGCCTGGGCAAACATCGGGAGCCCAGCAAGATCGTATTTCTGAAGAACAAGGGTCCCCAAGGACCCAGCCCAACAACGAAGACGCCATCGCCAAGATGGCCGAGTTCGTGGCTGACAACCCGAACATTTTCGAAGAATTGGGGAGGTACTTCAAGAGGCAGGGGAAGGAAAAAGCTGAATCCTCCAAGAGGAGACCGACGAAATCCCCTGAAGTACCTTCCGGCGAAGACTCCGATGAGGGGCACCTCTCTCGGAGCACTTCCAGGCGCGCCACTTCCAAGGCGACATCTAAAATTGCCTCCATTTCCCGGGCGTTCTCCCGGGGTCTTCTGGGAAAATGAGCTGAGTACCCACCTCGGCGTCCCGGAGGTTTAGCAGCCGAATATCTGAGAGCTCCGCCCTTCACGGACGACATCAATGGGGAGATGGTCCCCCCAAATTTCAAACTTCCCGCCCTACGTTCCTACGATGGCCGAGGTGACCCCGAGGATCACCTCCGCGCCTTCCTCTCTGCATTTCGGCTCTACTGCGTCCCGGACGCCGTAATTTGCCGAGCTTTCCCAATCTTCCTGCAGGGGACGGCCCGAAAGTGGTTCTGGGGTTTAGAACCGAGGAGTATTTCCTCGTTAGACGAGCTGATAGATCGGTTCATCCACCGCTTTGTATCGTCTCACCCAATTACGAAAACTTCAGCTTACCTCTTAAACCTGCAGCAGGCTCCCGGCGAGTCACTGCGCTCATACGTGCAGAGGTTCAATGAGGAGAACGTACAGATACCTGATCAGAATTAGCAGGTAACCATAGCTGCCTTCAACAACAGGCTGATCGCGGGAATCTTCAATACCGAGATACACCGGGATTACCCCCGCACACTTCGGGAACTTTGGAATCGAGTAGATCAGGGAATCCGAAGTGAAAACCTAAACCGCATGAAGCGGGAGGCCCAAGCCACTCGTACCGGGCAAGATTCCCGGAGGAAAAAAGACGCCGGTCGAGTAGAACATGGCCCCAGTGGCTCGTCGACTCAATTCCGAGACCGCCGGAGTGTCTTTGATCGGATCGTAAAAGGCAGGTCGTCCACCTCAGACGCCGAGCTTACACCACTCAACTCCAGCCGGAATCATGTCCTGGCTGTGATGAGGCAGAATCACCTCGGCCGAATCCCTTCTGAAATTCCGGGGAGGAGAGATAAGAGAAACTCAAACCTCTATTGCGCCTACCATCGGGATGTTGGGCACGAGACCGAGGATTGCAACGATCTGAAGCGAGAGATCGAGAACTTGATCCGGCAGGGGTACCTGAAGCAATTCGTTCGCAAGGATGGAGGATTCAACCGAAGCGTCTCCCACAGGGAGAACAGGGGCCCCCGCCGAGAAGACAGGCGGGACACAGACATGAATTGCCGAGGCCCCGAGGACCGTAGGGAGGACAAGCGGCCTCCACGCGACGGATCACCGGTCTACGGCCCCAACATCGCCGGGGTGATCAACACAATCGCGGGAGGACCAACGGGAGGAGATAGCCAAAACTCCCGGAAGCGGACCTACCGCCAGGCCGGGATGGAGGTGGCCGAGCCGAGCTCCCGATTGTCCGAGGTCATCACCTATGGTCCCACGAACCCAGTCCCTGCCGCCTCCAGCAATCACGAAACTCTCGTGATCGAGGTCCTCACCAAAAACTACATAGTCAAAAAGGTCTATGTTGACCCCGAAAGCTCTGTAGACGTCTTGTACTACCGAACTTTCGAAAGTTTGAAACTGACCAGGGAGCAACTCACTCCTGTCAGAACTCCCCTCGTCGGATTCGGGGGACACGTAGTCCACCCGGAGGGTATGGTGTCCCTGATGGTGACTGTCGGGCATCATCCCCGCTACCAAACTGTACCCGTCAGCTTCGCGGTGGTCAAGGCAGATTCTCCCTACAATCTGTCAATAGGTCGACCCACGCTCAACGCCTTGAGGGCTGTGTACTCTACCTATCACCTGAGTTTCAAATTTTCGACACCAGCGGGGGTGGCCGAGGTGAGCAGCGACGTGAGTACTGCCCGCCAATGCTACCTCGCCACCATCCAGGCCGCAGTCACTCCCCGGACCGCGTCAAAGGCCGAAGAGAGGAGGCCAGCTGTTCTTTTCATAGACTGCATCGATCCTCAGAAAACGGGAAAGCCCGGCAGGCTGGAAGCCGGGGATGAGGTGGAGCAGGTGGTCTTAGACGAGGCGAGGCCTGACCAAGTGGTCCAAGTGGGGGCTGGACTCCCTTCGCCTCTAAAGGAAGAAATGATTCACTTGATAAAAGACCACCGGGACATCTTCGCGTGGTCCGCTGATGAAGTAGTCGGAGTGCCACCTGAGCTCATGATTCACCAGCTCAACGTTAATCCACAGGCCCGTCCTGTGAGGCAGAAACGCAGGCACTTCGGCCCCGAACGCAGCAAGGCCATATCTGATGAGGTCGACAAGCTCTTGCCCGCCAAGATGATCCATGAGGTCCAGTACCCCACCTGGCTGTCCAACCCCGTCATGGTCAAAAAGGATACCGGTGGATGGAGGATGTGTGTCGACTTCACCGACCTTAACAAGGCCTGCCCCAAATATTGCTACCCTCTGCCGAGGATAGACCCCCTCGTCGACTCGGCAATGGGACATGAGATCCTCTGATTCTTAGATGCCTTCAAAGGCTACCATCAAATAGGAATGAGTGAGGAGGACCAAGAGAAAACAGCGTTCTACACCGACCAAGGTGTTTACTGCTATACTACCATGCCGTTCGGGCTAAAAAACACCGGGGCAACCTATCAAAGGCTGATCAACCGCCTTTTCAAAGATCAAATTGGCCGCAATGTGGAGGCCTACGTGGACGACATTCTAGTTAAAAGTTTAACCACCTCGACTTTCCTGTCAGATGTGAGGGAGGTCTTCGGCGTCCTGCGGGACTCAAGGATGAAGTTGAATCCCAAGAAGTGCGTCTTTGGTGTCACCTCAGGAAAATTCTTGAGGTATCTGGTTTCCCACCGGGGAATCGAAGCTAACCCCGACAAAGTCAAAGTCATTCAGGACATGTCCCCACCTCGGAACCTCCGAGAAGTCCATAGACTGAATGGACGCCTGGCCGCGCTGAACCGCTTCCTGTCTCAATCTGCTGAGAAAGCCTTGCCCTTCTTTAAGGTGCTAAAGAAGTCTGATCAGTTTGCCTGGACCGAAGAATGCCAGGCTGCCTTCGACAAATTAAAATAATATTTGCATCACTTGCCTACCCTCGTCTCACCTCGGCCCGAAGAAAAGCTGTACCTCTACCTCTCCGCCGCCGACGAAGCTGTCAGTGCTGTGCTCATCCGAGATGAGGGGACCCAAGTACCGGTCTACTATGTCAGCCGGGCTCTCCGTGGGCCAGAGACTCGATATACCCAGGTGGAAAAACTCGTACTAGGGTTGGTCCACGCCGCCCGGCGGCTGAAACCCTATTTCCTAGCTCATCCTATCTCCGTCAGGACAGACCAGCCTATTCGACAAATACTGGTCCGACCCGAGGCTTCCGGGCGCCTCACTAAGTGGGCCGTCGAGTTAGGGGAGTACGACCTGTCGTATGAGCCACGCACCGCCATAAAAGCTCAAGCCATAGCCGACTTCTTGGCCGAACTCACCTTCACGGAAGGTCGAGAATCCACTTCCGCCATCGCCGAAGTGTCCACCCCCCACCTGTGGATGTTATATGTGGACGGATCCTCTAACGGGGATGGCAGTGGAGCAGGACTGCTCCTGGAGGGCCCCCAGGGAGAAGTGTGCTCGTATGCCCTCCGCTTTGACTTCCCAGCCACCAACAATGAAGCCGAATATGAGGTCTTGATCGCGGGACTCCAACTAGCCCGCAGGCTCGGTGCACAGCGGATCCACGTCCGTACCGACTCCGAACTTGTAGTATGCCAAGTTCTCGGTGAATATGAGACTAAGGATGAGATCATACAACGATATCTCTCCAAAGTCCACCAACTCACCGCATACTTCGAGTCTTTCGAAATCCAAAAAATCCCCCGCTCCCAGAATAGGCGGGCTGACGCCTTATCCCGGCTGGCTTCCACATCATTTTCTGACCTCAACAAGACCGTCTTAGTGGAAGTACTGAGCGAGCCGGGATACATGGAAGAGGTGGCTTGCTCTGTAAACTCGGGAGATACATGGATGAGCCCATTCATCCTTTTCTTACGGCAGGGAATCCTCCCCGAGGATCGAGCCGAGGCGAGAAAGATACAACGCAAAGCCGCTCGGTATGCTCTCCGCGAGGGAGAACTCTATAAACGCTCCTACCTTGGCCCGTGGCTGAGGTGCGTTACGCCCGAGGAAGGACGCCAAGTCCTCCACGAGGTACACGAAGACCTATGTGGGGCCCACGTCAGCCATAGGATGTTGGCCAAGAAGACCTTGCTCCTTGGGTATTTCTGGCCTTCCGTTCGACAGGATGCCCAAAATCTTGTTCTCGGCTGCCCATCCTGCCAAGTCCACGCCCCCGAGCACCACCAGCCCTCAAACTTCATGGTTCCAATCACCTCACCCTGGCCGTTTGAGTAATGGGGGACAGACATTATTGGCCCTTTCCCAAAAGCGGTCGGGGGTTATTCCTTCCTGGTAACCGCTGTGGATTATTTCACTAAGTGGGTTGAGGCCGAGCCTCTAAGGAACATCACAGGGCTGGCCCTTCAAAAATTCTTTTCGAAATGCATTATCTGCTGCTTCGGCATACCTCAGATCATCATCTCAGACAATGGGAGACAGTTTGCCGAGAACCCATTTAAGACTTGGTGCGAGAACCTCGGCATCAAACAACACTTCACTTCGGTAGGCCACCCTCAGGCCAACGGTCAAGCAGAGAATTTCAACTGAACTCTCTTGCATGGCCTCAAGACCCGACTACACCGAGCTGCATCATCTTGGGTGGAAGAACTACCCAGTGTCCTGTGGTCATATTGGACCACGCCGAGGTCATCCACGCAAGAAACCCCCTTCTCCTTGACCTATGGAGCCGAGGCTGTCATCACTGCTGAGATCCTAACACCCAACCCTCGGCTGGCAGCCTATGTCGCCGAGGTGAACGGAGAAGAGAGACAGTTGGATCTCGACCTCGTCGACGAGAGAAGGGACGTTGCCTCAGCTCGGGTAGCTTCCTACAAGAACACCCTGACCCGTTACTACAATGCCCTCGTCAAACATCGGCGATTCCTGCCAGGTGACTTGGTACTTAGAAAAAACTCGGTCAGCTGAGCTGAGCCGCAAGGGAAATTGAGCCCAAAATGGGAAGGTCCTTACCGAGTTGTGGAATCCAACCTTAACGGGTATTGTAAACTGAGCTACCGAGATGGCTCTCTAGTGCCGAGAACTTGGCACGCCGAGAATCTTAGATTGTATTATGCTTGAATATTTCATCAAGTTATGACCTCAGCAGCTTTGTTATTTTTCAATACAATGGTGCCACACATCTGTTATTAAAAAAATAAGGGGGACAAGCAAGGGACGAAGCAAGAAATTAAAATAGCCGAAGTGAGAAGAAATATGTTTCATTTAACGAAGAAAAGGCATTACAAAAAGATAACAAGACCGAGGTCAGGAATGCTACTAAGCAGTTCCCACCTCGGCATTACACTTAACCACCTACAAGCCTAGACCCCTGTCTCGGCTCCCTCCTGGCCAATTGCCTCCCCGGTTTCTTCCCCGCCGGGATGAGGCTCACCTCCTCAGTCTCCTTCGTGCACTTCGTCAGTCTTCTCGCCGACGTCGCCCCCAGCCTCACCTCCTCCGTCCTCCTCGAACACTTCGTCGAGCTCGGATAGCCACTTGTTGAACTCGTCCTGGACCTCAGCCAAGTTCCTTCCAGCGTGGAACCCGTCGGCCATCCGATCACACAATTCCTTGGAGTCTTCATTATAATTGGCGTTGTTTCTTAAAGACTCCAAGGCTTCGGAGGAGAGATGAACTGCGGCCTCGTCGATGGCCGACGTGAAGCCGAGCATGAAGCTCGGCCTCGTCAGCTGGACGAGATCCCCGATGAAGGTCTCGGACCTCCTGAAATCCTCAACTGCCGAGGTCCTTGCGCTCTCAAGAGCCTGTTCGTAGGTCTTCTTTACCTCCTCCGCCCTCTTCTGCTCTTCCTCCAATGCCGACTTGAAACTGTTGATAGTAGCCTCGGCCTCCTCCCCTTTCGTCTCGACTTCTTGAAGGCGTCGCTGAAGCTCAGACTTCTCGGACTCGGACACCACCAGTTTCTTCTTCAACTTGGCAATCTGATCTTGCAGCTTGCCGGTGTCTTGCTCCTCGATTAGGGCGCAGTACCGATGCGTCATCTCGGCCGCAAATGCCGTCTGGGAGGCCGTGGTCACCATTATACTTTGAATCAACTCGGTCGGGGACAGCTTCCTGGTGAACTCCACGTCCCTCGGCAAGCTTGATTGCATCACCAAATCTTGTGCAACCTGTGGATTGCTGCACCTATCGTTGACCTTCAGCGTCCACTCCGGACACCAATGCTCGCCGGAGTGGGACTTCTCTTCTCTGGGAAACACTGGGGGGCTATGGAAGCGGTTCCATAGTGAAGACCCCGTCACCGCATTGACCGGAGCCTTTAATTGTTTACCTCGGCCATGAGGAGGCGGGAGTGCCGTGGTCACTCCTAGTGGCACCCCTTCTGGCACAGAAGAGGTGGAACCCGTAGCTGCGGTGGCCGAGCTGCTTTGGGCTGCCTTGGTGGGGGTGCTCTTCTCCACCGAAGTCTTGGAAGACTGCCTTTGCGACTTCTTTTTGGGCGGATGTGCCGATGTCTCGCCCGAGTTCTTCCTTTTCGATCTCTTTGCCACCTCGGCTGATCCCGAGGTGATGATGTCTGACAATTTGGTCACTGCACAAGAAACAAATATTATTATGTGCTATAGCCGTGGTAAAAGGAAAGCCATGAAAGAAAAATTACAAGGTTTCTCAAGTTTAATGGAAAAGAAGGAAGGCTTGTTAGGGGGCAGTAAAGCTCGGCTCATTCCCCCGTCGACCAGCACGGCTTCGGGGTAGTCCCAACTAAATATCCGAAGTCCCGACCCCATCAACTTTTGGAAGGACTCCTCCTCGTGGTCCCCCACGGAAGGGTCGGCCTTCGATTTAATGGGCCTCCACCAAAATCCCCAAGGGAAGTCCCCGGCTGGGACGAAGATGAAGTCCCGTTTCCAGTTCTTTATCGAGGTGGGAGCCCCAATCACTAGCTTCGGGATGGTGTTGTTCCGGTTACAGATGTAGAACCATCCCTTATCCGTCCCCGTGCGCCTTGAGGGTATAGCATCGGCGGAAGAGATCCACAGTGGGGGTTACCTCTTGATGTCGGCACAGCATCTCGAAACCTACTAGGATGCGGACCGCGTTTGGGACGAGCTGAGTGATCCTTACGCCGAAGTGACGGAGCACGTCCCGGAAGAACCTTGACGTCGGCATCCTCAGCCCGGCCTCCAACTGTTGAAGATAGATGGCCACAGTGCCCATGGGGGGCTTCTCGGCCGAATCGTTCGGCCCGGGCAATGTGATGAGATACCCCGGCCTGAAGGGATATTTTCTTATCACCTTCCCGGCCCTGTCTCTTCCCACGCGGCTCCTAAGCATCGGCATCTTGCCAAAGTCAATGTTGACAGCGTTCCTTGGGGCAACCGGCTCCAGCACTCCCTCGTCATGGGGCATTGCAGTTCCGAGGTCGGTATCGTATTCGACATCGGAACCGCCCTCGCTCATCTCTGATGACTCTGACCCCGATGCTGTCCCGGCCACTTCCTCCTCGGCTGATTCCCCCACATCGGTAGGTGCCGACCCCGCAGAGCTGGACGAAGTCGCTTCTTCCAAGGGGTCCGACCCCTCCTCGGCCTGATAGCTCGGTTTCACGGTTTTCTTGTGGGTTTTAACTGTTTTGGCCATGTGTGAATGATGAGATGAAAAGAAAAATACTTACTGTTGACTACGGAATCTGACGAATTGGATGACTTCGGCTGAGATTTCGACTGGCAGGACTCACTGACCTCGGCGACGCTCACGGATTTTGCAAGTCTGAGGCTGAAAGATAAAGTGATGGGCCATGCGGTGAAAAGGACCCCCTATTTATAGGGATCCGGGGAGAATCCGAAAAGGCGGCAAGAATGCGAAAAGACGTCCACGTTTAAATTCGAAAGACATCCTCTCTCTTCATTAATGACCCGTCCTTTCAACTGACACTCTGCACGAAACGTCCCACTACCTCACGACGTGACCACTCTGCTCACCACGTCTTATCAACTGACCGGCCTACGTGTCGCACCCACGAATCGTCAGGAACAGTCTCGGGCCTCCGACCCTGTACGACCTCGGTACAGGGAAGCCTCGGTACCTCTAGGACTCGGAGCTTCTGAGGCTTGGGGGGCTTATTGAGGGTGCTCACCTCGGCCCTCATGGGAATGCCGAGGTGATCTCACTTCCTCCCTCACACGAGCACGGTCTCGTGCTGAATATGGCCCTGATCTCGGGCAAGCCCCTGGTCTACTGCCTAGATGATCCCTACACCTCAGACTTCGACCTCGGCTGCACGCTGATGATGTCAAGCCACCTGACATCATCAGGGACCAGTGCTTTATCTGAAAAGCACTGATACTCTTAATGGCTACTACGTAGAACTCCCCGTCACCCTGCCCAGGCGGTTACAGTGTCAGAGTCAGACCTCCTAACAAGGAGCAGAGCCGTAATGGCAGAACATGGGTCCCACTAGCATGAGCCCTCTGTCCTGCCATCCACTCCCGCTCTATAAATACCCCTCATGTACACCTAACAAGTAAGCATACTGTTCATTCACATATACAATTGCTTTTCTCTCGTTCTCATACTAACTTGATCGTCGGAGTGATCCCAGGGGAGAAGCCCCGCCATCCACTTCGGAGAAGTAAAGTCACCTCACCTCATTCGAGAGAGGACTGATTCAGGTCGGTTTAGTTACCCACCAAAAATCACCTCCTCAGTCACCGACACACTCCCCTTCCTTTCAAACAGCTTTTAAATTTTCTCTTCGAAATACTATAGAAGTTTGTTAGTTGACCCGAGGATCCAGGTGTAGCAAAATCCTAAGACGTGAAATAAAACTTCCCAAACCCAAGAAAACAGCTTTTAAATTTTCTCTGCGAAATACTATAGAAGTTTGTTAGTTGACCCGAGGATCCAGGTGTAGCAAAATCCTAAGACGTGAAATAAAACTTCCCAAACCCAAGAAAATGCACATCGACACCATGCTGGCCTATGCCCATTTGCATCTTCCAACAAGAAGCCAGAAATCTTCTACCCAAAAATCTAATGCAGCTTTTTCTTACACCTAATTCATAAATTAGAGGGGAAAAAAGCCTCAAAATACTAATGTCCCACAGAAGAAAGATAAAGAAAATGAGTGGCATAATGAGCGATACCAGTTCTGCAATTCACGAAGATCTTTGACAACTGAGCTTTCATTCTCGATAGCTAGTAACCATAAAGCTAGCAATAAATTTCATTCACTCGCTTTACATTGTTACAACACTGACTTCTTTTGCTATCAAAATATTTGAGATGAATTATTTGAACATAAGCAGTACGAATTTGCCTGCATTAGTAGAAAGAAATAGAAGTGTGCTGATCTTATAATCTACCAAATGGCATTGTCATAAAGGTTGATATATGAGACGGATTAGAGCAAGCACGTATGTAGGAGGGAGCGAGAGAGAGAGCGGTAAAATTCAACATAATTTGCATTACTAGGAATCCATTTCCACAAAACTGCACAACCCTAATTTAGGTACTGAAGAAGTTACAAAGACAGGTCAGACTACGAAACACATGTACACTTGGCACCTATTTCACTTTAAATTGAAGCTGCTTGGACAGCACACGATAGAATAACCTCTTTCGCCCCCATCTCCACCAAACAGGCACCACTGCCTTTCGTCTCCTTTTTACCTGCTTCCCTGTGAAAAATGCCAAGGACAAGCCATTGAAATGACGGACCAAACATCCACACAAAACACGAGATTGAATACCAGCAAGTCACCGTCTTAGATACACAAATCTGATTCACAACTAGACCTTGTTTCAAAATATATCCCTGCACCAATCTCTGTCATTTAATTATTTCACTGGAGAAAAGAACAGGTATTTTTGCATTAGCAGCATCTCTCTCCCTTTCTCAGTTTTTACTGTTGATCATCTACTAAACGTCTTTTCTTTTGGGTACAAATAGTTTAGCAGAATTAGACGTGTCATCTCTCTATTACTGCTTTTATGCACGTGCACCTTGGATCATTTGGTAGAAGTGTCTTTGTAGCAGGACCAATGGTACCACTATAATATGTAGAAGAGAACCAGGGGGACAACAGATACATTGATATTGATCAAAAAGAAATTGATCAAAAAGAAGACTTCACCCTGTGAAGAGGACACATTGCAAGCCACTGAGATACTAATTCCCTATTCCATGCCCGAATGCTCTAATTATCCACCTTCTCTTATATTGGTTTTAAATTACTTAACATTAGAACCAATGTATCCCAAAAGAAAAGTGCAAGAATACAACCACACATGAAAACAGATCTAAAACCGGAAGGCTGTTCCAAGATCTCAGGCAACAAACACACTAACCTGTGTCCTGAAAAGCATAAATTCCCCATCGTAACTGCAATTTCGAAAAGGTTGACTCTAGTGCAGGCCAATATTTTGTCTGAATTTTTAAAACTTCAAAAATGGTTCGCAACCCAGACTTGGAAGGAACAATATCATCCAAGTTGCACGCTGGACTTTCACCAAGCAAGACCTGCAATGTTTGAAGAAACTAAAGACACTCAAAACAGGAAGCAAGTAACGTATTAGAAAATTTAAGAAAAATATCTGGGAAGAATATTTCCACAGCTGAAGCTGAAAGCTCAATGGTCCAACCATCTTGTTCACCACTATCAGACAAATGAGCTCGCATATAAAATTAAACAAATACAAGCATGAACTACATCTTTTTCTTAGTGTCATTAATAACCTAGATGATAATGATAAATTATTTGCCTGAAAACTGTACATTCAATGCTATTCCAGCATGATGTACCTAGGTGTTAATTTCTCCAACCTGACATGTATCTACAAAGACAACTCCAAACACCCAGTTAAGGTGTAGATGGATTATAACAAAAGTAGAATGTGGGATCATATCCAGCGGCAAAGTTAAAAGCATAACGATTAACTTAGTTGAACCAGTACCAACAATAAGATAATTTACCTTAATAACTGCAGTAGCAGAGCATGATATTGAACGAAGATTATAGCTGTAAAAGTTACAAGTGTTCAAGATCAATCATGACATTCAAATACGTGAAAAAAAAGACACGAACCCATGAACATATAAAAACCAACCCGCCCTCAAGGATAACAAGTAACTTTCCACCAGAAAGAGCAGTCAGCATTTCTGTCATCTGTGCAAAGCCAGCAGGAGTCACCTAAGAAGATGAAACAATACAATCCAGTGAAATGATGAATCTTAGCCTACAGAAGCAATATCCTATCCTTTCTTGGATTCCTCGACTATAATTGCAGCATGTATTATAGTAGCATATGCAAAACCAAAAAGGCAATCAAGCAGCCAAGCTTTTGCACCACCACTCTCAATTAGAGTATTTGGCATAAAAATATTAAACATAAATAAATTATGAATTCTTTCCTTTTCCAGAAATGGTAAAATAAAACTTGTGGAAGGAGGATTTAGTGAAGTATCATAACACAGCAGGAATCTCCATTGAGCTTAGTATAAAGAAAGTGAGAGACAGAAGAACCTTCATCTTTTTGTCTCAATGAAAAAACTTTGCAGCAACATCATATGCCAAATTTCAGCAACTTTTAGCAGGTCAACTAGTACAAGATGTTGAACAACAAACAAAATAAATCCTGATTAAGATGAATGATTCTGAAGCCACCTATTTTTAGGAGAAATGAAACACAGGGGAAGATGGGAAAATGATTAACAAGTTTGAGCTGTCCCAAAAATAGGGGAGGCAATGTAGAGTAGTTTCAGCAAAAGAGTGAAGGTCTCCTATACAACTTGCCTTATTCAACAAAATTTGTCTACAGAGAAAAGCAACCAGTTCAACTAAACTTCAATATCTAAAATATGATACAAAGATCAAAGCTATCAGCTTGAAGCTAATGCACAGAAAGATGATCTCAATTGAAACACTATCACTGTGAGACACTTTTTTTCTTATTTTAAACACCGCCAGTTTCTTATATTCTCAGAGTTTGACTGGCCAGCTTAAATGCATGCTAATTTAGCATATTGGAGTATCCCTGCTATTTTGATGATTCTGAACAGATAAGATTCGGTAGAGAATGGACTAATAGCAAATTTTAATGTGGCCCACCAATCAGCAAATATCTATTGTTGCAGTAGCCAAAAAAAGTAATTGATTATGAAGGGTAAAACAAAACAGATAATTTTGCCAAGAGAATATTTCTTACATCACAACATCCAAGGGGATCACCCCTTGCAGCATCAAATCCTGCAGAAATGATAGTAAAATCTGGGGCAAACTCAGACGCTGCAATAAAGTGTATTTCACGGAATATTAGACGATTTAAGGAAGTTAATAATGGCAAAAAAAATGAATAAAATGTACAACAAGATAAATGTGTGCAAACTGATAAGAAGAGGAAAAGGCACAATTACATCCCAATTGCATAATGTGGCAACAATGAGCCAAACCAAAGAGAAGCCAAGGAAAGAAGTGGAGGCAAAAACAAGTTCAGAAAAACTTTGATTCACAATTCAACATAATCCTAATTGGTATTAGACATCCAAAAACATGGTACAATATATTAACTTCTCTGGACATTTTACTTTTGTACGAGTGTGGTTAATGAAAATAACATATAAACAGATGCTAACTAAAGTGAAATGGTTCCTTGAACCCTTATCAAATCTAAAGAGAAGCTTACTGGAACAAATATCCACCTAATTTATGCTGTAATGGTAAGAACATAGAGACAACTGTCTCAGAAAAGCTGCTAGGCAGTATAATTTCAAGTTTTAATCATCTTGATCAAGAATACCTAGTCCACTAACCAATTGATAAAAAATGCAAACAAAAACTTCTTAAGAGTTACATTAATATGCCATATACGGTCTATTTTAAGGTGAGAGACAAAGAATCAGGTTATCAACCTATAGGAATCACAATATGTTGAAATGCATAAATATAGTCTTTATCGCCAACTCCCCGGCGACTCCAAGGAATATTGACACAATATCCTTCTGCACCCATGGTACCAACCTACAAAAGAGGGTATTTATTTCATACAATTACTGGCAATTCAACAATTACTGCAAATGGAGAATGAGAGACAAAACCAAACACACAGGGAATCAAATACCTCATCAGCAGCTCCAGTGCCAGGATAGAACTTTCCACCCTCGTGTCTATGCAGGGACACATACAAAACCTACATAGAGAGTAAAAGCCTTAGGACCTCAAACACCCATCAAATAAGAAACGAGTAAGCTTCCTTTTAGGCCTCAAACCCATGAAAACCAATTATCAAAACCCAATAAAATAAGGCAACAAGTACAAAATGGAGTAAGATGCCAGATGGAGTCCATAAATGATAATTTTGAAACTTTATCTGGCCTCAACATGAAGCATAAAAAAGTGTAGAATCTCATGTAATCCAAGGAGGACTGACCGATTTGCTCTGATCAAATATCTCTTGAGTGCCATTTCCGTGATGTACATCCTGTGTGATACAAAAGAGAATGAGGGTTCAGTAAATCATAGCAATTGTATTTCCAATTTATGACAGAACTGCAGTAATGACCATTCAAGGCTTATTAATAGTTCAACAGTGCAGTATGAATTCAAATACAACTGCCCTTACCCAGTCAACAATTAAGACCTTCTTAGCTCCTGCAGCTTGGGCTGCTGATGCAGCAATTGCTGCATTATTGTGAAGGCAGAACCCCATTGCCTGTTTCACACCAGCATGATGACCAGGAGGCCGAACCTGCGATCATGAGAGAGATTGAGAGAGACACAGAGAGAGAGAGTGTGTGCTCATAATATTTTCCTGTCAGATTTGTTAAGTTCATAAAACATTCCCAATAAATGCTAGATGTCCTTACCAGAGCAAAACCATTTTTTGCACGCCCTGAGAATATAGTAGAAGCCAGATCAGCACATAAACCTGCTGCTAGTCTGGCAGCACGAGCTGAATGTTCGTTTGCATATGTATCAGGAGTGAAGTAACTGCAAGGTCCAACCCAGTAAAAAGAAAGTAAAAATGCAACACCTTCATAAACCCACTTAGGCTTAATATAGACGTGAACCAGCCCATGGTTGAATGCATACAAGAAAGAAGAGAGAAGTAGATCTGGGAAAGAAGAGAAGAACTTAAAAAAAAAAAAATCAACAAACCTGGCAAGCATACGGCTTGTGAGCTCCACAGCCTCAATGTTCTCTGGAGAGTGGATCTAAAATCTCCAAAAGGGACAAAATTAGCAACTATAATACCGTTAAAGAAAATTTTAAAACAATTAAATGAAAAAAGTTATTATTTCCCTCGCTTTTAATGTTCAAGATTATGCAACTACAGACACAGGCAACTGCTGTTATCAGAATGCCAGTTCATAGGTAACCTTCCACAAAGATTTTAACCAAAGTTCATGGATTGGCCATGACCATCAAATTCCAAATACTTGGCTTGATTCTTCCATGGGCCAAAAAAGAAAAAAAGGGGGGTAAATTCCACATACACCCCCTGTAGTTAACCGATTTTTAAGATACACTCTTGTGGTTTAAAAATGTCCACTTACACCCCTTGTGCTTTGGATTTAAGTCGAAAACAAAATGAAATGGACTCTACTAGTTAAAACTTAACCATACACAATCCTATATTGCAAATGATTACTTGTTTCTAGTAATATCAAACCTCAGTAAGATTTTTCTTTTGAAAATGCACCAAGTGAACATTTCCAATAGTGATAATTTAAAGTGTTTTTTAGATTGCAAACGTTGATTTGGAGGTATTTGTTGCAGAAAAATATTATTAAGTCCTCACATAATCAGAATCAAGTAACCGGTTGCACTATTGGAGTGCGTATGTGAAATTTCCATTAGTGAACTCCATTTCTATAAGTTTTCACCTAAATTCAAAGCACAAGGGTTGTAATTGGACATTTTTGAACCACAAGGGGTGTATCTTATAAACCTTAACCACAGGGGATGTATGAGGAATTTGCCCCAAAGAAAAACCCATGTAATAGCAAAAATGACACAGGGAGTTTGTCTAAATGTATTACCATTAGAAGTTCCTCTCGTGTAATCTCTCTAGCTAAAATTGGATGACATCTTCCAGGAAATATACCTAAAATAATGGAACTTTATTGAGAGAACTAACATGAATTGTAAAATTCAGTACTCCAAATCAGTGAAGATTTGAGCAAATTCCACATTTTCAACAATAAAACATTCAATAATTTGTATTACAAAATTTATGAACCTGCAGTAGCAAGGCTGGCAGCAATAGCCCGAAGACGATCTGGTCTTTCTGGATGCGGATGAGACTTCATTTCAACCTTTCAAATAAAGAAAGAAAGAAACAAACATATATGTCAGACACCGCAAAAAGAGCATACAGTTGGGAGAGAAACTTTACGTCACATCCACTGACATGATCCTTAGACTGGAGAATAAACAAGTTCTTGAAGATTACAAGGTAAGAGGAAAAGGAATGAAAAGGCATAAAGTTATTTTTCAAATTAAAAAAAAAGGCATAAAAATCAAAATGATTGCAAGGTAAATGAACTGTACTTCTGCATGCAGCAGCATCCTCTCATCAAATCCTACTGCAGTGGAGTTGTTTGGAGCAACATTCTGTGAACATGATCCTATATTGACAAGAAATTTGTGAAATTAATGTAACTCTTATGCTAAAACAAGACAATCATCAAATCCTATTAACAAAGTAGGAATGCTATTGCAAGTATTAGTATATGTAGTGAGATAACAAAAACAAGGTCACAAAACCCATATTTGACTCACAAGAACACAAATTATCAAGACAAGGTAATAGAAAATCCTAAACTACTCAGGAGGTTAAGGATAGAAATAAACATCAAGCAGAAGATCCAGAGAATAACCTTTGGAACTTTCAATTAATTCTGATCCGTTTGGATCAAGACTTTGCTCAGGCAAAAACGGAGAGGCATGAAACCCATGCCTAAGAATTCCAGATTCTCTATGTTCTCCACATACCTGCACAGAAAATGCCACGTTGAATCAAAAGCAGAAGCTACTTTGAACCCCAACTTGAGAAAACATTAACACATATACATTTCTCAAAGAAATAGAAATGGGAATAAGGATGAAAACATGTTTAACAATGTTAGCAGCTGAAGCATACATCACAGTGTACGACATCATCAAAGTTAACCATTGTACAGTTGACACAAAACCATTTTAAAACTTCGATGTTCTTCTCCAACGGATCCCAGTCACTATCATCATCATCATCGTCAAAATTATACTCTTTATTATAAATGTCTTCCAAAGTCATATCATTCTGCCTTTTTCCAGTTTTCTGCAGTAGATCACATAAAGAAAAAATTATCAGAAAAACCAGATGAGTTGATTAAGCAAGCAATGAGAACATAAATCGACTTTGAAGAGAACTTGTGAAGGTAGAGTCCCACTGTTTCACATACAGCTATTACATCTAGATGGGAGTTGGAATTGGAAGTAGCTGCTGAATCTCTTGTAGTGACTTCCAAGATGTCCACAGATTCTTCATCTGTATGGGTACGATTAGCACCAAATCCCAAAGAACTAACCTCTCCTAAACTTCCATTCAGGGGTTGACATAAAGTCTTTTCGCTTTGTCTGTGAAGGTTGTTCTCAGCTTCTCCATTTGTTAGATGATGATTAATTTGCAGAGTATCCGAGACCATCTTGTGTTCAGAGTTTATATGGCACTTATCCACCAATAACATTTCTTCACGAGAAGATAGCCATCAGTTAGAGAGATCCAAAAGGCTAAATAAAAAGGCACATAACTAAAAACAATACAAATAAAATGAAGATTGATAAGGGGAAGAGGAAACATCCATATGATCCAATTGAAGCAACCAACTATTGCATACACAAAACAAAAACAAGTGTCTTCTTTTTTTTTCTCCTACGAAACACCCAGATAATACAGAACAAGCCATGTTGAGTAGAGTCCAGAACAAGGTTCCCTCAGTGCTGGGGCTTAGAAAGGTCTAAACTCACATAGCCATAATGTCGACAAAAGAATCTCCTGTCTACATTCCCATGAATCCAAAATCCCCATTAAACACCTTTCTGCTGAACTAAACGACATTGATAACAAGTTCCACAAAGAAAATTAGTCAACGTAAAAAAGCTCTTGAAACTGTACAAGTTGAACCAAATAGAAAGAAATTAACCCCAATTGCATACATTTCAACACTGTAAAAGTTGAAGTTTTCTGGGGAACAATCAACCAAATTTAACCAAAAAAACTGACATCAAAGAGAAAAAACCACCAGTATGTGTACATCATCAAATGTGAAGGATATCAAGATAGAAGTTCTACACTAATTAAATACTAAAATTCAACCCAACTGAATTAAAGCCAATACTTCACAATTTCCTGGCATCAACTCAACGAATCCTTTAGCTGTATGTAATACTTTTGCAACCACACACCCATAAACAGGCTGTTTAGAGTAAAATCACACAGACTAAAAGCAATAATAAAAGACAAGAAGAAGTACACCAACAGAAACAAGGGAAACCAGGACGAAAAAGGATGTCTTTGCAGTTAATAGTATAGTAAAATTTTAGAATATGAAGTTCATTTTCCCAATAATTTCAAAATGTTGTTCTTAGATGACTATTTCTACGCCTGCAAATCTTCAATTTGAAACTGTGGTACCATCCTGTTGATGACAACAGCAATTACAATGTGAATTATCAACCAGTATGGGGTGACCATTGCAATGTGATTGACCTCCATCTGGTCCTGGTCTACAAAGAACCAGGATAAACTTAGAGGAAAAAGTTGGTCTTTCAATTTTACAGCATATGCTATTGGACAAAGAACAAGTCACAAGTTATCATATTCAAAAACTAGACAATAAAGCCTACATGTCCAAAAATCTACTTCATCAAATCCATGAATATACATTGTCCAGAAAAGATCTGTTCTTGACCTTGATTGGGAAGATAAAATCACTGCATCGGAAAGATATTCTATGCTCAACCAAAAGGAGTACTATTTCAAAACTAAGCTTGTGTACATTTCTCCTCCTTGCAACGTGAACTTTTAATCCTTATACCAATTTTACTCCATTGTTTCTACAGATTTACTAGCAATTTTTAAGGCATAAAAATCGAACCTTTAAAAATTAAAAGCTAGATACTTTGACAATCTCAATCCCACTCCTAAAGTAACACCAATAACCAAAGAAAAAAACCGAAATAGACCACAATAACAATCCAAATATCCAATTTAATACCTAAAAATAACGTCCCGACTGTGTGATAAAAAATGTAGATACATATACAAATATGTACGAATAGTAAAAGAAATAAGTAAAAAAATTAAATTTTAAAGGCAAAGAAAAGTTACCTCAGATAGCGAACTGCATGGTTTTGATGGAAGGCAGAGAGCTGAATGAGCTTCTTTAAGTTCTCCTGTCAATGTTAAAATCGCGTCGGCCGGAAGGAGAAGAGCCACGGCGGTGGATGGTGGTCGGGGGGCCGAGCGACGGCCTTGGATTGCAGCGATAGAGGTCGGGTGTGAAAGGTTTTAGGGCTCCTGGGCTCGGGCTACGGGAAAGCCTCATAAAAATGGTAAAAAAAGAAAATTAACTAACTAAATTAACTTTCGAAAAAAAAATTAACTCTTTTGGAGAATGGACTCGCATACTCAAATTACTATGTACATTTTTTTTTACCAATAAATTACTATGTACTTTATCTTACTTAAAATTTCTCACACAAAAGTAAAATTTAAGCTCCAATTGCACCTAATAAAAATTCGTCTAAAACAAATGAAATTGATTTTGAAATGAAGTTCAAATCTTTATCACATGATTAGAATGTTGGGCTTTATGGCAAGCCTCTAAAAAAAGAACAAAAAAATGAAAAATAAATAGAATTTGGGTGCCAATTCTACCACTATCGTCGCCCCTTAGTCTCCCAATTTTCCTATACTTTGTAATTTTACCCACAGGTTGTAGGACTTTCGAGATTTATCCCCTTGTCTTTGCTTTAGGCAATTTCAATTAGGTCCTCAGGATTAGATTAGGTGACTATTAGTTAATAAATTAATACTTCAATTTGTCAAATTAAGTTATAATTTATTTCATTTTCCATTTTTAGAATTGATGTAACTCATATGGAGCATGAGTGCATTTAATTATTCCTTCTTAGAATTGGTGTAACTCATATGGAGTATAGGTGCATTTAATTATCATAAATTTTTCTTATTTTTCTTTCTTTTCTTGTATTTTTACCTTAATTACTTTTTATTATTATGGAGTGTGACCGATAGGTGAAGAGTGTGTTATTCCTTAGCTTTTCCAAACGAAAGTTTTGGAACTAATCATTTTGTTTTATTTTATTTTCATACGTGATGCTTGTTTTTTATGCATTTAGATTTTACTTAAATGCACATCATGTATCTAGAAATAAGTTAACTCATTTTTGTCATTAAAATTAGAAGATCGAAATTAAACTCGCAATTAGTTTTATCGGGTGTAAGAAATGCTTGAGGGTAAAATCTTGATCTTTCCTTCCTCACAAATGTAGATTCCAATCTCATTTATTTGATTTCGAAGAATTTGGCGTTGTGATTCTAATTTGTATTTCAAAAATAAAAAATTACTCTTTTTAAGTAACTTGATACACCTAACTGAATACCGAGTGGCAATTCTAAATTTTTTAAAAACCTTTTTTTTTAAGATTCTAGTGGATCTAAATTCATCGCCTTTGTCAAGTCCTATTGTAGGCTCTTTGACTTTTCTTTTTAAGGCTGTTTGTCAAGTCCCACAAAGTTCTAATTGATAGTTTTTCAACCCCAACCCCTACCCCCATCCGTGACCCCGACCCCCGCGACCCAAACCCTAGCCTCAGCCCTACCTCTACCCCCAGGCATGACCAATGAACCACTTCCAAAATCACTATCTAGTGACCTTGGCCGTGTAGCTTCAACAACGGTCGTCTCGGGAGTAATCTCCACATTTTTTTGCAGTGCAAAGAAAATTGGAACGGCAACTTGATAAGGCAGATGCCCCTGTCACGGCAGGTAAAACCTTCGAACTTGCTGATTTGACTGCAAAATAAACGGACCTGGAGTTTGAACTTGTAAGGTTGGAGGAGAAGGTCGAGTATTGCAACCGTCGATTTGAAGACATCTGGGGCTTGCTTTTTGTAGCCGCCGTCTTCGCTATAGGTGCGTTCATGAACAGCAGCCGACGGGGACCAGATTAGGTACATTCTAAATTGCTTTCACTTGAAACAGTGTTAAGTTTTGAAATGTTAGAAGGACTTGGGTCTTTCTTGGTAGGTAAGTGAGGATTGTAATAGATGAACTGAATGCATCGTGTGGTTGGTTAAGGCTGCAGGTGGGGTGGTTTGGTGGCAAGGAGACCACTGAGGGAGTTTGTGGCGAGGTGGTTATGGAGTCTACTTTTTTTTATGCCTCTGTTCTCCGGTTTGTTTGTTTTTTGATGCCATATTCTCTGGTTTTGTAGGCTTGGAGGCGATCACCTGGGGTGTAGTGTACCATATATTTCAGGTGTAGTTGTGCATATTGCTTTGTTCAATTGTTGTAGATGGCAATGAGTAGTCCTCTTCCTCTGGTCCCCTCTTTCTGATTGGAATATAAGATCTAAATTGTGGGTTTTATTCATTATCCCTTGGCTTTTCCATTTTTCTTGAAGGAACTGATGTTTGATGTCTGCTCATTCTTACTGTAGTGCTAAGTGTCAAAGCTGTTTTGAGGTAGTTGTTTGGTTTGAAAAATCATCTTCTGACCTTTTTTTTTTGTTGATTATCCGTCATTCCTTGAAGTCTCTTTCTGTGTGAAGCTTAAATTTCACATAAATTTTAGTTTTCGTGGAATGACAACTGATTTTGCAAAAGACCATTGGTTTTTGCTTTTCTTATGTTGTTCACCTGGAACCAAAAAAAAATATATGCAAAAAAAATTTAGACAATAACAATATATTATTACCAACCACTAGTTCTTATCTATTTTGGTGTCTATTCTCAAATATCTCTTTAAATAGTTTATTTGCACCCATTTTTGTTTTCAATTTTTAATAGGTATTAACAAATAGAAATTGTTAAATGACGAGTAATGATTTCATTATCAAACTAGATGGAAATGAAGACAATGATAGTGATAAAAATTAAAAAAATTAAGGATAAGAAGTGGAATAGGGATTAAATAAATATTATACTATTATGGTTGTTATGAAAAAAAAGGTGTTCCTGATATATTTTTAACTGCATTTTGTTTTTTTATTTGCAATTATTAGTGATGTTATTCTTATAGAAAGAATTTGATTGATTTTGAACTTTGTGCTGATGAAGTATAGTGGATATTGATATTAGTAGTGATGGATTAGACTATTTTGTATTTAAAAGGTGGCAGGCATGGATTGAAATTTAGAAATATTGATGAATATTGCTTTGTATTAAACAAAATTTGAGATTGTAGGTAAACTTTTAGGTATTTGATGCGGTGTTTGTAATTGATACAGTGGTTTGCACCGAAAAGTTTTAGACAAAAAAGGGACATTAGAACAAATGTAAGTATTTATTTAGTGGTGATTTGGATGTTAATAAGTAAGCAATGGTGATGACAAATAAAAATGAATAAAATGGAGACAATGAACCATTTTTTTCATGCTTAATTTTGTTGTGAATTATAACTCAAGGGCATTATAGGATTTTTGAGAAAAGTCTAGCCTCTTGGGTCTGGAATATTACTTATACAATGAAAATAGGAGAGGTAGGTGTAATTTTTAGAACTTGAGAGGAGTTTTCTACAATTGTCAAAACCTTAGGAGAGGTATGTGAAATTATCCCTTTGATAATTAAATTTGGTTTATCTTGATAAGATATGCAATGTCTAATATACTTTTTTGTTTTAACAATAACAGTTATATAACTATTATACTCTAACCTAATTAGGAGGAGGAGGAGCATGGGAAACCGTGGAGAAAACCACTTGAAAGTGACAGTCACAATTAAGTGACAAGTGTATGGTTGGAGGCAAGAGTTGAACCTACCAAGACTTTAGACCAATAGCCTAACAAGCTGCTAGCCCAGTGTCTAGTATACTTGTGTTTGTAAAATTGCAACAATTACGGCCCATAAAATGAAACTAGGATGGCTAGCACGATTGAATTGCATTGAATTAAAGGCTGGAGAAGTAAAGCCGCCAAGATTTTTTTATGCTTAAGTTTTAAATCAGCTGTTCATATTGTTCAAATAGGCTATTAGAAGCAAAATGAAATTAATAGCTTGCAGCTAAAGACTGATGAGCGAGTAAATTTTTTGAGTCATTTCATTTTGGTTCTCTCCAATAACACGAAAAGTGCTTGTGTTTTATTCTGAAAGCCATTCACTGCTCATTTAAGATTCCTTTACATTGAGAATTTCATTGATCAGCAACGACGGTGCATTCAAAGGAATGTACTCGTTCCAATTACATCAGCAGCTAGCATTAGTGTTGTTACACAATATGTTACCAACAAAATCACCAGCAAGCAAGGAACTCATCCACCGAAATCCCAATTTTGCCTAGTTAAAGGTATCCTTCTCCAGTTTGCAACTACGTCCTTCCAACAGGCAAGAACAGCAGAAACAGGAATGTGCTGAAGTATTACTTTGGCTCTGTATGAATTAAGTGTTTTTTAGCGTATTTTAATATTCTAGTTCATTGTTTCCCTTTTTATCTTAGAAACCATTCCAAAATTAATTTGTTCCATAAACAAGTAAGGTTTAATAGAACAAACTCGATTTAAGAGAGGGGGGGGGGGGGGAAGCGAATCAGGCATTCATCTTCTGCAGATGAAACAAGAATTGATGGCATAATGAGATTAACTATTACTTCACTAATAATGAGCATCAGGTACTGAAAGGATCGTGAGTCGAAAAGAATAGTGAACACTAAAAATAAATAAATAAATCAATTCTTGTTGGATTGTCAGATGAATAAAAATCAAGAAAGATTCAAAATAGCACCAGAAATGGAGGAGCGGAGTTGCAAGCAGCCACTCCAACTAATCCTGCCAGAAGAGAAGCAACACAATACATCTTCCCATTATGATAAGCCTACTTCTTTGCTCTTTGAGATACTCTCCTACAACTTTACATCGACATCTTTTCTTACAAGAACTTCCATTGACTGAAGCACTGTTCATCTTCATATACTTTTCACCCGCAAAGTTCTTCCTCTAGGCACTATATATAAATATAATAGAGCAATGCTGCACTTTATAATTGAAATTCTAAAGAAGAAAAGATGGAGGGCGTCAATCCACAATTGAACATCAAGGAAGATCACAATCCTCCTCTTATAGAGGATAAATTCACTTTGGGCCCAACATCCACTCGTTTACTGGACGCACATTTTTTTTTTCAAGTTCTTCCCCCTTCTTCATTGATTGAAAGTCGCAAAGCTGATCCTGTATAGACTAATAATACATAGATTCAATCTGCCTGACCAAATTTACATACACATGTACTGAACATTTTATGAAACAACTTGGTAAATAAAGCGGCAAGAGTTACTCTGAAACAATTGAACAAGTGACTTGCCCTCAAAAGCCCACCTACAATTTTCCTTTTGAATTTTATTTTTTGCAATTTTTTACTCTGGGAAAGGTACTTACAACGGTATGCTGATGCATAAATTGAGCTTGGCACCTCAAATGCTTAATTACTGATCCAATCACTTACCAGTTACGAAGCTTAAACATTCTGCAGGGCAGTGCTAAATTTTCATTTTTTACCAGCTACATGATGGAAGTACAGGTCCCATGCTGAGTTTGCACTTCCCTACATGCAATTATCCGGGAATACCAAAAGCGCACAGCCCCAAAGGATCGAAAAGCACGTGATTATTGCAAGACAATACATGGTTCCTGTCTTTAATATGGCAGACAATCTTCCTTCATTATGTGCTTATACAACACCCCGTTGATTTCACCTACGAACCTAACCATTTCCTCCTCTTATCAAACTTCAAGCCATGGTTGATGAGTGAACAATTTTTAATGGATGAAAGGCAAATTAAAATGCTCAGTTCCAAGGAGACAAAACACAATACAAGCGGAGCTGTTGCGTCTTTTCTTTTTCCCTCTTGCCAGAAAAAGGAATTGTGTCAGTTTACCTTGGCTGCTAACTAAAAGTTGAGCTGAGCACCAAATTTCACAAAACTAGAATTCCTCTCAGCATGCACTGTTTCAGCATGGGGCTTGTACGTGCAACCATAAAATTTGTGCCCTCATACAACAGGTTCATGATCAGGAGGACAAGATTCAAGCATGTAAAAGTCAGCTCCTCCACATTCACTTTTTGCAGCTGCAGCATGTAGAGGGGGACAACAGAAGTGAAATTATAAGGTTTGTAAAACCTTGTGGAATAAGCAATTACAACTAAGGAGAGCTTTGAAATATTCCAGATCGTAGCCAAGGATTTTAGAACTGATAAAAAAAACGTGCAAGCAATTACAACTAAAAAGAGCTTTGAAATATTTCAGATCGTAGCCAAGGATTTTAGAACTGATGAAAAAACGTGCAATTTCGAACTTATGTGTAAACTGATCAAAGTTTAGCATTCAGATTGTGCATGTACTGTATTTTTCTTTAAGTTAGCAAACGGAAAAGATAGTGAGTAGACAATTTAACATAAGCAAAAATACCACAGCTTAATTCAAGTTAGAATAAGCACCATAGCTGTTAATAAAGCAAAGTGCATATCCAACCAAAAAGAATGAAAACTCTACAGCATTTCCACCTTGTACAGATTAAGAAGATGGCCTATATTTGTGCTCAAAATCTAAATAAAGTTTAACCCTCAACTTTCCAAATGACAGTTAAGATTATTTTACCCCGAAATACTTTAAGAACTAAACACATTTTCTTCCCTCTTCCTAGTATATACTGAAAATCTACTGATAGATGGTCAAACAGATATATACATCTCATGGTTTTGATAAACAACTTTCAATTCAGGAAAATTCAGCTGATAAGGAGTTGAGCCATCATGGTACATGATAAGGATTTTACCTTTTTACTGATGAAGTAGAGGAAAGACATAGGGCAGAGGTGAAGAAATGGAGCCAAACCAATAATGTCAATGAAAGATCAACTGTCTCCACATATCATGAAGAAAATTACCATAGATCAAGACCCAAAAGAAATTGCTGATAGCAGAGTTGCTTTTAACTCCTCAATATCCTTGAGCATTTTGTCATTCTCAAAGTTTCTAGCCTGAATCTCAACTTGTAAAGCTGCATCTCACCACAAATTGCAACACAAGAATAAGTGTGAGGTGACGAACAAGCCTAAACAGCACCAATGATAGTTACAGAATTTATAGAAGATTCACCAGCTTCATTGTGGAAGCAGAATTTGGCAATTAACAAGTTTAAAGAAGGCCATATCACACAAGGGTTTGTAAACCTTACTTCCAGCTTATTGTGTTTAAGAAAAACTATCAACAGATTAAAAAAAGAAAGAAAAAGGAATAAAAATGTGTAGCACAAAGAGAAAGAAAGAAAAAACTAGCATTACCAGATATAGAACCCTGAAGATCTTCAACTATATCTTCCATGAATGCCATCATTGAGTTTTTCAGAGCGTTATTCTTCTTATTCAAATCATCAATTTCATTTTCTAGCACTTGTTTCTCCTCCAGCAATACCAAAGCTCTATCATTTTCTCGCTTGCTGATTTCTTCCTGAAAATCTAGGCATACAACCATGAATTGTTCCCTGTACACAAACAGAAAAAGTCTTGACAGGGCAGTCCGCAACTTGGTGTTAGAAAGATAGACCATTAGAACTGCAGCAAGCAAACAAAATTGCACTTTGACAGACAACGGAATTCTACATAGGATTCAAATAGCCATTTCACACAACTTGACAACCCATAGAAATCGAAACAGCGAATCAGATACCTGCTATCAGAAAAATGATTTCCTACAGAAAAAGGTATAAGGGGGCAAAAGTAAAAAGAAGTTTGGACTTGTTTTTGGCAACATAGCTATACAAAATCAGGATATGCGACTATTTTGAAAGTTCCAGATTAGTTAAAAAAAAAACACAGTAAAGCAAACAAAGAACCTAATTTCTGATGTACGCCAACTTCTACTTGTTTTCCTGGCAGACACTTTCAGAGTATTACCGCTTGCTGTTCATTCTTCTCTTTATCTCGTTTTTCTTCATTCTGAGACAGCATATCTCATTTTCCAATACTTTCACTGAGCTTGTCGAATCATCTGGGAAACACAACACGGATGAAACAGTGCATCATTCTCCTAAAAACTATAGGTGTCAAAAAAAGAATTTTTTTCCCAATTATCTATAATATTGGAGTTAATTCGGGCAATATAAGTCTACTATTTGATCAGAAAAGTAAGCAAAATACTTAAATTTAATGTTTCCATATGCCGAAAAACAATTAATATAAGCTACTCTACCCTACTGATTTTTTTTTTGGTTAAGTAATTTGCACCTGTGACAATCTTCAGGCTGTGGATTTCGAGCTGTAACATGTACGCCGTTCTCATCAATTCGAGCTCTCGAGCAATTAAAGCGGTCTCGATTTCTCCGCACTTGACGATCTCCGATTCGATGTCTCTGGTGATCTGAATATTCTTCTCGATTTCTTCGTTCACCTAAAATTTGAAGACCAAATTAGAACAAATAATAATAAATACTAAATAAATTGTGGACATATATACATGCATGTATAAATGGCGTACATGATCAAGCATATCCTTGAGAGAGGAGATCTGACAGAGAATTGCACCTGAATCCTCCATTGCTCTCTTCCCGCGCTTTTTTTTGGTGTTTTCACTTCTCAAATGTGCCTAACACACAATTATTCGATTCGATTGGATTCGATTCGGGCGGGTCACATATAGAAATCATTTTCTGTTTGAATATTCGAATTAGTACATATTTTCTCTCACAGTTCTTGTCTATTAGCCATTGTCGGTTGTGTGTGCCAACCCATTTAACTGAATTTAGCCATACTCATCCATGAATAGATGGGTATGGGTATTTTAAATTTTTATATATAGGTATAAATGGATTACCTAATAATACCCATTTATTTGTTGGTTTTGTCTTATCATTTTATTTTCTCTTAGTTTGTTAACTTGCTCATTTTTCAGTATTACCAATTTATGATAAGTTTTAACTTCTTTTCTTATCTTTTCAAAATGAAATTTTAAATTTATATATAAAAAAAAATGTTAGGGGTTCAAAATTTTTGGATTAAGTTTTTATATTAACTTTTATAGTATTTCGTTCAAATTTTTATATTCTTATTATTCAATTATTAAATAATATGTAATTTTGCGACATAGAGTATGGATGGGAAAAAAATTGGTAATTAGGCTTATTGAGCATTATAAGTAAATATTTAAAACTAATAATATGTGCAAAGAACGGTATAAATTGATAATTTAGTTTGCAAAAATGAATTTAAATGAGTTTACAAAAAAGTTAAAATAAATGGGTTATAAATGGATAATTGGGTTACCCAATTCATTTTTTGACTTATCCATTTATACCCATCTAATTAAATAGGTATAAATGGGTTGAATCACTTATACCCATTACCCATTTTACCGAACCCAAACCCGCCCAAATCACCCATTTTGACACCTCTAATTGTGTGGCTTGATAGGTTAGGACTTAGGAGTTTGCTCAATTGCTCTGCATAAGTTGAACTCCTAATTTGAGGAACCGTTTGGATCGAAGGAAAAGATACTACAGTGATTAAAAAAAATAGACTATTTGCTTAATTTATTGTTAAAATATTCCACATGTCTTTTGTATCAATGTCTTTACTGTGTCCAGTGATGCCAAAAAAAAAAAAAAAAGGAATGAACTTGTAAATGTTATGGTTTAGATAAAATAGACTAATTGATTATTTAATTGTCAAAATACGTGCATGTTGTGATCTAAAGAAAAAAGTAAACTCAAACACGTTTGATTGTCAATTTACACTTTGAATTGCAGTAAATGGAAAAGCATGGATTGTAAATTATTTGAGATATTTTTATTGTAGCACTTTTTGTGATGTGATGTATGTGAGATAAAAAGGTAATTGGAAAAATAAAAAACTGTATTGGAAATTGTAATGGTGATGTAAGCAAATATATTTAGGGAAATAACCCACTATCCAAACAAACTCATTGTTATTTTGGTAGCATAAAGTTTTGGGGGTTAAATAAATTTATAAAATGTTAATCTTTTTTTCCCAAATAAATTTTTTTTTTTTTTTGTAAAATATACTAGTGAAAGCTTATGGTGAATACATATAATGCAACAATGACAAGGATACAGGGCAAAAGATCTAGAAAGAAGATGTTAGAAAACAAAGATGAAAAACGGATATCTTATGTGCATCGACCTTCCATTTCGAAGGAAGGATTTATGCACTAGTATATTTAATACTACAAAGTTGCTTTTTACATATGACTGATTACCATAGTGTTGTGTTTCTTTGAAACTAAATTATTGATTAAAGGATTAAAATAGTCAAAGATTCATTAGGTGAACTACCCTTTTGTGACCTTTGAAACTATTGAAACTTTTTTTTTTTTTTCGAATAATCATGTACACAAACTTAATACTACATACTTTTTTTAAATTTTGTTTTTTTCTAAATGGGAAGGGAAAAGATGAGAGCCCAATACTTTTAAATTCTAAATGCTCAATTAGATCGACCAAGTCCTCCTAGACAAACTTAACATACCTTAATATATACTAATGGCTTGTTTGGATTGCGGTTTTCCGTCGGAAAATTACATCGTTTTCCGTGATCACATTTCTCTTTTATCTTTTTTCTTTACATACATCAAATCGCTACAGTAACTTTTCCATGAAAAATCATGAAAAATGCAATCCAAACACAACCTAATTTCTTCGAAAAGAAGCCAAACATGATTAATAAAAATGAATATAACTTAGACACAACAAAAATATTTTCATGATTTTTGGTGTTTTGTTACGTTATAGCTTTGGAAAATCATTTCCCATACAAGTTGTTTTACATCGATCAGTGAAAAGCAAAAATTTCTGCAACTGAAATACTCGTGAAGTTGTTTTCCAACTTCACTGAGCAGTCCACTAACTGCTGTCATCTTTTCAATGAAGACAGAGATATTAATCAATGGAGACAGGAGGATCTTCATGAATTTAAAGAATGGCCTCAACAATACATCAGCAAAGGGTTGGTAAATGGAGATAAAATCTGCGAGTGGCAAAATAAATTAAGTTGGGCTATGCATTACAGCCCCAGTGTACGAGGACTTCAGCTCCTCACTTCTGACTAACTCAACAGAAATATACTCCCTGCATGCACATTAATAACAGAAATAAGCTATAGCAATGTATCCAGAAATATGAGAAATATTAATTAATCAAGAACAGGAAAAACAAAAATTCATGCCATATAACAATCAAGGGACCTCATTTTGGTTAGAGAACATGAATGTGGATGGAACCTTGGCTTCTTCCCTGGTGAATGGAGAACAGGGATGATTTCAGAAACCTCCCCTGATCCAGGCTTACAAATAGCATCAAGGTCTACACCAGACAAGGGTAAAATTGCGAGTGAGGGTTGCTTTTAGAACATGAACCAAGTTTCAGATAAAAAGAAATCACAATCCACAACTGCCCAGCTACAGAGCAATCATTTCTAGGAAGAAGGCAAAGATGTCTTTCTACAATGAGAAGCATAATACGAGGCTTTCGCCAAACGGGAACAGGACTCCCAACATCTGCAAAGTTTTAACAAATGCAAATAAGGAGTTAGAAGCATACATGAGGGGTAATTTGAAAGATTAAGAATCTTGATAGTGTATTGTGTTGTAAATACTGTCGGATTTTCATCATATGCCATCCAGCTTCGAACTTTGCTTCTGAAGACTTGTGCAGACACATTGAATTTGATTTCTCATCTGGGACAGCTTTTCTCCTGCCCAGTTTTGAACTTGTCGCTGGCTCCTGTAAATGAAACTTGGGAGATAAATGAGCAGATAGAAAATGGAGGCTACCTTGACAACAAACCACAATTTACTTGCTTCAATTCCTTGTCAAAACCTGGGCTCGTCAGATGCAATGTTTACAGTTCACCAACTTCTTCAGTCAAACAGAATGAACGGAATAACAGAAGTTTTTAATGCTTTAAGAACATAAATGCAGCATTAAATAGATATTGATTGGACCTCATTTGAAGCGTTTCACTTTTTTGAGCAGGCACCCTCATCTTTTTCTGGCTTTTCAATTTCCTTCAAGTGCAACATCTCTGAAACCAAAGAGAACCCACTGGCCTTTGCGGTGGGAAGAGGTACCCCAGTAGGCCTGCTACCTCTCTGCTTCCTAAAAATGCAACTTCCCATCCAACGACTCCCCTCTCCAGCCTTGCCCCCAACCCCCACACAAGAAACAAAAAAAAAAAAAAAAAACTCCCTTTATTCTTCCTTTCTGCACAATTTGAGCTTGGAATTTGTTGCTATCTACTAAACCCCAGAAAATTTTGTTACTGATGAGGAAACCTCTCCGTAGAAGGACTACCATGAATGCATCTATGCCATTTTGATCACTTGTTGCGAAGTTTGTTGTAGTACAATGCCATATTATATCAAAGACAGAGTAATACTTTAAGGTTATTATGGTCCGCTTTCAAAGAATGAAAAATTTTCTCGTCAAAGTAATGAGATTTAACAATAAAGGGGAAAGCTGGAATAAAACATGTTTTAGACCAAATTCACGTTTGATTTCTATGCCACAGTAGTACGTAGCACTGATGATCGATTATACCTATGCCATTATATGAGCATTTTTTTTAAAATTATTTTCAAAGAAGCTAAATTCTAACACCCTGCAATAGTCTGGTACTGATCTAACCTGGCTATGTTAAATTCATCACGATGAACATAACTTAGTAGTATATAAATCTTGGTATAACTTGTATATGTAGTGTTCTTGGGAAAAGAAGAATTATTGGAGGGATTCAACAGTTATAAAGATATTATCAATAGCTGTCTAAAAAAAAGGATAAATGAGTAGAACTGGTAAGAGTCTAGTTTTTCAGTATAAACCAATCGCTCTGCCTTCATCTTTCTTTTCCACACAACCCTTTAAAACATTTCTTCATCAGTTCCCAAATATTGAAGCCCCCTCGTATTTGCATTGCTGTTGGGGATATATGAGCTTCACTATAGTGCTGCTGCTGCTGGGGAAATGACGAGACCAGCTTGAATTGGAGGCTGCATTCGTCAAAATCCCTTTTTTCTGTATTAAAATTAAGCAAAGTTTTAACTCGAAAAAGAAACAAAATCATCCCGCTCGAGCCAGTAGAAAAAGTTGAAGTTGCCAGGGTGCACATTTGAACATGAACATGCAGCTTCAGTCTTCCCCTAAAAGGTAAAGGGGGTATGAAACATATGAATAATGATCTTCAGATTAAAATGACACTGCTATTTGAAACGTGATTGAAGACTAATTAATTCATTTTTATCAGCAAACTAAGATCCCAAGTAAGTCATTGCTATGAGCTTCGTAATGAGAACTTGTTCATGAAATGAGCAATAAATATCCTCTCTAGAAGCCGATATTAAGCCCTATGTAATAAAATTTCAGATGGACTACAGGCCAACTTTCGTCTATAACAAGCAGTATAAAGAGAATACGCAAGTAACATAACCTTTAAATTCCACCAGTAAAGCAACATAGAAACAGAAACATCGAATCAAGAAGTACTTGTTTCTTCGGCAAAAGGAGCAACTGTGTTCAAAAATACCATCAAGATATGAACTTGAAGTACATATAACTGTGGCCACCCAGGCTTACAAATGGCATCAAGGTTTACACCAGACAAGGGTAAAATTGCGAGTGAGGGTTGCTTTCAAAACATCAACCAAGTTTCAGATAAAAAGAAATCACAATCTACAACTGACCAGCTACAGAGAAATCATTTCTAGAAAGAAGGCAAAAATGTCTTTCTACAATGAGAAGCATAATACGAGGCTTTCACCAAACGGGAACAGGACTCCAACATCTGCAAAGTTTTAACAAATGCAAATTAGAAGTTAAAAGTATACATGAAGAAATACAAGGATTCTTAAAGCAAAATGATTCCTCAACAAATTAACCGAATATATTTGAACTGAAAAATATTGTTATCCTATCACTTTCCAATGAGGCCGTGAGCAGAGAAGTTCTATCAGGTCATTGATACAGTGTTAAGTGTAATTCTACATGCACTGACTTGTGTTGCACAAAACTTCCTTCCACCTGTGCTGTAAGCAATAGGAGCGTGAATACTCAGACCTCCCAAGTTTAAGTCAACACATAGATAGCGACTTGATAAAAAAGTCATTAGCTGTATAATCTTAAGTTGAGGTACAAATTTAGCATGAAGAACACTATCCAATGAACTCCATAGCTTGTCAATATCATAGACAGATGAGCTAAAGGTAGTTTCTAAGCCTTCAAGAGAAATGCATCAAAAGGCTATAAAGGTCACCTCTAAAATGATGTGCCCAAGGTAACATATCAAGCAGCAATAAGAACAGAAATTAAAAGGATGCACCATCCATCAATTGTGTGAAACTTCAAATTGTTTACGAGAACATCAACCGATGACAATGAGATAACAATTCAAAAGCAGAAACTTCGTTCCCAACACATGGTCAGCCGAATTATAAAATCACTATTATATAATTGAACCATTTGAATTCCCCAACCTTACTTTCAAGATCCCATGTAATTACAGATGTCTTACTATCAATTTTACACTAATAAAAGCACCTATAGCCGTGCTACTGCAAATGTAAAGAATTCACTTCTTTATTTGCCAAAGAACACGAGTGTCAAAAAGAACGTTCTGATCTTTATATGCTAAGCACAATTCACGAATCCCGACATGCTTTATTACTGGTACTTGAATAGCCCTCAGAAAAATTCTTGACCCCAATCAAGAACGGGCCAAAACAAGGATAAGATCAGAACCGAGAAAACATATACCAAAAGCTTTGTCATTCAGAAAAACTTCCATGAAATAACGCAGATAACAAAAGTGAGAAACTACACATATCAAACATGTCTTCCAAACTAGCTAATTTAGAGCTGGTGAAAATACTCTTCCACAGGACAACATCAAAACCATCTTTTTGTGTTCCAAAAGGAAAAGGATAAAACAAAGACAAAAGAAAACTAAAAGATCACTTTTTTAATTACATCCAGCAGAACAATGCTATAGGGATTCTTGAAATTCATTGGATTGCTCTGCAATTTTCTTCCTATTCATCTCTTCCTCATACTTCTTCAGTCTTTCATTCCACATCTCCTGATTAACCCAAAAGAGAGAGAGTAAACAAAGAACAGAATTGACATTGTTCAACATGACTTAAAAAACTTCAAATAACATAAACAATTAAAAAAAAAAAAGAAGGTTTGGGAGGTTCAACAAAACCTTGTACTTGAGTTCAGCAAGGTGCATAACATAGAAGCCAAAAATGCCACCAATAATGGTGCCTGTGATGATTCTAAAATAGCCCCATCTCGCTGATCTCATGACTCCTCTTCTTTCTCTGTTTTTCTCGTATATTCTCACTGCTGGCTTTCTCGTTGCTGATTGTTGAAATGTGAAAACCCGAAGGCCGGGCCTCTTGGCAGTGGTAGGAGTGGTAAATTTGGGCCGGTTTCGGTTGGTAACTTACAAGATGATATAAAGAAGGATAAGAAATTTTGCGCTGTATTTAGGCCCAAAGTACACGAGCCAAAAATAAAATAAAAATTTTACAGTTGGGGCATTATTTGAAATGAAAAAAAAAAAAACTCTACTGTAGATTTATTTATGAAAAAACTTGGATAATGTGGTATGTTTTTTCAGGGTCTCTTTAAACTTCAAAGTTTTAAACATCACCTATCGACTAGATCTGGTAGTGGCCCGCAACTAGGTTGCTACTAGTAAATCTATAGTAACGAATAGAGGGTGCGAAGAAGGGGAAAGGGAGGGGAGGGAAAAGGAGATGAGGGGAGAGAGAGGAGGAGGAAAGTTAGAAGAAAAAGAAAAGAACAAACAAGGAAGAGGGAAGGAAGAGAGAGGAGGGAGGGACAGAGGAGGAGGGAAAAAATGAAGGGTGGCAGGTGGTGGTGAGTAGAAATCTGAAGATTTGGGTTGATTAATCATTAGTTTTGATGATAACGCAACAAAATGATGATTTGAACTAATATTTTTATATAAAAAATGATTAAGGACAAGTATCTTGCAAAATGAAAAAAAGGAGAAAAATAAATAAAAAATTAAAAAGCAATATTGCCTGTCGGACGCAAGGATCAGATGCTCAACACAGTATTAGACGTCCGACAATCAACGCATATACATCGGATATTTCGATTGAGCACTTATCCCTCATATCGGACATCCGACACAAAAGCGATTGAAACTTGAACCTTCTGTTTACTATCGGATGTAGAGCAATTGGATCGAACGTTCGACACGTAGAATTGAGCGCCTAACAACTCCAATGGCTAGTTTTTCAACAACTAGTTTCTTGATCGTTGAAGAGACTTTTGGGATAAAATTTCCCCGCATATAAATACCTCAAGCATGAGAAGAAAAGAGATTTTTACCTACACAAAATATAAACTTTCTAGAGTGATTTTTGGATAGAAAAATATTTTGATTATTGTATATGTTTGCAGAAAGTTGGATTTGTTATATTTCTTAAGAAGAGAACTAAAACTTTGTGAAAGTAAGTCTCACTTGTATAGTAGCTCTTGGTTAGGTGGTAATAATTATAATATAGTGAGAGTTAACTAGGAAAGTTATAGAACTCTTTAGGGTAAAATACAAGAAACCTCTTTGTGATTTTGCGAAAAGACACCTTACCCCCTATTGTTTAGAAACCTCCACATAAACACTCTAAACTTCATAACTAAAATGGAAATTACCTTCTGAACCGGCTGACTTACCGGTAGCAGGTTGAATACCCAAAATACCCTCATTTATAATACAAAAGGAGAGAGAATCCCCACAATCTTGTCTAGTAAGCACTGCCCAATTTGCTTATAACATCTAGAGGAGCGAGGCTACATGAAAGAGTCCCTTTGAACTTGCCACTAGAAGGCAGCCCTTAACCTCAAATGCCATTGCCAGTGGATATACGGGGGGATGATACAAATTTGCAAAAGGAATGCAAGAGGAGATTGAACTGGCAAAAGCTACCTTGAACAAAGCCGCAAACAAAGAAGTTCCCGGTCAAAGGAGTGTCATCGTAAGGGTTGATAGTGATCCAAACCCAAAAGAAGTTGTCACCAAAGTAAGCACGGTGGCATTTATAAGCAGGTCGAATAGGTGGGGATTCTGTGGAGTCGATCCCTATCAACCGAATGAGGTAATAGGTGGGGATTTTGTGGAGTCGATCCAATGCCGTCTTTTGGCCAAACACTACTTGCCCCGCTTGACTTGCGCTATTTTCCAAACCCCCCTGGTGCTATAGTTACAGCCTACAAACCACACCCTGGTCCGCACTTCGTTTCCCAGGTGTTCTATCAAAGCAGACTCTTGAATTCCAGGTCTTGCATTTCTTGCCATTAGTTTTCCCCGTAACTATACAGCAAGTTCAGGACCGATCTCCTGCTCCTAATCGAATCGTACCATAAAAATCATGCTTTTCGTCTTCACACTGGCTAGCCAATTCTTCCAGCTGCCCGGGATTTTTTCAACTAAAATCCATGATCCATCTACGTGCTAGTCTTTGAAAAACCTACTCGCTGCCTCATTCGCAAGACGGCTCGTAGTGCCTGGTATTGATTCCAAGGGGAGAAGGAGGTTGTGATAGGAAGCTTTTTCTTCTAGGAGGGCGAGTCAAGAAATTCTTGAAGAAATGTTACAGACCAAGGGCGTAGCGTGTGTACGTGAAGTGAAAAAAATTACATGAATGCTATACGTAGAAGAGCAGCATACTGCTTTATCATCTTCTAGTAACGACCAGTTGCCTATGGATTCTTTTTCATCCTCAATCGCAGCAGAGCCATCTCTGCGCTTGAATGGTTCTCCCTAGCCCGATTTAGAGAAATAACTTTTCCTTTGCTTGCGAAAAAACTTTAAGTGGCTGGATGGTTGGTTGACAGGTGTCTAGCTAACAAAGAACTCGACAAAAACTAGTACAGTAGTGCCCTAGGCTATTTCAAAGGAACATCGCATACCGATCGTCACTAGGTCGCATACCCAGTTACAGGTCAATTTCCACTTTAGTTATGAAGTTTAGGGTGTTTATATGGAGGTTTCTAAACAATAGGAGAGTAAGGTGTCTTTTCACGAAACCACAAGGGGGTTCCTTGTATTTTACCCTTTTTATTTTAGAATATTTTCTCATTTGCATGATATTTTCTATTATATTATCCCCTACCCTCTATATGTGTTAATCATATCATTTAGAATTGTATCTCATTTAAGAAATCGCAAAATAAGTTAGTTCATTTGCTTGTCTAGATTAGAAGAATTACTCTTTAAATATGGGAAATGGGTAATTATAACTTTTTAGTTTAAATATCCGGTTAATCCCTGTATAAGAAAATTATGTCACGAGTTTTTGTCTCCCATACCCATCATATTGCATCCCTTCTTCCTTGATCACTTATATCTATATATACTTTAATTTTCTTTTCTTTTGAATTTCATTTTTGCATACTCGTGACCCTTTCAAGAGATTATTTTGGCCTTCGCAATTAATACGGTTGATATCAATTAAATCTTGAATGGATATTTTATCCCTTTTGACATTTTCTTTAAATCTAAGTTTGCATCCATATAGCAAATATTGATAAATTTAAGGGTTAGATTAAAGAAATTTTAATTAAACCACGCAATTAACTTAGACTAGGTTGAAAAGGTGGTTTAGATATGAGTCGATCGAACCTTTGCTTTTTCTTTTTTCAATCGTGACTCCCAAACTCATTTTCTCTTATTTTTCAAGATTTAGAGTTGTCTAAAAGGGTTTTATTTTATTTTATTTACTTTTTATTTTAATTTTGTTAGAAAAATATTTTTTTTGGGTGACTTGGTACACCCAAACTCAATACCAAGTGGCGACTCCTATTTTTCTTAAAAATCCTTTTAGACTAAATTTTGGACCCAAACTGTCGCATTCTTTAAAATTCCACTCTAGGTCATTTTTTACTTATTTTTAAATAAAAATCACATCTTTTGTAAATACTTATTTTCATCGTGAAAAAATTGGGCGCGACAATCTCCACATTTTTCTTTGCAATGCAAAAGAAACTGAAACGATAGCTTGATAAGGCGGAGGCCCCTGTTGCAGTAGGTAAAACCTCCGAACTCGCTGATTTGATCGCAAAACAGATGGACCTGAAGTTTGAACTTGTAAGGTTGGAGGAGAAGGTCGAGTATTGCAACCGCCGATTTATGGAGGTAAAAAGGCGATTTTCTACCGTCAAATCCCAATCTGCCCCCAACTCATCCCCAGACGAATGCCCATGTCAACCCAATTCCACCCCCATCTCTGCCGCTAACCCAACTCCAAACCCAACCCCAATCCTATCCCCATCCCAATCCCCAACCGCGACCTTAATTCATTATTGTATAGGTTTGCAGAAAGTTGGATTCATTATATTTCTTAAGAAGAGAACTAAAACTTTGTGAAAGTGAGTCTCAATTGTATAGTAGTTCTTGGTTAGTTGGTAATAATTATAATATAGTGAGAGTTAACTAGGAAAGTTATAGAACTCTTTAATTCAACTAAAGAGTGTTTAGGGTGAACAAAAAATGATCATTCTTATGTACAAGGTGGTTAACAACACCATCAATTGAAGAGGATATTAGATTGGAGTTGACTTCAAGTTTGGAAGAAATATGAAAGTTTTGATTTGAATTTCTATCTCATTCTTTTATTTTTGTTACTTAATTGTGCAATTTTTATTATTCTACATTTGTTTTATAATTGTGAATTTGTGCAATTAGTTGGAGTGCTCTTATTGAGTGAAAACTTGTTTTATTTTTTGTGATAAACCTTATTCACCCTTTCTTTTACATTGCACTTGAACCTTACAAAATCTTTAACAAATTTTTAAAAATACTCCAACAAATTTAAAAATTTAAAACATATCAAATTACATCTATAGTATCAAGTTTTTGATAAATAATACTATAGTAGACTATTTAAACAACATTTTCAAAAAAACCTAATCCATTCAGGCCCGAAATTTTCAACATAAATAAAATCCAGTACTTCCATACATACTCAGACAATACCTTATAAAAAATGAGGACCTAGTAATGTTTAATTATTATCAAGTTAGCGTGCCAACTTCTGGGTGGACCCAACCCGATTCATTTACATTTGTGTCGTTAGTAGATCGACTGAATAATGATTCATTTTTGTTCAAATTATATTAAACCTATCAATTTCAAATCGTATTTGAGTCGGATTGTCATGTCATACCAAAACTTTTCACCTTTAAAGATGGAAAGATAAGAAATGCACTTTCCAACTTAACGTGTTGAAGAAAGACAATTAACAATGAGGCAAATCGACTATCACAACCACTTGTTATCTTTTATAATTTCTAGAGATTTTGATTTCTCTTCTTAAAACAAATTATGAGTTAAACAAATATTGTTGTGTGAAGAGGACATAGAAAAGATTTTGGGTAGGGGAGGGTTTTTTAGCTCGAAATCAAAACAACATAACAGAACTTTCTAAATCTCAACTTGACAATTTCTGATATACACGACAACATGACTCGAATACAACCCAAAATTAATAGATTTTAACACAATCTAAATTTTAATAGGCCATTATTGGATCAACCTATTGGTGACATAAATGTCAGTAAGATAGGTTGGGTCAACCCACGGGTTGATCTAGTAGCCCGATAAAGTGCTTACTTTATAATAATAATTAAACACTATAGAGGCCATTTTGAATATTTAGTAAAAACTAACAACAATCAAATTCGGTTTGAAGATTTCAATTAGATGTTTTAAAAACTCACAGGTTTTATATCTTATATATGGAACTATGTGACTATATTTCTAAAAGATTAATTGGATTGCATTTTTCTAGAGAGTTTTTGGAGAAAGTACTTTTTAGGATGTGATATATGTGAGATAAAAGATGATTAAAAATGTGTAGAAGAAATATTCACAAAAAATGATGAAATTTTTCAAAAAAAAAAAAGGGTTATCCAAATGGGGCTGAATTTGTAACTTAAATTATGTCTATAAAGTTTCATTATTTATTTTTTTTGAATGTTTTGAAAATTTTAAAGTTTGTGTTGACTATATATTTCAAAAAAATTGTCATATATTTTAACAAGTGCAATGTTGAATGGATTGTATGATCAAATGAGTTAAAATAAGTGATTAAAATACTAGACTATTTCTAGCATAGATTACTAGGTTGATTTGACAAAATAATACATCATATGAAAACTATTTTAATCGTATAAAACATTTGATGAATTACACGGGTTAAGTTGGATCAACCTGTTAATAGCACAAGTTATGACATAACATGAAAATCTAATGAATGAGATTTTCTAACACGAATACAATAATTACATGACCTGACCATTACTACTAAGGGTTCTATCGAACTGAGTCAAGTTCGAATAGCATCATGCTCGAATTCGAGGTCGAACTCAAATGAGTACATGACATTAAACTCGAACTCGACATAATGGAAATTAAACTCGAGGTCGACTCATTTGAGTTCGAATAAATTGCAAGCCCTTGTCCAACTTGAGCTATTTGAGCTCGGGCTCGAGTTTTATTGAGTATTGTTTCATATAAATTTATTAAAATATAAATCCATAATAATCATTTCATAATTAAAATATACAATATATAAATAATAAATATTAATGTTCAAACTCAACTCATTATACTCCGTGTGAGTAGCTCGAACTCCATCTTAAATTTAGTTCGAGTGTTTGACCAAGCTGCTTGCAAATTAATGTGAGCAGTTTGGCTCACCAAAACTCCTTATTGCTTCCCCTACTTTTACGATTCTTCCAACTCAAACGGATGGTTTAAGAGAACAACTATGTCAAGCACTGACCAAAACAATAAAAACCTACCGCTCCAATTACTAAATATGTGACAATTACAAAATTCAAAATTAACACGGAAAATGTCTTCCCCATGGCATTACAATCGTTTAATTTCTTCCATCTAAGTACGTTGCATTAACTTTTAATACTCGTTCAATACAACAGACAGTTCCACTCCCCCATCAACAAAATAGACATGAGAGAGATTTCAACTGGTATGCACGGCGTCCTACTATCATTAATTCCAGTCTTCCGAGGATCTTCTCTAGGCAAAACAAAACTCATGATACAACATACAAGATGCCCTGACGCCGAGACACCAAAATGTCAGCGTCAGGCTGGTACTGCAATTTTTAATTAACTTGCAATTCCTTCATTCCATCTTTCTTCTTCGGTTTCAAAGATTTTTGCCCATTTAACTGCTTGGAAGAAGTTCCAACTAACAACAGTCGAGACATTACATAGGCTAAGAGCTCTTCACGGTGGGAAAATGTGAAATCCAAATGGGCATACTCAAACTCACTGTATGATACCTCCACTCCTGAATCTTTCATCAACCTATAATGCATTTTTATCATTGAAGGCCGAATTACCCTGTCCTTCCGGCCAGCAACGAGGTCAACAGGAACATCGATTAAGCTGTAATACTCCCCCAAATCCAATGGTTCCGGGGAACCATATACCTCCATGTTGGCAGCAGCACTCCCATAATCAAACATTTTAAATTTCTTTGCCCGCTTCATCTGTGCCAAATGAAGTGCCACTCGGAATGAGACACCTGGCATGTCATTCATATTGTAGTGTGGTAAACCCAGTACTCCCACCCAATTTGAACTGTCCCCGCCCACCACATAACTTATGAGTGTTTGAACCAATCCCCCAACTGCAGGTAAATTATGAAAATCCCTAGCCAACTTGTTCAGAAGCATGCGGAAAAACCAGGTAGGTATGTAAAAGGCCGGAACTAGGGGGGCCAGTATCGGGGCCAACACGAGGAATAGGTATTCCATCAATGTGAACACCACGGTGGAATCATGATGGAAGCCAGCTGGTGATAATAGGATCAACCTTGAAAGTCTGTGGGGCTTCTCTTTAATCCTTTGTGTTATTACGTACGTCAATATGGCAGCTCCTCCCAGGCTGTGACAAATTGCACATAGTTTGTAAGGCTGAATGTTATTTGTCCCTCCCTCCTGATCCGATTGGATACACTTCAGTTCAGAAACTTTAATCTCATTAATTTTCTCTATCATCGCAGGTATATCATCTGTACCATGCTCATTGATGGAGAAAGTCCAGTACCTGCAAATGTTTAGTAATTCAAATAATAAAAGGGCAGTCTCTGATTCAAGTACCATATATCTGCTTGAAATTTTACACGAAGTGGAAAAGATTCAACACTAGCTCTTTCTTTGTTAATGTAATTGTAATTTTAATGCACATCAGGGTCCCAGATGAATGAATATAATCTAAATGAGCCACTTACTGTCGTGAAGAGATACTTCTGTTTACATGCCCTCTGGAAACCAATCCACGAAGGTTCCCTAGGAAAACATCATATCCTGACAAGTGATGATATCAATATTATTCCCCACAATAAATGAGCTAAATTAATCAATACTGACGGGAGATTTGGAAGATACAAGTCCATAAGTAAAAGTAAACAGGGCAAACCTTGATCAAAGGCTGCAAAAGCTGGAGAACCAACAACACCATTGGACACCCAACTGCAAAGGGAAATAGTGGTTTAAAGACCAAGTTGAACAAAAGAACTACAAACTGCTCAACCAGAGAGAGAGAGCATGTGCCACTTGGAGTGGGAGGATTCACCAAGCATCTTTCATCCATATCTCTTAAAAACATGACTTAGGCACTTCCTTAAAATCCTATGTCAACAACTTCCCTCCTTCATACAATCTCGTCTAACTAACAAGAGTTTGGCAAATTAGTCATTGCTTCACAAACTCATTCAAAATACATCTTTTGCAATTTTGAGCAGAAGGTCTAATTTTGACAAAGCAAGACAAGAAAAACTTTTTTCCAATTGAAACTGCAAGGAAGGTATTATACAACTTTGTTTACATGAAAGTACAGGGAAGCATTTATAATTAGATTTGAGACATTTCTACCATACACTCCTGTATTAATAGCACATACAATCATGGATAAAACTCAAACTACCAAAACTCATCTACATGTTTGCACGTGAACAAAACTGATTGCTAAATTAAACTAGTACAGAGAGATTTTTCAACAGCAAGAAAACTCTTCAACAACATGAACCTGACTATAAATAAGACTCACCCCATTGAAGAATCAAATATGCCATGCTGCAGATAAACAACCTTGCGAGCATCTCGTCTGCACCAAATGATTGCAAACATGAGTCCATAAACCAGAATCTAAGAGAAAAAATATCTAGTGCTGAAGAGAGAAAAATCAGAACCTTGGAATTCTTTCCAGAAGAAGAACATATCCATCAGCAGTGACCACATGAATAGCCTCATAAGGATAGCTGTCACAGAAAAGAAGCAAATGACAATCAGAAGAAGAATGGAGAGCAAACATGACACGAGAGTTGGCTTCTAGAGAGCTCAATTCTAGTAAATTAAGGCATCACTCTTAAGGCATTCCTGACCCCTCTCAGGTCTCAGTTCAGTTCGCTTAAGAGTATTATAGGCTTCTTGGGTGGCACGTCATACTTTGAAAAACAAAGATCATGAAGAGGATTTAATCTTCACTATGACAATAAGTAATATTTTCTCAATAAAAGCAAAAGACAAAAAAAGATAAAATAACTTTTTGGTTCCTGAAACTCTAAACTAATGACGGAGCTACTAAGTATTGGATATACCAATAAGCATACAAGAAATCAGATCACTTGTGCATTCTCATAAAGAGCAATCCAAAAACTTCATGGTGCCGTTATAGCCTCATAACAAGATGCACCATGCTTATCTAGTGTTAACAATCTCAGCTTTACTTCCTTGCCATAAAGCCATAACCAAGACAGATGTCCAAGAAAGAAACTCACAACATATGAAAGCAGTATAAGAAGCAACAATAAAGATAAGAAGGAACAAGTGCAATCGATTATGTGATGATAATAACAACAGAGTTTGATGTTTGAGTGCACAAATTTTGCAACACCTTAGATCATGGCTTCAGTTACTAATCATTTTTAATCTTATAAGAGAGAAAAAATTCTTAAGTTTAATTTTTGGCACCAGGAGCAGGCTCATAAATCATCAACATGAAGTAATGCATGCACACAATCAAAGCACAATCTTCATAAAAAAGTTCAAGCTTTTTACAGGATAATAGAGAGGAGAAGTTTACAGAGCTTTATCTACAAATACAAGCAGAAGAGAGTTTCTTTTATTGGTTATAACAACAGAAGCAAATGCTTTTCTTTAATGCAACTTTTTTTTTCAATACAACTTTTAAACTCTGCATTTCCCTAAGAACAGGAACAAACAGACACATATGGCTATAAGGTATACATGATCACGAGGATAGTACATTGAGCAGTTAATTTTCATACAAATGCAGATTAAAAAGAAGCACCAGAATGGAGTAATCTCTATTATTCTTACCCAAGCTCAGTGATTACATCTTGACATGTCCGAGCATCTGTATTAAGGGAATGATCAAAAGTTGTCTTCCTTTCTGTCGGAGTAGGATCATTGTCTGCGAGAGTTGCAGTTTGAACTGAGCCACCTTGAGAAAGACAATCTCCAGAACCAGTATTTTGAAAATAAAACCATCTGATAACTCCTCTTAGAGTGTCGAATGGTGCAAGAAGACAACGTGCTGCCTTGTGGAAAATATCGAATATAGCCTCTATGGAGATCTCAAATGCAAGATGGAGATCCTATAAGAACATGTTGGCATATCAATAGCTATGTCCATAAAGGTTAATCGAGAAGGAGAAGAAAAACATGCTTAAACTATCTCATGGCAGACTTAAGCTGTTTTTCTTTGTAGTCATTCTTACGAATTTTGATGAGAAGCATTAGGAAAATGTTTTTATGAGTTTATATTGAAGAACTATAGATCTCCAGGTAAATACACATAGTCCTGTAATTGCTGACAACACTAATTTCCCATTTTCACAAAGTCAAGAATAGAGAGAAATTGTAAAGCTAATAGCATTGAACCTCAACAACTCCACGCCTTCGATCAGTTGCACGTTGAACAAAATGGTCCTTGAGTGTCTGGAGTCTCCTAGGCGAATGCAAATGAGAGGGTTGATGATTTCTTGGGGTACTTGGTGCACTATTGCTCCCATCAGAAGACAGACTAAAGAGCCAAAATGGTCCCCCAAACAAAAATTTCAAAGGGAGCAGAAAATACATGAATAGGCACCTGATCCAAGTCATCTGATGCCTATCATGCTTTCTGAAACTGCTTGCTCTAGAGGTACGAGAACTTTGAGAGAGTGGAGATCCAGGAATGTCTTCATAATATTCTTCATCAGATGAATTATCTAAGCTTGAAGTTGTATCAGAATCCATAGAAAGATTGTGGATGAACTGATTAAAAGATGACGCACCCCTGAATCATCAAGAAGATAAAAAAAAAAAAAAAGGTCAATAAAATTTATTTTGGGGGGGGTAAAAGTCAAAAGTTAAGATCTCCAACAACATCAACAGCAAGGTTTTTCACATGAGTAGTTCAAATTCCGGGCCGGGGGGGGGGGGGGCACAGAAATAAACAATGAGAAAAAACAACAATTAAATGATTTTCTAAAAAAAATGACAACTAAGCATTTTTAATCATCAAATCTTTATCCTCCAATACTTAAAGCATCCAAACTATAAAAGCAGTTCAGGAATAAAAAATTAGAAACGTGCATATGCAGCAGAAAGACATGTAGCAAGATTTTTTTTTTAATTTTGGGTAAGCTAAGTGGCAGGACATTTAGAACTTACAAAAGTGACAATTAGATTCAAAAGTACTCATTGAAAGAATAACCATGGATAAAGTTTAGCAATGCCACTATACTATCCAAACGAGAATTTCTTAGTACACAAGAAGCAGATATGACAAAAACAATAGCACTGTAAGTAAATTATTGCCTGATTTCCACTATAATTGTACGGTTCCAAAGCTTATACATTCCAGCACTATCACTAACATGTAAACTATAAGAAGTACTTAATGTTTGTCCAACTTTTTCTTTTTCAGTGCACTCAAGGTCCTCCTTCCAGTCATGCTATTGCCGGTTCATAGAAGTTTTCAAGTTCAGAATGAAGATGGGCCCTATGAAAAATAATAGAAAAGAAGCGAAAAAATATCCTTCAACCTAAGAGCAAAAGAATCCTCTGAACAAAAAAAAAGAAAAAAAATTCCATGTTACTTTGTTAACAGGTCTATGTAGGAGCATGATATAAAGTACGCAGCTAACTTTTGCAAGGCATATCACATACGAAATAACAAAGCGAAAAAACAAAAGACTTAAGAAACTAATCTGACGGATCAGAACTTACTCTTCCATCCAACGTGGGAGCTTAGGCGCACGAAAAGTTGGCCTGAGTTCCCAACCATGAATACCTTCGAGAATAGAAGCCTGCCCAGGTAGAATAGCCAGCAGAAGTGCTGACACTTCATTTATCAGCCTCACTATATTGTTCACTGACTCATAAGTAAAGGTCTTCACTGACCTGACCAAATAAAGATACCAACAGAAAAAATGTAAATGCTCTGTAGTTTACACAAGATCATAATGCTCAATTAAGTAACCAAAGGATCTTTATAAGCAACATATAAAAATCATGGCAGACTTGTCTTATAGAGCTGCCCAAAACAAAGTCATCCTAGCGAAACACAAGTAAAAGAGGTTATTGGGAAAAAAATTTTCAAATGAAACTAGTTTCACTAGAAAAGGTCCTGCACTAACTGGATCCCTAGCAACTAGTAGAGGCAGATGGAAGAGCATCTGATCCTGGATTAAAAAGTACAGGGAACTTTCAGGTTTCAGCTTTTCATACGTACTTAAGGGCTTTATGTTAATGTTTCCCTGCTCAAGACGATGTACACTATACCTATTCGAGGTCAGAAAAAGCACTAGATCATTTTTCAAAGTTCAAAGCTCACCCCCTCTAACTAAATTTTCTAGTTCCTTCTATGATGATGATATACAAAAGAGAAGTCAGAAGCATTTTCACGCGTCAACCTGAAACTGGAAAAAAAACCCATATGAGCCCACTTCTTCTGCTCTTCCTTTTTACATGTCATCTGAGTCACATGGTAACTACAATCTAAATCATACTGTTTGTTACCTTTAACTGACCTTTTTTCTCCAACTTTACTTTCGACTATCTAACCTAGCCCTCACCTGAGCCGAGGCATCATGCACTTTGCTGCATAAGAAACTCAACCTTTCTCCTTGCTTATACCACCATAAGCCAGCAACAGAATTCTCATATCTCTTTGCCACTGGATACATCAGTTCTTAGTTCCCAATAACTCTGTCACTACATCGCATACTCATGGTAATCCTACAAAACTTTCGCCCCCAAATTTTGATAGCATTAAATTCATCACATAAAATCCCTAAACCCTCACCCCTCGCCCAAATTCTAAACACATCCAACAGGGATACAACATATCCAATCTTACATAGTCAATGTGTAAAGACCTTTCCTTTCTTCTCACTGACACAAAATCGAGCTCAAGAGACTTGCTTCTAATTTTTTTTCCGGAACAATCCACACACCAAAAAATATATATATATCACTAGAATTACTTACCATTTTCCAAGTAATCCACAATCAAATAAGCTAAAAGCATACAGAAACAGTACAAATCATTTTTTCCACTTCACTAATCACATCTTCAGGCAGGAAAAATACTGAAAAACACAAAAATCAATACTTAATATCAAAATTAATGCAGGTAAAATAATCACGGCTCCATTAACGACAGATATCAACCAATAGTCAAAATCAAGCCGAAATACGGTGGCTAATAAACTCTTCCAGTAATAACTCAATCAAGAAAACAAAAAAAACATTAGCTCAAAAAAAAAAAAAAAAAAGAGTAAACGAAACAGAAATATAACTAAATATACATGTCTACCTATTAGAAGTAAAGAGCGAAAGAAAGAAATGGGCAGCACTCACTCTTTGGTAACAGCGAGGACGTTGTCAACCAATTGTTGAATCGGCATCGTCTCTTAAATCTTCACCTAACTATTATCAATTAATTCCCAATCTTGAATTAGGTTTAATTAACCTCGACAAGATTCAAAAAACTCGCATCGAAATCCAAGGGGAAATAAATCACAACAACCGCATCCAATTTTTTTTTTTCTCAAAGAAGGAATAAGCAATTCCTATATTTCTTCGTGAATATTTTTGAAACGTGGTGCAGAAGCAATTCCTGTCGGGAGTTGGACGAAATACATACATGCGCGGCAACCGCTGCCGTTTCTTGTCAGTGTCATAAAGTCATAGTAATTTTTTTTTTTTTTTAAAGTCATAGTAATTAGCAGTTCTTTTTTTAAAAAATATTTTGGAAGTCCACGCGGGGATTAGTTATGGGTGAAGGTGTTGCGCTGTGGATGATGGTGTGGTGGTGAGGTGGCGATGATTCACAAGTATTCGATTATATCTGTCTGCCCGGCTTGTTCTTCACTCCTTTGGGAAAACGTATCGGCCTTTAAATTGGAATCTTCTGTCGGTGGTTGTTGGATTTCTTTTTGGATCTTTTAGCCACTGCTCATTTGGATGCGTCAAATCACCTGTCCCAAGTGTTCCGTCCGTCCCCACCGTAACAGTTAAACAAAGACGAGACAGAATGGGACGGACGAAATTCGAGAGGGATGATTTTTCAAGCTTGGTTTGTTTAGATAGTAAACTTATCCAATGTATAGTAATTTATTTGAGATATTTTTATTTTAACACTTTTTGTGATGTGATATATATGAGATAAAAAAATAATTAGAAAGATAAAAAAGTGTATTGAAAATTATAATGATGATGTAAGCAAATATATTTGAAAAACTAATCAGCTATTCTTCGCTTGTATCATAAACACATTTTTCAACCAACTTTTTTATATTTTCAATCACATTTTTATCTCACATATATCACATCACAAAAAGTGCTATAGCAATTATTCCAAATAATATTTCAAATAATACTCTATCCAAACAAACCTGTAATTTGAGATATTAAGACAATGTTTGGATTGTAATTTTTCAAAATTTTTATAAAAAATATATTATAGCGATTTAATATATGTGAGATAAAATAATGATTGAAAATTACGTTTACGAAAAACGTAGAAATATTTTTGATAAAAATTTTCTTTTTAAACTATAACACATGAAAAGTTGAGGGCCTTTTTTTCGCCGTACTAGGAACTAAAAATTAAATATGTAATTAAACAATAGTTGGTTGAAGAAATGATAGCAGTGGTTAAAAAAATCAAGCTTGGGACACCTTAAACGATTTCGCTAGAAGATTCAGGGGTAGTATTTAATCATGATAATGATAATTATGTAAAATTTAATTTTTACACAGTTATCTATATTATATTATATACAAAGTTTGAGGAAGGAATTTAAAATTAACATTAGTATTAACATTTATCATTATTTTATAAATTTTCATTTTTACCGTTATAAAAATTATTTTTATTTTAACTACTTATAACTATCCATGACTATTTTTTATTTTAACTATTTAAATATATATTTTCAACATAACTATTCCTAAACATTATAACTAATGATATAAAATTATTTTACAAAAATTATTAAAAAATTATAAAATCAAACGCTAACAATATATACACATTTACTGTAAATTTTACTCTAACTTTAATATATCTTTTTTAGAAATAATTCTTCATATCTTTTTCCTTGACCCGATTGTGGATTGAAGAGGTTGCATTCAAATTCAAGCGGCCCAAATCCAGCGGAATCTTCTACATACTTGGCACTTAGGCTACGTTCTGCCGAGGATAAAAAAACACGAAGTTGTCTACTTTTATGGTCGGCATTTTCCCGCGTGGTGGTTCCTCGCAGTCGGTGACAGTGACATTGACCAAACAGGATAGAGACTAGAGATTTTTTTTTAATTTCTTTTTCTTCTTTCTATTTAAAAAAAAAAAAAAAAGAACAAGAAGAAGAGAGAGAGAGCACGGAAGCGCTGGAACGATAAAAGAGGCGGACGAAGCACTGATTACACGGTATTTGATTGTTGAATTAAGAGTTACTTCAAAACACGGCGCATGAGCCGTCGTTGGTCAGAAAAAAGTGCAGACTTTTCTTTTCCATCTAGAAGGAGCATCCACACATTTTTACTTTAGTACTTGGTTGAATTACTACTACATGAACGGATGAACAGCACCCCACCGAATAAAGGGACATATTTGGGTTCTTCTTTGCATATATATAATGTTCTCTTTGCATGTTTAGGACTGCCCAGTTTACCTGAATGTCTCCTAAAATTGATATACTCAAAGATGAAAATTCCGGAACTGAGGATGTAGCAGCTGGCTGCAAACTAAAATTGATACACTCAAAGATGAAAATTCCTGAACTGAGGATGTAGCAGCTGGCTGCAAATGATACGTTGGCTGGCTGTGGCTGGACAACTTATGATATCAGAAAATTGCTGGTCTCATTTTCATCTTTCGAACCTTGAATGAAAGCGAATTCAGAAACCAAGGGCAGGTGATCACTACCAAATTTCTGCAGAATACATAAAAATTATCGTCAAGTACCAAATTTCTGCCATGTCTTGGTAAACAGGATGTAGCAGCTGGCTGCAAACTAAAATTGATACACTCAAAGATGAAAATTCCGGAACTGAGGATGTAGCAGCTGGCTGCAAACTAAAATTGATACACTCAAAGATGAAAATTCCTGAACTGAGGATGTAGCAGCTGGCTGCAAATGATACGTTGGCTGGCTGTGGCTGGACAACTTATGATATCAGAAAATTGCTGGTCTCATTTTCATCTTTCGAACCTTGAATGAAAGCGAATTCAGAAACCAAGGGCAGGTGATCACTACCAAATTTCTGCAGAATACATAAAAATTATCGTCAAGTACCAAATTTCTGCCATGTCTTGGTAAACAATGCCCAATTCTACCATATTTTTATTGGACAAGAAGTAAAACCCATTGACTCGGGTTGATTTCTGAAGATTAGACGTACTTCATTCTCAAGGTTCTTATACAGAGCTGAAGAGTTCTCTTTACCTGGCATGGAAGCCCACCTATCTTCTTGAGGACATTGATTGGTAAAGTATCCATGACTTTGGTGGGTACAATACCATCAGAGAACCTACATAAACCAATAGAAAGATGTTCGACAAATTATTGCTAAACAGAATCACAGGTAAAAGTAAAGACCTTTACATACCACAAATAGTCAACTGTTCCAAGAAATTTTGAGTGGTATGATGTGGCCAAAGGTTCACCATTGGAGCTTCGTGTTTCTGCAGAACCCTATAAAGTAGCAGACTCGTGCATAGGTGGAGTGATCCAAAGCAAAGGTGGAAAAACTCTCTTCATGCAATAGAAACTCGTACCTTCACCATGGCATAGGAGCTCCTGAGCTTCAACGGATTTCTAATAACACGGCTATCAGTGCCTCCAGTTGCACTTTTGATCTCTTCATTTGTCCAGCTACTGTGCAAGAATCTGATATGATTGGCATTTAAGGATAAACACAGATATCTGGAAAGTTAGAGAGCTGTAACGTGACATTCTTCCTTTCTCTTCATATAGGTTCCAAATGTATCACCAAACGAAACAAGATGTAAGCATTTATCAAACTACAACCACAAAAGAAGCCTTAGACCTCCGTGAACATAAAGAAACAAGAGTTACTGAGACATGGAGAACTGCTGTCGCCTAAACAGTCCAAATTCGGGTATCTTATCTATGATTATGTTGACACAGGAAAGTGACAGCATGAATATGCTTCCACAAATTCATCTTCCTCCCCTCTTTCCTTCCTTCATAGGTAACTTATACAAAGGCATCAAATTGCCATTTTCAAGAGATGAAAAAGAGATATTTCAGTAGTCCTATTCTGCCCTAGACATGATGAATCCTTTCCTTTTGTTCAAGCTTTATTCTAGGATTCCAGTACATATTTGATAAAATTTCTCCCTCTGCTCTCCAGCTAACTAGTGTTGCTTTGCATAATTGTCAGCTTGATCAGTTATGACAAATAAATAAAAAAGAAAAATATATAAAAGATTATCTTAGACTATTATCAAGACGTGCAAAAGAAAGGCTGTTTCTTTAAGTGTCAGATCATAATGACTCTGCAACTCCATAATATGCCAAGGCAGGTTCAAGTAGCTTGTTGAAACTTAAGTAATGGAATAGAAATCATGAAATTTTATGTACCGTTACGTGAGATAACAGAAAAAAAAATTTGAATTACCTGTCCATCCATACAAAGAGAGAACCCTGTTCTCGTCTAATACCAAGAGCTTGAGTTGGACGGCAATTTTTCTGACCAGACAAGTCTCCTCTGTCATGTAGCATGATGTTCAACTGCAGCAGGAAATAAACACTACTTATAAAGCACTATCCAGTACATAAGTTCTGTATTGAAACGCAGAAATTGGACTCCACAATTTTACCTCAGATGACGAGAAGAATGTGTAGATTGCACTCTGTCAAGAAGTACAAGTCAAAATCATCAGTTAGTGGCTCCAAAGAGATGATACAAAACATGCATGATGGATTTTGTGCTCCAAACCTGGGGAGTGCTATTATAATCACCAGCGAGCACAACTGGTGTGTTTCCCCACTTCTTGGAGAGGATGGATGCCCTTGATAAAAGAAAACGAATCTGAAGAACAGGATAATACAGGAAAAAAGCACATCTAGGCATCAAAACAACTTTACAAGAAGCCATAGGTATAAAAGAAATAGCGAATTATTGCTCACAACAATTAAGTGATGTTTGATTACTTTTTAACTGTTTTCTAACTCAAGAGATGCACATAAAAGGATCAAGGATAATGGAGTAATTATGAACTCTCAGTATGCTATAAGGCTAAACTCACTTGACCAAGTTTTACATCCCCTCGCCTTGGATTGTAGAGCACATGAATGTTCCCAACAAGTATTCTCCTTGATTTAGCTTTGCGCATCTACCTGTATTAGAAGAAGTAAGACCAGGAAATTGACAGGCTAGTTGAGAATGAAAAATAATTGCAACTAGACAATTGCATATGCTGTATAACTTTTCAGGAACCTTGTCAACTTGCATAATAGTAACAGCAATCAAGTTCTACAGCACTCCTTCATCCAATGCCTTACATAGTAGGACTTCATTAAACAAGCTAAAATCTACAAAACACCCATTTCTTCCATGCAAACTAGAAACACAAGTGGAATCTTAAATAACTGAAGTGGGGCAAATCAAAGGGAAATAACTCTTTCTACTGTAATCATCATTTGAAAGACCAAACGTTGGGTTTCCAACTTCATGATAAAAGAGATTTTTTGCCGTTGTATAAAAAGAGTCTACCTTTTTTCCTACTCTAATTACCAACAGCAGGCTGCACTAGTGAAATATCTAGCAAAACTTAGATGAAAAAACAAAAAGAAGAAACTGATCTGGTTGTGCTGTTACAAGCACAAAATTCATCATCTAGCATCTGTAGGAAAGAAAAGTTCATTTAGTTGAGCTTTAGCCTTTGCTTGACACGAGTTTTGATATGAACAGTCTCGTTCTATTCATTAACTTAATGTATTCCTCTTGATAAGCAATTTTGAATTCTTTCTACTTATTGAAAAAGAGATAAAAACTTCAAAATGCACCCTAAGATTACCATAACATATAGTTTTGCTCAGTACGGAACCCCAGTATTAGCAAAAACATTGAATCAAATCACAGACAGGAGGAGACCATTGGGACAACATTGGTGACAAACACAAGTCAATGTACATATTTGATTATGTACAAGAAACCAAATCAAAATTACTCTTCTAGAATCAGGAATCAGAAGCTGCAGTACCAAGGGCCTAATATACCAGCCTTTTTGAAGATCTTCCTACATTTGCCCCTACCGTTTAGGACATTATCAACTGTGTGCTTGTGTTGGCAAGATTTATCCTTTAGACTACATAAATATAGAATTCGTTAGAAACAAGGAAATTTATCATCTCCAGCTCACAATGTTCATCTCATCCACATGACAACTGAGTTTTTAAATCAGCTATTGAAAACTGAACCAACTAACGCAGAACTACAAGTCACTACATAGGAACGCATATATGCTCTAGATAAAAGCTGTAAAACCATCAAATATCTCGATGTTAGTGCGTTACCTCAAATACAGAGACTTGAGCAACATTATCTCGGAGCCCATACTGCTTAAACTCAATGCTCTCTCCCTCTATCAATTGGAACCTAAAAAAGCATCGAACAAACCAAACTAGAGCATCAGTATCAATTATACAAATTTGCGAATCATCTTAGCATACGTAACAAACAAGACAAATAGCATAAATATTTACTTATCCGCTTTCCAAAACATTGCGCAACCATCAGCATAATCTCCAGTCCGCCTCTATGCAAAAAGAAAAAAAGGACATCAAAAATCATCCAACCAATATCAAATTCCCAATGAAAATATTCAATAAAAGAAGAGGAATTCAGGAAAGAAAAAAGGAGCTTTCACCTTATAAGAACCAAGGTACCCAGCTTTCTCCATGATGTTTAAGACATCAAAATATTTGTCCACCTCCTAAATTTTTACACCAATTGCAACAAATAAGTTCAGTTTGAGCTTTAGTTATCCCTTGTTTGTTCCAAATATAAAAACAAAAAGGAAAGCACAAAACTTTACTTGTAAACAAATGATATCAGGGTTCAAACCAATGAGCTCTTCGCATATAACCCTTTTGCGATAGTCCCATTTCAGGTAAATTGACGGAACATTTCTGTACAAATCCCAATGCTTGAAGGCATTTCTATCACCCAATATATTATACGACACAACGGTAAATCTCTCTGCAGCAAAAATTTAAAAACTTCATTCAGTTCCAAGAAAATATCAACCATCAAGAATTGATTTTCTAGTTAACTTCACAACCCCATATGAAACAAAAAGGAAAATGAACCTTCAGATAGAAGATGAGTTCTATTATTGTCTGCTGTAACCCACTGGCGGTCAGTATCAGGGATCAGCAGGGATGACTTTCGGCGGACGGGGTTGTACCATCTCCGGCTGTAGGATGATGACTTGGAGTTTGCTGGGCCCTTGACGCAAGTAAGTAAGAAGGAGGAAGATGGCGCCGCTCTAAGGCAGCAGCCCATTGATTGAAAGTAGTAGGGGTAGAAGCCCAGGTGCAGGAGGTAACTTTGGACTTTGGAGAGCGAGCAGTAGAGATAGGTACTATATTGTACAGTAACGTAGTACGATTGGGAGTAGGATTGAGTTCGTGTGGAGGTGGTGAATCTGAGCGCCAAAGTTAGTTGAAGGCGTTGCTTGGAGCTGGGGATTAGGGGCCAAAGTGCAACACCCTTGTAGACTAGTCTAATCCTAAGCAATGTATGCACGCATTTGAGCAATCCGTTACACAAATATCAACAAAAACCTTAGCATGGCCCTGTCCCGAAAGTAAACCTTTGTGTGGCCTTCCTAAACCGAACCAAATGTCTCACTTGATTGGTACTGGAATTTTTCTTTTTAAAAAATGATAGAAGCTTTTATTAATATATCAAAACTTTATAGTAGAGTTCAATTATCTTTATATAAGTGTACCTCGACACTTAAATAGTAAAAAAATCATTTTCTCATCTATTAATATGCCCTACTGCATATTCTCTAATGCTTTTATATAGATCCATACTATCGATATTTCTCACACAAAAGGAGTACAATTGAAACAAACTAGCTAAGTTATTTGTATCTTCCATCAATGTAGACATTCTAATGTCTTTCACCGTCCTTGCTCTAATCATGAAGATGAGCTGTTTGTTTCCAGAACTAACTCTAATTTTCCGCCATTGCTGCTCTTTTGCCTTGATTAATGCTAGTCTTACTGCTTCAGCTTCATCTTGCAGTTTCTTGACTGGTACTAGCAGTGGTAGTACCATTTTAAGATTTTCTTGTGCCTTTTGTGCCCGTCATTAGTAGTGTCATAACTCATAAGCAGCAGTGTTCTATGTTTGGTTGAACCTTCCATTACTTTGTTAACAATGATCGATATATTATAATCTAGGGATAATTTCAGAAACCTCCGTTGAGGTTTTTAACAATTTCATTTAGCTCCTTCGAGGTTTTTAAAATTACATGTACCTCCCTTGTCATTTAAAATGATAATACTACCCTTAAATATTTTAATGAACCTTTGTTTGGTATGCTTATATTTAGAATGACTTTTAAAATTATTTTTTTCATTCTTTTTCCTTCTTATTCCTTTTTATTTTAATTTTTTGCCAATAAAATTGTAGAACTACTACTATTATCTTTTAATTTCTATTGTAACAAAATGTCGAACTAGTGATTTTTTTTTATGAGTTAACTTTATACGTAATCCAATGTTTTTTTGCTAATTTTTGTTTTCTATTTTCTGATATTAAAATTAACAATAAATCAAACATAAATGACCCAAAATCACTACTAAATTATGATAATCCCACTACTCAAAAAATTCAACTCTAAATCCATTATTTTGACATTTTCTTTTCTATCGTATAAATCCAAATCTATAATAAAATACCATCAAAAGTATCCTATCATATAGATAAAATTATTATTATAGTTGTTTATCAAGTAGTAGGTATGGACATGAAAATTTTGACACATTTTCCTTATAATTATACTAGATAATCTTATAATTGTATAGGAAAATAAATTAAAACTCACTACACAAGGGCATTTTTGGATATTCATTTAAAAATTTGACCAAATCAATATTATTTTAAAATTTTGTTACTAAAACTATCAAATCAAGGGAGATAGGTGTAATTTTTCAAATTTCAGGGAAGTTCAATGAAATTGTCAGAAACCTCAGGGAAGGTTTATGAAATTATCCCTATAATCTATCTTAGTATAAATGACGCAACGTTTGTACATGATCTCAATATTGGTAAAGTTTCTCTCTTTTTCTGTTCTTGTAATACTAATTTATTCCTCTTTCCTCTCTATTTCTCCATCTTGTTCTTTCTTAATTTGATAATTCCTTATTCAATTCCATTACAACGGAATTGAGAGATTGGCACTAACTGCAAGATAGAGTTGAAACAATCTTTTATATAATTGAAAAAATATATATGTAATTGAGCATAAGACAACAAATAATAAAGGATTACCATTTTATGCACAGATAGTATAATAATTTTTTTTATACCAGCAACTTTAGATGTATGCTACATATGCATGATTTAAATTTCAAATTTAAATTTATGTTATGTAACATAATCTAAATCTATTAATATAAACAATATTATACACTGACAGTATATGAAAAAAGTTATTCAATAATAAATTTATATTCATTAATCAAATTTACAAAATCAAGATTTTAAACTGAATCTTTTACTATACACAACGAATCAACATCAAATCAAACCAGCTTGAGTGGGTTACGGTGTTCATCATTATATCTATTTTTATACATAAAGCATGAGCACGGTTTAGCGTTAACAAAATATGTTATTATTTTGAATTATCAAATTTACTTAAATTTACCATTATCATTAAGAGCAAAATGATAACAATTGCTTTGTTATCACATTGTCCTCTTCTCACATCAATAGTTGCTTTGACATAAAGTCGTTTCATTATTTATCTTTTTTCATAAAGTATGCATACACATATAGCGTGTTTTACCCGTAGTGAAAAAAATTTAAAAGAGATGTTATAACACTTCTCTCTTCTAGTCAGATCTATATACCTGTTTATCCTTTGCACAATTTCTTTAGGCTCCTTGCTCTGTAAAATATGATAGATTAGATTATAAAAATATTATCATTGTGAAAAAAAAAACATAAAGTGTGCCTCACCCATTTTAATTGCTAATAATGGATAGTACTAATTGGGGGAGTACATGCACTTTAGAGCAAAAAACCTCAGTGGCCATTAAACTATTGGTGGGATCATATTTTGGCCATCAAATTATTTTTTATTAATAATTGGCTATTAAACAATTTAATCCGTTAAGCCTTAACCATTTCATTGTTAATTGCTCTTAAGTTCTAAAATTAGCAAAACACGAGGTAATGTCCAGGACAAATTTGTGCAGCAATTTACTGACCCTAAAAGTCCGATACGGCTAATTTCAGAACAATAGAGGAGTTGCTGGACCTTCAGCATCTTCCACCGAGTCGCCAGCCAAACCCCAAGTCGCATCCCTCAGCGTTCCTCGCACCGCTGCCAGAGGAACCGCCACCACCCACCGGAAGGCCACTGTGACGGTCCAAGAAGATGAATTCGAAACTACTTCACATCCTTCCACCAGGACTCCCCGTTCAACCAGAGGACTGCCGGTTGCTGCAGCTGAAGCAGACGTCCCCCAAACTCCACTCCCGCCTAGCAACATAGCCAAGGCTGCTTCGGCGTGCCACAAAATCGAGCCCCACTTTAATCAAATTGAACGGGAGGGACACCCGGAGGATAATAATAACATTGGCAAGGAAAGGGAGCATCTTTCTGAAATCGCGGCTATTGTGCCAGCTACCTGGCAACGAGGTCTCAAGCATACACACAGTTGTTATTTACGAACAAACAAAGGAGTTGAGTTTAGGGATGGCAATGGGGCGGGTCCCCGGCGGGCACCCGCCCCGCGGGGGACTACCGGGGCGGGGGGAAAAAATCCCCCCCGGTTTAGAAACGGGGCGGGGAACGGGGGTATATTCCCCCGCCCCGTCCCCCGTTTAAAATTTAAAAAATATATATATACATAATTATATATATAATGATATTATTAATTATATTACTAATTATACATGTTTATTAATAAAAATTATTAACTATTTATACTAAATTTATTAATACATTTATATTAAATTTCTAACTACACTTAATACAATAACATTTTTTTCCAAAAAAGCATAATAACAATTTAGTGAATGTATTTGTATCAAAAACGAAAATTTGATTATTTTAGTTATACTTTTTTATCATATTAGATTGTATTCAAATAACTTTTGTTTAATTATTTTTATGAGTTTCAATTGTAAAGTTACGATGAATAATAATTTGATGATATGTTGATATTTTAGTACTTGATTATTTGTTCAAATTTAATTATAATAAATTATATAATAAATTTTTTTTAACCCCCGCGGGTGCCCCCGCGAGGGATGCGGGGCGGGGCGGGGGAAGTCGAAGCGGGGGATGGGGCGGGGGATGGGGGTAACTAATAGGCAATGGGGCGGGGGACGGGGGAAGGATCCCCCGCCCCACCCCCGCCCCATTGCCATCCCTAGTTGAGTTGTAGGGTCAGTAAATTGCTGGACAATGAGCAGCTGTTCACGCACTTTTCATAAGCCCACCTGCTCAATTTAGAAACTCTTTTGCCTGCCTCTATTTCTCTTCTTTGCTCTTGTTTTTCAAGAAATGGGGAGCTTTGAGCATAAAGTGAAGGAAAGGGCCAAGGAATTGAAGATCCTTTTCCAGGAAGGGGGGAAGATTGTTGGAGATTCATGCAAGAAGGGATGGTACAAGGTCCAGGACATTAGGAAGTAGTGATTTCAGGGATTTTGTTCTGTTTCAGCAAAAAATTGTTCACGTTTTCTTTTTCTGCTTCTGACAATTTTTTGGGTTAATTTACCAGTTGAGTTTTGTTTAGTTGTGGTAAGTGGTTTTGTTTAGGGATGGCAACGGGGCGGGGGACCCCTCCCCCATCCCCCGTCCTCCACTCCCCCCGCCCCGCCCCGTTTCTCCCGTGGGGTTAATAAAAAATTGTTATATAATTTTATTATGGTTAAATTTTAGCAAATAATCAAGTACTAAAATATCAAAACATCATCAAATTATTATTCATTGTAATTTTACAATTGAAACTTATAAAAACAATCAAATAAAAATTATTTGAATACAATCCAATATGATGAAATGAATATAATCAAGTAGTCAAGTTTTCATTTTTGGCACAAATACAATCACTAATTTATTATTGTACTTGTGCTTTTTTTAAGAAAAAAATGTATTGTATTAAGTGTAATTAGGAATTTAGTATAAATGTATTAATAAATTTATATTAGCAAATTTAGTATAACCAATTAATAATTTGTATTAGTACACATATATAATTATTAGTATAATTAATAATATCAATTATATTATATATACTAATAGACATTATATAATACATATAACTAATAATATCATTTTCATAAGTTTGTAACTAATTAAATTATATATTATATATATAATTATATACATATATATTTATGTTTTTAAAGCGGGTGGCGGGGCGGGGGTACACTCCCCCGCCCCCCGCCCCTTTTCTAAGCGGGGGGAAAAAATTCCCCACTTCCCCGCCCCAACCCCCTCCCCATTAGCCCTCCGCGGGCGGTTTTTGGTCAAGGATAGCACCCGCCCCCATTGCCATCCTTAGTTTTGTTACATGTAAAGGGAGTTTGGGTAATTCTTGTGGTTTTTTTTTTTACACGTAGCTTCTTGTGATAACTACTCTCAATCCTTGACCAAAAAAAATTATTGGACAAAATTATCCTCGGACATTGCCACGTGTAATGCTAATTTTAGAACTTAAAAGTAATTAACGACGAAATGGTCACGGGTTAATGGATTAAATTGTTTAGTGGCCAATTATTGATAAAAAATAATTTGATAGCCAAAATATGATTCCGCAGATAGTTTAATAACTGCTGGGATTTTTTGCCTTGAACTTTATAGGTTACTGAAGGGGCTTCCAGTAATTTTACCTTCCTCCTAGAATTTCACACATTGCGACATCGTTTACCCCTAGCATTTATCCCTTGTAAATAGATAAAACCAAAGGAAAATCAGGAAATAATTGTGTCCAAAATTAACACGAGCCCGGAGCCACCAAATATTTTAGAAGTGGAGCAGAAATTTTGTTGGCACCTGACTGAAGAACAATAATACACTGCGACTGCGTGTGTGTGTGTGTGTGTGTGTGGTGTAGGACGACGAGGCTACAGACAGAGGCCCATTAATGGAGACCACCATCTGCAGTCGAGTTGCTCTCTCCCCCAACCCGTTACTCCAGCCCAAACCCGGTATCCGAGCTCCATCTTCTTTCTTCTTCGTTTTATTCATCCTGTTATTGGGGTTACAACCCATAAGAAATAAATTGCTGGCTGAACTGAAATTTCTTTTGATTTTAGAACATGTAGCAACAGGGATGTGATGTTGGTTTGTGACAATTCTTGGTAAATGGGAACTAATAGTGTCAAACGAATTAAGCTGTAGAAGCCCGGTAATTTGCATGATGAATGTGGAATTTGCTTTGTTTTGTTAGGTAAGTGCTATTGGAGAAGGATTTTTCAGATGATAACTTCAATACTTAGATTTGGGATATAGGTTTATTGGAGATAAACTAATATAATCTGTACTGCTAATGTTATTGAATTTGCTGATTAAAAAGAAATTACTTGAGCATGCAATTGTTTAGTGATTTTATTGTATCACAATTCAGATGTTATAAGTTGAAATAGTAGTGTGTGTAGGTATAGTGAGATAGTAATTTTTTCCGTGTGGTTGCAAATATGGGAATTGGAAAGAATCAGACCGAATCTATGTCAAGCTGAAGCTTTGAATCTCGATCAGAGCCGCTATGGTTACTCGTGAGAATATAGATATCTCACTGAATCTAGGCCATGGAAAGGAGAAAAGTTATCTGTTGCATGACTTCTGAACATCTGTTAAAATAGGCCTTTCTTTTGTGAATACTTGCACTTGTTTCGTTTGTAGTGTTCTTTGTGGCTTGCAAACCTTTGGATACCCTGCTATGTTTTAGGATAATATTCTGGCCCCCTGTCCCCATTCCATCTTGTAATTTTGGTTCAAATATTTTTTCTTTTCTCTAGCTAATAAACAACCTCAGCAGCATCCCTATTATCAGTTTCCAATCACTGGGCATTTATGCTATTGGTGATTAATTTTTTATATGCATGCTGATAGTATTATGGTCCACAGGAGATAAATATTCTCTTCAAAAACAATGGAGAAGCAGGAGCAACTTTATGACAATGCCAATTGCAGGAGCTGGGAAAGGCGCTGGGGTGTTGGATAAGCCTGTCATAGAGAGAACAGCTCCTGGTCGTGAATCAGAATTTGACTTGAGGTCTGGTAGTTTAAACTTGTAACTTTTTTCCATGGTTCGGCAATGTTGTGGCTCTTTTTTTCTTTTGCAGAAGAACATAATTTTTGTTTCTCTCTTTATTCCATACTACTACTTTGACTTTTCCACAACAAAGTTGTATCTTGTGTTTCCGAGGTCCTCTTTAGCTCTTTCTCTCTCTCTCTTTAATGTTTTATATTAACTTGGATAATATATATATATACACACACACACACACAGTGAGTTGAACAGTTGTATACTATATGGGATAGGACTAAAGAACAAGACGTCTGACACTTACATAGAGCTGAGGGTTTTTAACAGTGTGGTGGAGCTTTCAGACCTGAGTAGTTTGGAATTTTTATTGGGCTTATATAATTTGGCATTCTTCTTGCTATTCATACCATACAGTGCACATCTGGTAGCACTTTCAGCTGTTTAGAGCTGGACTAAAAGAACTACAGCATAAAAAATCAAAGATGTGGTGGTGAGACTTGCTTGCTCTTCATTGACTGAACAACTTGGGGGGAGATGACGCTCTAAGCTGTAGTGGCTTATTTGCTTTAGTGAAAGTTCATTATAGTTTTTGTTGGTCCAAATCTATTTTGAGGTGTTCTCTTTTGCTTTCTATTCTCTACAACTAGCTTCAAGCTGAAAGAAACTGATCTGAAATGGTACTTTTAAAGATTTTTTTCCGAGATGACTGGCTTTTAAAAATATTCAGCATTGGCAACTTTTAAGCAAGGCATATTGTCAACAAGAAATTGTCGAAATTTTATGTATGATTGACAGAGTAAGAGCTAACCAGTGATATATTTATTTTTCTGCTGAAGAGTAACCATAAAATGTCTAGAAAGAAGAGAACAGCTTGAAGAACCTCTTATCGTTTCCTGCCATGCGATGTTCATTGTTGTTTTCATTCTTGTGGATACCTATTGCTAAAATTTCCCTCCCACCTCCCCCTTCTCCCATCAAACAGAGACAGAAAAAGAACAAATAAAAGGGACGGAAAAGTAAAGCCACCAAAAACCTGAATGAATTGGATGATGCCTTTCATTTTGAAAGTGGTGCATGATAGTTGAAATTGGTAGATTCTATAAACAATTAGGGATATGTTGCATGAAGATTACTCCACTTTGTTTTCCAGGAAATCAAGGAAAACGTCTCCGCCTTACCGGGTGCTACTGCACAATGACAATTACAACAAGAGGGAGTATGTTGTGCAAGTGCTGATGAAAGTCATACCTGGGATGACTCTGGACAATGCCGTGAATATCATGCAAGAGGCACATTACAATGGCTTGTCGGTGGTGATAATCTGTGGTCAAGTAGACGCAGAAGACCACTGCATGCAGCTGAGAGGCAACGGCCTCCTGAGCTCAATTGAACCTGCCAGTGGAGGTTGTTGAACATATCAGATTTCATTACTTTGGGGAGTTGTAATGGATCTGCATTACTAGGACTTGCACATGTATATAGAAGCTTGAAAGCTAGCATCTCAATCAGTCGACATGCACTAGGACTTTGAATCTGTAGACCAAGATGAGGGTATCAGTGCCAATATACCAGCTACCCTATCTTAATCTCCTCTCTATATGAATAATCTATTATCACCTCCCTTATTGGCCATTTGCTGCGGTTTATATGTGAGTAGTTGGTTCTGAATGAGGCATGCACATGAATATATATATTATGATTATGTATTTTCTAAATTCATCGTTGGCTGGCTCATTTGGTCCGTCTACAAAGTTTCTTTTTTTTGGGTCAGCAAACGTACTTTAGTGGAGACGTGAAAATTGAAGCCCAATTCTCTATATGGCAGTTTTTTCCAACTTGTTATTCTTGGATCTCAAAGATTTACTCCTAAAATTTAATTTTATCCCAGCCCAAAAGGAGAGAGAAAAGTATGGCTTGGTTTGGGAGTTTAGGGGAGAAGGAAAAGAAGACACTATGTAAGAAGAATGAGGTCATTCTACCAATACCATATTAATGGGGTCGTACTCATATAATTGTTATTTTGTTGCTTATAGTTAAAATTCTAAAATAGGTAACCCAAAAACTTTTTTACTTTTGGAAAAAAAAATTCTCTTTATGGGTAAAAAAAAAAAAGAAGGAATTCATCACCCCAATTCCTTGCCACTAAAAAAATCCTCAAAATTAAACGCACCGACCCGACCCGTTACTGACCCGACCAGCCGAAAGAAGACTCGCTATTGTTCTACGGCCCGAGTATTTTCAAAACCCCAACTAAAGCCCCCCTCGCAGTAGAGTACGAAGCTCGGAAAGCAAAGAAACCAAAGACCAAACTCCCCAATCAAATCGGAACTCCGCCCAATTTAGCCCTGCAACCATGTACGGCGGAGGTAGTATCGTTCTATCTTTCTCACTCACGTAGAACACACACTTACAGGCTCAGGCACTCGCTAGCACTGACTTCACTACGTACCAGTTTAAATTTGTTTTATTTATGTGCATTTTTCTCTGCTATGTATAAAAAAAAAAAAGATGAGGTATTAGCTATAGTGGTGGACTTAGGCTCACACACTTGCAAAGCTGGTTATGCCGGCGAAGATGCTCCGAAAGCCGTCTTTCCTTCGGTAAGCCACTGCTAGTAGTCTATTTCAGCTCAATATATTCGCGAATTTACTGCATTTATTATCATGATTTTGCAATGTGGCTAGAATTTTACTGTTCTGGAGCTGAATTTTTCTCCAAGTTTGAATTTTTTGTTTTACCTTCTTTTGCACCTGATTTATGTTAATCTCATTCGAGTTTCTTCTTAATGTAACCATTAAAGTTTGATTTTGATAGTCGTCGTTCTTCCTTTTCTTTTGGTCCTCGTTTGTTGGATGTGAACTTCTTACACTGGGAGATTTTAAAGGTTGGAACGTGGAATCATGGTTACAAGGAACTGAACCTACAGTTTAAGAAAAAAGAACTAACCATAGGACAGACCAACCTAAGAAGTTGATTGTGAACATGTACAGGGGGTTTAAGTTGTTGTGTTGTTTTACTTTTGCCATTGTGGATAGTGCTAATTTTTCTTCGATTTACTTTCTTTTGGCTCTTTAAGGAGAATTTTTTTGACAAGGCAGTTGAATAAAATGGATTTTATGCATGGAAGGAAAATTGAAGTGCCAACTTGCTATAGATTGCAAGGGGATCTATACTAAAGATTGAAGGTTTAAATGTCGAACATACGGCAGAATTATGGACTTCACTTTTCTGATATTCACCATATTGCTACACGAGGGGTCTTTGAAGGAAAAGGGTCTTGTTTTGGTAAGATGATGCATCAACTATTTGATCATTTATCAGGTTGTTACATTGGCTCTAGAATCTTAATGAAGACTTATCTTTATCGTGAACGTGAAGCTTGATGGAGATTAAATACAGGATAACTGATGCTTCTAAAACATACTGGTGAATGTAGCGTCTAATGGGTGCACAGTAAACAGCTGACATAAGATTTGTATTGTATAAGGTTATTGGATCAATTGATCAAATGGAAGTTGATGAGCCGGATAATCCAGACAAGAATTCTGGATCTGTTCCAGATTCTAAATCCAAGGCTAAGCGAAAGTTATACGTAGGATCCCAGGCCTTGGGATTCCGCCGGGATCATGTGGAGGTCAGTCAGAGGAACATCTTTTAGATAGGTTTTGGCTTGCACGTTCAACCTCTTTTCTTATTGAGCTTGTGATATTCTATTTTCTCAGGTCCTATCTCCAATTAAGGATGGGATAGTTGCTGATTGGGAAATTGTTGAAAGCATATGGGATCATGCCTTCAAGTAATCAAATTTGCATATTCATTTTGGTTCAAATTGTATTCTAAGCATATGGAATCTCTGTGCTGCATCACCTGCTTAGTAGTTACAAGGGATGCAACAATGGTTTGCTTACTAAATGGATCAGACCTTAGCAATAGGGAAAATTTATGAATAGCATATTGGCGGGGAGTAATAGCGAATTCAACTTAAATAATTTCAACACATCCAGCTCTGTTCAAATCTTTAATATTTTGATTCTCATCTTGGAGGTCCTAGATAACATATGTAACTAATCTTGTACTTCTTCTCATCGTCAGACTGATACCACTTTAGTGGAATAATTGTTTTCCTATTCTAGAATTCATTTAGATTTACTAGAAGACAGGAGAAAAGGGGAGCTTTTATGTGCTGGTGTATTGTCTTCAGCGATGGATAAATACATCCCATCCTTTCCATTGTCATGCACTGCTTGTGGAAAAATGTGTTTTTCCTTTTTTCTCTTAGTTGTGCATCTCCGCATTGTTTTTGAATGGTACAGCCATCTCTACCATTCAATGAATATTATAATTCATAATTCATACTATCACTTGCTTTGTCATTTGTAGGGAATGCCTCTTGATTGATCCTAAGGAGCATCCCATGCTGCTTGCTGAGCCATGTGCTAATTCTCAACAACAGAGAGAAAAGTGAGATGATAATAAAAAATTCAGAATCCCGCAATGGATCCTTCTTTAGTCCTTTATATGCCTATATGTTTTATTACTTGCATGACATCTCTCATACATGTGACCTGGAAGGTCCTTTTGCTTCTTGCTCCAAAAGATTAGTGTTACTAAGTTTCTAATATAGTGGTGATGCTTGATTTATAAGTTAAATTTTTCTCATATAATTTTGGGGGGTATGGGTGGATAAGTCTGTCTTTGCAAGGTAAGCTCTGGTTATTTTTGTCTCTCTTCTTTTGAGATTTCAGTCATTTGAGATGTATGTACTTTTCTTCCATTTCCCATTATTTTGAGAGACATAAGAAAGGAGATGGTGGTATTCCATGTGGCTGTCTAAACAACAATTCTTAAGTATGCAGATCTCTTAAACCATGCACGGTTTGGAGAATCATAGCTCAAATTTTTTGGCTCAACATGGATATCCTTTTCTTCGCCAGGCTTTTAGGACCTTTTTTTTTTTTTTTTTTTTTTTTTTTTAAACAAGTAACTTTTTATTCAATCCAAAAAAAACAGTTACAAGCGATTTCGAGCCTCCTATCCCTTACTCAAGTACAAATCTAAAAGCCGGGACTTGGGCAGCATCCATAGCAATACGTCCCCGAACCTGCCGCGGCTTTTAGGACCTTATTAATTGCCATTGGAAAATAAAGATGGTCTGAAAATGCACATCTAGCAAAGTATAAGTAAGTGCTTGTGGCAGTTTCCTGCTCTAGCCTTTAGGAGGTCTTTCTCATCATTTGTTGGAACATTCATTGTCCAATAAATCTTGCTTATAAAGACAAGAAGCGATGAGGTTTGCTGCTATATTAGACTTGTTTAGTACTGACCGGAATTGCCTAAACATATGCCTCATTGCATGGGCTACTTTTAGAGACCTTTATGCTGATGAGTTTAGATTAACTAATCTACTGTCTTGGTTCAAATTATCAAATAACTAGAGAAACAAATGATGCATTTTGACAAATGATGCTGATGAGTTTTTTTGACAAATGATCCATTTTGAATTCTCTTGATTGCTTTTGGTTTGATTTGAAATTCCATTTACTGACATGATCTAATCTGTCAGACTATTCCTGGTATGGAGAATTTTGCCGAGACTGCTCCTTCTGTTCGTGGACTGCCACAAATGGTAAATCCTGTCATTTTGCACTTTTATCCATGAGCTGGGGATCTAGCTACCATTATTCTCTTTTTACTTTTACAATATATCCTTCTAAAATTCTTCAGGTCTTGGAGAGCATAAATAAGTGTGATGTGGATATTAGGAGAGAACTCTTCAGCAGTATACTGGTAAATTTTCAACCCTTCAATGTGAATAAGTACCTTAATTACACCAAAATGTATAAGGCTGTTATCTAGACTTTTTTTTTTCTGTCGACAATAAATTATTTTTTCCCCTGTTGGTTATCAAAAATCTCTGCAATTTTAGTGAGGTAAACCTTGTATGTAGTGCTTCATCTTGCAGCTGTTCCCCTTTTTCCTTGGATTTCCAGCTTCCCATATATTCTCTTCATAGTATTTATGCATAATTGGCTGTGTCCCAATAAATTTGCCTCTCTCCACGAACTCAGACATCTTACTTAATTCCTACTTTTTCACTCTGATGATATTCCTATAGTAGCGGGATATTATTTTTTGTCCTTTTTTCAGTGCAGATGCACATCAAGGATTCCTGCTGTTATATTTAGGTTTTGCTAACTTCTTTTTAAGCTTGTTTTAGCTCAATGACTCTTAAAAGATGATGTCTTCCACTCAAGTTTCTGTTCTGTCCCCCAGATCATTGTATTTGCATAGTTACCTTTTGTGTTGTCTTTAGGAAACATATCTTGTACTTAGAAGAGTGGATCATATAGTATCTGATTTGATTTCAACCTTACACAGCTTGCTGGTGGCACTGCATCCATGCAACAGTTAAAGGAACGTCTGGAGAAAGACTTGCTAGAGGTAGGTTTTTTTCAGTCAGATTTCTGTATTTAAAAGAAAAAGAAGTCCTTGTTCTGGTACTCTCCCCAAAAGAGGAGAGGGAAAATAAAAAGGAAACTCAGAAGCCCAAAGTTGTGTGATGAAGGAAAAGATGAAAGAAAGGGAAGGAAGAAAAGATCAGATATGTGGCTATCTAGTTATTTCTGACATCAAATGCTTAATGTTGAGAGAATGCACAGCTTATTGCAACGTGATGATTCAAGTTTGTCCAGTGGTTTTAGTTAATGCTTGAGATTTTTCTTATGTCTGGGTCTACCGTTTGCAGGAATCTCCTCAAGCTGCTAGAGTGAAAGTTTTGGCAAGTGGAAATGCAACAGAAAGGAGATTCAGGTAGACTAACTTGCTTGATGGGAAAATTTTTTTTTTTTAAAAAAATGAAAAATGGAAATCAATGTGTTCTATCTTCTGCATGTGTAGATGGGTGGATGTAGATTGCTGTTGTCCTTTCCTTCCCATGTTATTTTCATTTCTTCAAGAACCAAATTTTCAGGTTGAACATTGTGAATTGTTACATAAATCGGCATCTCTTTGGGAGGCGGCTCAATAGAAAAGCCATTAGGTTACAGCATTGATGTTACGTGTCACTTAGGAATTCGCCATATGGAGAGGGTAAATCATGTTGGTAACTGGCAGATATGCTTTTGTTTCATTCCTGTATTCCTTGCCTCAGTGCTTCCTCCAAAGCTGCATGTTTAGACCAAATTGCTTCTGTTTTATGATTGAACTTGAAGAGGATATTGCATTCATGTTAGCATCCTACGCGTTGACTAACTCGTCGCATTCAGTGTTTGGATAGGTGGGAGTATAATGGCGTCGCTTGGATCCTTTCAGCAAATGTGGTTTTCAAAGTCTGAGTAGGCTTTTACATCCACTCCACCTTTGAATATTCAACTTTTCTCCTTTTTTCTCCCCATATTCAGTCCGTTTTGTCTCTTGATTAACAGGTTCGAGGAACATGGAGCTTCTTATGTTCAAAGAAAATGCCCGTAAAAGTACTTGACTGGTGCGGACAATTATCACATTAGACAGAAATTCATGGAGCTGACTTCACTTTGATTAGTTTGCTGACGGTATGGGTTGCTTGGTTTTAATATCCTGCTCTATAGGTGCCCAAACAATGTAATATATATATATATATATATATATATATATATATATATACTGTACCGCTCGCGGATCGTTGCTAATGTTGTACAATTACGTTGCCTAGTGGGTAGGCCTGTTAACGGTTCGGGTTCGGATCCATGAAATTATTGCTGGTATGGGTAGGGATTTAATTCCGTTACTCGGATCCGGATCAGGATCCGTTTTGTTAAACAAAAAAAATGGATCGGATACGGAATATAGTATTCCGACCCGTATTAAAGAATATAAATGGATTAATAATTTAAAATAGGGATAATTGCATAAACCTACCTTGAGGTTTCTGACATTTGCACTAACATTCCATGTGGTTTGAAAAATTACACTGACCTCCCCTGAGATTACTAATCTTTTGCAAATTTAGTCCAAACGATTAAAATATTATTTTAGGGAGTGAAATTAGAATTTTGTACCAGATTTGTCCTTTGTGCTACATGTCCAATGAATGACAAAGTACTATAAATCAATTAACAATTAATAAACTTTAAGGAGTATAATTTATGAGTAAACACGCATTACTCATTTAAAGTACCGACTCTTTACGGGTATTTTATTTTCAAACATTAAATTTATGATAAATATATCAATATTTGTAAGTAAAATTCAGAAAGTGTTACAGTAATATTCTTGCTAAAAGGAAATCGGTAGGTTATTTATTTAATATAAATTAAATTTTTTTTTAAAAAAAGCAATGGCTCATAAAGTATTAATTTTTTATGGTTTTCATCCATTACATGAGTAAAGTATTCGCTCTTTATGTGCATTTTATTCTGAATCATTTAATTTATGTTAACATAAATGTTTGTAACTAAAATTGAAAAAGTGTTATATTAATATTTTTACGGAAGAGAAATTAGTAGGTTTTGTATTTAACAAAAATTAAATATTTGAAAGTAAATACAAATCTGTATTTGAGCGCAAATATTTGTATTAAATTAAATGTTTGAAAGTAAAATATCCGTAGAGAACTGGTACTTTAAATAGTTACTGACTCTTTATGGGCAAACACGCATTACTCATTTAAAGTACCAGTTCTTTACGGGTATTTTACTTTCAAATATTTAATTTATGGTAAGTATATCAATGTTTGTAAGTAAAATTCAAAAAGTGTTACAGTAATATTCTTGCAAAAAGGAAATCGGTAGGTTATTTATTTAATATAAATTAAATATTTTTTTTTTAAAAAAATGGCCCATAAAGTATTAATTCTTTATGGCTTTCATCCATTACATGAGTAAAGTATTGGCTCTTTATGGGCATTTTATTCTGAATCATTTAATTTATGTTAAATACATAAATGTTTGTAACTAAAATTGAAAAAGTGTTATATTAATATTTTTACGGAAGAGAGATTGATAGTTTTTATATTTAACAAAAATGAAATATTTGAAAGTAAATACAAATCTGTAATTGAGTGTAAGTATTTGTATTAAATTAAATGTTTGAAAATAAAACACTCATAAAGAGCCGGTACTTTAAATAGGTAATGTGTATTTGCCTATAAACTATACTCCTTAAAGTTTATTAATTGTTAATTGATTTGTAGTACTTTGCCATTCATTAGACATGTAGTACAAAGGACAAATTTGGTACAAAATTCTAATTTCACTCCCTAAAACAATATTTTAATCGTTTGGACTGAATTTGCAAAGGATTAGTAACCTCAGGGGATGTCAGTATAATTTTTCAAACTACAGGGGAGGTCAGTGTAAATGTCAGAAACCTCAGGGGAGGTTTCTGCAATTATCCCTTTAAAATATGTATATTCATCAATATAATTTGATTAGGGTGATGTATTTGAGTAAAGTCAATTTGATTTCTTTTCTTATTTGGTTTTTTTTTTGTATTAGTTAGAAATTAGTGTATAAATATATATATTTTCTCATTTTTATTAGAAATTGTAAAATTTGATAAATTTTTTCTGGTAGATCCGACCCGAATCCGAGACCCGTGGGATCCGGATCCAAAATATGGAGTAAAAGACCCGTTGGATAAACGGGTCGGATTCAGGTCCGATTTTGTATACCGGATCCGGGTCCGGGATAATGAATTTCGGTCCGGACCCCGACCCGTTGACAGGCCTACTAGTAGGGATTATAATATCCTCCGTACGGGTTCGTGTAGCAACATTACGGTCGCAGACATTTTAAAACTTGGGGTGATTTGTTGCTGTCTTCCAGGAGTACTTAGTGAGAGAGGGATTGAATTTCTGCATGTTAAATTTAATAAAAGTCTGAAATGATTTGGTGCAAGTGCAGCTTTGGAAAGCTAAAAGCTATTTCCCCCAACAACTAAAAATGCACTAATGGTCATGCTCTGATTGCCACTGGCCATTTGGTCCAGTGGTCATCACCATTAAAGGTGATGCTGGAGGTCAGGGGTTCAATCCCTGCCTCCCACAAATTTGTCACAATTTGAGGGGTTCAATCTCTGCCTCCCACAAATTTGTTACAATTTGTGACGGTCTTAATTGACCTTTATCGATGGAGTCTTGCGACAAAAAAGTCATGCTCTGATTCCAACATCTAAGCAACTTCATTTTCTTTCCAATGCAAGTCAATATTCTTAATAGTTAAAACCCCTTCCGTCTTCTTCTGCTTTAAAATTGGTTTTGAGCATTCTTGGCTCTGGTCAAAGCTGGACAAACAAGAACACGTGGCTCTTCCTTAGATTGGCAAGTGTGGTAAAGTGGAACAGAAAAAATGCAACACACACACACACACATATATATATATATATATATATATATATATATATATATATATATATAATGCAAGGACATGGTTGGATAATAAAAGAAAAAAAGAACTAACTTTTTTTTGTTTTTTCTTTTTCGGATTATATGGGAGTGTTTGGATAGCAAAAATATCTCAAATTACTTGCATCATAAACACATTTTTCAACCACCTTTTTATATTTTCAATCATTTTTTTATCTCACATACATCACATCACAAAAAATACTATAATAATAATATTTCAAATAATATAATCCCTTTCTTGGCTATGGTCGAAGTTGGACAAATAAGAACATGTGGCCCTTCCTTTAGATAGGTAAGTGTTGTAAGAGGAACATAAAAAATGCAACATCTTCCCAAAAAAATATATACACACACGCACACGAGGACATGGCTTGATAATAATATGTTAGGTTAATATTTTTTTGAAGAAAAATATAAAGAGAATTAACTCTTTTTCATTTTTTTTAGATTCTATTGTTGATATGAATAATCACTTTCTTGATTATGATGGGAGCATGACATATAAGAATACGTGGCTCTTCCTTAGATAGGCAAGTGTTGCAAGAGAAACAGGAAAAATGCAACATCTTCCCCAAAATATACATACATATATATATATATATATATATATATATATATATATATATATGTGATGACTTGACAATAATCTCTCAGGTTAATATTTTTTCTGGAGAAAAAATATAAAATGGATTAACTCTTTTTTGCTTTTTCTTTTTTGGATTATATTGTTCATACGGATAATGACTTTCTTGCCTGCGTTACTGCGTATAGAGCTGTTAAGTGAATCGAGTAGCTCGAAAGCTCGTTAGAGCTCGACTCGTTAAGGCTCGAGCTTGGCTCGTTAATTTTGGTTAATGAGTCGAGTTCGAGCTCGAAACATGCTCGTTTAGTTAACGAGCCGAGTAAGCTCGGCTCGTTTGATACTCGAGTAGCTCGTTAGAGCTCGTTAATGAATGGCATATTTGTCATTTTAGAAATCAAAATTATAAAAATTAAAAATTATAGGTTTTTATTAAGGTTGATTTGCACGAGCTCGAGCTCGAGCTCGTGAAACTCGACTCGTTTGTGATAAACGAGTCAAGCTCGAGCTCGAGCTCGAGCCACATGTATATTTAACGAGCCGAGTTCGAACACATTTTAAAACTCGTTTTCCTAACGAGCTCGAGTAGAGCTCGGCTCGAATTAAACTCGAGTCGAGCTCGGCAGCCAAATACTCGGCTCGACTCGGCTCGATTAACAGCTCTAACTGCGTATAAGGTTTTCCCTTCGTTTCAATTTACTTCGCAGCAATGCTCTGAACACAGCCAACTGCCCTGCCATACTGCATTATTTGCCGATTGCCAATGATAGTCCATCCTTCAGGCAACTTGAGATCTCACTAAATTCAGTACTTACTGGTCTCCGCAAATGCAAGGTTAACCTTACCCAGACGTAATTTTTTTACAGGAATAATTTCAGAAATCTCCCTTGAGGTTTGTGGCAATTTCACTTAGCACCTTTAAACTTTAAAAAATCACTTGCCTTCCTTATTTTTAACTTTTTTGTAACATTGCCAACCCATTTCAAATATATTATTAAAAAAAACTCATTTGTAGGTAGATAATATAATTTCATTTCAGTATTGCCCTTCTCTTGTGAACCATTTTGTTGACATAACAAAACTAGTTAATCTCTTAACTTTTGAACACTTGGCCGATGTGATTTTTTAATTAGGAATTGCAAAGTGTTAACAAGGTTGAAAGACCTATTAATAATTTTCGTGTTAACAAGAAATATACTAAAAATTTAAAAATCAAAGTAATTTGGAAAATTCACAAAAGTTGCCTAAGAATTGTACAATGAAAATAATAGCAATTTTCACCTTGAAAACACCTCAAATATGTTTTTAAATTTATAGTTAAGAATTTTATCTTATTCAAGTTTTCAAGCCATTGATCTGGTCAAAGAATTATAAAATTCAAAAAAAATTGTACACAATTCTTAAATCCTTAATTTCATCCATAAACACTTCTGAATTAAAAACAATAATTTGTGATCTCTGAGAAAACCTCAAATGAGTTTGTGAACATAAATATTTTGCCTTTTTTATGATTTACAAGTCATCAATCTGGACAAGGAATTTAGAAAATTTTAAAAAAATTTAAAATTTTGAAAAGCTCCTCAAATTAACCAAAAGCACTTTATAATAAAGGAATAATCCTTTTTGACTTGAAAACACTTTGAATATAATATTAAAATAAATTTTTGGTACATTAAAATATCTAAGATTATACTGTATCAATCAAAATTTACACATTTGTACCGTTTGTTTTATTTTTAGCTTTTTATTACATGCTTTCAATTTTGAAAAAAAAAAAAAGAGTAAGCCAACAAAGGGCACATTTGGAATGAAAATATCTCCGCTATCCAAAAGATGAGTTTTTAAATATTATGTTTCATAATAAGTTGTCACTGTTACAAAAAGTTAAAAATAGGGAAGACAAATGATTTTTTTGAATTAAAGGGTGCCAAGTGAAAATTTTAGAAACATCAAGGGAGGTTTGTGCAATTATCCCTTTTCTAATGCATAAAAAAACTACGAAGATAAGGTAGCACTTTGATTCTCATCCGATGCCATTAAAAGGGGATGATCTATCAGAACATAAATTGGAAAACTTATGAACATGATTGTCTTTTTCTTCAGAGTTTGATTGCACATGAGTTTCCAAGTAAACTTGGAACGTGAACGATAAGAACATTGATCTATTATTAGGTACCATAACTTATCATCGAATTATCCATTTGGTATGTGAGGTCTCAAGTCTTCACCTGCGTGTGCTGCAATTGTGCATCACTAATCAAACAAATCGGCATCATTACTCGCAGTTCATGGGGTGCCCTGATGAGAGTTCTTACAGCACAAAAGAGTCAGCAACATTAACTACATTAACTGCAGTACAGCAATTCACTTCCAAAACTACCAATCTTGCAGGCCCTATACAGGTGGATCCATCTACCTCAAATATATAATGAAACAAAAGTAGTTAGAGAGTCAGTTTCCTTCCTCCAAAACTAAATGAACCATTGCTCTAGGGGCAAATTGCACATTCACTAAAATCTCTCGTGGCTTCAGAGAACTCACCACCACCACCACGCAAAGAGCCGTCAAGCATCACCATCATTTATAACAAGAAGAAGATAAATTAAAGATAGACAGAGGGAAGAGAGATCACTTGCACCAACCATCTTTGCACTCAACCGACAAGAAAAAAGATAAGAGCATCAAGTAGAAAGACTGTGAATAGCTCAAAAAGAAGGAATGTAAATAAAACAGGAGTTTCGACTCTGGAGTTTCTCTGCAGCACAAATAAAAAACCAGGCAAACAAAAAGAAGGGATTGCCAAGAAATCACGAAAGAACAAGAAGACAAGCTTTGCACGAGGCTTCATTAACAAATGGTTTGTCTAGATAGTGAAATTATTTCAAATAATATTTCGCTTGCATCATAAACATATTTTTTTACATATCTTTTTATATTTTCAACCACTTTTTTATCTCACATACATCACATCACAAAAAGTATTAGAGTAATTATTTCAAATAATACCCTATTCAAACAATTAGATCTCGTACTAGCCACACTTTAAATCAACAAGTTGATTTCCTAATCAAACATCCAAACTCGAAAGCTAAAATACTATTATAATCAAGGTCGAAAAATGAATGAAAATTAATCCATTGCGTTAACCAATCCCAATCCATGCATTACCACCAATACCCAAACTCCTGAAAAAGAAAAGAAAAAAGGAAAATGTCAAGAGGATTAACTTTAGAGAGCGGTTTCATGCTTCTTTCAAACTTTAAATGCTCCTCTTGTTCTCATCCTCAACAGGAAACAACCCTGACCTGAGGACCCCCCTCCTTTCCCTACCCCTCCTTTGCCTTACGTCCTTTACTTAAGCCCCATTCCCAGCTCTCACTTTAACTCACTCCTCTGAACCTATCAAGAACACAACAACGACGACTACATGGCTCAAACTCCAAGCCCCATTCTCTCCTTCTTCTTAGTTCTCGCTTTCTTGCTTTCCTTTACCTCTGTATCGAATTCCATTCGTGATCATCAACACAACAGCTACCAAATTTTTGATGTTTCAGCCGTTATCCAAAAAACCCATCAAGTTTTCACTCAAACCCCACAAGCCCAGCAGGAAGAAGAAGCTAAGCCTACCATCACTGCCACCGCACAACATAACTCTTCGGTTCTCTCATTTTCACTGCACCCAAGGGCTTCCGTGAAAAATCCGCAGCACAAAGATTATTCTTACCTCACGCGCGCCCGTATCGCCCGTGACTCGGCCCAAGTTAACTCTCTCAACTCCAAGCTCGAGTTCGCTCTCTCCGGCTACACCCAAGCGGACCTCAAACCGGTTCCGACCGCCATCCAACCGGAGGACCTGGAGACGCCGTTAACTTCCGGGGTAAGTCAGGGAAGCGGAGAGTACTTTGCCCGTATGGGCGTGGGTCGACCCGGTAGATCATATTACATGGTTATCGACACCGGAAGCGACCTCAGCTGGCTCCAATGCCAGCCCTGCGCCGACTGCTACCAACAAACCGACCCAATATTCGACCCGAGTTCGTCATCGACTTACCGAACCGTTTCTTGCTCTGCCCAGGAATGCTCGGAGCTCCAGATTTCAGGGTGTAGTGGTGGGAAGTGTATTTATCAGATTAATTACGGGGATGGGTCCTACACGATGGGGGATTTAGCTACTGATACGGTGTCGTTTGGGAACACGGGTTCGGTCAGCGACGTACCCATCGGATGCGGGCATGATAATGTGGGCTTGTTTGTCGGCGCGGCTGGCTTAGTTGGACTGGCTCGAGCCCCTTTATCATTGCCTGGCCGACTGAGAGCGACGTCGTTTTCTTACTGTTTAGTGAACCGCGACTCCAGCTCGTCTTCGACTCTGGATTTTAACTCAGCCCCACCCGGTGACTCAGTCTTTGCTTCGATGGTTAGAAACCCGAAACTTGATCTATTTTATTACGTGGACATGGTCGGAATAAATGTCGGCGGCGAGACCCTATCGATTCCGGCGTCGGTTTTCCAGGTGGACGGAAATGGGCGCGGAGGAATTATAGTTGACTCGGGAACGGCTGTGACTCGGTTGAATACACAGGCGTATAACGCGCTGCGCGATGCGTTTAAGAAGTACGCATCAGATTTGCCTTCGTCCAGTGGGTTCTCTTTGTTCGACACGTGTTATGATTTTTCATCTGTCGGCGGTTCGGTAAGGGTTCCAACGGTGTCGTTTTTGCTCGCCAGTGGGAAGAGGCTGTTATTGAAGCCGAGTAATTACTTGGTGCCGGTTGATGGGCGGGGGAAATTTTGTTTGGCATTTGCTCCGACGAGTTCACTGTCTATTATCGGTAATGTGCAGCAGCAAGGGACACGTGTCAGTTTCGACCTGGCTAACAGGCAGTTTGGTTTTAGCCCCAATAAATGTTAGTAGCACATTTGGTGCAAATATTTAGTGTTTAAATTTCAATCGTAATTATAAGCTGGTAATTGCAGATTTAAGGTTTACCCAAAAAAAAAAAGAAAAAAAGAAAAAGCTTTCCAGAATTAAAGTTGGAAACTGTGAGGAGTGGGGAGGAGTATACATACTTTAATTGTTAGTATGGGTGGACATTAATTGTGTGTAAATGTTGATGGACCAGTGGTGGATGGAAATGGTCCCACCATTTCCACCTATGAAATTAATACTGCAAGTTATAAATTTTGTAGTTCCTCGCCTCAGTAGTAGTTGCTTGATTTGCAAATGCACAAAAGATCTAAAATTTGATTGCAGAAGAGAAATTGCTTTTGTTGTTCAAATTAGAGAAAGAATACACATGAGAATAGATTTCCAACATTTACACCATTCACTTGTTTTGGCCTAAGCTTACCGTAATCTTCATGCTACTTGAAAAATCTCTTTTCCCTCCCTCGTGCTCATAAAAATTACTAATGCACTGTTGAGATTTCGGACCTCTTAAGCAAAAGAATCAAAATGGAAGAAAAAATAATAATAATAAAGCTTTCCCTCAACTTTGAGATTGTGCCATTATTATTATTATTATTATAATTCTCCATCCTTGTAATAGATTCTGTGACACATCAAAGACTAGTGCGATTATGCCATTTTTTATTTTTTTTTTTCAATGGTAGAATTCTTATAACCTAATTTAACCTAATCTAGAAGAAAGGGAGGGGGACTCAATGTGAGTCGAGATCCCATCGAAGAAAGCTAATTAAGTCTGCCACATAAAGTGGCAGTTAGTGGGAGGTCAAGGGTCTCTACCAAAACTGGTGGTGACTCTGGTGACCACCAGGCCTACAACTTTTGCTTTGCTAATCTCTAATATGGACACAGGACAGTGATGGAAAAAGAAGACGAGGACTTCTGATAACCATATATATATATATATATATATATAGATTTTTGTACACAATATTGTATTATTGTGAACGCCACAGCAACTTGGTACAATGAATTGCATTCATGCATTTAGCTTTTCTTTCGAGATGTTTGTATTAGTGTTTGTGAGGGAGAGTTCACATGAATTGATAGCGATGCATTACCTAAAAACAAACATTCCTATGATGTTCAAAATCTGTAGCAAGATTGGTGAGTATGTGGATGTCGTTATTATTCCCCAATACTCCCAGCATACACTATAATCATTGATCAAAGGTACCTGTTCAGTACTATAGCTTTGTAGTGGAAGGCAAATGATTCAATGTACTCTTTTTGTCTGTGTCACCTTTCTGTTTTGATCATATCCCATAACTTTTGATCGCCCAGAATGGCGCCAAGAAAACAATAATCTTTCCACCTCAATTGCCACGTGCACAAGATTCAAACTCTGAACCGGACAGACAGCAGGAAAAACTCTAAGAGCCCTTTTCTTTTCTGACCATTGGACAAACTCCATTGATTAGTTGGTATGGTTATTTCACTTTAAAGCAGGGAAAAGAAAGAAAAGGAAAGAACGAAATGACTTGAAAAAGTGATGCGAACTTGGTACCGGAGGCTTCGTATACTTGGTTGCAGAATTTGTCTGCAACAGAATCTAGTGAGCTGTGATTAACAGAACAGAAAAGGAGAACAGCATATTTTCTTTACTGACTGGCAAATCTTGATTGGTTATTAATCTGCAGAACATTTCTCAGTATATGAAAAATCATTGAATCTATCAAATTACACATAGAGACAGGATAAAGGGAGCGACTGATTAAGAATAAGAATTTGCAGGTTATGAAAATGCTTTCTTGGCTGAGAGAGAGAGAGAGAAGCTATTGTCATATTGCTTATTTATCAACCTGCAAACCTGTGCATGTGAGGGTTACGCAAGTGTTGTTATCACCGAAGGTGGATGGATGCCCATTTATTTCTGTTCTGTTCATATATGACATGACTCGTCTAATGTCTGTCCCTTTCTTCGTTGCTTTCACTACTACTGTATTTTTAGTGAACTAATGGGACCTAAAATTTAGAGATTGAATTATTGGGGATGCATCCCCTAAATCCCACTCCACTATTTAAAACCAATAAAATGATTTTGAAGCATTAACCAATTAAATGATGCCCAGTACTAGTAGGACCTGCTTTCTTTGTTGTTCTGGGAGTGCATTATTTTGATGTAAGAGCTTGATTCCTTGATCACTCCTTTTCTTCTCTCTCTCTTTTTTTTTTTTCACAGATTCGAATCACATAAATTCCTATGCTTCCCTTAAAAGAATGAAACTATTTATGTAGACTTGATGGGGTCGATAGAGACTAAATTTGAAAAGAATAAAGTAAATGTTTATGGCTTTATGGGTAGTAATAATCTCACTAGAGCTTCTTAAGCAGATCGAGAAAGGAAGAATGAGAAAATTAAAGACTTGTTTTATGACAAAAAAAAACTCTAAGCTAGGTTGTATTATATAGTCTTTTGCTTCCGAACCCAAAAAAATAAAAAGAAAAAGAAAAGAAAAGATTGTCAGTTTCAAATCTGAGCCACCAGCCATTTCCGAAGGGGGAAATCAAAAAAATTAAATAGGTCACATACTTCTTTGTTCCTCTTAGCTTAATTTAGTGGATCAGGAAGAGTGGCAAGAAGGTCGCATGTTCCTCTGAAATTAATGAAAGTAGTCAAAGTACACTTAGTACTGATACGTAAAAAAACTCCTTGTACTAGGCTTTAGCTTCCCTAAATGGAATTGACAAAGAACGTTGAGATTTTTCAGCTATTTTCCTCTGGTTGATTATCATTTTCTGAGCATTCCATCTAACTTAACACAAAGATAGAGAGAGAGAGAGAGAGAGAGAGAGAAGATTCCGCTGTCAATTTTCTTTCTTCCGGATTGGGGTGCTTGGGTGATTTGCTGCCCACCACTCATGCAACTGGGTCCAACTTGATTGTGAAACCTAAAAAATTTAATATTTGGGTTAATTACAATTAATCCCCTTAAGGTTTATCTCACTTTTCATTTTGTCCCTAAACTTTTATTTTTATCATTTAACCCTCTAATGGACAAAATCAACCTTTTGTTATTTTGATTTTTGATTTTTGATTTTCCTTTTTTTCCCCTCCTTTATTTGTTTTTCTGTTTTTTCTTTCTTTTCTCCTCCCTCCTTCTCAACCGAAAAGTTTATTTTATCTAAGGAGCACAAACCCGTCACATAGTTACCTCATCTTATTGATGACCATTTATTGCCATTTGTATGAGTAGATAACTTCTCCACCATTCTACTGCCTAATTCCCTTCTCCCCAAAATCCACATTTCGATCTTTTCGTATGATGCCATGAGTTGTAAATTGCAATTAATGATCATTAATTAGGTCATAAATTTATCTTGTGATGGTTTCTTGAGAATAAAATGAAAAGCTAGGATAGGAAGTAAAAAAAGCAAAAGAATTGAAGGTTCAAAAAATAGTGTCTTGAGGAAGGGGTATGAATATTTTGTGATCATTCGAAGAGGAGATAAATCTCTACAATTTCTCTTTTTTAGCTTCAATCACTGCGATGAGACTTCTTGTGAAAAAGCGAAAGAAGTAAAGAAAGAAGAAAGAGATAGAGAAAACAAAGGAGGAAAAAGGGGAAAGAAAAAATACAAAAGAGAGAAAAAAAATAAGAATTTAGAATAATAGAAAGGTTATTTTGTCCAATAGAAGTTAAAGTGAAACAGGAAAAATGTTAGAGAGCAAAGTGAAAAATATCCATGTTGTCGTGCATGAATAAGTAAGTATATTTGATTGTCTTTGTTTAACTTCCGTAAATATCTGATTAGTAAAGGAAATCAAGATTATCACCCATCAAGATGATGATTGACAAATGCATGCACGTTATATCGAGGATAAATCATGTATTGCTTTTGTTCTTCTACTACACAAGTATTGGAAAAAGAGAAAGTGCAATTGAAAGTCGGAAGTCAAAGTTTCACACGTTAAAATCTAAAATGTGAGATGCACATCATGGAAGTTGTTTTATATGAAAATGCAAGCTTGCTTTTTGTGACGCACATCATGTAAGCTTGTCTTTCATGATTCTGAATTTTGTACTTGATGCGACTGCCAAAAATCGCGATCCGAGCTGAGCTGCTACGAGCCGATTTGACTGAGAACGACCGAGCTGATAGAAGGTGAACGAACTGACCGACTTGCAAAGGGAGAAATGACGGGGCTTGGTTCCCCGGAATAATTCTGACGATCAAGTCAGCAAGAGCCGGAGAATAAAACTACAATGCAGAATACCGTAGATAGCCTACCTTGTGTCATCTTGTGGTGCTATATTTATAGGTTTTAGGGTGATAGTTTCCTTATAGGACTACGAGTCCTAGTCAAGGAGGAGTCTTTCTAGGGTTTCGCCCGCTAACTCCTAAAGGCTTGGGGGTTACGGCCCACTAAGCCCATCTGGCTAACTGGCGGCGGCCACGGCTAAGCTGACGCCTCTAACATCCGAACTGACTTGCCCGAGCTGCCATGCTGATACATCCGAACTAACACGTGGCCATAGATTGGCCCCCTACAGTACTTATTTTATTTCTTTCACTTTATCATAATTCTTATCGATGGAGAAAAAATTGTACTTACAAAAACTTTGAAAGAAAAAAGTTTGTTTCTCCTTTTTTTTTATTTGTCTATAAAACAATCAACATATATATATATATATATATATATATCAAAGAAAATCTTCCGATCAAGTGGACAGGTTTTTCGATATAAGACGTGGAGACACTGTATTGAAAAAAATTTTATGAACAACATATTAACCTGTCCAATTATACTGTTAGCTTACCAACTTCTTACAACCCTTTGTGCGATCATTCTTGCTGCAGAAATTATCTTCAATCTGCGGAGTTTGCATTCACCAAATTAGGACACTCTGGTCCATAACACGCAAAAAAAAAAAGTATTGTGGTAGAATGATATTAAATTTATCGTAATCTTGGGAAATTTTCAAAGATAATAAACTCCCTTGGATTATTATGGCATTCCAAATTGTACATTTGCCAATCGAAATATCCACCACTAAGGAAAGATGACAAATGTTGGGGCACCGGGGATCATGGCGGACCAACGCTTTTGGTTTGGACATCGCGTCAGTTCGTTATCCCCTTCAGATTACTTGGCCCGAAGTTCACATTACTTTTTCAAGTCCACTTGTCGGAATGTCAAGAAGTACCAGTACAAAGTTAGTGCAAGCACGGTCATATCATTCTTTTCTGATTTGATGATGAATGTTGCTCTCTGATTATTGATGGATAGATGCTACAGTACCGTTATCGTGTTCATAATGCTTTTCTTATTAAAAGTTACATCAATTGAGTTCTTTTTATCAGTTTACTTTGGCCTTTCCTTCAAAATAATAAAAAAAAAACTTTGGCCTTGTTTGGATTCCAACTTTTCTCTAAAATATTTCTTGTGAACACAGTTTTTAATACTTTTTTTTATTTTATTTACATCAAATCTTTACAATATATTTTTTTTTTCTATTTTATATAAACTAGAGAAAATTGCATTTGAAACAGACTCTTAATCACGACAACTTGAAGAAATTTTATGAAAGATTTTATAGTTGGGCTCGTTGTTTCGGCCCCCAAATAATTGCTAGCAAAACACTACTTTCATGAAACATAACAAGGCTGATTGGTTTCAGCCCAAACAAAATTTTTTAGGAATTGCTAATTTGCTATTTGGCAAAGGTTTTTAGGCATTGGTATGTGGCGATGTTTATGGTCACATGGTCTACAACCCTGTTAGTAGATCAGATTTATCCAAATATTTGCCTTGGCATTTAGTAGGACTCCATGTCCCTAAACATTGTTGATAGCTCGAGAGCTTGCTATCTTCATTTTAATTTAAAGTAAATTGGCAAAGACTTGTATAGATTCGACCCATCACTTGAAAATAAACCTTGTAAACATAAATAAATCACGTCACCCTTTTGCTTTACAATCTTCCACAAAGAATAAATCACGTTACCCTTTAACTTTACAATCTTTTCACAAAAAAAGTGATGTAATGATGTTTATGATCACATGATTTATAACCTTGTTGGTGGACCAAGTCTATCCAAATATTTATCGAGTTACGTTGAATCTTGATAGTTTTTGTGGATTTAATACTTGAGTTAGCTTTTCTAGCAAAATGAACCACACATACTCGGTCATGTCAATTAAGGTATATCTACAAGAAGAAAACCTCTCCATTATATTCGTCACAATTTGTCAGTTGCTCGTCAAGGAGAATTATACCCATCAAAACCTCCTTAACCCCCGAACTACCGAACTAGAAAGATAATTTTCTTACTATAGAGAGCTCTTTGCATAGAATTTATAGTTCTTCTAGTCCTAATTAATCCTACAAGTTATTCCTTAGCCTGGAAATATGGCAGTGCAACTAAATCTCGTGCATGGACTTCTTCTTTTGTCACTAGTTGTACATAATCGCACGCACTTTTTATTTTGTATATAGTTTTTCTTGAAAAATCTAGTCATTAACCAAATTATCTTTGCAGAAAGCATAAACGATCCTCGGGCAAGAAATTCCCACGAAGATTACAACTCTACAAACAGCATTTTTTCGTTTCTTTTTCTCAAACTGTTTTTTCAATTTCAAAACTTTTATGAATATCAATCTTTTGGTCAAAAACTCTATAAACAGCCAGAGCTTGTATATAAAAGGAAAAAAAATGAAATTCCAAATTCCTTACATGTAAAAGGAAAAGTTTGGTTATGTTATACAAAAGCCTCCCGAATATTGCACAGGAAACTTTTTACATGGGCCACATCCTTGTGTCCCACACCTCTTTAGGGAAAGAATTTGCATGTAAAGCCCTTAAAGAATATTGCTTTAATCCACAGCCCCACTTAACTTTAGATAACAAAGGCGTGATTACAGCAAAAAGGAAGTCACAGTAACCCTGCAGTCGAGCCACACAATTGCTCATCATGAAACTGCAATGTCAGTTGCCATTGTTGGCCCATCTACCTTGAAAAACATTTGTATGCGTTAGTTAGTCGTAGAGATGTCAAAATGGGTGATTTGGACGGGTTTGGGTTAGGTAAAATGGGTAATGGAAATAAGTGAGTCAACTCATTTATACCCATTTAATTATATGGGTAAGTCAAAAAATGAATTGGGTAACCCAATTACCCATTTATAACCCATTTATTTTAACTTTTTGTAAACTCATTTAAATTCATTTTTGCAAACTAAGTTATCAATTTATACCACTCTTTGTACCTATAATTAGTTTTAAATATTTATTTATAATGTTTAATAAACTTAATTACCAATTTTTTTTCATTTATACTCTATGTCACAAAATTACCTATTATTTAATAATTGAATAATAAGAATATAAAAATTTGAACTAAGTACTATAAAATTTAATATAAAAACTTAATCCAAAAATTTTGAACCCCTAACATTTTTTTCATATATAAATTTAAAATTTCATTTTAGAAAGATAAGAAAATAGACTAAAATTTATCATAAATTAGTAATGCTGAAAAATAAGCAAGTTAACAAACTAAAAGAAAATAAAATAATAAGATAAAACCAAAAAATAATAATAATGATGAAACAAAAGTAGTTAACATCATGACAAAATGAAAAATTTGAAAAAAAAAAAAGGGTGGGGGAAAAGAAGAGACTTGGGGTGAAGAGAATTCTAAATGGGTTAATTGAGTTTGATGGGTATTATTGGGTAATCCATTTATACCCATATATAAAAATTTAAAATACCTATACCCATCTATTCATGGACGGGTATGGATAAATTTAATTAAGTGGGTTGATTTGCCACCTCTAGTTAGTAGTTATTTGATAGTAAGAAACTTACAAAGAATTAAAATATAATTTTTGTGCAGGAAAAAAATAGTTATATAATAAAAAATGAAATAGGATAGAAAAAAAAATCATATTGGAAACAAAAAATGTAATAAAGAAAGACCAAAGTTTTCTACTGTAATCGAACATTTGAACTTATCCGAATCCATTAGTTGTATCCTAAAACAAAAGAATGTGAACGCAACTTCATCTTACCAACCCCTCCATGCAGATCGACGTGCATATAAACCCATGCTCATCTCCCAAACTTCTCATCACCAAAACCACAAACATGGCTCGAAAAGCTCAAAGGCCATTTCCTTCCGCTAACCTCTTCATCATCCTCTCCTTCTTCTCCTTCACCCTCAGTCCTTTTTCACCTCAAGTTGTCTCTGCTTCAGCTTTCAAGAGGCTTCAACTCTTCTCAACAGAAAAAACTCAGCCTAGCTCAACCTCCTCCGTCTTGTCACTCTCCCTACATCCTCATTCCTCCATCATAAAGCCACCATACAATAACTACTCCGACCTCGTACTCTCCCGACTCGCGAGTGACCGAGCCCGAGCCAAGCTCATCAACTCCAACATCGAACGGGCTGTCTCCACCTTCAACCGCCGTCATGCTGTTAAATCGGACGTACAAGTCAAGCCGGAGGACCTCGAAACTCCACTGACTCATTCTGAGGGAGGGTACTTAGCTCAGATCGGAGTGGGTCAACCCGTGAAAGAATTCTACCTGGTAGCAGATACGGGTAGCCAAATCAACTGGCTCCAATGTCTGCCCTGCGATGCATGCTTTAACCAATCCGACCCGTTCTTTGACCCATCCGGGTCTTCATCTTATAGTCCTTTATCCTGTGCATCGCAGGAGTGTACCTCCCTGGGCACGAACCAAAATTGCACAGCTGACCCGTGCACGTATGAGGCGTCGTACGGAGATAACTCCAGTACTACGGGAGAATTCGCCACCGAAACGCTGTCGTTTGGAAGTTCGGGTTCGGTTGATAAAGTAGTCATCGGGTGCGGGCATACGAATCAGGGCGGGTTTGGTGGGGCAGCTGGGATACTTGGTCTTGGGGGCACTCCTGTAGGCTTTCCTTCTCAAATTAGAGCCACGTCGTTCTCCTACTGCCTTGTGGATATGGACTCGAACTCGTCCTCGAGTCTTGAGTTTAACTCAGCTCCACCAGGGGACTCAGTCTTCGTTCCCTTGATAATTAACCCAATTATTGAGGTTTATTATTACGTGGAACTCACGGGGGTCACTATTAATGGAGAAAAAGTATCCATTCCGCCATCAGATTATCAGATAGACCACGATGGACTTGGGGGAATCATAATTGACTCGGGCACCACGATAACTGAGTTCCCAACTCAGGTTTATAACTCGTTCCGCGATACGTTTGTTAAGTACGCTCAAGCCTTGCCTCCGACGAGTGGGTTCGACGATGGTCTAGTTAAATTTGACACTTGCTATGATCTATCATCTGAGCCCACAGATGGCTATCCAACGATGTCGTTTGAATTCCACGGGAGCAAAACGCTGTCGCTGAGGCCTGCAAATTATTTGGTTCGTGTTGATAGCAGAGGCAAGCACTGTTTGGCTTTTACCAGCACTTCGGAACGGGTGTCAATAATTGGGAACATACAGCAGCAAGGGATGCGGGTCACTTACGACCTTACCAATATGGTGATTGGTTTTAGTCCGAATCAATGTTAAGACTAAGAGCACCGTCTCTTATTGCTAGTACGAGAATATATTTGATTTGAACCAAAATACTGTCCCTTCCTTCAAGAGGACATCCGAAGATATTGGAACCAAAATATTAAATTCATACTAATGCTGCTTCGTTTCAGATATTACAAAAACAGATTTAAGATTAAAAAAATGAGGATAGAGAATAATGAGAATATTAGTAAAATTTATTTTTTTGATTGATTGTGAATTTTAGTTTTTTTAATATTAAAAATAAAAATTTGTATAATTAAAATAAACAAAACTATCACATGTAAGTCTGTTTGGATTGTGAATTATTAGAGATATTTTTACTGTAGTACTTTTTTGTGATGTGATGTATGTGAGATAAAAAGGTAATTGGGAAGGTAAAAAGGTGTATTGAAAATTGTAATGATGATGTAAGCAAATAAATTTGGGGAAATAAAGCCCAATCCAAACAAACCTCAGAATTCATAATTAGCTAAAGTAATCAATCAAGAATAAGTCTTTAGTGACCTAAGACAAGTCATTATGGGACGAATTTACACTAAATGTAATAAGAATCGTGTAAACTAATTTGTAAGAGACAAAACTCAACTTTGAGATGCCTGGTCTCCGAAATTGTTGGGGCGACAAGGATAATCTACCTATTATATAAGAAGAAAGTAGAGTTACTATAGCAACTCCAATGATTGCCAAGTGGATCCCTCTCATTTTGACACGATTCAGTAAAAAATAAATAAATACAGTAATACAAAAGGAAGAAATTAATTAGATATACAGACCAAGCATAGAGGCAGCCTTTATGTCGCTGCTTAACATGATCGTTGCAGAGGCCCCGTTCCGGGCCCAGACACGTGGCAGCCCAGGAATGGCCGAGCTGGGCCTTGACCCTCAGACCCCTGGGAGCAGCCCCGGGCCGTACCGACTAGGGCTCCCAGGGGAGGCGAAGGTCCATCCCGAAGAGGTCGGGGGAAGTCCCCCCCCGAGTGCGGGACACTATCTATACCGGGCAAGTCCCGCGTCGTGCGGAGGTCGGACTCTCTCGCAGGTATAAATAATAGCACACATCTACTGTACAAAGGAGGGTGATTACTCGGCTAATACACTCTGACTAAGTTAATCCCCGTGAACCCTACTCACCGGAAAACTAACTTGACCGTCGGAGTGCCCTCGGGGACCACCTCAGGGCCCCCTCTGTTAGCTCATCTTCTCTGTTTTGCAGGTCTTGGATCAGCTCTCCCATCGACACCCCGAGCTGATCAGGTCAGCTCTCCTCGGGGAAGCCTCTGCGCTTCTTCAGTTGGCGCCGTCTGTGGGAATCGAACCCACGACCTACAATGTGTTCTTGGGAAGACCCGCCCTGAACGCCCTCCGAGCTGTCTCCTCTACTTTCCACCTCAGCATCAAGTTCCCCACCCCTGGGGGGGTAGCCGAGGTGCGCGGCGACCCAGCGGTAGCCAGGGCATGCTACCTGGCCACGCTTCGGGGGCATGAGAAGGTGGTCGCCCAGACAACCTGTTTGGAACCCTACATCCCAGGGGATGAGGCCCAGCAGCTAAGCACCCAAGATGAGATGGAGGAGTTCCCCCTAAGGGAGGATCGGCCCGATCAGATTCTCCGCATTGGAGCCCTGTTGCCCGCCAAGGAGAAGGAGAGTTTGAAAGCTCTGTTGAGGGAATACTCCCAGGTCTTCGCCTGGTCGGTGGACGACATGCCCGGGATCCCCACGGACCTGGCGGTCCATCACCTCGACGTGGACCCTCACTTCAAGCCAGTAAAGCAAAAGAAAAGGAGTTTCGCCCCCGAGAGAAATGATGTGATCAGGGCGGAGGTCGGCAAGTTGTTGGAGTCCAAGATTATCCTGGAGGTCTACTACCCGACCTGGCTGGCCAACCCCGTCCTGGTCAAGAAGGAGGACCTGACCTGGAGGATGTGTGTAGACTTCACAGACCTTAACAAAGCCTGCCCAAAGGACTGCTTTCCCCTGCCTCGAATTGACAGGTTAGTAGACTCTACTGTGGGCTTTGACGTTTTATGCTTTCTGGATGCCTTTAAGGGGTATCACCAGATAGAGATGGCCGAGGAGGACCGGGACAAGACCTCCTTCATCACCGAGGAGGGAACCTACTGCTACAGGACCATGCCCTTCGGATTGAAGAATGCGGGAGCAACTTACCAGCGCCTGGTGAACAAGCTATTCCGAAACCAGGTCGGCAGGAGCATGGAGGTTTATGTGGACGACATGATCGTCAAAAGTCGAACTGACCAACGCCTCATACCCGACCTGCGGGAGGTCCTGGACATCCTACTGAAGAGCCGGATGCGCTTAAATCCGAAGAAGTGCACTTTTGGGGTCAGATCGGGAAGGTTTCTCGGTTTCCTGGTGTCCCGAGACGGAATCCGGGCCAACCCGGATAAACTCCAGGCCATCATGGACATGGCCCCTCCGAGGAGCGTGAAGGAGGTCCAACGGCTAACGGGAAGGATGGCCGCCCTGAATAGGTTTCTCTCGCGCTCCGCGGTCCGGGGGCTGCCCTTCTTCCGAGTACTGAAAGCGCCGAAAAACTTCCACTGGACTGAGGAGTGCCAGAAGGCCTTCATCGACCTAAAAACATACTTGGCCGAGCTACCATCTCTGACAGCCCCAGAGCCGGGGGAGACCTTATTCCTATACCTATCCGCCTGCAACGAGGCCGTCAGCGCGGTCCTGGTGCGGGAGGATGAGGGGGCTCAGAGGCCGGTGTATTACGTAAGCCGAGCTCTACAGGGGCCAGAGACACGATACTCGCCAGCCGAGAAGTTGGTCCTTGCCTTGGTACATGCGGCACGCAAGCTCCGCCCTTACTTTCAGGCTCACGGCATTGTAGTCCTGACTGACCAGCCCCTGCGTCAGATACTCACCAAGCCAGAGGTCTCGGGCAGAATGACCAAATGGGCTGTCGAGCTAGCCGAGCACGACATCGGCTATCAGCCCCGCAAAGCCATCAAGGCCCAGGCCTTAGCGGATTTCCTTGCTGAAGGGGCTAGCTTGAGTCTAACCGAGCTAAGCCCCCAACACGAGGAGCGGCTGCCGAAGGAGCCCTGGGTGCTGTTCGTGGACGGGGCCTCCAGCAAGGAAGGAAGCGGGGCTGGTCTGCTACTCATTTCACCCACCGGGGAAGAACTGACCTACGCCCTCCGATTGGACTTCCCCGCGTCCAACAATGAGGCCGAGTACGAGGCCCTGCTCACAGGATTGCGGATAGCCCACCAGATGGGAATAACCGCGATCCAGGCCAGGAGCGACTCGCAGCTCGTCGTCCTTCAAGTCCTTGGGGAGTACGAAGCCAAGGACGAGGTTATGAAGAAGTACCTGACCAAAGTACGAGAGGCGGTGGCCTTGTTCCAAACGTTCGAAATCGAGCGGGTGCCAAGGTCCCAGAACAAGCGGGCAGACGCCCTTTCAAAGTTGGCATCCTCCTCATTTGCCCACCTGAGCAAGGAGGTATGGGTGGAGGTGCTAAAGCAGAAAAGTATCGATCAGGTCCAGGTCCTGACTATAGACAGCTCGGCCACCTGGATGACGCCCCTCATTGACTTCCTCAGCTCGGGTGCCCTCCCCGAAAATAAAGCCGAGGCACGCCGAATCCAGCTCCGGGCTGCCAAGTACATGTACATCGGGGGTACCCTCTATAGGAGGTCGTATTTGTCCCCCTGGTTAAAGTGCGTGACTCCCGGGGAAGGTGATTACGTCCTGCGCGAAGTCCACGAAGGAATATGTGCGGCACACGTGGGATCTCGGGTGTTGGCCAAAAAGTGCCTCCTTTTGGGCTACTACTGGCCCTCTGTCTTCCGAGACGCAGCGGACCTGGTCCGGAAATGCCGAGCTTGCCAGGTACACGCCTCGTTGCGTCATCAGCCAGCTCAGGAGATGATTCCCATCCATAGTCCTTGGCCCTTCGCTCAATGGGGGATAGACCTCCTGGGTCCCTTCCCCCGAGCCCCGGGAAGATATGAGCAACTCGTGGTAGCCATAGACTACTTCACAAAATGGGTGGAAGCGGAGCCCCTGGTCTCTATCTCGGGGAAGGCAATTCAGAAATTCTTTTGGAAGAGCATAGTTTGCCGGTTTGGGATTTCGCATGCCCTGATATCCGACAACGGCCGCCAGTTCGCCGAGAACCCTTTCCGCAGCTGGTGCGCTGAGCTCGGAATCAACCAACACTTCACGTCGGTTGGCCACCCCCAGGCCAATGGCCAGGTGGAGAACGCTAACCGAACTGTCCTGCAAGGGTTGAAGGCTAGACTGGAGTCCGCCCAATCAAGCTGGCTGGATGAGCTCCCCAGTGTCCTCTGGGCTTACCGCACTACGCCCAGGACGGCTACTCACGAGACCCCGTTCTCCCTAACATACGGAGTAGAGGCCGTGGTGCCCGCGGAGGTCGGTCTTCCCTCACCCAGAACACAGAACTTCGTGGCAACATCCAACGAGGAAGAGCTTAGGTGCAACCTGGACATGCTCGAAGTCAGGCGGGAGGAAGCGGCTATTCGAATGGCTAAGTATAAAAGCCAGCTCGCTCGCTATCACAACGCCAAAGTAAAGACTATACAGTACCAGCCAGGAGACCTCGTCCTGAGGAAGAACTCGATAAGCCGGGTACACGGCTCCAACAAGCTCGACCCAAATTGGGAGGGCCCCTACAAGGTCCTTGAGGCGAGCCGAGCTGGCTATTGCAAGCTCGCTAAGATGGATGGATCTGAAGTACCTCGGACATGGCATATCTCCAATTTGCGATTGTTTGTAGCGTAGGTAAAATCAGGATGACCAGTTGCTTGTTCTCTAGGTCCGGATTTTTGTTTTCTCATTCAATCACAGCTCGTTTTCATTTTCCATTGTACTTGTTTCATTTTACAATTTTCAAACCTGCACCTTACACTAGCACATTCAGCACTCCCTCGCTCAACGTCCTAGTGGGGGGCTAGGGGTGGTGGGTGAAGTGATGGGTGTGTTCGGCCCAGGAGGTCGGCAGGTGAAGTGTGAAGTGTTCGGCCCAGGAGGTCGGCACGAACGCACTTAATGCTTAAAATACTGAAGTGTGAAGTGTTCGGCCCAGGAGGTCGGCAAGAACGCACTTAATGCTTAAAGTACTCGGTCGGAAGTGCGAATTGCTCGACCTAGGTCGGCAAGGACGCGCTTAATATTTAAAGCACTCAGCCCCAAGGGGGTGAGGTGTGAGGTGTTCGACCCCGGAGGTTGGCACATAGCATTGCGAGTGGGCGAGGAAAGAAGAAAATAACTTCGAAATCTTATGTATACATTGCAAGCCTATCTATTACAGAGCTTTCGAGCTGCCTATCTACCGTAAAACTTCCGAGCTGGTAATCTCCTTCGATGTCTGTTCTACCTGCTGGTGGCCCGACCGGGGTGGAAGCTGAAAGTACACCTCAAGCATGTTGAGAGGCGTATGGTGAAGGCTATTCAGGAGCCCGGAAGCAGGAAACCCATTCCGTCCTGGATGGACCTCCAAGAGCATTTTCAACTGGAGCATGGTCACATCCTTACAAAAAGACAGAAAGGGCTTCTGGAGTGGCCACCGCCCTAGGCCACCGGCTCTTTCCCGGCCGCTCTGCCTGGAGACCCGTCCTCCTCCAGGGGAACCTCCTCTAGGTCTGCTCCTACGTCGGTTCGGCGGACCAGGCTCTTCAAGGCATGCCCCTTCCGGTACCCATCGAAGAGCCAGTCCAGCCTATCCTCGGCCGCAGGATCGTAGTCCTTGAAGTCCGCCACGTTGAAGCCGGGTAGGTTAAGGCCCTGCACCTGGGTCAGGGCCCGCGTAGAGCCAACCTGGAGGATGGGCCGGTTGAGGAGGGCGATGTCCACCTCGAACTGATCGGAGGAGATAAACTCCCGAACAGCCTTCTTCCGCTCTCGGCTGACGGTGCCGGAGAGCTCTACGGCATGTTCCTCCTTCAGCCTGGCCGCACCAGCCCTCTCCTGGTCGAGCTCCGACCTGGTTGAGGCGAGCTGGACCTGGGCGGCATCCATCTCCTTCTCGGCCTTGTCTAATTTGGCCTTAAGGGAGCTGGCCTCCTGGAGGGCCTGGGAAAGCTTCCTCTCCACCTCCAGGTTCTTCTTCCTCAACTTCTCCAGGTCGGGAGACAGCTCGGAGAAGCGGGTAGCCAAGGCGGCACCGGCAGCGTTGGACTGGAAAAGAGAGAGCAGATCAGCATGTCACATCACTTAACCCAGACACGGGGGTGAAATTAACCCAGGGGCGATACTTACTTGGGCCTGGGCGGTGTAGTACGCGTCCAAGAGCTCGGAGGGGCTGGCCAGCTCCATCCACTTCCTGTCCCTAGGAAGGACCGAGCCCACCATCAGCTCGCGAGCCACCTCGGGGAACTGGGCTCGGTCGTTGATGGAGAGTTTCCAGGACGGACAGAAGTGGCGGGGGTCATGCATCGTGGGGGCTTGGCCTGGCTTTAGGGGAGCTACGTGGCGGAAGTGCCACAAGCTCGGGGGAGTCGACTCCTGGACTTGCTCCCCGGCAGAGCCCACGCCCAGGTGGACTGGTCCCCCGGAGACCCGCGCAAGAGAAGGAGGCTGTGCGGAGACCAGGGCGTGCCTCTTCTGCCCAGCCTGAGAGGGCTCGTCCCCTCTGCCCCTCTTCTGTCCGGCCGCCTTCTTTTTGCTGGCGGCCTGCTGGGAGGGGGATGGTTGTGATATCTCCTTCTGGGGGGCTGAGCCGCCCCCCGGGGTGGAAGACCCACCTGGGGACCCCCGAGCAGCTCCGGGCTGGGGGTCGGGAGTGGCCTCCTCGAGAGATGCGCCCAACAGCTGGGAGAGCTTCCTCACTGAAATGAACACCAGGTCAGCCAAACGAAAGACAGTAAAAGGCAAAAAAGGGAAAATCTATACGCTATGAATAAAGACAGGGACAGAGCCAGCGTTACAGGTGTCGAGTTTGGGCTGGGGGGTCGCCACTTCCCCAGAAGATCCGGACAACGTCCCCATCAGCCCTGCTGCGGAGATCTGCTCGGTAGAGATCCTGGTAACATCGAGCTTCACCTTGGAGCCCAACAGCGGGCTGAGGGTCTCGTAGCCCAGGTCCTTTGGGTAGGGGTCGGCCTTGACCCCCCCAACCTTCCACACATTGGGGGGAAAATGTGTGGATCTGACAAAGAAGAAATCCTCCTTCCAATCCTTAACGGAGGAGGGGAGGCCGAAGAACAACTCCTGGGCCCCTTTCCCTCCCTTGGTCTGGGGGCTCCGACGGGAGAAGTAGTACCACCCCGGAAGGGAGGACTTAAGAATGAAGGCGGCTCGGAAAAGGGAGAGAGAGTAGGGGATGTCGCAGAGAAGGTAGTAAATCAGGAATCCGGTGATGATCCTGATGGAGGTAGGGTGAAGTTGGGTGATTCTGAGCCCCTAGTAGGTCAGAATATTGGTCAGAGCTGGATGGATGGGGAGACGGAGCCCTGCGATGAGCTGCTCCCTGTAGATGGTCACGAAGCCTGGGGGAGGTCGGCAGGCTCGGTCGTCGGGCCCGGCCGCCCTCGGCTCGAAGGCCGGAGGGATGGAGTACGACTCGGCCAGCTCGGTCACGTCCTGGGGCAATAGGGTGGCCTCCTGTAGGTCTGGGTAACCGTAGGAGAATTCGGGATCCTCCTCCTGCTTCGAGGTAGAGGTCCCCTCAGAGGGATCCCTGTCTTCCCCAGTTCCGCCCTGGGCCCTGCCAGGGGAATCATGGGGGGACTGGGGAGGGGAGGTGGTTGCGGCCTCTCGCTCGAGGTAGGCGTCGAGCTCAGCCGTTTCCTCTAGAGCGCGGGCAGAAAAAGGATGGGATGAAGGAGACTGGGGTGGAGGAGAGCTCATGGTGTCAGTAGGCTCGAGCAGGTCTGAGGTATGGAAGCTGGGACTAGAAGCAGAAGAAGGGGAAAGAGGGGGAGGAGAAGATGGTGACGAAGATGAGGGAGAAGGCGAGGAAAGGGCGATGATTCGGGGAGCTCTGCGGCGGACTGATACTATAACAACAGAGGAGGAAGAATGATCCGACATAAAAAGTAGGAGGTAGCAGAGGGCAAAAAAAGACACTGCAGAGGGGGAAGATGAATCGCAGAAAGGACTTACTGAGAACGGCAGAAGAAGGACTGAAGGCTCGCCGGAATCTGGGCACAGGACGCCGGAGGTTGCTGGAAAATGGAAATGTGAGTGCACAGGGAGCGTGATAACTTGAAATGCACAAGAAGAAGCGGAAATGGCAAATGGGACAGATGAGAATTTGGCATCCCCTATTTATAGGGGGAAGAGTGGAGGGAAAACGGTTGCGTGAATTTGAACCGACCCCCATGTGAACGCATTTAATGCTGGTACGAAAACCGAAGAGGCGGGACAGCTGAAAGGACGCGGGCACAGCGTCCCTGTGACAGCACTGTACCAGAAGTGACCTCGGCAGAGTAGTGCGCGGTTCTGGCCTTCCACGTGGCGGAGGTAGATTAGGTCTGCCTGACAGTCCTACCTAATCTAGGGGGCTAGTGCAGAGGCCCCGTTCCGGGCCCAGACACGTGGCAGCCCAGGAATGGCCGAGCTGGGCCTTGACCCTCAGACCCCTGGGAGCAGCCCCGTGCCGTACCGACTAGGGCTCCCAGGGGAGGCGAAGGTCCATCCCGAAGAGGTCGGGGGAAGTCCCCCCCCGAGTGCGGGACACTATCTATACCGGGCAAGTCCCGCGTCGTGCGGAGGTCGGACTCCCTCGCAGGTATAAATAATAGCACACATCTACTGTACAAAGGAGGGTGATTACTCGGCTAATACACTCTGACTAAGTTAATCCCCGTGAACCCTACTCACCGGAAAACTAACTTGACCGTCGGAGTGCCCTCGGGGACCACCTCAGGGCCCCCTCTGTTAGCTCATCTTCTCTGTTTTGCAGGTCTTGGATCAGCTCTCCCATCGACACCCCGAGCTGATCAGGTCAGCTCTCCTCGGGGAAGCCTCTGCGCTTCTTCAATCGTAGTAAGACATCTCTTGAGAGACCAGCGGGGCATCCATCTTCAACTAGTTCTACTACTGCTACTGCTACTACTGCTTTTGCTTTCTTATACACAGCAGCTTTTAGCTAGACTGCTTCAGAGTGAAGCTATTATTGCTATCAAATTCTAGTTAAAAGTCATAAGCCAAGCCTGTGCTCTTTAAATTTGTAACGTGTGGGTGCGTTTGATAAAACTGAAATTTGAAATCTAAAACATGAAATCTGAATCCATTAAATTATTAAATTGTTAAGTTTTAAATTTAATATATTTGAGTGCATATCATATTCAGTGATAAGTGAATAACTTATAATTTAATTTTGGGAGCAAGTTTTGCCTAGAAAAATTCAGGGTCATTTAATTAATTCAAATGTTCAATTTTTTTTCATTAAACATAATTTGAATTCATTAAATTTAACTGCTGAATTGAGTTATCAAATAAGATTGAAAATAAAAGACGTGGACTTGGCATATTGGCGCTTAGGGATGGATGCTCTGGCATTTTGGCATATTCCTCTCTTTAGTCTTCACAATCACATCCGCCTGCCTCAGTTTCGTGTTCTGATGAGTTTCTATTATTCCACAGCACAAATAAGTCCTTTACATTGTAGTCCTTTACATTGTGTTGACACAAAAAAAAAAAAAAAAAGTCCTTTACATTGTAGTCGTGGATAAGCCTATTATACACGTGTCTTTGTTCTATCACACAAGCGTGCCGTGTGTCTCCTATCTCACCTTTAATTTAATTTATTTGTGTGTTGTTTAAATATTATAATAGTATATGAAAACTTGTCAAGCTAATTAAGAGAAAGTAGTGTTTTGCACGTTTTTGAGGTTTCATGAATTGAGAGAAATCAATCATCTAAGACCAGTCTAATCATCTAATAGCATTTGTCCTTTCGGCCGGGGCTGTCATTTTCATTACGGCGGATATCATCATATTGATATTATTCTACCTACGGTGATGCTCGGAAATCTATCGCTCAACAGAGTTCAAGAAACAAACCAACAAGAATGGCCCCTCACTTCTTTGCTTCCTCTCCTCCCATGGCGATTTCATTTCACTAACTTAATACAGCAAAGTTGTGCAGTCAAAATAGGAGGAGAGAGAAAGAGGAAGATGATGGCAGCAGCGGAGGAGAGGAGAGGATTGGTGGCTATGGAGGAGAGAGGAGGGGTGGTAGGAAATTTTTTACAAGCTTTTAAAAAATATCTCAATAAAATTTTAAATTTTAAAATACCTCAAAATATATTTAATTCAAATGAATTATCTACAATATAAAATTTTTAATATACACTGTTATAATAAAATTTTTAAAAAATATCCAAAAAAAAACACCTAATCCGTCCCGAGTCGTAATTGTTAAAGTTGTGGCCAAAACAATGGTTGAACCAATCAATTTTTTTTTTTTTTTAAAAAGGCTGGTCATTGACTTTTTAACTGATTTCTTCCTTATTTGGTCCAATTATCAACTCGGTTGGGTTGAGCAGCCAGTTCACTGGCCAACTGACTGACCCGTCACGGCTAGACCGGGGTTCTGTAACTATGCCTCGCAAATACGAACTTGTTTGGCCCCGTCACCACGGTTTATGCAACCGGTGAATGCTGCTGCCGCATCATTTAAAAGCGAACAACTTAAACCAGTCAATTCGCCGTGTTCTATCAGAGCAGATCCTCTGTCCAATATTTTGTGTCCAATTTCCTGTCCAATGTGAAACTACGTAGTTTTACTTATTATATCTGCTGATATGGCAACTAAAAATAGGTGGTTGTTTGGCTGCCTTGTACTTCTTTTTCTTTCTTCTTTTTTGGGTTTCCTTTGTTTACACAACTTTGTTACAATTCTCATCTTTTTAAAACAAAGTATTAAGGATTTCAAATACAAAAGAATATTTAAAAAAGATGAGAATTGTAACAAAGTTGTGTAAACAAAGGAAACCCAAAAAAAAAGAAAGAAAAAGAAGTACAAGGCAGCCAAACAACCACCTATTTTTAGTTGTCATATCAGCAGATATAATAAGTAAAACTACGTAGTTTCACATTGGACAGGAAATTGGACACAATATATTGGACAGAGGATCTGCTCTCGTGTTCTATCATAGCTGTACTGGAACAGAGCAGAGACTTTTCCGTGCGCAATGAGCAATATTATTGACTAAGAATAGCATTATATGATTGAATACTAATGCCGCTGTTAGAAGAAAACATAGATAGGACAGGAACATATAATCAAGAATCAGGACTGTATTAGGTCCTTCCATTAGTTCTAGTTCGTTTCTACAAGTAAAGTCTCGCTCTCACTCTTTTTTGCCAAGCAGAAATTGCATACAAGGAGTGCATTAAGCACGTAAGAACGTGAATGCAATATTGCCATGTATTTATAGCTTCGGCAATATTATTGGCTCTATTTGTTTCCCTTTTGTAAAGCAAACCAGAGTTTGTAAGCCTAGAACAAAAAATTTCTCCGAGGACAAAAAGCAACCAAGATGCCACATAGCGGAATACTGAACATAAAGAGATATAATTCTTAGTCAGGTTGATTGAATTAGATGTCCAATCTTCTTGCTGAGATGAATACTCGAGTAGAATTTGGAACAGCAGGGAAAAGGAATTACAATTGTGGAAGAGGAGTAGATATGCATACATGATGAAACTGCATCTTGTATGGAATTTCTGCCTGACTCTTAAATGTCATGCATCTGATGGGGGAGAAACCAGGTTTTTCTGGGGTTAAGCCTGAGATTGTAGCGCAAAAGTTGAAACACTACAGTTGTCCCTCTTGTAGAAACTACTACCATATATAAGTACCACAGGTGATCTCCAAAAGGCATGCTTGTAGCTCCGCATACGGATGAGAAAACATACTAGTCTAAACACATAAACTCTGCATCCTATTTGATCCAGGAGCAACCACGAAAGCGATGATGTGCCAACAAAGTGCGGTCCTAAAGATCATAACATCAGTTACTTCTCCAGTAAGATCAACTACTCAACCAGGAATCAAGACAAAAACAGTAGTACCTAAAACAGGATGCAATGTGCAAACGGGCAAGCAACCAAAGCAATCTCAAGAGTTCAAGAAAGAGAAAGTGGATAAGCGTCAAATTGTTTCCAACAAATAGCTGGTCAATTGTAAGAAAGAAATATGGAAACTAGTAGTAAATCCGGAGAACTAATAGCATCATTCTTCAATAAGAAACTGCTAGAAATTGAATAATACAACTATTACATCGAAATGACCCCTAAAGGGGAGCAACTCTACAAGCCTAGCAAGAATAATTGGGATAACAAATGGAAACCAAATGGTAATCTCAGTGTGGAATTAAACAGTAATCAAACAATGTTTTGAACTACATTTTAGCTATCTACCTTCTTCTCTTTCGCCTTCTTATACTCCTCAAGCTCCTTCAACCACAAGTCTCCAAACTCACAATCCTTCCATGCCTCGAACCATGGGCCTCCTAATGTATAATGTATTGCCTTAGGGAATGTGCTTGAATCGCCCTCAACAACCCTGTTATGCCCCACAAGAAAATTCCACACGAACGGAATCTCCCCAATCTCATCATCCTCCAACCACTGAAACCTATGCAAAAATGCCCCTGATTCTGTGTTCACCACCTCAGGAGTCAAGATCCTATTTTTAGGGTGACTACAATTGTACAAAACCATGGAAGACCAATTCTTCCTCGGATAAACCGTCTGCACAGCCCCATCCATTTTGGTTGTTTCTTTAGGGGCATAATCATGTTGTACACACATTATAGCAAATTTATCATCAATCAAATCGGTTAATTCCTTTATATCACCAAGGTACAGAAAATCACAATCAACAAACATGGCCCAACCTTCATAATCAGCTAAATGGGGAGTCAAAAACCGCGAAAACGAAAATTCAGTGCTCTCTAGCTTCCCTCTTTCACGCCAATAAAGACCCTTTCCCCTCAATTCAGATTGTTTAATTGGGGTAATCTCAACCGGGATAGAAGATCTTTTCAGCAATGAATAACGGCAAACCTCGTAAGCGATGTCCTCACGGGGATCATACCCAATAAAGATCTTCAATTTGGATATGTAACTGTTTCAGTGTACAATACAATATGTTTTTAAAGTTCTAAAAAGTTTAGGCTAGGGACAAATATGTAGAAGCAATTATACATTTACAGATTTGGCGACTAGACAATTAAAGTTTTTGATAAATGAGTTCAAATGAAGGCCATTTGTTCTTTTTTTTTTTTTAACGTACCAAAAATTTAAAGTTTCTTCTTTTATTTAAAGAACTAGAAAGAGCATTAACGAATGACGACTAGAGTTTCTCTAGGTTAATTCAAATGGACAAGAAGACGAAATGGTCTGATTGGTTGACGAATGGTAAAAGTGCAGCTGTTTTCATGCTGCGTACCGTTGACCGCTAATTAGTCGCCTAATATGCATGCGATACCGAAAGGGAGTTTCTGCATGAATGAAAGACGATTATCTGAATTTTCAACTTTGATTTCAAGTATGGTTTATGTGTCAAGATGAACGTCTACGGTATTTGGTGAATCGCCTCTTTGCAGGATTTTTCTCTGTTCAAAGAAAGTGCCATCGCATTCATTATACAAAAATTGCAATTGTACTGACTCTTCTTCGAGATGGAGCTGGACCACGCAGGTAAAATTGTGGACCGTGTGAGTTTAGAGAGCCACATAATTCCTTGTGTTCCACAACTCTTGGGGAAAGAATTTGCGTGTAAAATCCGCAGCAGGTCTTCTGTCTCATAACCTTTGCCACTCTCTATCTCACTTTTTATTATATTACTATTTCTCCTACATAAACATCATATTTTAGTTCTTGTTTGTTTCCTTAAAATTCAATAGCTATTAATTGAATAAAAAATAAATACAACAGTTCAAAAAAGTAATATATAATAGAAAATTTAAAAATGCATCAAAAAATTCATAAAAATCTTTTTATGCATTTTGATTTTTTGAGTTTGTTAAATTTTGTGTATTATTCAATTAATAGTTATTGGATTTTAAGAAAATAAAAAAGAACTAAAACATGATGTTTATGTAAGAGAAATAACAATATAATAAAAAATAGGATAGAAAGTGGTATAGGGTGTGGGACAGAAGATCCGTTGCATGTAAAACCTTTGAAGACCTTTTTTTTTTTTTTTTTTACGTAAAACCCTTAAAGATTTCTTTACGAAAAATTATTACTTGCATATATTAATCCATAGCACCCACCATTATTACTTGTTTAATTTTCTCTTCATTTCTTCAGGGAAGAAGGGTCTGGTTGTGTCTGATGCTGTTCTTGCGGATTTAACATGAATAAAAATTCCTTATTAAGCTTCAAAGAATTTTTTTTTTGAAAAAAAAAGGTCTCTTCATTCTTCTTCTAGACTCTTGTCTCGTAACAAGGAATATCAGTTATTCTACATTCTCCAAACATATGTCTTCATTTGAAGGACTAGTAAATGTAAATGTACCCTTTGTAAAATAGTGAATGCAGCCATGTCTTACTTAACCACATGCCCTCCATGCAGATCGACGTGTATATAAACCCTTGCTCGTTCCAAACTTCTCATCACTTCTCTTCTGCTCTCAAAGGCCATTTCCTTCCATTAACATCTTCATCATCCTCTTCTTCTTCTTCTTCGCCCTCAGTCCCTTTTCACCTCAAGCAGTCTCTGCTTCAGTTTTCAAAAGACTTCAGCTCTTCTCAACAGAAAAAGCTCAGCCCACCTCGACCTCCTCCGTTTTGTCCCTCTCCTTACATCCTTATTCATCCATCATAAAGCCGCCAAACAACAACTACTCCGACCTCGTACGCTCCCGACTGGCGAGTGACCGAGCCCGAGCCAAGCTCATCAACTCCAAAATTGAGCGGGCTCTCTCCACCTTCAACCGCCCTCATGACGTTAAACCGGACGCCCAAGTCCAACCGGAGGACCTAGAAACTACGCTGACTCCATTTGGAGGAGGGTACATAGCTCAGGTCGGAGTGGGCCAACCAGTAAAAGAATTCTTCCTGCTAGCGGATACGGGTAGCCAAATCAACTGGCTCCAATGCCTACCCTGCGATGGATGTTCTAGCGTGTCCGGTTCGGTCTTTGACCCATCTGGGTCTTCATCTTATAGTCTTTTATCCTGCGCATCCCAGGAATGTGCCTCCCTGGGCGGAAACAAAAATTGCACTGCTGACCCGTGTATGTTTAGAGCGGGCTACGGAGATAGATCCACTGTTGTGGGAGAATTCGCCACTGAAACGGTGTCATTTGGAAGTTCAGGTTCGGTTGATAAAGTAGCCCTGGGTGCGCCCATACAAATCAACGCGCGGGGGCGTCGGGAATACTTGGTCTTGGGGGCACTCCTGTAAGCTTTCCTTCTCTAATTAGAGCGACGTCGTTCTCCTACTGCCTTGTGGATATGGACTCGGGCAGTCCTCCAGTCTCGAGTTTAACTCAGCCCCACCTCCACCTGGTGACTCAGTCCTCGTTCCCTTGATAATTAATCGAAGAAATGAGGTTTTTTACTACGTGGAGCTCACGGGGATTACCATTAATGGAGAACAAGTACCCATTCCGGCATCAGCTTACCAAATAGGCCAAGATGGACGTGGGGGAATTGTAGTTGACTCGGGCACCACCATAACTCAGTTGCCAGATGAGGTTTATAACTCGGTCCGCGATACGTTTGTTAAGAACGCTCAAGCCTTGCCTCGCACGAGCGGGTACGCTAATGACATAGTTAAATTGGACGTTTGCTATGATCTATCCTCAAACCCCACAGATGGCTATCCAACGATGTCGCTTGATTTCTCTGGGGGCAAAACGCTGCCGTTGAGGCCTGCAAATTACTTGTTTCGTGTTGATACCAGTGGCAAGCACTGTTTGGCTTTTACTGTCGCTACGCTGCCTATGTCAATACTTGGGAATATACAGCAGCAAGGGATGAGGGTTAATTACGACCTTGCCAATAAGATGATTGGTTTTAGTTTTGATATTTTGAGGATCTCATCGTCTACCTTTGTTCTAAAGTACTTTCTTTTCTCAACCAAACTAACTTTTGTGATTCTTAGTAATTAGATCCTTTTCTTTTTCCTTTTAGGTCCTTTTCTTTCTTTAATTAGTATGCTAATGACTTCTTTGAGAACGAAAAAGTGGTTGTACCGTGAAAACCAGGGCAGAGCTATACTTGGGCATGTTGCATGTTTACCCTGAAATTGAATTGATTGAAAATGTAATCAATTTATAAGACTTGCATTAATCTACTCGAGAATCACATTTTGGAGTTTCAAAGAAATTTCTCCCATCTATTATATCTATTTCACGTTTTGATGTATTTACTGTCATTAGTTTATTTTTTTTTTTGGGAAAAAAAAAAGATGGCACTTTGCTCCCACTTTTAGGTTTTGATTTAAATTCTAATTTTGATGTTAGACATTTGAACAGACAAGAAAATTTAATGACCGAGCAGCAATTAATTGCTAGCAAAACACTACTTGCATGTAACATAGCAAGGCTGATTGGTTTCAGCCCAAACAAAATTTTTTATGCATTGCTAATTTGTTATTTGGCAGAGTTTTTTAGGCATTGCTATGTGGCGATATTTATGGTCACATGTTCTACAACTTTGTTAGTAGATTGGATCTATCCAAATATTTTCCTTGGCATTTTGTAGGACTCCATGTTCCTAAACATTGTTGATAGCTCGAGAGCTTGCTGTCTTCATTTTAATTTAAAGTAAATTGGCAAAGACTTGTATAGATCCGATCCACCACTGGAAAATAGACCTTGTAGACATAAATAAATCACATCACTCTTTTGCTTTATAATTTTCCACAAAGAATAAATAACGTTACCTTTTTGCTTTATAATCTTTTCACAAAAAAGTGATGTAGCGTTGTTTATGGTCACATGGTCTATAACCTTGTCGGTGAACCAAGTCTATCCAAGTATTTGGCGAGTTATGTTAAGTCTTGATTGTTCTTGTTGATTTAATACTTGAGTTAGCTTTTCTAGCAAAATGAACCACACATACTCGGTCGTGTCAATTAAGGTATATCTACAGGAAGAAAACCTCTCCATTATATTCGTCATAATTTGTCAGTTGCTCGTCAAGGAGAATTATACCCATCAAAACCTCCATAACCCCCGAACTACCGAACTAGAAAGATAATTTTCTTACTATAGAGAGCTCTTTGCATAGAATTTATGGAAGAGACAATTTCTTCTAGTCCTAATTAATCCTAGCTTGGTCTAGAATCCTACCAGTTATTCCTTAGCCTGGAAATATGGCAGTGCAACTAAATCTCGTGCATGAAATTCTTCTGTTGTCACTAGTTATACATTTTTAGATTAGAGATAAAGATTAGTAAAACGTAATCGCAAGCACCACTTATTGTGTAAATAGTTTTTCTTGAAAAAAGTCATTATCCAAATTATCTTTGCAGCAAGCATAAATGATCCTCGGGCAAGATGTTCCCCCGAAGACTACAACTCTACAAACAGCATTTTTTCGTTTCTTTTTCTCAATTTTTTTTTAATTTCAAAACTTTTATGAATAACAATCTTTTGGTCAAAAACTCTATAAACAACCAGAGCTTGTATATAAAAGGAAAAAAAATGAAATTCCAAATTCCTTACATATAAAAGGAAAAGTTTGGTTATGTTATACAAAAGCCTCCCGAATAGGACTGTCAATAGGGCTGGGCCAGCCCGAGCTCGGCTCGCTCGGCCCGACAGAAAGTTCGATGAGTCCGATCATTTAGTGAACCGGTCTGAACCTAAGTCTAAAAAATAGGCCCGAATTAAATGTGAGTCGAGCTTGGGCCTTATTAGGCTCAAACCCGATATAGGTCCGACCCTTTAATTACCCATATATATAATATTTATTTTGATATTATGTATAATTATATATCCAAATATATTATTACTAAATACTAAATATATACATAAATTACCAAACACAAAAATACATCTAAAAACTCTTTAATGAGCTTTCTTGAGAGCCAATATTGGTAATGCATAACTAAATCTCTAATTTTTCTTATCGGTTGAGTAAATTTTTGTATTGGCATAATATTGGTTGATTTTTTTTTGGTCTACAAACACAAAAATCATCAAGCATATTTGGATTTAAATCACAAGATTATAAAAAAAGTTTCAACTTTTAAAGATGTATTGGCTTATGATCGCATGTTTTATTACTATTTTTCATGCATTTTGAATGGATTAAATATAAATATTGTTGAAATTTTTTTTGTTTATATACGTTTTAAGAACTATTATTTGTTCATGTTTAGTTTTAATATTATAGTTTTGTAAATGTTAAATTGGTTTTACAACTTAATAGTTATAGTAATTATATTAAGAAAATTAAGGAGTAATAAGTGAGTTTGGGCTAAACCCAATTAAGGCTCACAACCCGAATATTATGTGAGCTGAGTATGAGATTCAAATTTACGAACCCGAAACTCATAGCTCGAAGCCCAAAAATGATTCAAATTAAATGAGTTGAGTTTGATCTCATCAAAACCCGGCTCATTAGGTCCGATTGACAGGCCTACTCCCGAATATTGCATAGGAAACTTTTTATATGGACCTGGTCCATATGGCTGAACTTGTGAGCTTCAAGAGCCACGTCCTTGTGTCCCGCACCTCTTTAGGGAAAGAATTTGCATGTAAAGCCCTTAAAGAATGCTTTATGAAAAATTATTAGCAATCATATTTAACTTTAGATAACAAAGCCGTGATTGCAGGAAAAAGAAGTCACAGTGACCCTGCAGTCATATTGAGTTGGCCACCACATTAATCGTGCGGTGGGAGGTCAAAGTTTTAAATCTTATCTCCCATCAATGTGCCTCTATATGAGATTTGTTTTAGATTCATACGACTGCATGGTGTATCCGTCTAGTCTGATGTCAGTTCAGTCCCCGTTAGATTTCCCCAACTCAATTGGGCTATTCTATGATGGTGGTTCAGTCCCATTTGGCCCATCTATCTTGAAAAACATTTGTATGTGTTAGTTGTTAATTGAACGTGAGAAAATAAAAAAGAATTAAAATATGATTTTTGTGAAGAAAAAAATAATAATACAATAAAAAATGAAATAGGGTAGAACAGAGTCATACTGCAAACAAAAAATATATAATAAAGAAAGACCAAAGTTTCTACTGTGATCGGACATTTGAACTTATCCGGATCCGTTAGTTGTATCCTAAACCAAAGCAACTTCATCTCCCAAACTTCTCATCACCAAAACCACAAACATGTACATGGCTCGAAAAGCTCAAAGGCCATTTCCATCCGTTAACATCTTCATCATCGGCCTCTCCTTCTTCTCTTTCACCCTCAGTCCTTTTTCACCTCAAGTTGTCTCTGCTTCAGCTTTCAAGAGGCTTCAACTCTTCTCAACCGAAGAAGCTCAGCCTAGCTCAACCTCCTCCGTCTTGTCACTCTCCCTACATCCTCATTCCTCCATCATAAAGCTGCCATACGACAACTACTCTGACCTGGTACTCTCCCGACTCGCGAGTGACCGAGCCCGAGCCAAGCTCATCAACTCCAACATCGAACGGGCTGTCTCCACCTTCAACCGCCGTCATGCTGTTAAACCGGACGTACAAGTCCAGCCGGAGGACCTCAAAACTCCACTGACTCATTCTGAGGGAGGGTACTTAGCTCGGATCGGAGTGGGCCGACCCGTGAAAGAATTCCACCTGATAGCGGATACGGGTAGCCAAATCACCTGGCTCCAATGCCTGCCCTGCGATCCATGCTACGAACAATCCGACCCGATCTTTGACCCATCCGGGTCTTCATCTTTTAGTCCTTTATCCTGTGCATCGCAGGAGTGTACCTCCCTGGGAAAAAACCAAAATTGCAAAGCTGACCCGTGTACGTATAAAGCGTCGTACGGAGATAACTTCAGTAGCATGGGCGAATTCGCCACCGAAACGGTATCGTTTGGAAGTTCGGGCTCGGTTGACAAAGTAGCCATCGGGTGCGGGCATACGAACCAGGGCGGGTTTGGCGGGGCAGATGGGATACTTGGTCTTGGGGGCACTCCTGTAGGCTTCCCTTCTCAAATTACAGCGACGTCGTTCTCCTACTGCCTTGTGGATATGGACTCGAACTCGTCCTCGAGTCTTGAGTTTAACTCAACTCCACCTGGTGACTCAGTCTTCGTTCCCTTGATAATTAACCCAAGAATTGAGGCTTATTACTACGTGGAACTCACGGGGGTCACTATTAATGGAGAAAAAGTATCCATCCCGGCATCAGATTACCAAATAGGCGAAGATGGACGCGGGGGAATCTTAGTTGACTCGGGCACCACGATAACTGAGTTCCCAACTCAGGTTTATTACTCGGTCCGCGATACGTTTGTTAAGTACGCTCGAGCCTTGCCTCCCGCGAGCGGGTTCGACTATGGTCCAGTTAAACTTGACACTTGCTATGATCTATCATCTGAACCCACAGATGGCTATCCAACGATGTCGTTTGAATTCCATGGGGGCCAAACGCTGTCGCTGAGGCCTGCAAATTATTTGATTCGTGTTGATACCAGTGGCAAGCACTGTTTGGCTTTCACCGGCAGTTCGGAACGGGTGTCTTCGGAACGGGTGTCAATAATTGGGAACATACAGCAGCAAGGGATGCGGGTCACTTACGACCTTACCAATAAGGTGATTGGTTTTAGTCCGAATCAATGTTAAGACCACTCTCTCATATTGCTAGTACGAGAGTATATTTGATTTGAACCAAAATATTGTCCCTTCCTTCGAGAGGACATCCGAAGAAATTGGAACCAAAATATTTGTAAATTCATACTAATACTGCTTGGTTTCAGATTTTACAAAATCAGATTAAGATTAAAAAAAATGACTATAGAGAATAATGAGAATTAGTAAAATTTAATTTTTTGAATGATTATGAATTTCAGTTTTTTTAATATTAAAAATAAAAAAATTGTATAATTAAAATAAATAAAAATATCAAAGAAACTGATTATCTAATATTAGAATCCATAATTAGCTAAAGTAATCAATCAAGAATAAGTCTTTGATGACCTAAGACAACTCATTATGGGACGAATTTATATGAATTTCAGTTTTTTTAATATTAAAAATAAAAAAATTGTATAATTAAAATAAATAAAAGTATCAAAGAAACTGATTATCTAACTTCTTTGGATGTCTGATTGATCGACTAGTCGCCATTCACTCATTTGGCTTTACTTGCAGAATGATTCAACACATAACGGAAGAGTACAACGTTAGTTTATGAAACTTGATAATATTTGATAATATCAACGGAAATTTACAACTTCAACTTGATAGTAATTTTCTAGTTGGCCTTTCGTTCTTTCTCTTCTATTGCTTTGGTCTAGGTGTTTTTTTTTTTTTTTTTTTTTTTGCTTAATAGCAAATAGAGCTAATAATTCAAAATGCTAATTAATTAGTTTATGAAACTTGCATTAGTCTACTTGAGAATCACAATTTGGATTGTCTTAATTCTTCGAAACAGAAGAAAATTCCTTCTGTCTGTTGCATTCCTTGCACATTTTGATGTTATTTACTGCTATTAGTGCAATTTTCATTGAATGAAAATTATCTTGCTGTTTATCCCCAAATTAAAAAAGAAAAGAAAAGGCAAAAGGGAGAATTTCTTTTCATTTTAGGTTTTAATTCAATCCTGTTAGACATTTGAGCTAGAAAGAGCATTAACGAATGACGACTAGACTTTCTCTAGGTTAAGTGGAGAAGAAGACGAAATGGTCTGATTGGCTGACGAGTGGACTAAATGGTAAATGTGGAACTATTTTGATTACCTAATCCGCACGGCATGAAAAACGATTATCTGAATTTTAGACTCCACTCCCTTGATTTTATTGTTCAAATCAATAATACTAGCCCTGATGCATGGGATATTACTTTGATTTCAAGTATGGCTTATATGTCAAGATGAACGTCTACGGTATTTGGTGATTGGCCTCTTTGCAGAATTTTTCTCTGTTCAAAGAAAGTGCCATCGCATTCATTATATTATACAAAAAAAAATTACTGAGGTAATTTCTGTAGTGCATTCACAAAGTTGGAAGATACGTGTGGAAAGCAGATAATATGGCAAAGAAGCCTCCACGTTGCAGGCTGACAAGTACGGACCCGAAAGGGAATAATTCCAGAAAAGGAAGTGATGACCTATAACCGCGGTTTGGACATTGGAAATGTAGCGTACTGCACAAGCTGGAAATGCATTGGGGTGAAACGGAATTAACATAAATATAATGGGCTAAGGAGTAAAAATAAACCCGTAACTTTATTAAAACAACCCCAATTTTCAACTCTTTCGTCCATAATAACAACGGAATAACCCATTTTCGTTGAATACAAATGTTAGCGATTGCATTTTAAATGCATTTTAACAACGGAATATCATATTTAAATGCATTTTTGAATAAACAGCCAACTCTTTACGGCTTTCCTGGACTACAACTAAAGATTAAATCCATTTTGAGGACCATTATTATATTCAAACGTGTGTCTCAGTTCAAAAGTTTCATCTCCCCTTGGCTTTTTTCCATTACAACAACATAATACCCAAGGTGCCATAAAGACAGACTGATTTATCGGATGAAATGCAATTAAACCCGTTGGTGAGTAAAAGACCAGCTCTTTGTGCCTTTCAACCATTACAATGACAGAGTACCCAACGTGCCTTAAATACAAATGTTGGGTTATGGGATAAAATGTAGTTAAAACGGTTGTCTTATAAACGACCAGCTCTTTACGGCTTTCGTCCATCACACAGTTAGGAGAACCCAATTTCCTTGAAAAAAAAATAATTTATCGGAAAGCATAAAAATTGCGGTGTCGGTTCTGTTGTATGAAACACCGAAGACGAAGCCTAAGCGGTACTAAACAAAGCCATGGTGGGGCCACCGAAGAGGAAGCGTATTAGGTACTAAACACAGAGCCATGTTGGGGCCCGCGGTGATGCGTGTGTTTGAAGACAGGTGGCGAGGTCGGAATGGTAGGCAAAAATTTGGTAAAGAGGTGGTGTCTACTGGCGTAAATTCAGGCGCAGGCGGTGACGGTAGATACATCTGAGGAAGGCCCTTCCGAAGCTGTGGTGACAGACTGCAGCGGCGTGGAACAGAAGCAGAGAAATCAAAGGTGAGTACTTTTGTCCACAACTTTGAAAAATGGATTAGAATAACGAGTAAAGTACGTCTAGTAGGGTGATTTCTACAGTTGTTGTAAGAGGCAATGATAGAGGAATAAGGAATACGAAATACGGGGTGTAAGACCCTGCGTCTTCGAACAAAGATGAAACGAAACCGGGATATTATCGTAGTTTGTTTGTGCACCGAGCTTTGTGTACGTACGTAAGAAATGTTGGTCCTCTAATTTGTATTAAATTGTGTAAAGGAAATTAAGCAGAAATGAGTGAAGACGTGAAGAAGACGTTGTAACAGGACTAAAGTCTTAAAACAGAGTGATTTGGATGGCCGTGTGGACATGGATAATGGCCCCCATACTGCATTGCGAATGCTTATGTGAAAAGAATTAAAGAAACACACAGTAGAGGTTGAGTTTGTGGGTGTTAATGAAAATGCATGTCGATAGTGGTATTTTATGCTAAAGGTTGATATAATTGCATCAGCCACACTTATAAAAACTGTGTATATGAATGTGAGAGTAATGTTTATCGGGTGCATTTTGTGAAAGTTGTGAGGTAAAGTATGGTTTGTTAACTGAAATGATCGTGTATATATGTTTTGTTCCATTAGTAGACGAGCAGTATTTATGTTACAAACGAAAGCATATGGGGAGGCTGAAAAGAAAATGTTAAGCGACCATGGTTAGAAAAAACATTGAACAACCACACAGGGGTTGTAACTATGGGGCAGGATGGGGCGCTTAAAACTCAACTCATGACATGGTGCAGGAAACAGAGAATTAATCAAATGGCGTTGGATGTTTGCGGCAGGTTAAGGTCATTTGACCTTAACCAAGAACCTGAGTGTGACCGAGACACATTCATTGAAGAAAGCGGTGGTTCAATAGGAGGACACGAAGATGAGGAGGCAGATGAATTGGTGGGCGCAATAGGCGTGGATGACGTAATGAAATTAACATTTGACACGGAAGAAGAAGCTGGGGAATTCTATAATTTGTATGCGAAACTAAGCGGATTTGGGATTCGTAAAAGTAATGCCAAACGAGATGCAGATGGCATTTCAAGATTTAGAAAATGGGTATGTTGCTGTGAAGGTTACAGGAATGAAAAGTGGTTTAATTATGAAGACCGGAAAAGAGAAGCAAAACCAATCACAAGAACCGGGTGTGGGGCTTGCTTTCGCGTGAAATATGACATAGAATCGGTAAAGTATGTGGTGACACGTTTCATTATGGAGCACAATCACCCGCTGGCATCAGAGGCAAGTGTGCAACACATTAGGTCGCATAGAAAAGTGAGCGATGCAGAATATGCGCAGGCAAAAAGTCTAAAGTTGGTTGGGGCCAGAATATGCCAGATAATGAAACATTTTGTTATCAAAGCCGGAGGGTATAGTAACGTGGGATTTTGCATTAAGGATTTGTATAACCGAATGGACGAGGAACGTAGAAAAGATATTTTTAATGGCGATGCAGAAGGGGCACTTGGGTTCTTGGCAGCGAAGAAGGATGCCGATGACATGTTCTTTTATAAATATCATGTAGATAACGAAGGAAGATTGGCAATGTTGTTTTGGGCAGATTCTAAATCTCGTGCGGACTTCAGTGTATTTGGAGATGTATTGGTGTTTGATACAACATACAAAACAAATAAATACCGCAAGCCACTAGTTGTACTTGCAGGGGTAAACAACCATTTGAACAGTACTGTTTTTGGCTGTGCACTGCTATCAGATGAGAGGATTGAAACATATGAATGGGTGCTAAGTACATTTGTAGAGGCTATGAAAGGTAGAAAGCCAGTAGCAGTGATGACAGATGGGGACAGTGCAATGAGAAGAGCTATAAAGAATCTTCTCCCGGATGCTTGTCACAGGCTATGTTCGTGGCACTTGCATAGAAATGCACGGAGTAATATTCGCTGCGAGGAGTTTAATAACAGGTTCTATAACCTGATGGCGAGAAAGTGTAGCACTCTTGAGTTTGAGGATCGGTGGGCTAGGTTGGTTAATGAATGTGGGGTGGTAGAGAATGAGTGGGTGAAGAAATTGTACCGTAGGAGAAGGTTATGGGCAGAGGCCTATTTACGCGGTCATTTTTTTGCAGGTATGAGAAGTACTCAAAGGTGTGAGAAAATGAATGCTTTTTTGAACGAGTACTTGAATGAAAAAATGCGACTATATGAATTCGTTAGAAGTTTTGATTTGGCAATAGCATGGCTTCGACATACCGAGAGCAAAGCAGTTCACACAAGCGAAAACACAAAACCAGTCTTAACCACAATCCTGCCCGAATTAGAGGGGAGCGCAGCGGAGGTGTTTACAAGGAATGTGTTCTTCATGGTGAGGAAGCATTTGAACAGGCAAGGACTTCTAATTTCTGAGGGCTGGAGCGAGGATGGAGGGAATCGTACATATTATTACTCGAAATATGGTGGACACGAAATAAGTTGGAGGGTGGATTATGATAGGTCAATGGAGAAGCTAATCTGCTCTTGCATGAAATTCGAGTCAAAGGGGATTCCTTGTGCTCACATGTTTCGCGTGATGGTGGTAGAAGGAATGAACAGGATCCCAGAAGCATGCATTTCGAAGCGGTGGACAAAGGGAGTTCACTGTAGTAATAATGGAATGAAAGAATTTGTTGCAGACGAACAGCTGACACAAATGGCCAGATATGGCACTTTAAAGTCCAGCTGTAATACTATGTGTTACTATGCCTCCTACATGGATGATGCGTTTAATGACCTGCAACAGATGTTTGACAAGCATTCTGTGGACCTAAAGGAGAAGTGGATTGATAGGGGATATGGGGGAGATGGATTTGCAATGGATTCAAGAGTGAGGAACGATAGAAGTAGAAGAACATTCGGGCTGTTAGATCCTAGGGTGTCCCGGTGTAAAGGTGATCACAAGCATGCAGAAGCAAAGAAGAAAAGAAAGTGTGGTCATTGCAGGTACTATCGGAATTGCATACGTAGTTATACAGTAGTTAATTGATAAAATACATGAAGTGGACAGCGAAGGTAATAATGAAGAAGTGGGTATTTTTCGTTCTTATTAACAACAGTAGTAAATAAACACATAATTAAAAGTGCATACAAAGTATACAAAGTTATTGGCAATGCAAGAAAGTTGAAGTGGTGTAATGTTAGCACTGTGCTCGGTTAACGTGATTACTTGCAGTCACAAATGATTTGACATGTGATATATGGGTTGAAGATTGCAGGCAGGCCACAACCAACGAACATGCCCATACAAAAAGAATTCGCACAACACAGCAGTTGATGATGATTATATGGAAAACTGTTTGGATGACTCGCTGGAAAAATCATTTGAAATTGGTACGGGCTGCAGCGACTCAGGCGAATGGAGAGGACAAGCATTTGTACCACAACCATTCGGTAGCGGTGGAAGGGACACAGGTGGCCAACAAAGAAGTCCAGGAGAAAGATGAGGCACTACTGTTGTGATGCTTCGGTTTGCAGTTACGCAATAAATAAGGCAGGTTTTGGTGAGTCGAGGTGCAAGAGTAGTCTTTCCATGAAACAAGTACGAAATTGTAGAAGGGGAAGGGTTTGTATCTTTCCTTCGCATTAATTTGTCTTGAGCATGAGAAGGCTACAAGGTATTCGTGAATGCGGGGAAAGCTGGGTATATTGTTTAAAAAAATTTGATTCCGTTACCATTGAAGTGTAAATAATGTAAGTTTGAATGTGTCATGGGCCATTGTAAGCTGTTATCACCACAGCCACTGAAAGGTTGTAAACAGTCATTGTACTGATGCAGTACCTGTTGGTAAATGGCTTTGTTGTTCTTATTTCACTGCCGTTGCGTGTGTAAATCCTATTATATATTCTTCTAGGTGTGAAATGCAGAGGTTGAAAGAGATGGTATGGTTGTGCATGGAAGTAGCAGCCGTGACGACAGACAGGTTATAGAGCAACACCGGCTTTAGGGATTGTGTTTTGTTATGTATCGGTGGGGTGAAGATTATTCAAGGTTGCTAGGTGTAGATGGGTAAGTCATTGTAGTTCCACCGAAGGGGTCATGCACAGAAGGATCACAAGATGCATGACTGTCAAGGTTGCGTCGTAAGCACTGCTGTAGCAAATACCGCTACTGCACTTGGTTAATAGGAGAGTAAGTAGTTGACAAATTGTTTATTAGACGAGCCAAACTTGTTCCTTTTTTTGTAAATACGAAATTAAGTGGAAGCGTATGTTGCGCAAAATCTCTTCGTGGGATAGACGTTTTCCGAAGTGGCTACCTGGGAATCAGCTTCAGTTGCCCAGCTTTTGTAAACTGGTGCCGTACGCTGCTGCTATAAACTGCTTTTACGATTGGGCTGTTTGTTCCTCGGCTTGCTATCCTAACCAATGACCATAAGGCCCAACGCCTTTTCTTTTGCCCATCGTTCCATTCATGTGTAGGAACAGTAACTTCTGTTTCTCCCCATCTATTTTCATTGCTCACAATGCTTATGCGTCTCTTCAGTGCACCAATAACAATGGTATTATTAGTTATATGTATTATATATGTACATTAATTTATGTAATATAATTAATATTATGAATTATACTACTAATTATACATATTTACTAATAGAAATTATTAATTAGTTCGAGTAACTTTAGTAATACATTTGTACCAATATATTTAATTAGCCAATAACTATCAATTACAATGTGGTTTGTAATATATTTATTAGGGATAATTTAAGAAACCTCCCCTGAGATTTGTGACACTTTCACTGGCACCCCCTGAAGTTGTCAAAATTTGACTGACCTCCCTTGCCTTTGAGTTATTGGGTCCCTTAGCTGACATCATGAAGGCCAAAATTACAAATATATGGTATGAACTTGGGATTTATTACTGATGTTGGGGTTTATTATTACCGTTTAGTCGGAGAAAAAGGAATGTACAGTGATTAATGAAGCCTAACAACAATAACACAAACTGTGAGAGTAATACATGAAGTAAAGCTGGATTAGGGAGTAAGGCACCTTTTTTGTGCCATTATTGTGGGTGCTGTTTCAGTTAGAAATGTTTTTGAAATGCCATTCAAAAAATGGTACAGTAATTTGTTATGTAAAAAAAAATGGTAGGTTATCTACGTAATATATGTTCAGAATAGTTTAAAAAGGAAATATCCCATAAAGTACCAACTCTTTATGCCTTCTCTGTATTACATGAATGAAGTACCACGTTTTGTATGAACCTTTTATTATAAATCATTTAATTTTCATAAAAATTTGCAAATAAAATTCAAAAGCCGTTACAGAAACATCTTTACGAAAGGAAAACTAGCATTTTTTGAATTATTTAATATAAATGAAATATTTTAAAGTAAACAACAAAAATTGTTTGCTATAATATACCAGTTCTTTACGGGTTTGTTCCATTATATGAATTAAGCAGTAGCTGTTTAAGAGTAGTTGACTTCGAAATAGAAGCGCAACTTTGAAACACGCTATTTTAATTTTAGTAAAAGCTGTTTAAGAGTAGTTGACTTTGAAATAGAAGCGCAACTTTGAAACACGCTATTTTAATTTTAGTAAATTTGTTTATATATGAAAAATTGGTTAACTAGCGCAGTGAATTTTTGACCCTGCTTATGTATCGGGTAAAAAAAGTACTCCAGGTCTGCACTAAAACACCAGCTCTTTATGCCTTTTCTCCATAAATCATCCGTTTTCCCATTTTTCCACAAGCTAATTCAGGGGATGTTTCTGAAATTAGCCCTTACAATATATATGTGTATGTAAGATTAATAATTCATATAATAATAAATATGTTTATTATTATGCATATAAGGTTGCAAAATGATTTAATTTAATCTTATATACGTTATAACTGTGTAAAATATTAGTTAATTAGTAATTATATATATTATGTAATTATAGATAGGGATGTTGCTGCAGTAGGAGCTTAGTCTCGGAAATTTGCAGAGGAAGTTGTTGAAGTGAAAGAAAAAGGGAAATGTGTCTTGTGCACAAAGTAACGAAACAGAGCTGAAAACGATTAATTTTTTTTACACCATTTGTACATTTCGAATGGAGTACAATATTTCAAGTAACTAGTTTGCACAAACTTGAACTCATATTCTTGTGTTGGAGTTGCATTCATACAAAAGGCTTTTCCGTCATTTCATATAAATAAGTTCGAAAATTGTAATGCATTAAATGTGATAGATTTATAATAACAACAACTTCCATTTAAATTGTTTTGTTGTAAATATTTAATTTCACTGCAAACTTGAATTGTAGGTGAAGAACAATCTGGGACAGACGAAAAATAAGAACAGGGCTATAAATTAGTTGTGGGAATTATCTGTCAACTGTTAACATTTTCCGTGTTCAAGTTTAAAATTGTATCAGAATTACGCAACACACGTGGCGATTGCTCACAGCTTAGCTTTGTTGGTGGGCAGTACCAAGAAGTTTGCATACTCATTCCTCCGGCTACACAACCTTGTTTGCGGTTTGGGGCCATGGGTGCTCAGTCTTTGGCATTATGAATTCCCTGACTTTCGTGAGCTTTGGCTCTACCAAGCTCATCCGTAAATGTCTGCGTCCCGGCACTTGTGTTGGGACGCTTACAAACACAGGATTTCCGGCCACCAAGTTCACCGCGAAGGCAGCGTTTCCCTGTCCCCTTTTGGAGCTTCAATGCACTTTCCAAAATTACCTGTATTTGATGTAGCCTTTGGTCCACCACTTGTGTGTTGTCCGACACATTGGATGCCAAACGAAATATTTCTGCACTTTTTTCTAAGACTTTCTTTCTCAGGCCCATGCACTGAACAAGCAGGTCCTCGTACCAGTGTCTAGGCACCTAAGCGGAAACAACACAGATGGCTGTATTAATTGTACACAAATTGCGCAAATTAAATGGCGGGTGAAGTACAGGGCGAAGAATGCCATACCACATCACCAACAGCACATGGAAGAGGCAACCCTATTACATCGCCACCAACTCTGTGAATGCCCTCTTGCTCCAGTGATCCATCAGTTTGTATGCACAACACAGACCAGGGAGGGTAATTAATTGGATGTTTCAGTGACGGTGTTGTGGCCTCACTTAGTGGCAACTGGTCACATATATGAATTACGCACTCCTTCCCACTGGGTGCCAACGTGGAGGAAGTCATTGGTCTCATTAGCCTGCTGCACACAAACTCCTCATACGTAGCATATGGAGGGGGATCTGGGTATAGGCTTGCAATGGGCAGTCCACGAAGCACATCATGTAGCATGTTTCCCGAAATTGTATCAGTGCTGTACATATCTGATGGCCGATGGGGAGGTTGCTTTGCACATACACCTGCATACACCTGCCTAATAACCCTCTCGCCCAGGTAGTAAAATCTTCCCATGGGGCCATCCAAAAGCAATCTCGTTGCAGTTAGTTCCTTGGATTTGAGATACCGACTGGGCAATGCCATTGCAGGGAAGGGCAGCCAGTTCACCTATGACACACAATTAACAAGCGATGTAACATTGGTTTGTTCCACAGGCGGAACAAATTCATAACAACTGTTAACACTTAGGCGGTAGAAACTATTGGATGTTCTAAGTAGGGGAACTAACGTTTTCCGGGTCAATGGTGTCAATTGCGCGGCGAAAATTTTCGACCGTAGACGGTGCTAGTCGATTGGCTCTATTACACGAGCGCCATCGCCACATTCTGGGCAATACGTCCCTCTCGTCCCGTTTCAGTTTATACGGACTTAACTGAAGAATTTCGTAAGCCCACACCTACACGTGGTCGTACAAATTATGTCCACCGTTCGAGATGAACACTAACTGCTAGAAAAGTTTATGTAACGGAACATGGAAATGTCGAATTGACACAAAGTGAAGGCAAATCTGGACTTACCTCCCAAACGAAGCTGTAGCCGCCTAGGCTTTTCGTCAGGCGTCGGGAGACGGCGGACATAAATCTGTACAAGGTTGCCATCCCCGCCCCTCCCCAGTTATAATCCCCTATACGATCTACGTCCTCCAGCGCTGGCAGACAGCACAGGTGAATTGTTTCGGCCGTGTTGCTAAGTAAAGTGCGGCCAAGCATGTATAGAAAGAAAGCTCTAGTCAGATGTGCCAGCTGGACGTCGTCGTTCTCGTCAATCGCCTTGTCTTTGTAGAATGACAATATATCGGTAACTCTGATGGCACCGGCAGAAGCAAAAGCTGGCACCCAACCCAATTGCTCCTTGATGTAATTGGCATTTTCCCTAACATTGTAATCCCACGGAATGGGCAAGCCGCCCACTGCAACACCGGTTATACAGGTGAAGTCCAAGGGTGTCAGTGTCATCTCTCCGAAAGGCAAATGGAAGGAGTTTGTTGAGTCCCACCATCGCTCCGCAAGTGCGACAGGCAACTTCCTATCTCTATCGGCCACGGGCAAGTGGCTCAGAAAATCCCCAAACCCAGCACTAACAACTTTCGCGGCCACCTTACGAGGCAGCCTCTTCCACCACTCCATAATTTCGACTGACGACCCTCTAGGATAAATTGAATAGACTTCCTGTGCATTAATGTAGAACCAATTCAGCCATTTTTATATATGTATAAACCAAATGAGGACTTAGGGCAAAATAAGCACAAGTAATTGTCGACATTGATTCTGCAACATTTACCCCCTGTGCAAGGAAAATGTGTGATATGTGGCTTTTCCGATCAACCAGCAGTTGTTGCGAGTGTTCTTCATCACGCGGAGGCCGGTAGCGATGGAGCCTGCCCATCGCACGGCTGTTGGAGTTGGATTTTGGACGAATATTGTGACGGCGCAGGCTATCACAAAATCCCTGTCGCCCCACCCGCGATTATGAACAGCTTTGCCGTTAAGTGTTGCGGCCTTGTATGTGCGTAGGCATCTTTCTTCGCTCAGAAATTTGAAGTGCAAGACATTTTGGACGGCTGTGGCCAGGTTGGGCGTGCAATGCCCTTGTACCTTCTAAGTAGGGTTGCAAATTGGGAAATTTGTGTTACAGTGACGGTCGGCGCGTGTAAAATATCGTGTTTTCATTGGCCTTTACATACATACCCTTTTCAGTTTTACTTGGACGACTACGGAAACAGTATTGTGGCCAACCTCCGCGTCCTAAGCAATGAAATGTCTCCGAACGTTTCATTATAGCAAGGGGGGAATTGGATTAGAAAAGATGCAAAATTTTGAATTTAAAAACACAAACCGCAATTTCGGGACATTAACAGCTCAAATTGAAAAGCAACTTGGCATGGATGGTCCGGACGATAAACGAATACGGGTTGCCACAACTCCAATGACAGTACTATGTTGACACGGGTTAATATTTCAAAAAAAAAAGTAACATTCCGCATATATTCATACTAGAGGCCAAAACCACCAGCTCTTGGGCTGGTGGCCAGCACCGAGGCCTTGAGGCTTTGGTGGGGTGGGAGGTTTGCTTCCCACAAAAAATGTGTGTTAGTGGCTCTGCTTCAAAGGGATAATTTCAGAAACTAACCTCTCCTGTGATTTGACCAATTACACTGATCTCATTCCATTTGTTACTAATCCTTTACAAATTCAGTCCAAACGATTAAAACATTGTTTTAGAGAGTGAAATTAGGATTTTGTACCTGATTTGTCCTTTCTGCTACAGGTCCAAAGAATGACAAAGTATTTCAAAATAATTAACAATTAATAAACTTTAAAAAGCGTAGTTTATAGGCAAATATGTATTATTTATTTAAAGTACCAACTCTTTACAGGTATTTTACTTTCAAACATTTACTTTATTACAAATATTTATTCTCAAATACAGATTTGTATTTACCCTCAAATATTTAATTTTTGTTAAATACAAAATCTACCAGTTTTTCTTCCATAGAAATATGAATATAACACTTTTTCAATTTGCTGTGAAAAGAAACTTCTGGCTTATAAAAAGTTAACCCCAATTTATTGTACAATGGAAAAAGAATTTTTAACCACTATTATCGAAAAGGAATGATACCAAAAAAGAAAAGAAAGCACATCCATTATGAGTGCATTATCGGTTTAATAGCAGCATAGTTTTAGTTGTAATTAAATAATGAGTAGTGATAATGTTTCTAAAATTTTAATAATTAGAAAAAATATAGAAACCCACAAAAACTTAACTGTCACTATCTGCAACATCAATAAAAAAAATACAGACTTGCATATTTTTCTTTCTTTTTTGAGAGAAATAGCAAGTTAAGCTATCCATTTAAATCATGTCTAATAGCATTACAAATAGATGAAAACATTTCTGGCTGAACTTGTTATAGAATATGTATTGCAAGTTTAAATAAAAACATGAATTGCCATATTTGTAAATCTACATATGCAAATTAAAATCCAACAATTTGTAATATTGCAAAAATGTCTTCTTAAGCAAAATAGAATTTTGTAATAATATTTTGTAGAGTGACACTCTAAGCTAAAAGCCTGAATAATAACTTCCACCACCAAATGCATTGCTTCGAAAACTGCAATTGTTTTAGCTAGTCAAATGAACAAATTATTATTAACTTCTTTAGCCAAATAGTAATGACATGTCCATTTCTATGCCTAACAATCAGCTGAAACTCTAATTACATTATCTATCATTATGGACAATATAAAAGGATAAGAGTAAGTCATGTACAACCAGTTTCAGTAAAAGATGACATTATCTAATTTTGCATTTCTTTTATTTCCAAGCTATCATTTCCTAAAATTAAAACCATGAAAATTTTGCTACCTATCATGGATACAAGCTAGTCATCTACACATTCTAAATTGCTAGCCCCAACATTTATTTTACACGTCATCCACCTTATCCATTTTCTGAGCATTTTTAACAATTAATAAACTTTATATAAATTAAAATATAATTACCTATCCATAAATGAAGAGATTCTGATTATTTTTTAATTTAATAAGCATCATATTTTTGTGACTGATCATCGTTTACCTTCGATTTTCATTTATTAGATTTTTTTGTCCTCTATTGTAGTACTATCACCTCTAGTGCAAGTTTAGATTTTTAATACTGCCATGTTTGTTGATCTTTTAAATGCATGACATTATTTCCCTTTTATTTGCTAGTTAAACTCGCACTCTTATAAAGGTATGTCTATTTCATAAATATGTAGCATAGTTATAACTAAAATTAAGATAAGAAATAACATTTGATTAAATATCTTATAACATCACAAACCACTTAAGTTGCACATAATGAGAAGATGCTCCAATATGTTACCTGTGCAAAAACAAAAAGACGGAGCTGTAATATAAACATAATTATTTTCAATTAAAAAAAGATAAAAGTTATGTTAATATACCTTGAAATTTCATCCTCTTTTATTAAAAATAAATTGAGTTTTACGTTCTTTCATAGAACTAAATTCATCTCTAATTGAATCAATGCTAAATTTCAAGGAAACTTCCTTTTTTTATGTACATTGTTAGGCAATCATTCAAGAAATGATCTTTTATCTTGTTTTGGGGCTTTATTTTGATTGTTTTGATAAGTGAAAATGTCCATTCCATAACTATAACAGGATATATCACTCAATTTCTTGTCTTCACCAAGCCTTCAAGTAATTATTTGTATATTTGTATATGAGTCAACAAGAGGATAGATCACTAAGTTTAAATTTTTGGTTCAATTAGGCTAAGGTGTATATTTGTATATGGACCAATAAAGTAATTATTTTTATTGTAGCCCATTGATAATTATGAATTAAGTCTTTTATTATAATACATCAAATTTGGTAAATATGATACGATGGATCATCAAATTATATAATTTTTTGAATGTTAAATAATTAGTACAATTAAAAATAAATAACTTTTTTTTGAACAAAAAATTATATCAAAAGGTGGTAATTCACACACACAGACACACAGATATATATAATATGTATATTAACTGTCATAATATAAACTAAATTTCTAAAAAATTAGGGGGGGCCAACTTTGACTTATACATATATTTACATATTATGAATTAAATTTTTCAAAACTTAGGGGGGGCCATGGCCCCCCTCTGCCCCCTTGGCTCCATCATTGCAAATAAATAAAATGAACAACCCATTTGCTGAACCCAACTCTTTAATTCTTTCGCTAATCTTCACAAGCCGCGAATTGTGAATTAGTAACACTTAAGTTTATCAAATGTAAAGAAAACTGTGAATTTTGCTGATTTGTCATGATTCTCATGAATGATATCGGCTGCCACTGTTCCGCCCATGGCCTGCAAAGATAACCACAAATTTTTTGGGCGGGAACATGGTCTTGTATCCTTCGCCATACGGGATAGGGAGCCGCCAGTGTTTCCCCCCAGTTTCGCATATGTGAAGGGCCATGGTTCAGTAGTCAATCAAAAGCTTCACACTGATCTTTTCACAACAAGCAAAGGTGGGCTCCCCTCCACGCACGACCGTTCATTATCTGACGAAATTGTACAACTCTTGCATCTTCTCCTGTAAGAAAGACTGGCGCCAGTCTTGTCCGCACCAGATTTACACTCCAACCGAGCAAATGGAGACTCCTCTAACATAAGGTCCCTGTAAAAAAAAAAATCTATTATCTCCCTGTAAACCATGTGAGTCTTATGATTAAGAGAGCCAAATTTTCTGCCGGCTTAAAAAAAAAGCCAGTGTTGTGCCTTACACCAACCTCTCTACCAAGTTGGGTAGTATTAACCGCTTAAAAAATGCAATCTTCTTTTTTATTTATATTTTATCCGTTAAATTAAGTTGTGTATGGAAAAATTTGTACTCTTTTGTTGTAATGGAGGAATGTCTAACAGCTGCAATTTTCTTCGAAAACGGTTGCATTGTTATTCAGGGGACAACTAAATGTATTTGTAGAAGGGGCTCTGAGTACCCAATTTTCCATAAATAAATTTTTTTATACGTTAAATTTTTTTTTTTTACGTTAATTGACCAGCTCTTTATGGTTTTCCGCCACTATAAGTACAGAGTACCCATTTAAGGAGCATAAATAAAGTTTGTATCGGGTAAAAAACTTCCTTATTTATCGATTTACGTTAATTGACCTGATCTTTATGGCTTTACGCCATTATAAGAACAGAGTACCCATTAAGGAGCATAAATAAAATTTTTATCGGGAACAAATTTTATAAAATCAATTTTCCCATTAATTGACCAGCTCTTTACGGCTTTCCTCCATTATAGAAACAGAGTACCCATTTTTCCATTAATAAAATTTTTGGTCGGGTGTCAAAAAAATTACAATCCATTTACGTCAATTGACCAGCTCTTTATGGCTTTCCTCCATTATAAGAACAGAGTACCAATTTTTCCATAAAAAAATTTTTTAATATCGGGTACAAATAAAATTAAAATCGATTTACGTCAATTGACCAGCTCTTTATGGCAATTTTTCCATTATAAGAACATAGTATCCATCGTACCCTTATGTCCTCCTATAAAAGCTTCACACAACTAAACTTCTTCCTTGCATGCCCATTCACCCCGGCGTTGGTTTCGCACAACAGAGAACCCTATTGCATGCCGCTTGAGCTTCATACAACCCCGTTGTATCAGTTTCGCATCTTCCTTTTACCACCCGTAACATGTAAGTACTGGTATATTCTCATAGGGTTCTGTATGTTTATTTCCTGAACCGACCCTTCATTCCTCGTAACATAATCGATTTTCAGACTGACTCATGGCAGGGTATGGACGACTTCCTGAAATGCATGTCCTCAACAACGGAGGCATGGTCGCCTACTTTCAACACGAGCTCTTACCACTTCACCACATTGGCGTGAAGTGGATAGTTGAGGAGGCGCTGGTGCGGTTAGATAGGTTTCCGGGACCGGACTTTCCGCAGTCGATGCTGGTGTCATGCATACCGGTTCGCAACCCCATTGCGAACGAGGAAGTATTCCGTTCGCTGGTCAAGTGGCGCCGTCGTCCACTCCCCCTTATGCAGAACCTGAAGGCGTTTTACATCATGACCTACAATGCCTGGTTTGTGGGCAAGGAGGAATTTGTTGCACATTTCCTCGGTCAAAAACCACTGCTCCATACCGACGTGTGGATCCTCTTCGGCGCCAACTTTGAAGACTGGTCTGTAACACGGTTTCTTGCTGAAGAGGGGTATGCCGCCAGCTTGACACGTAACGTTGCCATTGCGGACAACCTTCACACCGCAACCATTTGCTGGAATCCATCAGCTGTAGAGATCACGTTTGAAGACAGAGATGCTATTGACAGCCTTCTCCTCACTGTGCGGCGCAAGAAATACCGCAGCTTTCTCAGGGTAGCTACCACCGTTGCCTCCTTAAACCCTATGTTTGGTCTTATTGTGGAGCGTTTCGAGTGAACGTTCGCAGTTACAGCGGTGTGCTTTTAATTTTTTTTGTTGAACATCATATTTGGAGGTTGGGCGGTTTTTTGTTCTTGGCCCTTGGTGTTGTTGGGCGTACCATGCATGGTTTTGATTGTAAGCGTACGAAGGGTAGGGGTTAGGGGATGATATTATGCAAGGCCTGAAAATGTAAGCCGTGCACCGTATTGTCGGATATGTAAGCAGTAAGCGGATGTACTTAAATCCAAATATATAAGTAAGAACTTGTTTAGGTCGTTCAACTCCACAAATTTCGCATCCGTAAACCTAACAATGCTGTGCCACATCCCAATTGGTAAGCTTCAACTTGTTCAGTTGGCTGGCTAAGCTGAAGTTCATATTTAACAACGCAGCGGTTGCCATCGCAGTGACTAATGACGTTCATCGATCCATCTACGATCCGTAGTACCTCATCCGCACACACATTGCGGGGGACAAAGGGAACAGGCGTTTCGGAAAAACACATCATGCACAATGTAAACAAAAACCAAATACGGAAACCTAGTATGTTATATAAGGGAAAATCTTAAATTACACAGTATCACTCCGCCGGTTTGGCCAACTCAGTCGCATATGCGGCAACCACCGGTTGACAACGGATGGACAAAAGGCAATGCCACAGCAGTAGCAACCACAAAAATACAAGAGGCTGTAAACGAGCCTAAATGCCCATTCTATCCTTATTGGGACCATACAAACAGTACTGCAACGGGGGGGGCATCGAGGGGATGCAATCAACGGGAACACATTCATTCACGGTTTCAGAACTAGAACAAGGACTACCGCCACCACAGCTACCACAGCAATGTTAAGGATCGTCACGTTTCTTTGCATGCTTCTCAGTTCAGCATTGATGGCAGACACCTCCGCCGCGGGTCTAATGCTGACGGGGGCGGTACTTGACGGGGCGGGATCGGGAACTTCAAACCCCGTTGCTCGAGCAAACTCATCACACCAGCCAATGAACGTTCGACAGGGCCTCTGCAATAGAACCACGTTAGCAATCTGAAATATTTGTTCGGAACAGTTGTACCGTGGAACTTACCAGGGCGTTAGCGCAGCGATAGTAGTGGCGCCCCCTGTTTGCTTCAGACTTCCAGACAACGCGAACTGCACAGCTTCGACCACAATTGCAATATAATGTAGGCCAGACCGTGCTATTGGCCGACCCGGCTGAAGACGAAGAAGCCATTCGCAAAGGTTTATCTCCTCCGGTACACCGCCTAACTTTATCCCTGCCAAACACAAGCTGAAGCGCCGCTCCCACGGTGTCCACGGACACCGCCCTTAACAATAATTTGGGGGTTGGAAGGAAGGAATAGGTTTTACTTCACAGTAGTCAACACATTTGTTTGCTCCTTATGTTGACGTTTCGGAACGAATACAGTAAATATGAATAATGTCACAAATTTGTCCCTGAGGTTTCTGACACTTTCACTGGCAACCCCTGAGCTTGTCAAGATTTCACTGACCTCCCTTAATTTTAAGTTTTTTGTAACAATGCAGTCCAAATCTGATTACAATATTATTTTCATCTGTGAGAAGGTATTTTTATATATTTTGTATGCCCCGTTTGGTCCTTGTATTGGTAGAAGATTGAAAGAAAAATAAATTATTGGAATGATTACTGAAGTTGAGGGGTTATAAGTACAATACAAAAAAATTGTAGAGGTCCGGATGTGGCAGGAAAATTGCCGATTTTCACAAATTTAAAGTCACCTTGTAGGTTACCTATTTACCATAAAATAAGTGACTAATTAGACTAATTAAATGGAAGAAACTCGTAATAGTGGAAACCTATACAAAACGGATATATTACTGGGCAATCACCTTTTTTTTTTTTACTTTCACGTATTTAAATCATGTTAAATACAAAACCTATTACTTTTCCTTTCGTAAAAATATTAGTATATCACCTTTTAAATTTTACTTACGCTAAGTAATTGCCAAAAGTATCTGGCGGTTGGTAATTACATTTAACTAGAATTTTGCAAAATTTAATATCTACTGAAGGTGATTAAAAAATTATTACTCGTAGGCGGCAATAGAAGAAGTAATTTGGCGCCAATTTGTGAAAGTTAAATTTATGTATTTAACATACCAGCTCTTTATGGCTCTTTATTGGTTTTTTATGTGTAAAATACCGGCTTTTTATGGGAAACATACCAGGTCTTTATATCCAAATTTTGGTTACATAGCGGCCAAAGGAAAACTAGTATGTTTTGTACCAACTTTTTATGGGCAACATACTACCTCTTTATAGCAGCAAATACTGGCCAAGACAGAACTAGTATGGTTTTTATTAGGAAACATTGAACATACAACGCATACTATACCAGCGCTGAATGGGAAACTGGCATGTTTTGTAGTACGATTTGTCTCCGCTTTTTTGCTGGCAACATACCAGCTCTTTATAGGGAAAATGGGTTTAATAGCGGGCAAAAGGAAACCCGACGTCTGTTTTCTGTGTAACATAAATCAAATATGTGAAAGTTACATAAAATAAAAAATGTTATGAAACAACAATTTGTGAGTAGAGGTCCCTACGTATTCCCAAGAGGATTAATTCATGAAATATTGCTATAGTATGTATAGAAGTTACAATCCATTATAGGTACAATCCTGTACTCATTTTCTCTCATAATTGAATTGAATTATAGTATTTCATGAATTTTAGTTTATAACAAAAAAAATACATAATCATATTATAATAGAGAAAAGGCTTACAAAGGATAAACACCAGCTCTTTATTACTTTTAACCCACTTGGCGAATAAACACCGGCTCTTTATGCCTCTTCTCAATTAATGGGTGACAGACTCCACAAATACATCCGTGGCAGCATACGAGGAGTCAGGCTTGCGGGAGTATATGCATTCAACATCACCTTTTGCCCTTTCGGTTGCCATTTCACCCGCCGGACCTCTCTGCCAAATCTGTGATAGCGACCATTTCCCATACCAGCTCTGGTTGCCGACCCATTACAGCTACGAACTAAGGCTCCCTGTTTATCACTGTGGAAGCTCCTTTGCTCTGCGATGAACGTCGACCAATTTACGATGTAGGTGTACATCGTGACTGTTCATGGTCCCTTGCTACCGGTGTTTTGTTACGGTGCGTATGAAATAACCGTATTGGAATAATACGTTGGTCGGTTTGTAAAATTGTTTCGGATGACTGTTTTTTGACGACAGAATGTTGCGTCGTTTGCAGGAGAAGTTGTGCCTTTCCAAATTTCTGTTCGTTTATCGCTACGGTTACTCGGTCTCCCACAAACAGGGCTATATATTACACCTTATCAATCATTATTGGATTTGATTAGGAAGTAGGTGTTGTTTGAAGTTTACTCCATTCTTGGGCGTTCGACGGATTCACTCGACTGTGGCCAGTAAAAGAAATTAACCGGACATGGCCAACGAACAAAAAGGGCGTTCAACAACCTGCATCCTGTCCCTTCCGACCGAGGTGCTATCCGAGGTGCTTGCACGTGTCGCATCTTGTTCATCCACTGATCTTTTCCGGGCAAAACTATGGTTCGTTCTGGTATTGGTGATAGAAACAGGAAGAGGCGTTTAAAATATATGACATGTTACAATCGTTTGCGTTTAATGGATCATTTCTCTTATTTTGCAGCTGTAAGTTGTTTTACGAAGTTTCGGAAGCAGACAACATTTACCACCGGGTGTCAATGGATAAGTTTGAAATCGTGCCGTGGTCAAAAAACGACCAAGTGTCGAGGTTCTTGAAGAAGTGTAGAGAAAGCAAAAATCCAGAAGCCTTGTATCGAAAAGGAGTGGTAAGCATTGGGCCGAAGTCCCGTTTGCTCGAAATTTTCTAGACTAAGCTGAGGTCATCTATATCATTTGAACTTGATGATGATTTTGGTCTGCACACTTTACCCCAAAACGTATATATACAACAGGTTACTGCAGCTTTCTGCCCCAGTAAATAATTATTGTCCCGCCGCCTTGGATGTTCACGAAGCACTTTTTTTGATTTTTTCGTTACTATTTCCCCGATGACTTTTACGGAAGAGTGTAATATCAACCTTGCACTGTTTAGGTTGATTATTTTACGGACAAGCATGAGGACTCAGCATTGGAATGCCTGGAAGAAGCTGCCATTTCAGGCCATGCGGATGCGGCATATGCGTTGGGAATAATTTACATCTTTCTTGGTGGGGACGAGTTAAAGCGCAAAGGTATGCGACTGCTGAGCGGGTTGAAGAAATCCAGAATTCTTTATGCCAAACAATTTCATCCTCGTCACAATTTGCGAGCGCTGCTGAGGATGATATGGGTCAAGAACCCTTTGTTTCTAAAGCCAACGCCCATTTGTTGTGCCATGACACACGAGAGGAAAACATCTTCATGGCCTATGGATGCCGATGACGTGGAGGAGGAGAGTACATGTGAAGCCTGCGCTTGCGATGAAGAAATTGGAGCAATTTGTGCTGCCCTACCTTATCGTTAGTGTATAAGATTGAATGTTGACAACTCCTTTTGATGCACAAATTTGTCACCATGGTGTACAAATTAATTATGTTTTTTCAGTAAATTGACCGCTACTTCTTACTCTGTTAATATTACTGGTATGAAAAGCTAAATAGCTTATCTTCAATATGTTCTGTTCTGTAAAGTATCACTTTACGTCAATTGACCAGCTCTTTATGGCTTTCCTCCATTATAAGAACAGAGTATCCATTTTGCCATAAATAAAGTTTTTTATCGGGTAAAAAAAAAAAATCCATTTACGTTAATTGACCAGCTCTTTATGGCTCTACTTCATTATACTTCATTATAAGAACAGAGTACCCAGTTTTTCGTAAAAAAAATTTTTTGTTGGGTTTAAAAAAAAATTCTAAGCGATTTACGTCAATTGACCAGCTCTTTATTTCTTTCCTCCATTATAAGAACAGAGTACCCATTTTTCCATAAATAAAATCCAAACATCGGGTAAAAAAAAAAAAACGATTTACAATAATTGACCAGCTCTTTATGGCTTTCCTCCATTATAAGAACAGAGTACCCATTTTTAGATAAATAAAATTTTGTATCGGGTAAAAATAAAATAAAATCGATTTACATTAATTGACCAGCTCTTTATGCCTTTCCTCCATTATAACAACGGAGTACCCATTTTTCCATAAATAAATTGTTCACTCCGATGAAATAAAAATTTAATCGATTTACGTTGATGTTTCTGAACTCTTTATGGCTTTCCTCCATTATAACAACAGAGTACACTCTCGGACATAACTAAATTTATTTATCGGAAAAAATGTAAAAAATAAACTCGATTTACAATAAAAGACGGACCTTTATATGGCTTTCCTTTACAATAAAGTCGATTTACGTAAACAAATTTATTTATGGGATTAAATGAAAATAAACAAGTTCCTGAATAAAACACGAGCTCTTTTTGGCTATCGTCCATAAAGATAATGTTTCTGATTTTTCCATAAGCTAATTCAGGGGAGGTTTGTGAAAGTATCCCTTATAATATATGTGTATATAATATTAATAAATTATATAAATACATAATTACATTTGTTATTATGAATAGATTGTAATATAACCCCTTGTAATTTGCCTTCCGCATAACCCGCTTCGGAATAGACGCTGGAATACCGAATCGGGTTTATCTTGATTTGACCAAATCGGGTTTGCCTCCCCTCCACGCCCGTCCCCGCCTGATCAATTATCCCACAAAAAGCTCGTCTTTGCTGAACTTCTCATACTTTCTCCTGTTTAGCCCATTAAAAGCTCCGTTGTTGTGTAAACACACTTGAAAAGCTTCGGTTTAAACTTTCCCCCCTCCCCCCCTTCTGAAATTTGGAGCAGTTCAGGCGGCAAGGTCCAAATAAATCGGATTTTTCGCGTTCGGTTCCTCTGTTGCTCAACGTACTCAACAATTGAACCGCAGCCCGAAGCAAGCATAGGCAGTAAAATGGAGGCCTGTATGAGTCTTCCAGTGTATGCAGGCATGTGGGTCGACGTACAAGCTCTCGCTGGTGAGTGTATCGATATCACGGAATATCTTAATGCCCAAAATTTGTTAAATTTGCTGGGAAATAATGACAAGTGCTATGATGCAATGGTTAGGGAATTCTATGCTAACTGTAGGGCAAATAAGCAGAAGTCTGTTCTGCGTTCAGTGGTTAGGAATGTACACATGGAATTGTCTGCTGAGGTTTTGTGTTCAGAGTTTGGGTTGGTTGACAGTGGATACACTGTTGACTATAGACGGATTAGCGCAAAGAATGTAGATAAGGTTGCTGTGAAGGGGTACAATGACCTAGAATTTCTTGGAGAGATTCGGCTAAATGGTTACAGAGTTATGAACTTGGGCAAAAAGAATAAGTTTTATGCGCCGTATATGAAAGTGGTCCCACGGCTGTTACATCTGATAATAACGCATAGCATTGTACCTAAAGCCGGAAGTATCACTTCCGTTAGTGCATTAGAAAGAGTTATACTGTGGCATATGTTACACAAACAACCTGTAAACATAGGCAATTTGATCATTGCAACTATGCTCAACAGGATTAGGAAGATTAAGAGCAGGGAGAATAAGAGAACACATCTCCCTTTTGGTATGTTGCTGACCAGGCTGTTTAGGCGCTTTGATGTGCCATTCTTGGCTGACCATGTTGACAAAGGATTTTACGGCCACAAAATGGGAGTATCGTACATCAAAAGACTGGCAGTCAAAGGTGAAGATGGTGGTTGGATGTGGAAGAAATCCTATACCTCTGATGCTGTCATTGGTCAGAATGGGGACGCGAATAGAAAACTTGTAGAAATAAAAGAGATGGATAAGCAGGGGAAGTGTGCTGGGGTCGAGGTGCGGCCGGTTGTGGGGGAAAAAGCACACCTTGAAGAAGTTGTCATACTATATGAACAGACCAGAAAAGGGGCAACTGTATGTGACATTGTTATTTTACTCCTTGTTTCTTCTTCTCGATGGCAACCCAGGAGGATAACCCAATATTTGTATGACTAGGTTGTGGATAAAGTGAAACAAATTTTACAAGGGGTTGGTGCCATCAAAGTGAAGGACTGCGGATTTGAGACATTGCCATTTCTACGAGATGTAAGACATGCTCCTGCGCTTTCCTGTAATCCCCTTTATATATGCTAATACCTTAATTTATTGTCCAGTGTCTACCACAAACTTCCGGCGTACCACCTGATGAATTGAAAGAAGCCGTATGCTTTCATGTCAGACAACTCGTCCCGCAGATGTATGTTAAACTATCGGTACTGTCAATGGCTAACAATGGTCTCGCTTTCATCTCTTTATTGTAATCATGTCAATCATTGTTCACAGCTGTGCCAGTACACTAGATAGGCAGCATCTCTTTGATATTACTAGAGAAGAACTGGAGCAAGTGATGCTTCAGGAGACATGTCTCAGTGACAAAGTAAGTTTTTATGCGATTGCACAGGCCTACCTTGTTCACTGATCTGGCTTTGTATTTCCACTCTTATTCAATGTTTGAATTTGTTCCATTCTGTGAAGGTTGTGACCCAGTACCTTCACTTACTCCAGAAACAATATAAGCAATTTGTTTTCTTCAATCCTATGTTTTGGGTACGTAATGTTAAATTATTGTATGTGCTGTTGTGCCTTGCAAAATGTGGAACTAATACTTGCTTCTCAATCACTTCGTTGTAGCTGAAATGTGTGTTAGACTATCCATGCATATCTCCCGCAACCAAAAAGCCATTCGTTGATCAAAGCAATGACGACTCCATGACAAATCCTGAAAAGGTAAACATTACCTATCATTCTCGCCTTAACATTCTTATACAATATGAGTAGCAGCTGCATGTTAGTGGAATTGGATTCAGCCTAATATGCCTTAGCTTTTAACACATTCGACATTGCTCGTTGTATGCGATTGCAGATTTTTTTCCCAATCATTTATTCAAATCATTGGTTGCTCATGATTGCACATGTCAAGGACAAAGAAGTGTACATTGTTGATTCTATGGACAATTACAAAAGCTTCTACCAAGGTTTGATGCAATCTGTGGTGAGTAAACATCGAAATCGTACCTTAGCTTCATTTCCGAAGAAGGTAACATATTTCTAACATTCGATACCTGCTGTATTTATTTCCTTCTTAGGAATGGATTTTGATGGAAATTTTCCACCAAAATCAACCCTGGACATTTATTCTTGTAAAACACAAACTAAAACAGACAGACGCGGCGAGTTGCGGGGTTTTCACCTTGAAGTTTGCGCAATGTTGGGCAAAGGGGTGTCGGCCACAATTTGTAAGTGCACAAGTATACAACCCCTTGTGGCAAGCTCACTTTATTGCGTCTGACATCATTTCTGAATGTATGTACAGCTTGATGCTGTCATTGCTAGAAAATTTATTGCCTGGGAGATCGCTTTGGGGAAACTTGCGGACCCGTTCGCTTATGCTGCGTTCCTGATAGAAAATAAACAGGCACATGAGGCTGTAACCAGAGGAGATTTGCAAAATGATGCTACCAACGATGTGGGGCATCAGGAAACAGGGAACGGTACATTATGTCTCGCCTTTACTGTAATTGGTTCGTTGCATATGAAGGCAATATTAAATTTTAAATTCTTTAGGGCATTTGCAAATTATTGGTACGAAATTAATCTTGTATAAAGGAAACCATAAAAAGTGTACGTACCTCTGTTCCGATGCATCTCCCCGTGACCATCGCATTCACAAATTGCTTTTCTACTCCCGCTATTCCATTATTAATTGACTTCTGCTCACGACATTGTAATAAATTCTCGACCCCAGATCTTTGCTTTACACTTTCCAATTCCTCTTGTTTGATTTCGCATTATGACATTCAAATTGGATCTCACATGCAAAATCCATGTGCTGAAAAATTGTATGCCTTCATTTTTTCCCCAGTCGAAGGTACAAGGGTAACAAAAAGCCCGCCAGAACTTGCGTCCGCCAATGATTCAAAGAAGAAGCTTCTTATTGTTGATTTGAATGGAGTGGTTCTGGGCAGTGCATTTCGCCATTCGACCAGAAATCGGGAGTTCAACTTCAGGCCACATTGCTTTGAATTTTTGAAGGTGTGTCTGTCATATTTTGAGGTGGCTGTTTGGTCATCGAAGCTAAGGTATCCGCGAACCTATATTTGAATTACTTCATTAACTGGAACTTCAATACAAGTTTTTGTGTTATCATTCGAATTGAAGACATTTGTGTTTTCTGCAGCCACAATATTCAACCAGTGTTGGACAGTCTATCCAAAAAAATGAATGAACGTTTGGAGCAGAGACTGTTATTTGTTTGGGTGAGATGTAATTCACAAATTACTTCGATTGTGTGTAGTCAGTCCGTGTGCAAGACTTCTGATAAAGGAAAGTCGGGAACAATCAATATTGTGCAGGATCAGTCGCGGTGCACTATGACACAAACCAGCCTTAGGGAAAATCCAAGCAAAACGGTCATGTTTAAGGACCTAAAACATGTGTGGGGAGAATACAAGTCGTACAACAGCTCTAACACGATATTAGTCGATGATTCTCCGTATAAATCATTCCTTAATTCTGTAAGTGCACCATACCCACTGATCGTTATGATGTATATGTTCCGGTATGCACAAATATGTGTATAAGGGCTAACTGTTTCCATATTACTCATTCTTCAGCCGTACAATGCAATCTTCCCCACCTCTTATACATCTTACACTGTAGAAGACAATTATTTGGGTAAAACGCGGTTCGCGATGCTTTGAAATGTGGCTTTTGCTACGGTAAGCACAGCCTGTTCAGCTAGCCTGACACAAAACATATTTGCAGATCCTGAAGGAGATTTTGTACGACACCTGAAGAAATTGGCCAGTGCTGATAATGTACGAGATTTCATTAAGCGAAACCGTTTTGGACAATCACCTGTAACAGAAGGCAGTGTGGATTGGCACTTTTATGTTAATGTTGTCAGCAAGCTTGGACTGCATAACACAACAAAGCAAGTGACGCGCAAACGGGAAGCCCCAAACAGATATTCTCCGGAGGTATCCATTGCATTCATGTTCAGGAATATGTTCACAATAGTTCAACACCTCGTTATGATAGCTAAAATTGCGTCTGATCATATGCACAGAGCAAGAAAAAAAGGAAAATTTGAAAGCATGAGGAAGATCAGTTTATGGACCGTTCACTGTACGGAGGCTTCTCCAAACCATTGGAAGGAGAGAACCTCTCTTCTGATGGGACACACAAGCAAAACTGTTGTGCTTTAGTGAGACACTGGGCCTGTCTAATTCATATATGTTGGTACTACTTTCTTCCCCTACTTCTGTTTTTGTTTGCAAAGGATACAAGCTGAGTTTTTTTTATGCAAATTCTAACACTGCCGGCAGTTGGAAATCACCCTATTGTCTGCAGGTTATTGCATTTGGATGAGCAAAAATTATCAGATAATGGCTGTAATTGCTGTCAAATGCAGGATGCGTCAGCCATATACTCCTGCTACAAACGTTGGCATGTAGTAACTTTAGCCTGTTAGTATTGTAATTGTTTGTTGGCAACTTCTCGTCTAAACATTAAGGATCTAAATGTCACACACTAAATCTGTCCGTCTGCTTAACCTCTCGGATACGTGCAATACTAACAGTTGGTCAGGGAGCAATGGTTCACATTAATTGAGCTAGGCTCCTTGCTTTGCGTCTGTACCAAAATAAAGTCCAGCAATGGAATCTGTTAACCAACACGAAGTCTGTATGAGTTGGAGAGATGTGGAAAGACAGAATTTTATGAGAATGCAACTTTACATATTTGCCCTTTCAATTTTTAAATCAAAGTCCAAAGATTAGTTTTCTTGTTCCAATAAATAGAATATTTGAGCAAGACAAATTTCTAAAACGATTGCATATGCATTCCTACAAGGTGAATAATAATAAGTTGTGTTTCCAAATAATAAGTTGCTATTTTTTTCTTGCATCTTGACCTATTTGCCCAATTTTACTCAAAATGTTAACCTTCAGCTCATTGACATTCCACATATATACTTATAAATGTATATTATATGTGCATATATTTATAATATATATGTGTATGTGGTAATAATATATTATATAATTATACTTATATTTGTTATTATAAATATACTAAAAATTATACTACTTAATATATAATATTCTCTATAATTATAAAAAATATTAGTACAATTACATAATGTATTATATAAATAAATATTATAATTATTTAAATAAATAAATAAACTAATTCTAAATATTTTGGGATAATTTCATAACACAACAATCCCGGTCACTTTCGTAATGTATCACTTTCCCATAAAAGACCAGCTCTTTATGACCTTCCTCCATTATAAGAACAAAGCACCCCTTTTTCCATTAATAGATTTATTTATCGGATAAAATATATTAAAACTCGTTTTCCAATAAAAACCCAGCTCTTTATGGCTTTTGTCCATTATAAGAACAGAGTACCCTTTTCCATAAAAGAATTTATTTATCGAATAAAAATAAATCAGTTGTCTGATAAAACACCAGCTCTTTATGGCTTTCGTTCATAAATTATCCAGTTTCCCATTTTTCCATACGCTAATTCAGGGGAGGTTTGTGAAATTATCCCGTATAATGTATATGTGTATATAATATTAATAAATTATATAATTTTAATTATATAAAATATTAGTTATGGGTGAAGAACGGAACAAGAGAATTACGGGTGAATTATAGGTGAAGAACGTTAAAATTTTAGTTATTGGTGAATTATGGGTGACGAACGGAACAAAGCCCAGTTTTGTGATTCCTCGACTTGCTCGAATTTGAGAAAGTACATGACACAGTGACAGCGCCACCGAGAAAGCTTTGCAGTGCATTTAGAAATTTATTTTAGGATATAGTGGGAAATTTAGGAAATTTCCGAATTTATTAAAGGCGTTGTGTTATAAAAGTCAACCTCTTTATGCCTTTCTTCCTTCATACAGTCACCTAATTACCCAAGTTCCTCAGCTACAAATTCATTTATCGAAAAGCAAAAAAATAGACCCGTTGTTGATTAAAGAATAGCTCTTTAAGGCTTTCTTCCGTTAAACTGACACAGTCCCCGACGTGCATCAAATACAAATGTATTTATCGGACGAAATTGCTGTTAAACCCGTTGTTGAAAACTGTCGATCAGCTCTTTATGGCTTGCGACCCTGTTACACTGACAGAGTAGTATCCAGGTGCCTTAAACACAAATGTATTTACCGGATGAAATATAGTTAAAGCCGTTGTTGAATAAAGATCAGCTCTTTGTAAAAGAGCAGCTCTTTATGGCTTTCTCCGTACTAGGTTACCATTTTCCGTAAAAAAAAAATTCATTTATCGGCTAAATGTAAATTAAACCCCTTTTCCAATAAGCTCTTTAAACAATTTCCTCCGCTATGACAACAGAGTACCAATATCCCATACTTACAATTTTACTTATCGGATAAACTTTAATTCAACACGGTTTGCAATAAAACACCAGCTATGTATGGCCTAATTTATTTGTTCGATAAATCGGATCGATATTATACTTGACTTCCGTTTACCCGTTAGCATAGAATGCAAAGCAAGAAACTAACCTATTGCAGGTTTAAACTCCGTTTTAAGACAAATTGTTTCGGATACGTCAACACACCTAATTCATAAACTCTCGCGAAACATATATTTAAACGCGTTAATTATTAATTACCACAAATCAAATATTTCAATCTTTTTCCATTTCTTTCTAATGAGTGCATACAATGGATCACTGTGCGGTTGTCATAACCAACCACGAATCTTCTCTTAACTCTCCACCACATGAACATTGTGGTACTCGTTATCCCCATTGCAGGGTCTCCCCACACCACCGCCGGCGAGTTTGCTCGGTTGAACTTTGCTTTCCCTTCCTCTAATGAAACTCATACATACACACCAACCGCTTGCCTTACTATGCCAGCTTTTGCACTGTCTCCGTCTTCTACATTTTGGGCTACGACGACGTGCATCCGAGTATGACAACCCCTATTACATGCCCCTTTCCACAAAATGCCGCTACTTTGTCTCTCTATCTTGCCACCTTCATCCAACCTCAACTTTATTCATCTCCAACCGGGTGTGCATGTTCGCTTTCCGCATAATTTGATGACGGACAACGTTGGCATCATCCAGAACCAAAGACAGTGCTACTTTGCGCCGCTCCTGCTCCGAATTGTACTGCACCGATAAATTTGTTACTATCTCCATCGTTCGCAACCAAAGCAAGCAAACACAACTGTTACACCACAGGGCGCCATTCCTTTTTGCTTACCTCATTCCATTTCCAGCTTCCAATTCCACTTGATAACATATCCATGTACTTCAGCATGAATAACCCACAATCCCACCTGCATTACAAACCATAACCGCAAATTTAGACACAACCGTTGCTGAACCATGTCAAAAACTTCCAAACCTATGCACGTGCAACTTACGCATTCCGTTGCTGTGGACATGTGGCTGCAGCTTTTATTTTGTACAGCCAAAGGCATGACGAATACTGCCCCTCCAAACCATAAGTCAGCGCTGCTTCCAACCTTTCAATCTTAGGGCCATACAACAAAAACATATGCGATTTTAAGTATACTGCCACCAATTGTAAAGGTGATGGTCGTGTTCATGAAATGTTTGACAAACCAACTTAGTTTACCATTGTCTCCACGGAGCTGCGCCTATTAATTTCCGTTTCCTCGTGTCCTCTCATTGAATCATAAATTAATACTTCTTCGCTTGCCATGTCCACCACACACATATACCAATGCTCATTGTGCCACATTGGCACGAATATCTGAAGCATAACGGCGGTTAGTTGGTCATCGTCATGGGAATCTGTATCTATTCCATTATGCTACATAACAGGGCAGCTTCTCGTACCTTCTCACACTTTTTTATATTACCTCCTACTTTACATTCCTGTAGATATGTACAGTAGAGCTCGTCTGCTGATTTGTTGAACTCCAAAATCTCTTGCTACAACACGACAGTAAAATATGACATTTTAATATGAATGTACGTACTCACACCCCCCAACTTTGGCCGAACACTTGTACCTGAAACCAAGTTGGCATGAACCACCATCGAATAGACTGATCTACAGCACGCCTTTGCTGCCTTGCTGTTTTCATCGCACAATAGCAATTTATTATCTGCACCAAACTCAAGTCACATCACTTCGTCCTCCATGAAACAGTCCACATAACACCACCCAATTTCAATCCCTCGATTTACTCACATCGCATGCCATGGGTTTTTCAGGAAGCAAGGACCCCATTGCATCCCGGCTTGCTGTCTGCCCCTTAATTGACACCAGTACTTCCCTGTCATTACAACAGGGTACATTAATCTTTTCCCTATTTGTATTACGGTTTCATAATCTACAAACTTGATATCATCATTTTCAATGATGAGAGTTAAAACGGCCAGAGTTGGTTCGCTCTTCCTCACTAATACAACCAGCAATCACGGTTTCAATGACTCAATCAGTCCTTAGGGTCATTGAGTTAGCCTAAGGCGGTTATGTACTCACCATAAGGGTCATTGAGTTATCATTGTAGTTCCATTCTCAAACTTCTTGAATACTCACCTTTTTTTCTATATGTTCACCTAAGTTACCTACCCTTGCTTTTTATATAAGCAGGCATGATTGACAGCACACAAAATGTAAGTTCTATGCTCACTTGTAAACCAATTTTAACTGCTTCCAACATTTTCGTTGCTATGCCCTCTCCCCTATGGGGATAATCATACTACATATTTAGTCAACCTTATAATTGCAAATACTTTTCTGTCCCTTTTGCCATTGCAATTTCAAATAAAGGATAAAACAAAATAGAACTGTTGATTTAACAAATCCAGTACATACCCTTGCGACAGCTGAGTGTCAAACAAGAACTTCAGTATTTTTGCTCGTCCCTCACTCAATTTTTCGCCGATAGATGCCAGCCTCGTTTCCTGCTACCACAAAAATATTTCATCTTTCATTGTCTATATTTTCCCATACTTTATTAATTCTGGAACGTTGGAATACTCACCTTTGCCAATAAAGCAACCATCTTCGTTTGACGCTCGTTCATCCCACTGCTATCCATCTGTACATAAAACTACAATTTATACTTTACTTTTCTAATGCTACGAAATACCTTGCCACAAACCGATGCATACCTTTATTCTTTTACCTTGCCTTCTGTTTTGTTTGTCTTCCCACACAGGCTTCTCCGTATTGTCCATCCTTAGTCTCTTTCTACTCCTCCACTTTGTAATTTTTTATGCACTCTTTTCACCCATTTCAGTACTATTCGTAGTTACTCTATCATTTTCACTCCTGCTTTTGGACCTAACATCTGGCGTTGTAGGACTAATCTTATGTAACTCACTCCCTCTTTTAACATTACCACGCCAATCGTCCTTCTGCCCACCCTCCACACCAAGTGCCCGGTTTGTTTTGCACACCCTTCCACTTTCATACATGCTCCTCAGCCTTTCGAAACGACATTCAATCATTGCTTCCATTCTACCAATACTATCCTTCACATCTTTATTACCACATTCAATTTCAATCAGTCTTCTATCGATGTCTTCTCTACAGCTTATGTTATTGTAAAACTGCACATTGCCCTGTTACTACAAGCCTTCAGTTTTGTACTACTAGTAACGTCACAAAATGCAGCTTGCAATTTCAACAACAATTCACACGAAAGGATTTTACATTACCTGTTCCCCCTCAAATATGTGATTCCTCCTCAATATTCGCACGCTTTCATTAATCTCGTACCTTCCCCAAAACCTTAGCCTCGGCCCTCTCGGCTGGAACTTGCGAAACTCGTTCTCACCCTCGATATAGAATCGTTCCAGATAGTAAATCTGCATGGACAAACACGCCTACCATCATTTACAGGTCCTTTATATCAAACTATAATTTCATTATTCCAGCAATTCCTTTCTCTAATACAAAATGGTGCGTATTTCTTATACCATCAAGAAAAGTGCACATCCCGCTATTCCGTTGCCGTCTCTATCACGGATGCTCTTCACCAAATTGTCTAATATGAATTTCGACCAGTTCAAATTTTTCATATTCTCCTCTGTAGCCACTACAGCCACCAGATCCCGGCTCACTGTGTCATCCAAACTTGGTGCTAACAACCTACCAACAACAAACAGTACGAACTTCACTTTGAATTCTAAGCCTTCGTTATGCAAACTACATATACTGTGCCTCAATTCCTCCACTACAATTTCACCGCTATTTATTCTGATATTCAATTCTCTTTCCAACTCTGTATCCATCTCTTGCCTTCGCTTTTCGCTTTCAATATCTTTCCCACGGCTGCTCAAGCCAAGTACACATTCCACATCCTCGGCTGTCACCTGTAGACAGTACCCATGAACGTTCAGTGTCCTCCGATCTACATCAAAGTTATCCACCAGCCAGTTCAACATCTCTTCGTCAACCTCTACTCCCTTCACATTCAAAATTGGACCGAATCCAAAGTCTCTGACAGCCTGCCGCTGCTCATCCGAGAGCCAATCCACCATATTCTTCACGGAATGAGTTGAGTGGCTTACCATTGTTTCCGCCGTCCGACGAATGCCCTTCCTTTCACTGCTGCAACTTTTATAATTCGAAGGTGTTCCACTCTCATGCATCAGCGATACTACATTTTCGCTTTCTCCTTCGCTATCCCACTGCATATCCGAAGCATCTATTTCGGCCGCCAGCTCCATAACAAATCCCTATCTTCTGCTATTCCTCCTGCTCCGGTTTTGGCGCTTCTTCCTTTCTAATACGCCTGCTCTTGTTAGCTTATCCAGTAAGCTTCGCGCCTACTTTCCCTCCCGTACTTTCGCGTACAAACCCTCACTTTGCCAGTTGCTTAATTTCGCCCCCTCCACATTTCACGTGCGCACATGGAGTCCCCTTCAACGCCCAATAGCTCTTCCGGTTACAAGTCACAAAAGCCCTTTCCACGTGCCCAGCCAACACACTTCCCCTGCCGTTTGTGGCCACAAATGCTTCAATGTCTTTTCCCTTAACTTTCCACACCTCTGTTTTGACATCTAAACATCCATAACCATGATTGTGTTTATAAACTAGGCGATTTACCGCAGCAGTCAAGCCGTATATGATGCAAACGAAATTACAGTCATTGCTGGCCCCTCTACCTTGACAGCCTTTGTCTGGAGAAAAATATATTCCTCACTACAAAGAATCAAACATCGCGAACCCTCCAATGCCTGCCCAGCGATCCATGCTTTAACCAATCCGACCCGATCTTCGACCCATCCGGATCCTCATCTTACAGCCCTTTATCCTGCACATCGCAGCAGTGCACCGGCTTGAGCCCGGATTACAAGTGCGGCCAAAACAACACTTGCATCTACGGAGCGTTGTACGGGGATAATTCCGTCAGTATTGGAGAATTTGCCACTGAAACAGTGTCGTTCGGGAGTTCGGGTTCGGTTCAGAAAGTGGCTATCGGGTGCGGGCTTGAGAATCAAGGCCGATTTGGCAAGGCAGCTGGCATACTTGGCCTTGGGGGCACTGCAGTAGGCTTTCCTTCTCAAATTCAGGCGAAGTCTTTCTCCTACTGCCTCGTGGATTTGGACTCCAGCTCGTCCTCGACTCTCGAGTTTAACTCAGCTCCACCCGGTGACTCAATCCTCGTTCCCTTGATTATGAACCCAAAATCTGAGATTTATTACTACGTGGAACTCAGGGGGATCACTATTAATGGAGAACAAGTGCCCATTCCTGCATCGGATTATCAAATAGGCGAAGATGGGCGTGGGGGAATCATCGTCGACTCGGGTACCACCATCACGGCGTTGCCAGCTCAGGTATATAACTCGGTTCGCGACACCTTTGTTAAGTACGCTAAAAACTTGCCTCCCGCCGCTGGAATCGGTGATCTCGACACTTGTTATGATCTATCCTCTACGCCCACCAGAGATGGCTTCCCAATGATGTCGTTTCAGTTCTCCGGGGGCAAGACGCTGTCGCTGAAACCTCAAAATTACCTGTTTCGTGCTGGTTCCAACGGCACGTTCTGTTTGGCTTTTAAGACCACTTCTCAAAGTGTCTCAATAATCGGCAACACGCAGCAGCAGGGGTTTCGGGTTACTTACGACCTTGCCAACAAGATGTTTGGTTTCAGCCCAAATAAATGTTAAAAAGCATATAGGTGTTGATTTGATTTCAACCCAAATAAAATGCTGTTTATGAAAACATACTTCTAATATTGCTTAAACAATAACATGGGTACTTGGTAATCTCTTTATTAGACGTCTTTGAAGAAATTTTGTTGCTTGGATATCACCTTTGCTGAAAGAGTTGGAATTCAAAAACTTAACATATAGTCTGATCTGATGATGACAACAATATATCGTTAATATAACACATAGACCCCGTTATATTGGAAATACACGATTAAATCTTTTGGCTGCTAATTCAACGTAAAAATGACTTGAGTTATTTCCAAGGGATTAAATCAAGTCACTTATTGATGTTAAAGATTGAATTGAGATTTTTTTTTCAACATATCAACATAAGTAGATAAAGAGCGAAGAGCTCTGATGACCTGGATGGTTTTCGTCGTCCTCTCACGTGCGCTGTGCGTGGTTCCTGACGACGTCGTTTTGTGTTGTTCGCAATGTGTTTCTCGCGCATGACTCTTCGAACTCTAACCCTAGGTCAGACCAAAACGCCGCCTCTCTTCCCTTCCCTTTCTTCTCCTCGTCTCTCTCCTCAACCTTTCTCTCCGATCATTCTTCTTCCTCTCTCTCTCTCTCTCTCACTCGATCTTGACCTCTTTATTTTCTCCTCTGACTTTCTCCACCACACCGTCTCCCTCTCCTCTAAGAGGTGTGTCCATTTTCTTTCTCGGCTTAGGGTTAGCCGCATAAAACACAAGAATCTCTCGGCCGCTTCTTTCTTCCGCCGTCTCTTCTCCAGATCTTTCCACCGTCTTCGTTTCTCTCTCTCTGTTCCTTTAATCATCCTTTTCTTCCACATTTTTTTTGTGCATTCTTGTTCTTGTCAGATCTTACCGTCTCTTCTTGTCAGATCTTGCATTTTTTTTTTTAAAAATAGACAATGAGTACACTATCTGTTCTTGTCGGATATTTTTTTTTTTTTTGCTTTTTTTCCCTTTTCTGATTGCTACTACTATTTTGTTGTTTATGAGGATTATGTTATTCTTTTTAATTTTTAGATTTTTTATTTCTGTAGCTTGGATGAGCCCGTGAGGTGGGGTTTCAAAGATTTCCACTTTATTGATGCAAGAATTGGATGTTGGGTACTAGCACTTGAAGATATATGCTTTAGATTGGTATTTCAATATTTCCTCCGTTTCCCTCTTCTTTTTTTTTTATTTTTTTTTAACAAGCTCCTCTTTTCTGCAGATCCTTTTACGTGCGAGGTCTGATAGGAGTTTCTTCCGTCAAGTAATTTTTTTGTTCTTATTTTTCTTGCAAATTCTATTTGTCTCTGTCTTTCAGTTTTGCTATATTTGTCATTCTTTATTGACTTCCTTTTATTTTGTTTTCTTTTCTGGGTGCTGAGCTGTGTGTTAGGTTGAGCAATGTATAAATGAGGAGAAAGCAAGAGCTTGTCATTTTCTCTGCTCACCTTCAATTGAGAAGATGTTGTGGGTAAGCTTTTCTGTGGCATCGGGAATAATTCTGTTTCATTTTTCTGTTGTTGCATCACGAATCAAGAGCAGTTCAAGTTCCTATTCTGAGATTTTCTTGTGTTGTTTGGTTCTTAGTATTGTAAAAGGTCACTTTTCCATGTTTTAGTCCAAACACCATGATGACAGAATAGTATTCATATTATCATAACAATTGCATCAAGTACAAAACATTTTTTGAGCCAAAACTTCTCAATTTCACTGATTATACACCGAGTTTAGTTCCCTTTTACTCTTCTGTTTTGTGGCACTATTACCTACTGTCATGTTGTTGGTCGAAAGCACTTTAGCCTCAGTTTTTTGCACTTTTTTGGTCTTCCAATTAGTTAGATCATTCTTGATTAATTACAGCTGTTTTGGCCTTTCTTGCAGTAATGCCTACAGTTATAGAAATAATAGTAGATATACCTGAGGATTCACAAGTGACACTTACAGGTAAGTTCATGTTCTAGCCTTCTGCCAATTCTGTTAACACCACCAAAGTGCACCAATTGGAGGACATTTTACTGCAGGGAATATCGACGAACAAGATTTTGGATGCGAGAGAGCTTTTAGCGGTCCATGTTCAGACATGCCATCTAACCAATTACTCCATGTCTCACGTGGTCAGTTCCTTTACCTTCGTACTGCATTCTTCATTCTTCGTACTACGTTTTCTTATTACGTATTACACTAAGAATTGATGGACTCTAAACATAAGATAAGACACAACCTTTCATCTATCATCTATCATCTTCCTGCCCCGAAATGAAAAAGGGTACAGTCAAATCTTAGATACCATGAAGTTAGGATTTGTGGTTAATACCATCTGGTCTACGTGTATGGTGATATGGTTACCTGTGAATGTATTATGTGTAATTTTTATGGGCCTTAATGAAACTAAAGGCCTGAATAAACTTAACAAGTTGTCTGTAGGAGAATGACAAAATAAAATAAAAAAGTTTGGTTTCTATTGACAAACTTAACCACGGATCCTTTTTCGGTGCTTTATGCTAAAAAATATCTTTTGTATTGCTTTATGCCATGGTTTCTATTGTAATAAATAAGAGAGCTCGTTCCTAATTTTTCAGCCTTTGACAATGGATTTCTGGTTTACTGGTTAGTTGTTTTAATCAAGAAATGTTTGGATACTAAGTTTGTGGATATTCATGATTTTGGCATATGATTTGAGCAACTTCACTAACTTCATTAGTTAGATTAAAACCTGAAAAAGGGAGTTTAGACATCAAACTGCTATTTTGTTAAGAATTTCAGTATATTTGATAGCAATTCCATTGAGTGTTTAGCTTTAGCGAAAATCTGGCAGCTAAAGTTAAAAGGTAAAACTTAGTCACCATTAATTTTCTTGGTATTCTCCCATGGTGGACATATTTTCCCTCAAGATTTGTGAAATTTTCGAGCCTTCTGTACCAAAAATTGTATGTTGATTAATTGTCTTGACATTTTTCCAGGAATGAGTTATGTTCAGAGGGGATTTTTATTATGTGCTTAATCTTTTGAATTGTTGCTTTGATCTAGACTTGTTGGTTGTATTTTTTCCCCGGGGAGATTCTTTAATTGGGTGATTTAGCATTTTTTGCTTGGTTTCCTCATCTCTTCTCATTTCTGTGCATGCGAGGCTGTCTTTTTCTTTTTTTTTTGTTATGTTTTGCTTTGGTGCTTAGTGGTTCTGAGGCTTGAAGGATCAGTCATTTGCAATTAATGAGTGGATTCCATCAGAAATTTTGTACTGGTGACTATTGTAATCGGTTAAATTTTGTCATTGCTTTGAGTTGCTTTTGGTGTTTGAGATTGTGATGTGTGAAGGAAATTTTGTGCTTGTTGTCTGTTGATTTTGTGTAAACCTCAAATTCTGTGTGTTTCTCTTCTTTTATTGAAGGAATAGAATTTGGATTACGAAAAAATGACATGAGTTAATGGTTTTTATGGTTTGTATTGTGGGACTAATCCTTTTAGGCAGACTAACAGTTATTTTCTTCTCTAAAAGAGATTTTTCCTGATTTAGGCTTTGTGAATGTTCTGGCTTTTTGCAGCTAAGCCGTGCGATTGATTAGCTTGGCTGCTTTTCATGTTTATGAAGTTAAACATGAGGTATATTAGGATTGTTTTTGTATTTTATATTTTGTTTGATTATTTATGCTTATGTAGTTATGTTTATGTCTCTGTTTTCATCGCTGTAGAATGTTAGACTAAGTGATCTTGTGTTAGGCATTCATCTGGTTTGATTAGGGATGGCTCACTGTTAAATTGGTTATTGTAAGACAGCTAAGGGTTTGGATTTTGACTATGAATAAGTAGTGTGTGCAGACTAGCAATGTATTGTTTGTTCATACTTATGCAGTTTATGACTATGCTTTTGAGTTTTTGCTGCAGAACGTTGAATTGAGTGATCGTGTCACTGGGCGGCTAAGAGGAAAGAATCTGTTGTCCTGCCTGTGTGACACATTCATGTTTTCTGATTAGGAATGCAGCTCAATGTTAAATTGATTATTGTAATCTTTTATTTTTTTTTAGCCTTTTTCTAGATAACAATTTTATTAGACGTTTTTAGTTAATGTCTAATATGTATTTATCATTGTTAAAGAACTTAACTGCAGAAACTTTTGTAGTAGCTAGGTTGCTAATTGATATGGCTCAATTGCCATTTCAGTTTGTACATGGCTTACGTTTTGTATATGTATCTAATTATTTATGGAACATGATGCTTTTCCGTTCTATGACAATTTGTTTTGTGGATGATTATTTGTAACTACCAAATTCTTGGCTGTTTTTTGCAATAAATGAACTATAGCCATATAAATGAACTGTCCATAGTTGACTTTGGCTGGGGAGGTTGCATTACAGTTTTTCCTTTGTTAAAAAAACTGCTTGGAAGTGTTGTGCCCTGTTTCTTTTGCCCTATTCTTCGGCAAATGAAGGGAAAAATGATAGTTTTAAGCATTATGTGTATTTGCAAGAGCATGCTGCGTCAGGTTTTAGAGAAGACAAGGATAAATTGAAGAATTTAGAGCCTAGATTCCTTTGAATGAAAGGGTTTCTTGTTATCTTTGTCTATGTTCCTGTTGAATTCAAGAGGTTTCAACTTTGTGAAATTGACAAGTCTTGTAATATGGGTCTCATGTTGCTCCACATAGCAGATTTTGTACTGTGTTTTTTTGTTCATTTACTTTTTTTATTCTGCACTTCATTAAACCAAGAAATGAAACAAGACAAAACAACTTGGTTTGCTTTTACTCCTTTTTCTCCATTCAAAGCACTAGAAGTTTAATGTTCAACAAGTTATTGCATTTGTTTAGCAATTCAGGCTTTGCTAATGGGTGTTTAGCCACAAAATTGATGTTAACCTACTTGCTGCACTCATCAAGCTTTAGTAGTGAATGTTTGCAAAGTTTCTTTGGTTACTTTGATGTCCTCTCTATCTTTTTAACTAATAATTAGTCATTGCAGTTCCTTTGGGATGAATATGATTTGCAAACACCAAAGGAGCCAAACTTTTTGTCTAAATATTCCTTGGTAATGTGTTTTTGGCTTCATCTGCATGGAAATACCAAAAAAATGTGTGGACAAGAATCAACAGAAAATAAGAGGAAAGTACATCATTGCACCCTCCAGTATGTTAATGGAAACTCTGGACTATCTACACTGAAATTACTACGTAGTAATTCAAAATAATTTACCAAGAAATGAAGAAATATTTTCAACTATAAATATTTTTACTGGATTTGGTGGTCCTTCGTGGCATGAAAATTATTAAGGACACTTTCTGCATCAAAAGAAATTTTATCTGTGAAACGCACTTTATGTATGAAGGATCCCATTAAAATAAAGATAAGAATTACGCCATATGATTACATATGAATTATATCCCTCTTGGCATCTACAGATTTAGAGCACAGGCTCTAACTATCTAAACTTGTGAAATGCCTATACTAAAAATGTACTTTTTCTACATAAATTACAATTTTTATTGCTTCAAAATTGGGCAGGACATTTTACATTTTCATCGCGCGAAGCGCGTTTATCCCTCCTAGTTGAAGTATAACGAGGCAACTTGACTGGTTTAGCCAAAATAATCATGGCAGTTGTCAAACAATTAAGGCCTTCACAATCAAAAGTTTAAAATGCTGACAATCATGATTTAATTCACTTCAAGCTAATTGAGTACATATTTTCCTATAAAATACTAGAATAAAGTCAGTTCTACATGTGATGATTGTTCAAGTTGCATAGCCAAGCGTCCGGATACCTGATTGATAATGTGCATTTGAAGCGTACAAGTGAAACGCCAAATTGCACTAGCCTATCAAACGAGTACTTTAGACTATAATCTTTGTTACCTTCTCATTTTACAATTTCATTACGTATTGCTTTTCTTAAACCAAAATTATGGTTTTTATGAGTAAATAAAATTCTTAACATCATATATTCATATGAAAAGAAGTTATCAATTTTATTGCTTTTTGGCTTTCGAACAACTCCTTCCACTTTTTCCTTTTCTAAAAACAAAAGGAAAAAAATTAGGATTTTGGATTTTTTTTCTTGAAAAATGATAGGTGTTAATTGTTAGTAATTTTATTATTAATTTTTCTCTTTGTCCTTGCCAAATATTGTTTAAATTGTTAATATATACTTATATTTGTTATTTGGACCTATCTACAGGGAAGTTGAACTTAAACATGCTAAAAAGGGGGATCTGTTGAAGAAAATTACTCCACACGTGGGAGACTCCAAAGAGCTTCACAAACCCTGGCCCACAGGGTGCCACAGACGGATTGCATTTCTTTTGCTGATTAGAAAAGTTGCTGACTAGGAGTTTTCCTATGAAGAGGAAACTAAAAACAAGGATTTCGGCAGAGCTCCAATTCTTTGGCCCTTTGACTCTCAATTCGGTGGGGACCACGGAGATAAGAAGGAGGAGTCAATTGTTTTAGAAAAAAAAACGTACAGAGGCTAGGATAGCTTAGGAGCAATAGTTTTAGTTTTCTTTTTTTGGTCTTTAACGCATTCCAGGTGTTCGACAACATTTCCCAACGGGAAGAATATCTTTTACTTCTTACTTTCTAGTGAAAAACGTGATGCCTTTGCAATCAATTAATTTGCGTGGAGATTTATTTATGCGGCGTGGCTAAGCCTTTCATCTAGTCAAGGATCAACTCGACGGCGCAATTCCAAATATCTGTGAGATCTAATTAGTTTTCACGCGTTCCTTAATTTATTAATATTTGCACGTTGTCTATTTGAATTGTCGTGGGATTATTTTGTTAAGTGGATGTCAAGGGCCCGATGTTCAATGCAACTTATTAATCTCTTGCCAAATTGGTCAATTAAATCCGTAATTGTTTGATTGATTAATATTAGTGGCAACTGGAGTGTTTACACACTAGGGGAACGTGCAATCTAATTTAAATAACTCTCGTAGCGTGTTATTGATTGGGATTAGGATTTTCTAGTTCTTAATGCAATTGAAAAATTAATTCCTACGATCGTACCTAGGAGTATTTTCTGGTTAGGGGTAATCAATGGTCGCACCTTGGTTATCAATAAATTAAGGAAAAATTGGTTGTTAGAGTTTGTCGGCGACTATAACTAGCATATTAATAAATTAAGTGAACCTCCCTTGCATCAATGATCGAGTAAGTGGACTGTGTCTGAATAGTTGTATCATTGGTTAGAATTTATCTATCCTTGATTTAATTCATGCCTGTATTCGTGCTAGTTAATTATTTATTTTTAGTTGAATTGCTTAATTATTTTTAGTTGCATTCTGATAAAATTCCCCTTTTACCAATTGGAATCTCAAAGAGACAAATATCCTCAGTCCCTGAGGAGACGACCCTGCTTGCCACTGTCTACTATTTAGTAAATTTTGTCAATTAATTAATTCTGGTATATTGGATTAAGTAAACTCTTCGGAAACAGAGTGAATCAAGTAACCCATTGCACACCTAGAGTCCCTACTCCAGTACCTAGGATTAATTATTGACTGCTTTTAGTGGTAGTTAGATTATTATTATTATTATTGCAGAGATTTGGCACCTGTTAATTTTTAGCGCCGTTGCCGGGGACTGGCATTAATTATTTGTTTCTTTTTAATTTCAATTTTGTTCTAATTTTTTGGTATTTTTCTAATTTATGCATTGTTCTTCTCGTACAGGCGAATTAATTTTCGACTCTGAAGTAGAGAAGATCGCGCGTAGAACGAGGAAAGAAACCAGACAGATCAGAGAGGAGCAGTCCAGTGTTGCATCTCAAGAACTTGATCCAGAGGTTGAGTTGACAAATTTGCGTGTTGATAACTCAAGTAATTCGGACCAAGAGGAAGTCACCATGGCGAATGCACAAACACTAAGGGAGTTGGCTGCTCCTAATTTAAATCAACAACCTTTATGCATTACTTTCTCAAGTTTGAATGATAACACTGCCTTTGAACTAAAATTTGGTCTAATTTATCTCTTGTCATCTTTCCATGGTCTACCAGGTGAGGAATCTTATAAGCATTTGCAGGAGTTTGATATCGTGTGCAACAGTATGAAACCCTTGGAAATTACAGAAGAGCAGATAAAAATGAGGGTCTTTCCCTTCTCTTTGAAGGACTCCGTGAAAGACTGGTTGTACTACCTACCACCAGGTAGTATCACCACGTGGGACCAGCTGAAGAAAAAATTCTTGGACAAGTACTTTTAAGCGTCTCGAGCTGCCAGCCTAAGGAAAGAGATATGTGGTATCAAACAACACCCAAGCGAGTCTCTCTATGAGTACTGGGAGAGGTTTAAGAAACTGTCCATTAAATGCTCTCATCATCAGATAACTGAGCAACTGCTCATCCAATATTTCTATGAGGGGCTACTCTTCACGGACAGGAGTATAATCGATACTGCAAGTGGAGGGGCGTTAGTGAACAAGACTCCTCGGGCATCATGGGAGTTGATTGAGGGGATGGCTGAAAATTCACAGCAGTCTGGTTCAAGAGAGGATATCCCGACCCGTAAGATGAATGAGGTAGAAACATCCTCTATCCAATAGCAACTCTCCGAATTGACGTCTTTCGTACTACAACTAGCTGTGGGAAGTGCCTCACAAGCCAAAGTATGTGGGGTATGCACTGCCGTGGGTCATTCTACAGAGATGTGTCCAATGGTTCAGGAAGAAACTACAGAATAGGTGAATATGGCTAGCCACACGCCCGCGCCAAGAAAGCAGTACTACCCTTACTCAAGCACCTACAATCCTGGCTGGAGAGATCATCCCAACTTCAGTTATGGAGGGAACATGCAGTCCAACTTCGCACCAAATAGGCAGCAAAGGTACCAGCAGCAGTACCAACCTCACCCACCACCACCCCCTTCGAACTCAAGTCCGTCCATGGAAGAGATGATGAAGCAATTACTTGCGAATCAAGAGAAGACGAATTTAGACCTGCAAAGCATGAGGAATCAATTGGGACAAGTGTAATCATTACAAACTCAAGTAAATCAAATGGCCATCACGATCAACCGTTTGGAGTCCCAGGTTCAAGGGAAGCTGCCATCTCAACCTGAGTTGAACCCGAATAATGTGAGTGCAATGACCTTGAGGAGTGGCAAAAAAGTCCAAGAACCTGAACCGGTGATTTCTAAGAACAAGGACGAGAAACGAATCGAAAAAGAATTGGAAGAGGAGGGCAGAGACAACAAAGATCAAAAGATACTCCCGGACCTGATTACTAGAGTGAAAACTAATCCACCTCCCTTTCCTAGCAGGCTAGAAAAATCTAAGAAGCAGAAAAAGGAGAAAGAGGTCCTGGAGATATTCCGCAAGGTGGAGATCAACATTCCCCTACTGGACGCGATTAAACAAGTACCCAGAAACGCCAAGTTTTTGAGGGACTTATGCGTCAATCGAAGGTGGTTGAAAGGAGATGAATGAGTTTTAGTGGGGGAGAATATGTCAGCAATTCTACAACGGAAGGTTCCACCCAAATGTGGGGACTCGGGTATGTTCACTATTCCTTGGAGGATAGGTAATATCTTGATTGGAAAGACTATATTAGATCTAAGAGTCTCAATTAATGTCATGCTAAAGTCTATATATGCTTCTTTGAATTTAGGACCTCTGAAATAAATTGGAATAATAATCCAATTAGCTGACCGAACCAATGCATACCCTGACGGATTGGTTGAAAATATTTTAGTAAAAATTAATGAATTGGTTTTCCAATCCGATTTTTATGTGCTTGACATGGAGGATGAACACTCCCATAACCCATCACCTTTATTGTTAGGTAGACCCTTCTTGAGTACAGCTAGAACTAAAATAAATGTTAACAAGGGTATCTTGTCCATGAAATTTGATGACGATATTGTTCATTTTAACATTTTTGAAACCATGAAGTATCCTTTAAATTCGAATATTAGCTCTGTTTTCTCTATAAATATTATTAACCCTGCGGTACAGGAAATTTTTGAAATTGAAGGCAAGGATTAACTTGAAATCGCCCTGACCAGACACTTAGAATCGGAGATGACCTCTGAGGTGGAATTGAGTGAGGAGCTCAAATGTGTGATTGGAACATTGCAGTCATTGCTGATCACGAAAACAAGGTATGGTCTTGTACCTATTTTTACACCCGAACCTCACCAAAGGTTAATTTCATCTGTGGTGTAGGCGGCCGTCTTGGAGTTGAAACCCCTGCCGACACATTTGAAATATGCATACTTGGGTGAAGGAAAGACACTCTCAGTGATCATCTCCGCGGGTTTATCAACGGTTTAGGAAGACAAATTATTTCGAGTTCTCAGGGAACATAAGTAGGCTATAGGATAGACCAACGCCGATATCAAGGGAATTAGCCCCGCCGTATGTATGCTCCGAATTCGACTCGAGGAGGGTGCTAAGCCTGTGCGGCAGGCTCAGAGGAGACTAAATCCTCTCATAATGGAGGTAGTGAAGAAAGAGATCCTGAAATTGCTAGACGTTGAAATTATATTTGCCATATCAGACAGTCCTTGGGTGAGTCCAGTACAGGTGGTCACGAAGAAGACAGGGGTAACGGTGGAGTCAAACCAAGACGGTGAGCTCGTACCAGTTCGAAAGCCCACCGGGTGGCGGCAGTGTATAGACTATAGGAAGGTAAACGCCGTAACGAAAAAGGATCATTTTCCTCTTCCTTTCATTGATCAGATGGTAGAGAGATTAGCAGGTCGATCTTACTATTGGTTTTTGGATGGATTTTCAGGTTGTTTTCAGATTGTTATCGCACCCGAGAACCAGGAGAAGACCACCTTCACGTGCCCGTTTGGAATATTTGCTTACCGAAGGATGTCATTTGGGTTGTGCAATGCACCTGCTACCTTCCAAAGGTGCATAGTAAGTATTTTCTCGGAATATGTTGAGAAAATTATTGAGATTTTTATGGACGATTTCGGTGCGTATGGTGAAAGTTTTGATAACTGTCTGGACAACCTAAAATTAATTTTGGTAAGGTGTATAGAAGCTAATCTCGTGCTTAATTGGAAAAAATGTCACTTTATGGTCGAATACGGGATAGTTTTGGGTCATGTAGCGTCATCTAGGGGTATTTAGTTAATAAAGTAAAAATAGACGTTATATCTACTTTATCTTACCCCGCGAGTGTGCGGAAAGTGCGTTTCTTCTTGGGTCACGCAGGTTTCTATAGAAGGTTCATCAAAGACTTCTCGAAAATTGGAGCACCCTTGTTCCAACTTCTGCAAAAGGAGATGCCCTTCGAGTTCGTTGAAACATGTAAGGAGGCGTTTAATAGGTTAAAGGAGTTATTGACGTCCTCACCTATTATCCAACCTCCGAACTGGAACCTACCATTCGTGATCATGTGCGATACCAACGATTATGCCGTGGGCGCGTTGCTGGGTCAAAGTGTAGGAAAGACAACCCATGCTATATACTACGCATCTCGAGCCTTGAACGGAGCTCAATTAAACTATTTCACTACTGAAAAGGAGCTTTTGGCGGTAGTTTTTGCTTTAGAAAAATTCTGGTCTTATTTATTAGGTGTTAAAGTTATTATTTTTTCTGATCATGCAGCATTGCGGTATCTGTTGACCAAGAAAGAGGCAAAATCGTGACTTATAAGGTGGATACTATTGCTACAAGAGTTTGACCTGAAAATCAGAGACAAAAAATGGGCGAAAAATCTGGTAACAGATCACTTGAGTCGAGTACAAGTCGCCGAAAACGACCTCCCGTTGAGGGAAGCTTTCCCCGATGAGCATTTATTTTCTGTTAATTTATTCTTGTCTTGGTATGCGGATATTGTTAATTTTCTAGTCACTGACAAGTTTCCTGCAGGATGGCCTAAGATAAAGAGGGATAAGTTAAAGAGTGATGCAAAGTCATATATTTGGGATGATCCTTATCTCTAGAAGCAGGGTGCCGACCAAGTCATCCGTAGATATGTAAGTGAAATTGAATTCCAATCTATTTTAACTTATTGTCACTTTTTTGCGTGTGGAGATCACCTTGGACCAAAGAGAACGGCGCGTAAGGTGCTAGAGAGCGGGTTCTATTGGCCGACCCTCTTCAAAGATGCCTACTCATTTTGTAAGTTCTGTGATAAATGTCAACGAGTAGGTAATATTTCTCGTAAGGATCAAATGATCCAAACCCCAATGATTTTTGTTAAAATTTTTGACGTTTGGGGTATTGATTTTATGGGTTATTTTCCTTCATTTTATAATTTTTTGTATATATTACTTGCCGTGGATTATGTCTCAAAATGGGTAGAAGCAAAAGCCACTCGTACTAATGATTCCAAAGTGGTTGCAGAATTCGTAAGGTCTAATATTTTTGTCCGCTTTGGAATGCCACGAGCGATTGTAAGTGATCGAGATAGCCATTTCTGTAACAAGACGATTGCTGTACTTTTTAGGAGGTACGGCGTCTTACATAAGGTATCCACGTCCTACCATTCTCAAACAAACGGTCAGACGAAAGCATCGAACTGAGAGATCAAGTTGATTCTAGAGAAGATGGTCCGACTCGATAGGAAAGATTGAAGTATTAAACTGGAGGATGCACTATGGGCATATAGGACGACGTACAAGACACTCATTGGAATGTCCCCTTACCGGTTGGTATTTGGGAAACCATGCCACCTCCCGGTCGAGTTCGAACATAGAACATTTTGGACGGCCAAGCAATGCAATATGGACATCGAGGAGGGCGGAGTTCAAAGAAAGTTGCAATTACAAGAATTGGAGGATATCAGAAATAAAGCATACGATAATGCGGTGATTTATAAGAAGAAAAATAAGATTTTTCATGACCAGCAGATCTTAGAAAGACGTTCGACTGCGGGTAAAAAATTCTACTGTACCACTCCAAATTGAAATTATTTCCAGGTAAACTACGTTCTCGTTGGATCGGTCCTTTTTTGTGACTAATGTCTTTCATTATAGTGCAGTAGAGATCCAAAATTTGAAAACGGAGAAGAAATTTGTAGTGAATGGTCACCGTCTCAAGCCGTATTATGAAGGATTTCCAGTTGAACGAGTGGAGATGATGCAACTGGAAGACCCAATTTGCTTAGTTTAAACAAATTTTGAATTGTGTCTAACTAAAAATATTAAAGAAAGGCGCTTTTTGGGAGGCAACCCAAATATTAGTTTTATTGCTTTTCATTGTTCAATTCTTTCGTTTTGTTGTTTCTTATTTGAGTAGTAATCGGTCTTGATATTTTCCTTCACTATGATCAGGATGTGCAATTTTGGCGTGCCCACGCCGTGTTAGTGTCTGCCGAAACCTGTGGACGTTTTATAATTTTGACGTGTCCTTACGGTGTTAGACGACTCAAAACTGACGTTAAAAAATTTTTTTTAAAAATTTTAATTAAAAAAATAAAAAAAAATAAAAAAAAGAAGAAAATTTTTTTATATTCGAAAAATTTTGAAAAAATAAATTAAATAAAAACCCAAAAAAAAATATTTTTTTTCTCTTTTCTTTTTTCTTCTTTCTTTCTTCTTTTCTTCTTTTTCTTTCTTTCTTTTCTTCTTTCGATCGAACCTCCTTACACCGTCGCCAAGTCACGCTTCTCTCTATCTCACTCTCTCTCCGTCGCTGGTCTGCGCCGCTTCTCAAGCCGCACGCCACCCACCTCGTACGATTCCAACCGCGCCTACCTCTATCATCTCCATGCCGTCGCCACCAGCTCCATTATCTTCCTCGCGCCGCCTGGCCACGCCCCCGCCAGTCCGCGTTTGCCGCTGCTGCTGTTCGCCATCGCCACTGCCGCGCGCGAGCTGCCACCGCTCGTCTCTTACTCTCTGCCACCACCTCTTACCACCCACGCTTCTCCATCACGCGCCTCACCTCGCGCTACCACTACGTGCGACGTCTCTCTCTCTCCACGGCTGCAGTGCGACTCCAGGCCAAGCAAGCAGCACGCGCCACCCTGTCTTCCTCTCGCCCATGACCGCGCGCCGTTGCTCAGTCCCACCACTACCTCTGCGGTCATCGAGGTTTAAATCATCTGAGGTCCAATTTCTTTTTTATGATTGCAGTAAATTGCAATGCTTTGTTGGGAATTTGGTGTGTTTAGACTACCTGAACTTTTTATTGCTCCTATAATTGGGTATTTCTGTGATTCTTTATTCAATTGGGAGGCTACTGTGCCACTTGCTTTGCTTATTGAGGGTGGGTACGTCTGGGGCACCTGCCAATTGATTCTCATTTTGATTTCTTCTAGTTTTCGGTACTGTTTGGTAGGGGTTGAGATATCTCAGTGGTTTGGGTTGCCTGTGCGAATTGTTTCTTACTTGTGCGTACGCCAGTGGTCCTGGTTATCGTAGATTGCATACAATTTATTAATTCGATGTGATTGGGCTTCTGTGACTGAGTTGCTAGAATTTTTGGTTGGTTGAGTTGTGTATTCGACTGTCCAATTGGTGACAGTTGTTGAGCTTTTGGAGAGAGCAAAATTTTGTTATTCTCTGTGATTGTTGGAGGTCATCGCTGTGATTTTCTTGTTGGTTCAATTTACTTGCTTTGCCGGGGTTCCTTGCATTGTTGACATTAGCTATATTTATTGGGCATTTGCTTGTTGCTTGGGGGCTGTTGTTCACTCATCTGGAGTGTTGTTTCTGCATCTGTTGGTCGCTTTAGTTTCTTGTCGTTTGGAGTGATAACTGCCACCCATGGTAAAGCCATGAGCCTACTCTAGGTCTAGGACACCTAGAACTTCTCAGCCTCCTCCACCCCAACACTCTATTCCCGCCTCTGACCCCTCGCACGACCCTTCTTCCTTTAGGAGGAGGGCTCGCATTGGAAGGCAAAGAGGCGTCCATGTTTCTGACCCTGCACATTTTGGGTGTAATTTAAACTTCACCAGGGCCACCGACAAGCAGCGATATGCTGCTTGTTGTGAACGGCGGATTATTCCCTGCCGATATCGGGACGCCGCCACCTTGGGCCTTCTAAATATTAGGGTTGACTTTGATCGTTTGATCCAAGCCATAGGGTGGTGTCCCTATATTTATATTGTTGACCTTCCAGCTTTTGTCGAGTTAGTTAGGGAGTTCTATACCACATTCGAGTTCAACCTCCCCACGGGTTACACAGTTTCTACTCCCACTATCATCCGTTTTAGACTAATGGGTCAAGAGTTCCACCACTCCATTACTAATTTCAATCTAGCCTTAGGTTTTATTGATCAAGCCTATGCCGAATCTCGTGAGTATGCCGAGGGTGCATGTGACTATGTACAGCCTTTTTTCTCCCGCTATCGACATCTTTGGGAGGAGATATCCGTAGACCGTGATAATTATGACCATCGTCTATCTAAGGGTTCTTATCTGAAGGACCCGGCGTCTCGCTATTTTTACCGTTTCTTGGCCTATAGTTTCTCGGGTAGGCGTGATAGCTCGGATGTATTGTCTAAACCGAAAATTTTCTTTATTTGGTGCATGCATAATAACATTAAAGTTAACTTGGGGTGTTGGCTCGCTTCTCAGTTCAAATCTGTTTTACCTAAAAAGAAGCGCCCCCTGATTGTTGGGTCATATATTACTCATTTGACTGTTAATTTGCATGTGCTTGATCTTTCTAATCATGATTTGCATGTTACCTGTCAAATTGAGCCCTTTGATATTCCTTGTCTAGAGAAAATGGGTTTGGTTCGGGAAGGTGACAATGGGTTGGAGGTTGTTCCGCCGGGACCGCTTCGTGCTCCCCCTCAGTCATCTTTTGCCCGCTTCCCCGCTGATGGCGGTGATCCCGGCCCATCTACCTCCGATCCTACCCCAGGGGCTGACGACTGGCTCCAACTCCGGATGATGGTTGAGCGACTGGAGACTCGAGTGACCCACATTGACGTCAACTTGCATAACATGGCGTAGAATTTGGCAGCATTTATGCACCATGCAGGTCTTGCTCCTCAGTTTCCACCTGACCCTCTACTGTTTTGACGACTTCAGGGAAGTACCGTTGCCCTTCTCTTTACTTTTGCTGTTGGCTTATCCCATTTAGGGCAATGTGTCATTTAGGTGTGGGAGGGAGGTCAGTTGTGGTGCTAGTTTTCCAGTTTTTAGTTTCTAGAGGTTTTTCCTTTATTTTTAGTTTGTTTTTGCCTATCTTTCTTTTATTTTCTTTTCTTCTTTTTTTTTGTGATCAATTCTTATATGAATACCAAGTTTTGATGTTGGGTTGTTGTTTCTAATTCTGCTATTGTCGAGTTTTAGTAACAAAAGTGTATCTAGCTAATATGGTTAAGTTCAGGAGCATCTCTTTGGTGAATATCAGTAATTGCTTGACTCTTCTACTTTTCGGTTAATTTTTCTAGATATAGGGAATGATTGTTGGCATTTTTCATGTGATTGGGTCCAATTATTAATTTTAGTTCTCCACGTTTGAAAATTTGAGGATGGCTGCTGTTACTTTTGTGTTATTTTTAGTTATTGTGTTGTTTGGCTGTGAATAAAATTGACTGTGCTCCGCTAGATATTACTACTGAGTAATCAGGGATCTTTATCAAAAGTGTCAATTCTCGCGTCAAAAAGTAGTAATTGCTATGAGTACTAGGTCGTATAGCGATAGGAGCTGAGTAACCGGGCTCCTTCATCTGACAAATGTCGGAGTTCGCTTCAAAAGGCTCCAATGGTTAGAGACTAAGCATTTTGTTACGATTGAAAAAAAAGTAGAAAAGAAAAAAAAAGCGTGAAAAAGTGAAGGTTGTGTTAGTAAGTGATAAAAACCAACTTGCCGATTTATGGAGTTAATGTTGAGATTTTGGTTAATAGTTGGACCATTTGCCGATAAATGTTGATCGATCATTCCTTTTTCTTAGATTAGTTTGTCTTAAATTGGTTGAGTCGGTGGTTTTGAAGCTAACCAGGGTAATTTTTCTTTGATCTTGACATGTAATGCTTGATATATATTTTTCTTGGTATCTTGGCAATACGGTAGTTGGAGCAATAGCCATTGTCAAATTTTGGTGTTCAATTGCTGTTCTCATGCTTGAGGGCAAGCATGGTTCAGGTGTGGAGGGAATTGATAGGGTGTTAATTGTTTAAATATTGTTTAAATAATATTTAAACAATATTGTTTAAACAATATTTCCCCCTTTGTCCTTGCCAAATATTGTTTAAATTATTAATATATACTTATATTTGGTATTTGGACCTATCTACAGGGAAGTTGAACTGAAACATGCTAAAAAGAGGGACCTGTTGTAGAAAATTACTCCACACGTGGGAGACTCCAAAGAGCTTCACAAACCCTGACCCACAGGGTGCCACAGACGGATTGCATTTCTTTTACTGATTAGAAAAGTTGCTAACTAGGAGTTTTCCTATGAAGAGGAAACTAAAAACAAGGATTTCGGCAGAGCTCCAATTCTTTGGCCCTTTGACTCTTAATTCGGCGGGGACCACGAAGATAAGAAGGAGGAGTCAATTGTTTTAGAAAAAAAAACGTACAGAGGCTAGGACAGCTTAGGAGCAATAGTTTTAGTTTTCTTTTTTTGGTCTTTAACGTATTCCAGGTGTTCGACAATATTTTCCAACGGGAAGAATATCTTTTATTTCTTGCTTTCTAGTGAAAAACGTGATGCCTTTACAATCAATTAATTTGCGTGGAGATTTATTTATGCGACGTGGCTAAGCCTTTCATCTAGTAAAGGATTAACTCGACGGCGCAGTTCCGAATATCTGTGAGATCTAATTAGTTTTCACGCGTTCCTTAATTTGTTAATATTTGCACGTTGTCTATTTGAATTATCGTGGGATTATTTTGTTAATTGGATGTCAAGAGCCCGATGTTCAATGCAACTTATTAATCTCTTGCCAAATTAGTCAATTAAATCCGTAATTGTTTGATTGATTAATATTAGTGGCAACTGGTATGTTTACACATTAGGGAAATGTGCAATCTAATTTCAGTAACCCTCGTAGCGTGTTATTGATTGGGGTTAGATTTTTCTAGTTCTTAATGCAATTGAAAAATTAATTCCTACGGTTGTACTTAGGAGTATTTTCTGGTTAGGGGTAATCAATGGTCGTACCTTGGTTATCAATAAATTAAGAAAAAATTGGTAGTTAGAGTTCGTCCGCGACTATAACTTACCTATTAATAAATTAAGTGAACCTCCTTGCATCAATGATCGGGTAAGTGGACTGTGTTTGAATAGTTGTATCCTTGGTTAGAATTTATCTATCCTTGATTTAATTTCTGCCTGTATTCGTGCTAGTTAATTATTTATTTTTAGTTGAATTGTTTAATTATTTTTAGTTGCATTCTGATAAAATCCCCCTTTTACCAATTGGAATTTCAAAAGACAAATATCCCCAATCCCTGAGGAAACGACCCTACTTACCACTGTCTACTATTTAGTAAATTTTATCAATTAATTAATTCTGGTATATCGGATTAAGCAAACTCTTCGGGAATAAGGTGAATCAAGTAACCCATTGCACACCTAGAGTCCCTGCTCTAGTACCTAAGATTAATTATTGACTTTTAGTGGTAGTTAGGTTTTTATTATTATTATTGCACAAGTTCGGCACCAATCAAAAAATTCCTTGAAGTTTTTCTGCAGAAATTTTTTTAAATATATTTTTCATGATCATATTTTTCAAACACTTATTTTGATCTCACGTACATCAAATTGACATAGTATATTTTTCTACTAAAAATCCAAAAATCTATTTTTCAAAAACAAAAGGAAAATTTGGCAAATTGGTCCCTAACATTTACACAAAAAAACTTTTTTAGTCCCTAACATTTAAAATTAGTCAGAATAGTCATTAACATATAAATTATGATCCATTTTGATCTTAATATTCGTATTTATTCATTTCTACGACTAAAAATAGCACGCCTCTCTCACGTGGGCCTATTTTCAAGGGCAAAATTGAAAAACACTATTATTTTCAGTGTAAATATGGAATTGAAGCTTCTGTTGCTGCTACTTCAGTATATTCTCCTCAAACTGAAAAGCACCCAGTGTGGCTGCTGCTATTGATCCCCCAAGGAACCACCACCATTAAACCCGGCGAACTTGATTCCGTCACCTTTCCGTTAAAGCTGTGTGATCCGACCGTCAAGGAACCACCACCACCCTCTTTCTAGCAGATTATGTAGGAGGCGAAACCCAAGCATTAAGATTGTCGGTTTTGGTGGGCTGCGGAAGAGAAGAGAAAAGAGATGACGTGGAAGATGATTTGGGTTGAGGAACCGAAGCGAACAAAGATGATGATGGTTTTGGAAGCGATGCCAAAAGTCTCGAACTTTCCTGATTTTTTTAGCAATTGTTGCCCATCCCTCTCTTCTTGAAGTTCATTAGATTTATGTGAATTTAGGGTTGAGGAAGTCGACGAAACGGGGGGCTTTGGGTGGTGGGATTGGGGTGGGGGAAGTGGAAAGGAGATGGGTGAGAAAGAAATGATGATGAAGATTTTGGGGGTGGCAGTGAGGGGAGGAATCCAGTGAATTTGGGCTTTGAGAGCTGTGGTTTATCTTTTTGTTCTTGATCTTGTTCTTCATTGGAAGAGGCGTAGTTCGCTAGCAAAGAGTCTATGACCAGAAGCAAAAAGGGAGAAAAGTCCTAATTTCAGAACAGGAAAACAAATATGCGAAAATGTTGTCCTTGAAAAGAGGAGAAAAACTTGTGTTTTTCAATTTTGCCCTTGAAAATATGCCCACGTGAGAGATGCGTGCTATTTTTAGTCGGAGAAATGAGTAAATACGAGCATTAGGACAAAAATGGAACATAATTTATATGTTAAGGACTATTCTGGATATTTTAAATATTAGGGACTAAAAATTTTTTTATGTAAATGTTAGGGACTAATTTGGTAAATTTCCCAAAACAAAAATTTCAAATATAATGCAAGAATAATACACAAATAAAAACAACTCAAAAACATTTCATCTGTACAATATATCAAAAATAATTCACAAATATAAACAAAAAAATTTTTAAAAATAAATTATATGACATTTTTCACTTATCACCACCACTACCTGTCACCACCACCCACCACCATCCCCGCCCACCACTACTACCCCCTCCCTTTTCTTCCTCCCTCAATTTGTCAGGACCAGATCAAGGCCTCTGGTTGCGACTAGAGGCCGCAATCTAGCCGCTGCCTAGCAACTTTCTGGCTGCGACCAGATTGCAGCCTTTGGTTGTGGCCAGATTGAGGGGGACGGAGGGAGGGAAAGGGAAGAGAGAGGAGGAAGAGAAAGGATGAAGGAGGGGGTGATGGAGGTGGTGTTGGTGGTTATTTGTGGTTGTGGGTGATAGTATTAATTTTTAAGAAATATCTTTAAAATATTTTAATTTTAAAAGGTACCCCAAAATATATTTCAAAACTTTCTTCAAAAACATCACAAAAAAATTTACAATAAAAGTTTTTCATATACGCTGTTACATTAAAATATTTCAAAAACAGTTAATTCAAACGGAGTCACAAATATTTTATCAAGGAAAACTAATGGAAGAAACTAATAGTCTACTACCTAACTGCGTATATTCACAGTTTCATGCTATCTAGTATCTCTGGATGAGGGGCAGGAGCGGTCATCAGATGGACCACTCTTGAGCTGTTCACAGCCAAGATTTGGCCAAAAAAAATTGTACGGTCCAGATTTTATCTTGTATCTCGATTTTAACAACATGTGTGGGACCCAAAAAATTTTGTTTTAAAGTTACACGTTGTTGAAAGTAAGTTACACCATCTACAAATAAAGTTACGCGCTGTGCAAAATGCACATAATTGCCAGGAACGATTGCACGTGCCTGTGGTCCAGTATCTCTATTCTCTCACTCGCCCCCGTTGTCTACATGTTCCGGGAATTGGGGCTAAATTACAGAGGCTATTAATTATTTTCAAGTACTTTTGTTTATCCTTATGATCATGCTTTATTTTCTGCTCAACATTTTAATTCACAAAGTCAGCTGGAATTTGCAGTCTTCTTCTGGCCTGCGTAATTTAAATTGATTTCCTCGCTAACTTTATAACATTTACTGATATAATCTGGTTCGCCTTTTCAAAGTCTTTGCCGGCTTGCCCTTCATGGAATCAGGTACTCTTTGTAAACTTTCTTTCTGTAAATGCTTCAGTTGCTTAATTGTAATAATCCTGCACTATTTAGTCTGATTACTTTATGATAGAGCGGTTATTTGGCACATTTTGCACTGTTATTTTGTCCTAATTTTGGCTACTTACTGTGCTAAGTATTGAGGTTTTGCTCATATTTCATATTTGTATGAATTATAGGTTATTGGCGTTAAAAGTAATCTCTTGAGGCAAATTTTCAGAAGACCCTTCATCTCAGGGCGTGGCCACGCCAGAAAAAGTAGATGTTGCCGAAAAGCCGAATCCGCGGGACCAATAGCAGGAGACCCAATTAAGAAAACCGGTCTACGTGGACCAGATGCGTAAGATCAGAGCCCTTGGACAAAAAGTCTTGTTCCTAATGCTTTTCTCCTACGGCGGCTATAAAAGAATAGAAAAAGCCAGATTCAGGGGGAATCAATACCTTAGCTTTAGTTTACTTTCTGTAAGATCTGTCAGACGCTTTTGGTCTTTTTCTCTTTAGCCGCAATTAGGAAAAAAGTGAGATTGACGTCTAATCAATTAGTTAAGCGTCAATTTCCCTTTGCCCATCGGTCAGAAGAGGAAGATTTCTTCAGTGCTTTTTGGGCTTTGTATGAACGAGACTCCTTTCGCTCGACTTTGGCTCTGAACAATTTCTATTAGTTTTTGTTCTTGCACTCGCAGCTCCAAAACAAAAGCGAAGGCAGGGCCTTCTCTGTCGTTACTGCAATTAATTCCCTTTCCCCAATTCTTCGGCAAATAATTGAATGAATTCAATTAAGTCACGCGGGATTGACACGATAAGGAGCGGCTAATTTTCTCCTCTACCCAAAGGTTGACGCGAAAGCGCGGTCCATAATATCTGTGAGATCTAATCGAATCTTCATTATTTCTTCCAATTTGTTGCTATTCGTGCGTTTCCTGAATTAATTATTTTTGGGTAATTTATTAATTGAATATCAACGGCCGGGTATTTGATTTAATTTAATAGCCTACTGTCACATTAACTGAATTGAATCCGTAATTGTTCGTTTAGTTGATACCTAGTGACAACCACCATAATTGGCTTTATGTTGGGGAAACGTAAGATCTAGTTTAAATAAACCCTCTTAGCTTGTTTATTAGTTAGGGTTGGGTTCTTCTAGCGTTAATGCAATTGGGTAATTAAATTCCTACGGTCGTACATAGGGTTGTTATCTGGTTAGGGAAGCAGTCAATGGTCGTATCTTGACTGTCGAAAAAGTAAGGAAGAACTGGTTATCAGAGCTTGTTGATAGCTATAACCAACCTAGTGATGAATGGACGAAATATCTTTGCATCAATGATCATTTAGTTGGACCGTACCTGAGCAGTTGATCCTTTGGATAGAATTTTATTAATTGCTACTTTTAGTAACTTGTGCTTTGTGAATTAGTTTTGAATTTAGTTTGCTTTATTTTTATTCTTATTTTTTTTATTTGCCTCCCATTAAAAATCCCCCAATTTTATTCTATTGACTTGGAAAGAAATAATTTCCTACCCGCTTCCTGTGGAATCGACCCTACTTGCCATTGTACGCAAAGTTAATATTTGTATAGACAAACCTGGTATATCGGATCAAGCAAACTCTTCGTGAACAGGGTGAATCAAGTAACCCATTGCACACCTAAGGTCCCTGCTCCAGTACTTGGATTTGTTCTATAATTAATTGTGGTGGTAATTAGGACTTTTTAGTAATTATTATTGCTCCAGGACTTTTTATACACTAATTATTATTTTATAATCATGAGTGGATGAAGACTTTTGATTTTGATTAGCATATAATTGTAGTGAATCAGCACGTTGGAGTTCGAATTTGCGTATGATCGTCAATAAATAAGGAACTGTTTGAGTTTCAAATTAGCGCATAACTTTGATAATCCAGCACGTTTCAGTTCATATTAGTGTATAATTATGAATGAATGATGAACGTTTGAGTTCTAATTGGTTCTGTTTTGATTATCAAGCATATTTGAGTTGGAATTAGTTTGTAAATGAGTGAATGATGAAATTTGAGTTCTAACTGGTCAATGACCGCTTTTGTTGGTTAATAATAGAGGACTGTGAGCAGGAGAGGTCTGGTTTGGAGATTGCCCCTTTGGACTTCATCTCGCGGCTGCCTGATTTCGTGATTCATCACATTTTATCTTGTCTGCATGCCAGAGATTTTACCTCTACTGCAATATTGTCAAAGACTTGGAATCGCACCTGGTCCACTTATCCTTGTCTTGTATTCCACTTTTTCTATGATAATTCAGTCACAGAACGAGAGCAAGTTGTTGGTGACGTTCATATAAAAAGGCGAAAACATGATTTCTTGATTCTTGCTGGAAATTCCATCTGTCGGCGCTTGCAACTAGATTTTTGCGTACAAAGATTTCACTTGTATATTGACTTCCCTGATATGGAGTTGTTGATGCCTAATATGGACCAATGGATTGGTATAGCAGTAGACAGGACTGCTCCAGAACTTGCTGTTTGTATTGATAGTTTGTCGGGCTCAGATAGATATTTTTATAGCGTTCCGCAATCGATTTTGCTCGCTAGCTCGCTAAAAGTTTTAAGCTTACGTGGCTGTAGATTTGAGAGTGGATTGGATATCAAACTTCCACATCTACAGAAGCTTTCTTTATCTCATTCTTGTTTCACCGACAAGTTTTTATTTCACCAAATTCTCTCTGGGTTCCCCGTGATTGAGTATGTGAAAGTGTCATTTTGTATATGGATGGACACACTTCTCTCAGTTTCAAGTTTATCTCACTTGAAGTATTTTGAGTTCCTGTACTGTGATGGGATTGATAATGTTCAGAATAGAAGTAGCAAAATAAATAAATGGTTGATAAATGATTTTTGTTTAATGGATAATGGATAAAATTAATCCAATCCAATTACAATCATTTAAAAATGGATATAAATGGATAGGCTTTAAATGGATAATGGAAAACCATAATCCATCCATTTAAGCAGCTAGTAGAGTAGACTAGTACTGTATTTTTTTTTTTTGGGTATGCGTACGGATTCTCGTTGTCTATATTATTACGTGGAACTCACGGGGGTCACTATTAATGGGGAAAAAGTATCCATCCCAGCATCAGATTACTAAATAGGCGAAGATGGACGCGGGGAATCGTAGTTGACTCGGGCACCAGGATAACTCCAACTCAGGTTTATAACTCGGTCGGCGATACGTTTGTTAAGTACGCTCGAGCCTTGCCTCCCGTGAGCGGGTTCGACTATGGTCCAGTTAAATTTGACACTTGCTATGATCTATCATCTGAGCCCACATATGGCTATCCAACGATGTCGCTTGAATTCCATGGGGGCAAAACGCTGTCGCTGAGGCCTGCAAATTATTTGATTTGTGTTGATACCTCTGTTTTTAAACTCGGATCGGATCGCCGGTCGAACCGGGAGCCGACCAGTTGGCTGGTCCGAGTTAATCCTAAAAATCGAAAAATCAAAAATTCGGTCAAATAAGATCAAAACCCGGGTTTGACCGGAAAAATGAACCCGGTCTCTTTTTTTTTTCTTTTTACTTTTTTTGAAAGGTCAAAATATTTTTAATATGATGTTTTGATCCTTAAGTTGCTAAAAATTATTAACATATCTCAAATATTTCATACTTTATAAATGATGTCTTAAAGTTTGGTGTTATTTTTCAATTAAGTCCATAATTTTAATTCTAAACTTGTTAATACTTATTATATAATATAAATTGCTACTTGATTGCTCTAATTTATTTGTATTTTCTTATTAAATATATTTGAAATATCAAATATATATGAATATACCTTTATTAATATTAACATGTTATTAAGTATTTTACATATAATATTTTAATTTTTAAATAAATTTTATTTATGACGTCATCCGGTTCAACCCCTATCGAAACGGGTGTCAATAATTGGGAACATACAGCAGCAAGGGATGCGGGTCACTTACGACCTTACCAATAAGGTGATTGGTTTTAGTCCGAATCAATGTTAAGACCACTCTCTCATATTGCTAGTAGGAGAGTATATTTGATTTGAACCAAAATATTGTCCCTTCCTTCGAGAGGACATCCGAAGAAATTGGAACCAAAATATTTGTAAATTCATACTAATACTGCTTGGTTTCAGATTTTACAAAATCAGATTAAGATTAAAAAAAATGACTATAGAGAATAATGAGAATTAGTAAAATTTAATTTTTTGATTGATTATGAATTTCAGTTTTTTTAATATTAAAAATAAAAAAATTGTATAATTAAAATAAATAAAAATATCAAAGAAACTGATTATCTAACATTAGAATCCATAATTAGCTAAAGTAATCAATCAAGAATAAGTCTATATGAGTCATGCATCTATATGTGATCAGATATACATTATATAGGAAAAATAATCCCTCTTTCGATTAGTAAATATGGTATATATGATGTACTTTGTTGATATATAGTCCACATCGTTTGGGGGGAACTGTCAGGAAATCAATTACTTGGCAAGGAGGGAATTGTACAACCATTCGATTGCCCGTTTCATTATCCACATAAATGCATGCAAAATATTACTTGTGTGGAACATAACAAGGCTGATTGGTTTCAGCCCTGCTGTCTTCATTTTAATTTAAAAGCAAGTTATGTGAAGTCTTTCATTGTTTTTGCTGGATTAATCCTTGAGCTAGCTTTTCTAACAAAACGAACCACACATATTCGATCATGTCAATTAAGGTATATCTACAAGAAAAATCCTCTCCGTTTTCGGTGTAATGATTTATCAATTGCTCGTTGCACGATCGAGCTGGAACTCGTAAGGTCTTCCGATCTGATGACCTGCAACCAGGAGTAGGAGAATCAGGGTTAAGTCCCTTGATTTGTCTCCGACAATCAAGTTACACATATCGGAGTTAAGTTGTGAAGAAGTAATGGAAGAAACGTTTTCCTTCTTCTAGTCCTACTCCTGGCTTGACCTAATAAAACTATAAAAGGGAAATTTTTCTTTTTCTTTTCCATCTTTAATGCTTTGTTTTGCTGCTGGACGTTTGGCCTTAAAAATTTAATATTGGCAAGAAAAAAGACCTGGTCTTTGTAGGCTCTAATTAATGGATATCAAAGAAGGTTAACTTCTTTGGTTGCCTAATTGATGACTAGTCGCCATTGACTCGGTTGGCTTTACTTGCAGAATGATTCAACACATAAAACAAATCGTTAGATCGACAGCCTGATTGATATTGTCTTTGCCATCGCCACTTTGATTATAATCTGCCAATAGAAATAACGGAAGCGCACAACGTTAGTTTATGAAACTTGATAATATTTGATAATATCAACGGAAATTTACAACTTTAAGGGTCCGTTTGTTTCGGGTGAAAATATTTTCCAGGAAAATATTTTCCCAATTTCCCGTGTTTGGTTGCACAAAAGTTACTGAAAACATTTTCCTATGTAAAATATTTTCATTCATCTTATGGAAAACAACTTCCCTTCCAAACTTACTGAAATTGTTTTCCGAAATGCATGCATTCCGCCTGTAGTATGTTCCAAACTTACTGAAAACATCTTGTAGTATGTTCTTTTTTTTTTAATGTAAACAGGAGGACTCGAACCCAATACCTCTTCCTTACACTCCCTCCCCCGTACCACCCAACCCTCCCCATAGTATATTCAAAAAAAAAAAAAAAAAAAAACCTCATCCTGCTCATCCTATGCTAGTAATTGATTATGTATAATAAGGACATTTTTTTCTAGAGAAACTTTCAGCAGTGAGAGTGCAAGATATATGTCACAATAAGCATTGCATGTGATTGATATTTGACACTAAATGACCAGCAATTTGTTTATTGCTTAAGGAGATATTTTTTATTCATATATACATTTCTCCAAGATTTTTTAAAGTTAAACAATGAGATAAATTTTCTTATTTTGTATGGGAAAAAGTATGTAGTTATAATGTGTAGAAAATAAAGATAGAGATAAAAGTGAAAATATTTCAAAAGTTAAACAAACACCAAAAAAATGAAGTAAGAAAATATTTTCAATAAGCTAACCAAACACCTGAAAATGATGAAAGGAAAATGATTTTCATGGAAAATTACTTCCACGAAAAATATTTTCCCAAGGAAAACATTTTACTTCCAACCAAACAGACCCTAATTTGATAATAATTTTCTAGTTGACCTTTTGTTCTTTCTCTTCTATTGCTTTGGTCTAGGTGCTTTTTTGTTTTTTGTTTTACTAGCAAATAGAGCTAATAATTCAAAATGCTAACTAATTAGTTTATGAAACTTGCATTAGTCTACTTGAGAATAACAATTTGGATTCTCTTAATTCTTCGAAACAGAAGAAAATTCCTTCTGTCTGTTGCATTCCTTGCACATTTTGATGTTATTTACTGCTATTAGTGCAATTTTCATTGAATGAAATTATCCCCAAATTAAAAAAAAAAAAAAAGCAAAAGGTACAATTTCTTTTCATTTTAGGTTTAATTCAATCCTGTTAGACATTTTTGATCTAGAAAGAGCATTAACGAATGACGAAATGGTCTGATTGGTTGACGAGTGGACTAAATAAAAATGTGCAACTGTTTTGAATGTTGCGTACCGTTGACCGCTAATTAATCGCCTAATGACCTAATCTGCAATGCATGCGATACCGAAAGAGAGTTTCTGCATGAAAAACGATTACCTGAATTTTACACTCCACTCCCTTGATTTTTTTTTTTTACGTAAACCCTTAAACATTTCTTTACGAAAAATTGTTACTTGAATCTATTAATCCATAGCACCCACCATTTAACTATAGATAACGAAGGCATGACTATCGGAAACAAGGAAGTCACAGTAATCAGTGTGATTGGCAGATAGCAATTTTCTGTGGGTTTTTTTTATTTTTTATATTAACCCTAATTATTTCTAATTAGGCATAACTCTGCAGTCGAGCCAATATATATTTGCTCATCATGAAAGATCAAACTGAGTTGTTGAAAGCCTTCTTGTTCCCTAGCTACTGCAATTCCAATTTGCCATCATATTCAATGCCATTAATATGCATGTGTAGAGGAAAGTTATTCCACATTGCAAAGAATAAAACATTTCTAGATAATTATTGTGACCAATGCCCACCAGAAGGACCAACTGTCGTGGACGCTCCTCTAAGTCTTCGCTCTTAAAAAGTTGAGAGGATGGTTAATACGGTGATATTTGTGAGGGGCCATTTTTCAAACTGCTTCTCCATATATACGCAGCATCTGAATTACTATACGTGCTATCTTTAAGCAACTTCTAGTTTAATTTTCTCTTCATTTCTTCAGGAAAGAAGCGTGTGGTTGTGTCTGATCAACGTTTTCTACCGTAATTGAATTTGAACTTATCCTAAACAAAAAACTAAATAAATAAATAAAATGTGAGTGCAGCCATGTCTTAATTAACCACATGCCCTCCATGCAGATCGACGTCTATATATATAAACCCTTGCTCCTTCCAAACTTCTCATCCCTTCTCTCCTGTCTTCTCTTCTGCTCCAAAACCACAAACATGGCTCGAGAAGCTCAAAGGCCATTTCCTTCCATTAACATCCTCATCATCCTCTTCTTCTTCTTCTCCTTCACCCTCAGTCCATTTTCACCTCAAGCAGTCTCTGCTTCAGTTTTCAAAAGACTTCAGCTCTTCTCAACAGAAAAAGCTCACCCCACCTCGACCTCCTCCGTTTTGTCCCTCTCCCTACATCCTTATTCATCCATCATAAAGCCGCCAAACAACAACTACTCCGACCTCGTACGCTCCCGACTGGCGAGTGACCGAGCCCGAGCCAAGCTCATCAACTCCAAAATTGAGCGGGCTCTCTCCACCTTCAACCGCCCTCATGATATTAAACCGGACGCCCAAGTCCAACCGGAGGACCTGGAAACTACGCTGACTCCATTTGGAGGAGCGTACTTAGCTCAGGTCGGAGTGGGCCAACCAGTAAAAGATTTCTTCCTGCTAGCGGATACGGGTAGCGAAATCAACTGGCTCCAATGCCTACCCTGCGATGGATGTTCTAGCGTGTCCGGTTCGGTCTTTGACCCATCTGGGTCTTCATCTTACAGTCTTTTATCCTGTGCATCCCAGGAATGTGCCTCACTGGGCGAAAACCGAAATTGCCAAGCTGACCCGTGTATGTTTATAACGAGCTACGGAGATAGATCCACTGTTGAGGGAGAATTCGCCACTGAAACGGTGTCGTTTGGAAGTTCAGGTTCGGTTGATAAAGTAGCCATCGGGTGCGGCCATAATCAACGCGGGGGGGCGTCTGGGATACTTGGTCTTGGGGGCACTCCTGTAAGCTTTCCTTCTCAAATTCAAGCGACGTCCTTCTCCTACTGTCTCGTGGATAGAGACTCGGGCAAGTCCTCGACTCTTGAGTTTAACTCAGCTCCACCTGGTGACTCAGTCCTCGTTCCCTTGATAATCAATCGAAGAATTGAGGTTTTTTACTACGTGGAGCTCACGGGGATTACCATTAATGGAGAACAAGTACCCATTCCCGCATCAGCTTACCAAATAGGCCAAGATGGAAGTGGGGGAATTGTAGTTGACTCGGGCACCACCATAACGGCGTTGCCAGATGAGGTTTATAACTCGGTCCGTGATACGTTTGTTAAGTACGCTAAAGCCTTGACTCGCACGAGCGGCTACGATGGTGGTCTAGTTAAATTTGACACTTGCTATGATCTATCGTCAAACCCCACAGATGGCTATCCAACGATGTCGCTTGATTTCTCTGGGGGCAAAACGCTGCCGTTGAGGCCTGCAAATTACTGGTTTCGTGTTGGTGATAGTGCCAAGAATTGTTTGGCTTTTACTGTCACTACGCAATCTGTCTCAATACTTGGGAATATACAGCAGCAAGGGATGAGGGTTAATTACGACCTTGCCAATAAGATGATTGGTTTTAGTCCGAATCAATGTTAGAGCACTCCCTCCCTCCAGTGCTACTACTAGAATATATACAGTTGATTTCAACCTAAATAAATGTTGTTCTTCATATATATAAATATATGCTAAATGTTTTCATAGTTATGATATTTTGAGGATCTCATCGTCTACCTTTGCTCTAAAGTATTTGGTTTTCTTAACCAAACTAACTTTTGTGATTCTTATTCTTTAGGGTCCTTTTCTTTCTATAGTATGCTAATGACTTCTTTGAATGAAGAAGTGGTTGTACCGTGAAAACCAGGGCAGGGCTATACTTGGGCATATTGCATGTTTACCCTGAAATTGAATTGATTGAAAATGTAATCAATTTATAAGACTTGCATTAATCTAGTCGAGAATCACATTTTTGGAGTTTCAAATTAGGAGGAAATTTCTCCCATCTATTAGATCTGTTTTACGTTTTGATGTATTTACTGTCATTAGTTTATTTTGTTTTTTTGAAAAACAAAAGATGACACTTTGTTTCCACTTTAAGGTTTTGATTAAAATTCTAATTTTGATGTTAGACATTTGAACAGACAAGAAAATTTAACGACTGAGCTTTCTCTAGAGGTTCAGTGGAGAAGTAGATGAAATGGAAACTGAAGAAAATAAATCAAGACCGGAGTAGTCTGATTGGTTGCCTAGTACTACTGGTGGGCCAAATGCGCAACTGTTTTGATGTTGCCTTGTGTTGACCGCTTAGTCGCCCCAATGCCTAATGGCGCACTATGCACGTCAAATGTGAAGGAGAACCTCTAGAGATCCAAGTTAGTCCATGCATGAAGGTGCTCCCTCCAAAAAAAAAAAAAAGGTACTAATATAGGTTATAGAGAATTGAATTGATTTTGGTCATTGTATTTCATTTTTCTTTTCTTTAGTGAACATAAATGAAGAAAAAACATAAAAAATAGTACTCCTATAAATTAAGGAGTGTGTTTGGATTGTAAATAATTACACTTTATTTATAACTTATTTACACATACTGAATGATTTGCATCATTAATACATCTTTCAATCACATGCATCATATCAAAAAAGTGCTACAATACTTTTTTCATAAAATTATTTCAAATAATTTACAATCCAAACTCACCAGCATCCCGTTTGCAGGGACTAAAAAAATTTTGGCAAATGAAAGTGCAATTAATTACGTTTGCAGGGTGTTTTTCTTGAAAAATCAATTCATTACCCAAAACATCTTTGCGGCAAGCGCAAGTTGGAAGGTCTAGTCCAGAAATCCTTGCACAAGAGACGTTCCCACCCGGATTAATGGCACCTCACAAACAGCAACTTGGTCCATCAGTTTCAGTACGTGTCTTTAGAATGTCTGGAGGAAAGTTATTCCGCATTACGAAGAATCAAACATATCGAAATAATTATTGTGACCAAAAGACCAACTAGTAATTATATCATGGACTATCAATATCATGGACTCCTTTTAAGTCTATTTACACTCGTCTACATTTGAAGGAGTACTAGTAATTATATATCTACCCTTGGAATTCAAAGGTACCAATTTCTTAATTTTTTTTAATTTATGGAAATTGAGTTAATCCGGGCATTTAGTTATATCCCACTATAATGGAAAGGCCAAAATTTTGTTTCCAAAACTCAGCTCAATTGGCACCGATGCTTTTAGGTGACCGACCGTAAGGTCTTGACCCTTAAAACTCTCTTATTTTTCCTTCTCCTTGTAAAAGTTGGAACCTCTATGAACCAAATATTCAAAAAAAAAAAAAATGAAAGAAAGAACCAAGGAAGACCAAACTTTCCTACCGTAATAAAAAAGAGAAAAAAGAAGAAGAAGAAGAAGAAAAAGATAGATGCAGTAAAGTAATATCTCTAAGTTTCTTCCTTTTGTTGGTAGATTGCGATTTTCTGTTGGATTTTTTTTTTTCTTGTTAACCATGATTGTGTTTATAAACTAGGCGATTTACCGCAGCAGTCAAGCCGTATATGATGCAAACGAAATTACAGTCATTGCTGGCCCCTCTACCTTGACAGCCTTTGTCTGGAGAAAAATATATTCCTCACTACAAAGAATCAAACATCGCGAACCACGTTCGAGAAGACCGACTCGGCAACTATCGAAGTCTTCTCTCCTTCAAGTCTTTCCTCTCAAAAGGTCCTTTTTTTTTTTTTTTTGAAGACCCTCTCCAAAGGTCAAGCAGATGATCAATATAGGAATTTATGAATGGCCAAATCTGCGTGTGAGATGGAAAGGAATGATGCCCTATGAGTAACGATTATTTGCATGTTACATGCCAGTGTTTGGATAGCTTAAATCAATAATTGATAGGTCAAGATTTATTTTGATTTAAAGTTTTTTTTTTTTTTAAAATTTGCATTGTATAACATCAAGCCTACTATATATCTCTGTTTTCAAACTCGGACCGGACCGGCCGGTCGAACCGGTCGAACCGGGAACCGGCCAGGTAGCCGGTCCGAGTCAACTTAGAAAACCGGAAATTTTAAAACTCGGTCAAAGCCGGTCAAAATCCGGGTTTGACCGGGTTTGACCGGGAAAAACCCGGTTTTTCCGGTTCAACAGTAATTTTTTAAAAAAAAAATTCAAACTTTATAATATTATGTTTTGGCCCCCTAAATTGTTAAAACTTATTCGTATACCTCAAATATTTGATACTTTATAAATATTGTCCTACAATTTGATGTTATTTTTCAATTAAATTCATAATTTTAATTCTAAACTTGTTAATATTTATTAAATAATATAAATTGCTACTTGATTGTTCTAATTTCTTTGTATTTTCTTGTTAAATATATTTGAAACATCAAATATGTATGAATATACCTTTATTAATATCAATATATTATTAGATATGATATATATAATATTTTAATTTTTAAATAATTTTTATTTATGACGTCATCCGGTTCGACCCCTATCGACCCCCGGTCGAACCCATTGACCCCTGACCCCTGACCTTGGCCGAGTCGCTATCCGGTCCGGTTCTGAAAACATAGCTATATATCCAATGGCATGGATGCTCCAAAATTTCCCCAGTCTGTATCATGAAAATGAAACACCAGCTGCCGTTGGCGCATCTACCTTGTTTCCACCGTAAATTCCAATTTGATTCCTTTTTTATATGCCTGTATCAGAAAGACCAACTATCGCGATGTGGCGGACGCCTGCAAGACTCTAAAAAGTCTTCCCTCCCAGGACTCAAAATTTCCACTAAGAAGCCTATTAAAGGTTGTTAAAATCTTCTCGTTCTTTCCCTTTCTTTCATACGGTAACGACGCTCGTAGTCGAAAATTGAACATTCTCAGTTGTACATTCTCACTTACACATTGAACATATCTTGATTTGAAGGACTGGTGATTAATTGTGTATGTACTCTCTTTCTTGTATGTTATGGTACCAAACTTTTACTTTTCTATGGAATTTAAATTGATATGGATCTTTGTGATATGTACCTTCAATAAATAATAGTAATACGCTACTGATGCCCTGCATGCAGATCGACGTACGTGTAAGTGTATATAAACCCAAGCTCATCTCCCAAACTTCTCATCACTTGTCTTCTTTGTTTGTTGTCTGCTGCGACAAAAACCACAAACATTTACATGGCTCGAAAAGCTCCAAGCCCATTTCCGTCCATTAACATCTTCATCATCCTCTTCTTCTTCTTCTCCTTCACCCTCAGTCCTTTTTCACCTCAAGTGGTGTCTGCTTCAGTTTTCAAGAGACTTCGACTCTTGTCAACAGAAGAAACTCAGCCCACCTCCACCTCCTCCGTTTTGTCCCTCTCCCTGCATCCGCATTCATCCGTCATAAAGCCGCCATACGACAGCTACTCCGACCTCGTTCTCTCCCGGCTCGCAAGTGACCGGGCCCGAGCCGAGGTCATCAACTCCAACATTGAGCGGGCTCTCTCCGCCTTCAACCGCCCTCATGGCATCAAACCCGACGTCCAAGTCCAACCGGAGGACCTCGAAGCTCCCCTGACTCCATCTGGCGGAGCGTACGCAGCTCGCGTCGGAGTGGGCCAACCCGTGAAAGAATACTACCTGATAGCGGATACGGGTAGCCAAATCAACTGGCTCCAATGCCTGCCCTGCGATCCATGCTTTAACCAATCCGACCCGATCTTCGACCCATCCGGATCCTCATCTTACAGCCCTTTATCCTGCACATCGCAGCAGTGCACCGCCTTGAGCCCGGATTACAAGTGCGGCCAAAACAACACTTGCATCTACAGAGCGTTGTACGGGGATAATTCCGTCAGTATTGGAGAATTTGCCACTGAAACGGTGTCGTTCGGGAGTTCGGGTTCAGTTCAGAAAGTGGCTATCGGGTGCGGGCTTGAGAATCAAGGCCGATTTGGCAAGGCAGCTGGCATACTTGGCCTTGGGGGCACTGCAGTAGGCTTTCCTTCTCAAATTCAGGCGAAGTCTTTCTCCTACTGCCTCGTGGATTTGGACTCCAGCTCGTCCTCGACTCTCGAGTTTAACTCAGTTCCACCCGGTGACTCAATCCTCGTTCCCTTGATTATGAACCCAAAATCTGAGATTTATTACTACGTGGAACTCACGGGGATCACTATTAATGGAGAACAAGTGCCCATTCCTGCATCGGATTATCAAATAGGCGAAGATGGGCGTGGGGGAATCATCGTCGACTCGGGTACCACCATCACGGCGTTGCCAGCTCAGGTATATAACTCGGTCCGCGACACCTTTGTTAAGTACGCTAAAAACTTGCCTCCCGCCGCTGGAATCGGTGATCTCGACACTTGTTATGATCTATCCTCTACGCCCACCAGAGATGGCTTCCCAATGATGTCGTTTCAGTTCTCCGGGGGCAAGACGCTGCCGCTGAAACCTCAAAATTACCTGTTTCGTGCTGATTCCGACGGCACGTTCTGTTTGGCTTTTAAGACCACTTCTCAAAGTGTCTCAATAATCGGCAACACGCAGCAGCAGGGGTTTCGGGTTACTTACGACCTTGCCAACAAGATGTTTGGTTTCAGCCCAAATAAATGTTAAAAAGCATATAGGTGTTGATTTGATTTCAACCCAAATAAAATGCTGTTTATGAAAACGTACTTCTAATAGTGCTTAAACAATAACATGGGTACTTGGTAATCTCTTTATTAGACGTCTTTGAAGAAATTTTGTTGCTTGGATATCACCTTTGCTGAAAGAGTTGGAATTCAAAAACTTAACATATAGTCTGATCTGATGATGACAACAATATATCGTTAATATAACACATAGACCCCGTTATATTGGAAATACACGATTAAATCTTTTGGCTGCTAATTCAACGTAAAAATTACTTGAGTTATTTCCAAGGGCCGGATTAAATCAAGTCACTTCTTAGTGTTAAAGATTGAATTGAGATTTTTTTTTTTTTGGAAGTATAACGAGGCAACTTGACTGGTTTAGCCAAAATAATCATGGGAGTTGTCAAACAATTAAGGCCTTCACAATCAAAAGTTTAAAATGCTGACAATCATGATTTAATTCACTTCAGGCTAATTGAGTACATATTTTCCTATAGAATACTAGAATAAAGTCAGTTCTACATGTAATGATTGTTCAAGTTGCATAGCCAAGCGTCCGGATACCTGATTGATAATGTGCATTTGAAGCGTACAAGTGAAACGCCAAATTGCACTAGCCTATCAAACGAGTACTTTAGACTATAATCTTTGTTACCGTTCTCATTTTACCATTTCATTAGGTATTGCTTTTCTTAAACCAAAATATGGGTTTTATGAGTAAATAAAGTACTTAACATCATATATTCATATGCAAAGAAGTTATCCATTTTATTGCAAAGAAGAAATCCAAGTACCTTTTTATTCCCAAGATGACACTTTGTTCTCACTTTAATGTTTTGATTTAAATTTAAATTTTGATGTTAGACATTTGAACAGACTAGAAAATTTAACGACTGAGCTTTCTCTAGAGGATCAGTAGTGGAGAAGTAGATGAAATGGAAACTGTAGAAAATAAATCAAGACCGGAGTAGTTTGATTGGTTGCCTAGTACTGGTGGGCCAAATGCGTAGCTGTTTTGATGTTGCCTTGTGTTGACCGCTCAGTCGCCCGAATTGCCTAATGGCGTAATCTGCACGTCAAATGTGAAGGAGAACCTCTAGAGATCCAAGTTAGTCCATGCATGAAGGTGCTCCCTCTAAACAAATACTACTAATATATATTATAGAGAATTGAATTGAACATAAATGAAGAAAAACATACAAACATTTGTTTTTGTAAATAGTGTTTTTCTTGAAAGATCAATTCATTACCCAAAAATCCTTGCGCAAGAGACGATCCGACCTCACAAACAGCAACTTGGTCCATCATGTTTCTTTAGAATGTCTGGAGGAAAGTTATTCCACATTACGAAGAATCAAACATCTCGAAATAATTATTGTGACCAAAAGATCAACTATCAATATCATGGACTCCTTTTAAGTCTACTTACACTCGTCTACATTTGAAGGACTAATAATTATATTATATATCTACCCTTGGAATTGATCAGAGGTACCAATTTCTTACTCTTTTTTTTTTTTAATTTATGGAAACTGAGTTAATCCGGGCATTTAGTTATATCCTACTATAGTGGAAAGGCCAAGATTTTGTTTCCAAAACTCAACTCAATTGGCACGGATGCTTTTAGGTGACTGACCGTAAGGTCTTGACCCTTAAACTCTCCTATTTTTCCTTCTCCTTGTAAAAGTTGGAACCTCTATGAACCAAATATTCAAAAAAAAAAAAAAAAAAAAAAAAGATAGAAAGAACCACCAATGGACTAATCTGCGTGTGAGACGGAAAGGAATGATGCCCTATAAGCAACGATTATTTGCATGTTACATGCCAATGTTTTGATAGCTTAAATCAATAATTGATAGGTTAAGATTTATTTTGATTTAAAGTTTTTCTTTTTTAAGAAAATTTGCATTGTATAACATCAAGCCTACTATATATCCAATGGCATGGATGCATAATGCTTCATGTCTTTTTTTTTTTTTCCGACACAAAAGGGTGTCTGGAACCATTGGGCCCGATTAATCCCCTGCGGCTGTGAGAGCCCCGTCCCAAGGTTCACAGCGTGTTAGCTCCCCGGGGTCGAACCAGTGACCTGCCCCTTATAAGGGGACTACGGAAACCAGTCGATCTGCTGGGGGAGGGCGGTTGTTAAAATCTTCTTGTTTTTTCCGTTTCTTTCATACGGTAACGACACTCGTAGACTAGGAATATCAGTTGTACATTCTCACTTACACATTGAACATATCTTGATTTGAAGGACTGGTGATTAATTGTGTATGTACTCTCTTTTTTGTATGATAAGGTACCAAACTTTTACTTTTCTATGGAAATTAAATTGATATGGACGTACCTTTAATAATAATAGTAACACGCTACTGATGCCCTGCATGCAGATCGACGTACGTGTATATAAACCCATGCTCATCTCCCAAACTTCTCATCACTTCTCTTCTTTGTTTGTTGTCTGCTGCGGCAAAAACCACAAACATTTACATGGCTCGAAAAGCTCCAAGCCCATTTCCTTCCGTTAACATCTTCATCATCCTCTTCTTCCTCTTCTCCTTCACCCTCAGTCCTTTTTCACCTCAAGCGGTATCTGCTTCAGTTTTCAAGAGACTTGACTCTTCTCAACAGAAGAAACTCAGCCCACCTCCACCTCCTCCGTTTTGTCCCTCTCCCTACATCCTCATTCATCCGTCATAGAACGCTGTTTATGAAATGCATATAGGTGTTGATTTGATTTCAACCCAAATAAAATGCTGTTTATGAAAACATACTTACTAATATTGCTTAAACAATAACATGGGTACTTGGTAATCTCTTTATTAGATGTCTTTGAAGAAATTTTGTTGTTTGGATATCACCTTTGCTGAAAGAATTGGAATTCATATAGTCTGATCATCAACAATGTATCGTTGATATAACACATAGACCCCGTTATATTGGAAATGCACGATTAAATCTTTTGACTACTAATTCAACATAAAAATGACATGAGTTATTTCCAAGGGATTAAATCAAGTCACTTCTTAGTGTTAAAGATTGAATTGAGATTTTTTTTTTTAAGTATAACGAGGCAACTTGAGTAGTTTAGCCAAAATAATCATGGGAGTTGTCAAACAATTAAGGCCTTCACAATCAAAAGTTTAAAATGCTGACAATCATGATTTAATTCACTTCAAGCTAATTGAGTACATATTTTCCTATAAAATACTAGAATAAAGTCAGTTCTACATGTGATGATTGTTCAAGTTGCATAGCCAAGGCCCAAGCGTCCGGATACCTGATTGATAGTGTGCATTTGAAGCGTGCCAATGAAGCGCCAAATTGCTCTAGTCTATCAAACGAGTACTTTAGACTACTAGCAGAAATATACCGTGCTTGCGCACGGTGAAGAATTTATGTAATGCCCACAATGAAATTTGGTAACCGGCGGATTGCAATTATAAACTAACGATATGGAGAACATTTGTAGGCAAAATAATTTGGTGTAATTAATAGAATTAAAGAACATTTATTACAATTCATATATTTACATATTATTTGGCTTTTTACGGGTGAAAACTTTTTTGAGTTTGGATATGATGTCACAGTAATAAAGGTCACGTTTCAAAGTCACGAAATTACATAGGCTCGACTCCTCACACTATCAGTTACCAATTTGGTCAACATGTATGGAAGGACTTTTTATACACACACTTGTTGATTTTAATGTATTTCATGTTTTGGTGTGTGTCATGTAATTGTGAGCATCTATTGGAACAGCTTAACTTAATTTTTTTATTAACGCATTTTTTTGTTTGATAGCTTTCTTGGTTTATGCTACAATATATTTGAATTGTATCATAGTCATATTAAGTATACCGTTCTTAATAAAAGGTATAAGTTTAAAGATAAGATGTTATTTTGGTTTTTTCAAGAAGCATCGTAAAATTGCATATTATATGAGAATAATGAAGCGTTGAAAGTTGAAGTTGTAGATTTATTCAAAGCTTTTTACAAAAAATCAAGCACGGTCCTGAATGGTTGAAAATAATTCTGCAGCATGTTGTCGATAAATTGCTAAGTTAAATTGATATGGAAAAAGAATGGACAATAAAATCTGGCATTCATATGTTTATTGAACATATAAGAAGAACAACGTTTCTTGCAGAATAAATTTAAAAGAAAGGTCTAAGTTCTACCGGTTGGTGCATCAGAGAAGATGTAGAACTTATTGTACCAAGGGAATAGTTTTTCGACTCCATGTTTGTTGAAGATTAGGACAGTATAGCAGGACTTTGATTTAGGGATAAATACTAAAGCGTCGTCAAATTGTAGTTGATGCTCAAACTTAAATGTGTTCCAATTATTTGTAAACTATCTCTGACGCATTCCAAGAGTGACTGTTTTGTTTCCAGTTCTCAGCGTGATCAGAGTAGTTTTGTCACCATGCATGAAGAAGGATACAAACTTGGGCACTTTCTGTTGTTCATCGACAAAAAAAAATTATTAGTGGGAAAGAAAATAATGAATGATAAAATAAAACAGGATATAGCCAGAGCTCACAAAATTATGCTGGTTTTGCTGAGTAAAGATGTCATAGAATGATAGCCCATCAGAGATGTCTTGAATGAAATTCGGTTTCATTGATGATGCTACTTTCTGGCACAACATTCTTTGTTCTGTATTTCATACACAAAAAAGTTAAGTGTACGAACTATGAAGGTGAGAAATAAAACAAGAAATATGGTTATTTTTTTAAGTGTTTAAGCATGAGAAAACAAACTTTTTAGGATAATATACGAAAAATGGAGAAAAAAAGTAGCTAATAAGCGTTTGATCAAAGGAGAAGAACAAAGATGAATGAACTATTAAAGATAATGCTTCAATTCCAATAAAAAAAAAAGCAAGTACCTTTTGCCGCAGCAAGAAAAATAAGCAGCAGCTCGTAGTCAGCAAAACAGCCAAAACTTGGAGGAAATTAAGAGGGCCATGCAAAAATGGATAATAGGAAAATGTCATTGTCAGATAGGAACAAATACAAAAAATAAAGAATATTAATAAATGCCACTAAACTGCAAAGCGTAGAAACAGTAGCAGTAAATAAATGAATATGACCAAGAAAGCACACGAAGCATACAAGCGCGGGAGAAAAAATAGGAGAAAAGAGTCTCTAACAAAAGCAAAAGCAATGTTTCAGCAGGAAAGCTGAAAAAAAAAATAGAGGCAACAAAAAAATTGGGCAAAAGGAAAGTGAAAAATCGAACTTCAAACAATAAGAGACAACAATGCAATGAGAATAAAAAATGATAGAACAAAGAGAATCATAAAACAAAAAAAATGCAAAAGGAATATTAATAATAGTGACAGGTAAAAAAAAAGCAGTAAGCATGGGAAGTAGAAGAATATGAAAAACAAAATAATGGAAGGGGAAAAAATATAAATACTATTACAAGAACAGGGGGAGGGAAAATAGAGCATCATTTACAATAGATGTAATAGCAGACAACAGAAAACACTAATAACAGTGAATGAAGAAAGACGCACAACGAAACGGAGGGAAGGAAAAGCTCGAGGAAGAAGAAGCGGAAGCAATACATAAAATGAAGCAAAACAAGAAATGCAAGCTGAAATGCAAGGGAAAGAAATTTACATGATTACCTGTCTTCTATTCGGTGCATGAAAACCCGGGAAAGCATGTTTAAAGATGTGCAAATCTTGCATGGAGACGCCAACATTTAATGAATTGCAGATTGTGTAGGGTGAGAGGTGAATCCACCGACCAATAGAAAGAACGGGCAAGGCGGCTGCTTATTTTGTATAGCAGAGGGATTAGAAGATGGGCTGTGCAGGGGCATGATGATGACGAAGGAGCAAAAGACAGCAACCCACTTAAGATGTCATTTCCAGCACACGGGCCACATGAGTTCCACATGAGAAGGACGAAAGACCAGCAAACAATTGAAGTACCATTCCCACTTTATATATAAAGTTCTTTAGTATACAATACTTCCAAAGTTAATAATCTTTGTTACCGTTCTCATTTTACAATTTTATTAGGTATTGCTTCTCTTAAACCAAAATTATAGTTTTTGTGAGTAAATAAAATACTTAACATCATATATTCATATGCAAAGAAGTTATCAATTTAATTGCCTTTTGGCTTTCGTACAACTCCTTTCACTTTTTCCTTTTCTAAAAACAGGATTTTGGATTTCTTTTTTTACAGAAATTCCTTGAAGTTTTTCTGCAGAATTTTTTTTTAATATTTTTCATGATCATATTTTTCAAATACTTATTTTTATCTCACATACATCAAATTAATATAGTATATCTTTTCTACTAAAAATCCAAAAATCTATTTTTCAAAAGAGGTTATTAAATATAATGCCAGAATAATATACAAATAAAAATAATTCAAAAACATTTCATCCATATAATATATCAAAAATAACTCACAAATATACACACAAAATTTTAAAAAATAAATTATATAACATTTTCCACCCATCACCACTACCTACCATCGCCACCATCCCTGCCCACCACCACTATCCCTATTCCTCTCCCCCCCCTTCCTTCTCCCCTTCCCCCTTCCTCCTCCCCTTCCCCCTTCCCACTTCCTTTTCCCCTCTCCTTTCCCGGCACCCCCCTCCCATTTCTTCCTCCCTCAATTTCTCGAGACCAGATTAAGGCGTCTGGTTGCGAGTGCCTGTGTTTTAAAACTCGGACCGGACTGGTCGGTTCGACAGATCGAACTGGGAACCGGCCAAGTGTCCGGTCCGAGTTATGCTTAAAAACCAGGTAAGTAAAAACCCGGTCAAATCCGGTAAAAAATCGGGTTTGACAGGAAAGAAACCGGATTTTCCGGTTCAATTAGCATTTAAAAAAAAATTAAAACTTTTTCAATATTATGTTTTGACCCCTAGATTGTTAAAAATTATTAATATATCTCAAATATTTCATACTTTATCAATATTTTCTTAAAGTTTGGTATTATTTTTCAATTAAAGTCCATAATTCTAATTCTAAACTTGTTAATGCGCATTAAATAATATAATTTGTTACTTGATTGTTCTAATTTGTTTGTATTTTCTTATTAAATATATTTAAAAGATTAAATATATATGAATATACCTTTATTAATATTAACATGTTATTACGTATTTTACATATAATATTTTAATTTTTAAATAATTTTTATTTATGACGTCATCCGGTTCAACCCCTATCGAACCCGATTGAATCCACTGATCCCTGACCCCTGAGTTTGACCGAATCGATACCCTGGTTCGGTTCGGAAAAACATAGGTTTCGGGCTGCGACCAGATCGCAGCCTTTGGCCACGGCTAGATTGAGGGAGGGAGGGAAGGGGGAAGAGGGAAAGAGAAGAGAAAGGAGAAAGGAGGAAGGAGTGGGTAGTGGCAATGGTGGGTGGAGGTGGTGTTGGTGATTGTGAGTGATAGTATTAATTTTTAAAAGACACCTTAAAAATATTTTAATTTTAAAAGGTACCTTAGAATATATTTCAAAACTCCCTCGAAAACATTACAAAAAAAATTTATCATAACAATTTTTTATATACACTGTTGTAGTAAAATATTTCAAAAATATTCCCAAAATAGTAAATCCAAACAGAGCCAAAAATATTTTGTTAAGGAAAACTAATGAAAGAAACTAGTAGCCTACTACTTAACTGCGTATATTCACAGTTTCACGCTATCTAGTATCTCTATTCTCTCGCTGCCGTCGTCTACATGTTCCGGGAATTGGGGCTAAATTACAGAGGCTATTAATTATTTTCAGGTACTTTTGGTTATCCTTTTGATCATGCTTTATTTTCTGCTCAACCTTTTAATTCACAAAGTCAGCTGGAATTTGCAATCTTCTTATGGCCTGCTTAATTTAAATTGATTTCCTCGCTAACTTTATAACATTTACTGATATAATCAGGTTCGCCTTCGGGATTCAAAGTCTTTGCCGGCTTGCCCTTCATGGAATCAGGTACTCTTTGTAAACTTTCTTTCTGTAAATGCTTCATTTGCTTAATTGTAATAATCCTACACCATTTAGTCTGATTACTTTATAATCATGAATGGATGAAGACTTTTGATTTTGATTAGCATATAATTGTAGTGAATCAGCACGTTGGAGTTCGAATTTGTGTATGATCGTCAATAAATAAGGAACTGTTTGAGTTTCAAATTAGCGCATAGCTTTGATAATCCAGCACGTTTAAGTTCATACTAGTGTACAATTATGAATGAATGATGAACGTTTGAGTTCTAATTAGTTCTGTTTTGATTATCAAGCATATTTGAGTTGGAATTAGTTTGTAAATGAGTGAATGATGAAATTTGAGTTCTAACTGGTCAATGTACGCTTTTGTTGGTTAATAATAGAGGAACGTGAACAGGAGAGATCTGGTTTGGAGATTGCCCCTTTGGACTTCATCTCACGGTTGCCTGATTCCGTGATTCATCACATTTTATCTTATCTGCGTGCCAGAGATGTTACCTCTACTGCAATATTGTCAAAGACTTGGAATCGCACCTGGTCCACTTATCCTTATCTTGTATTCCACTTTTTCTATGATAATTCAGTCACAGAACAACAGCAATTTCTTCGTGACGTGCATATAAAAAGGCGAAAACATGATTTCTTGATTCTTGCTGGAAATTCCATCTGTCGGCGCTTGCAACTAGATTTTTGCGTACAAAGATTTCAATTGTATATTGACTTCCCTGATATGGAGTTGTTGACGCCTAATATGGACCAATGGATTGGTATAGCAGTAGACAGGACTGCTCCAGAACTTGCTGTTTGTATTGATAGTTTGTCGGGCTCAGATAGATATTTTTATAGCGTTCCGCAATCGGTTTTGCTTGCTAGCTCGCTAAAAGTTTTAAGCTTATGTGGCTGTAGATTTGAGAGTGGATTGGATATCAAACTTCCACATCTACAGAAGCTTTCTTTATCTCATTCTTGTTTCACTGACAAGTTTTTATTTCACCAAATTCTCTCTGGGTGTCCCGTGATAGAGTATGTGAAAGTGTCATTTTGTAAATGGATGGACACACTTCTCTCAGTTTCAAGTTTATCTCACTTGAAGTATTTTGAGTTCCTGTACTGTGATGGGATTGATAATGTTCAGATGGATGTGTCTGATCTTCATACTTTTTCGTTTGCACCATCCTTGGGAAACTGGCCCAGAAGTATTAACCTGGCTACTTGCAATGCACTGAAGGAGTTGAAACTCAGTGGGGCAGGTGACACAGCTAACTTTTGGCACCAGGCGCTGACATTTCAAATCCAGGCCCTTGAAGTCTTAGAGTTTCGAAGTTGCCATGGGTTGGGGAGTATCAGAATTTCAAGCCAAAGGCTTAAGAGACTGGCCTTTAGAGATTGTCGTCACTTTTCAGGTGCTGAAATTGACACTCCAAATTTAGAGTTTTTTGAATGCTGCAACTGTGACAATCCTTTCATTCCCATCAAAGCCTCAGATGATATCAAGATACACTTAAGATTTTCCCTTAGTGGAAAAACGGTTGATTGGGTGGTTAAACTGAATCAATTTTTGTCGAAGTTAAGGTTTTTTCAGGATCTCAAGTTTATCGTCTATCATCGTTCTAAGGTACACTCTTTTCTATTCCTATTCAGCTTTTGTGATCTTTAGTAGTTTTATCCTCTTCTTTCCTTAGAATGCTATTGACTTCTTGAGAATGAAGAAGTGCATGTGCACAGCTATGCTTTTAAGGGCATATTGCATTTTCATTTTTGGAGCCTATTTTCATAGGTTTCTGGAGATCAGATACCTCCAGTCACATGTTCCGGCATGGATCTCTGCATAACAGATATGTTATACCAGTTTGGTAGTATTTGAGTCTCTCTTGGATGCAAAAGAAAAAAGATGAATACATACTGCTATGTACTTTCTAATTGCCTTGAATCCATCTGTACAGATGAGAAAAGTATGTTATTCACCTTTAACATTCTTAGACTTGAACTTCAGACAAATGTGTCCTTTTTGAAACATTAAATTATTCCTAGTTTATTGTCTTTGATCTCGATTTTTCAACTTGATGCTTAGTTCCTTAAAGGCAATTTTTAAGTAGGGACCATTGTGGTCATCTTGCATCAGTAGGCTGACTCCTGGAAACAATTAATACTCCTTCAGAATTATGTTAGGCAGCGTTACAAGTGCGTTCAACTGCAGAATTATTGAGAAATTCATTGGAGAATTTCATCAAAATACAGAAAAAATGGAAAATGGGAACTTAACCTACCGTCCATTAAATTTTATGAAGCTCATAGGTTTCATATTCCTAATAAGAGAAACTCATGTAAAACAAACAAATTGGTATCTTGTATGTGTTAATTGGCCCTCCTATTTGTGTAAGAAGGCAATTGAATAAATTAATCTGGAATATGCAATGAAAATCAAGGCGGAGCTTATTTTTTGATGCATATGATACCCTATTTGTTATCCAATTTGTGCATTTTTTCTGGATTGTTTCTCTTATTTATTCTTGACATGTTTAACTCTTAATGCTTCTGCAGAACATGATTATTCACGAAAAACTGAGTGAGATCCGCTTTTCTTCTCTCTGCCATTTAATGCGTCCGAAATGTATATGCATATCATCGAAGAGCTACAAGGATCTTTTGGATGAATTGTTTCCGTCAGTGTGCCCTAAATCGTTATTTGCCATGTACTGTAGCACCAAAGTGATTGAGGTACGTCAGCTTGCATTACCCTTTGGTGTTGCTTATATGCAAATTTGCCAATTGCTTTTGCATCAGTTTGGTCATGTATTTGCCTTACGTGCATCTCAGATATTGTCACAGAAGATGAAGGATCTTAGAAAAGACTCAACTTTGCTCCACAAATTAGTTGGTTTTGAGGTGATTTTGTCTAAAGATGCAAAGCATCCAAGTGATCCTGCCACAGAATACTTCATACAAGCACACTCAACTGCTCGGTTCGAGATTGCCACAATTATATTAAACTGGAAGTATAATGTCTACAGACACAGCGTGACATTATAGGCTTGAGTAGTATTGCATGATTTACTGCATTGGTGTGTTGTACTATTAAATGTATGTTCTGCAATACACTGATGATTTAACTTTTTTTTTTCTTTTGTAAAAGATTAATCTATAGAATTGTACTGCTGATAACTTGATGACAGATGATGATTAAAGAGGGACTATCTTTAGGTGCTTGCAAGTAGGGCTGTTCACGAATCGAGCCGCTCGTGAGCCGATCGCGAGTGGTTCGAATACGAGTTCGACTTGAGCTCGGTCAATCGGGTCGCGAGAGGCTCGAATACGTTGACTCGAGCTCGGTCAATATCGAACTCGAGTCGAATTTGAGCTCGAGCTCAAGTTCAAAAACATTAAACTCTTTGGCTCGCGAGGTCGATTATATATATATTTTTTATTTTTTATTTTAATAGTAAAATTGCATATATATTCCTAATATTTTATTATTTGTTAAAAAAATTATTATTTTATTCATTTTTAAAAATAAAATAATTATTATTTTTTATATTTTTTAAGCTCGAGTTCGAGTTTTATGAAATTAACTGGAGACTCGACTCGATTTGACTCGACTCGTTTGCACCCCTACTTGAAAGCGCTTATAAGATTGGTGGTAACCATTCCTGTTTATAGTAAAATGGGAATGACTTCTCTAATAATGATATCCTCCTCTTTAGCTTCCCTTATAATCTCTAGGTAGTTCCTGTTTGATAATTCAGTTCAGCACTTAAATTTCATGAATTCAGATTTTAACATATTCAAACTGTTTGATAATAAAAAATTGAACATCTGAATTAATTAAATGACACTGAATTTTTTAGGCAAAATTTGTTTTCAAAATTACGTGATAAGTTATTCACTTATCACTGAATGTGATATGCACTCAAATATATTAAATTTAATATTTAACAATTCAATAATTTAATAAATTCATACTTCAGATTTCAGATTTTATGTGGGAAACTAAGGAACATATGGCGCTAGTAACTCTTAGCCATAGCATGATGAAGTCGGATCGTTCTTTGAATCTAAATCCACGCATTGCTGTCCTTGTGATGCACTCTTCTTTTTAGATATGATTTCAAGTGCTTCGCCGTCCTTTTGAACGTTAAATCCAACTCTAATAGGATTTGAACGTGTTTGCATGAAAATTAGACTAACAACGAGGCTTATTAATTCCGCTAAAAACTAAGTAACGTCCAAAGAAAATTCAATTCTAAATCCAATGCCACCAGATAAAGGCACTTGCAACTATATAATTAGTGTGTTGTTGCATCTTTTTGGACATTATGTGTTCATGTTATGCACTCAGGAGGAGCATTAATAGACAAATCATATTAAGTTGAAATTAGAGTTTCAGCAACAACAAAAGCCGCAAAAAATAAATACTCTTTCTCCACACGTATATACCGTCACACAAAAACAAGGGATATAATTATGAACTTTGAGAAAAACTGAAACTAGAATAAGAATTAGGGATTCAAACACTATTAGATCCTCTGAGCATTCCTTCAATTCAACATGCAATTTACATGAAATTGAAAAGGCAAAAACATAAAAATTCATTGAACGGGTCAAGAATTTTTAGTTATTAACCAAAAAAGTAAATTTTTTTTTTTAAAAACTCGAAAAGAGCAAGAAAAATCAATTTGATAGTAGCCGTTAACGTTTCGAAATATAACTTTAAACTTTCAAAGTCTAACCAGGATACTCATGAACTTGTGAGTGCCTGCTGACTATTATGCTATTACAACTTCAGCTTAATGCAAAATAATGTAGAGAAAATGATGATTCGGCTTAATTGCATAAACCTAGGAAGAACAGTCGAATGTAACTCAACCTGCGTTTTGTCGAAATAAACCTGGGATGCAGCATATACAAGCTTGAAGATTTTTTGTTACCTTCCATTGTCCTTTTCGTCAAAACCCAAGTAATTTTCTTCCAGTTGGAATAAATTTCTCTAGAACTCTAAGCTGTTCAGCAATTTTGACAAAAGAAAATGAGAGACAAAGTATGAACCAAAAGGAGGCCACCATTAGATTTGAAGGCAGGTTCAGAACTCCCAGAGAAAGGGAACAGCCTGTAAAATACATTTTTGCCCGAAATTTTTTTTTCATTTTATCTCATATATATCAAATTATTATAATATATTTTTTTTATAAAATTCCAGAAAGTAACAATCCAAACGGCCTCTAAAAGTCCCACTCACCAAATTTTCAGCTCTACCTAAACTGACCACAAGCATTTTTTCATGTACAACGTATGTGCATGGGGAAAACACCGAAAAAAAATTTATGCCAAAAATCCATCTTTGCTTTAAAATAAAAAATGGGAAAAATGGTGTGCAAGTGTAATATGGTGAAAAAGAATAGATGTTACTCAACAAAATCTGATTGTTGTTGGCCTCCAATAAAAAGACAGCATGGCAAGCTCAATGGAAGGTCAAAGATTGTCACCCAAAAGCAATATTCATCATGTAACATTGTAACCCTCTCATTTACAAGTGAACAAAAGATAGCTTATGCCCAAAAAAAAAAAAAACTTATGCATTGTTTTTTCTTTTGAAGAAAAAAAAAATGAAAAGCCAGGATTACAATTTAGAATTCAAACATAATTAAGAGTTTTAATCATTGCTTACAGTCAACAAGCAATTTACATGAAAGTGACAAGGCCAAATGTCAAAATAAAAAAATTCATTAAACGGATAAAGAATTTTTGACTATCAAGTGATCTAATATGACTCATTATTTTAAAAAAAAAAAAGAAAAAACAATTTGTCGGGAAGTAGCCGTTAAAGTCTGAAAATAGGACTTCAAAATTTTCACACTGTAACACATTTGTGAGCCTATGCTGGCATTTTTGCGGGATCTCTGAATACAAATCACGAGTTAGAACTATTTTTCATCAATTTCGTCCACTGTTAACTTATTTCATGTTAGAGAAAAAAAAATGAAAATAGCATGAGTAATTAAATTTGGTCTTGACTTCCAAGTGTATTTAAGGGATCCACTCATGCACCATTTACTCTTTCTCCCATTCCCAAACAATTCACATCTCCCTGAGCCCAACCCCCCGCTGCCGCTGGTCATAAGTTTGCAGGTATTCATCCTCTTCTACATGGAAATTTTTCTTAAGGAAAGAGATTAATCACAAAGAAAAAAAAAATACCCAGTCTGACATTGGATTGGAGCAAATGTCTCAATTTTATTCAAATGTTGCAGTTGAATTTCTTGATTTTTTGAGATTCCACCTCGATTGTACTTAGGTTGCCCTGCATGCCATCCCCATTTGGTAAGATTAGAATTGATTTTGAGGAATTTATCTTGATTGTTTAGGGGTTACAGACTTATATGACAAAATCCTAATTGGATTTTGATTGAAATCCAATTCCCACTGTTTGAAATACATTTCTGCGCATGATTTTTTTCATAGGATCTATTTATCTTCATCTGTTTGTGATTGTTTCTGCACATGATTTCTTATAGAATCTATTTATCTTCATCTGTTATGTTGATCATCCTGGCAGAGGATCATGGTTTTGCTAAATCAAGACTCCTGTTTCATTATTCAAACACTTTTTTTTAAGCCAAGTTTGACTTGTTCCATTTTTTTTCCCTCCTCCATTTTTTCCCGTCATCATGCTGTAATCTGCAACTGTACCTGCCCTGGTCTAAATGTTGTCGTTGTCTTGGGAGTTTCGCTGCACAAGAATTGAAGAGGAGAAATGGAGGGATTTCTAAAGATCCTTTGTCATCAGAGAATAAATAATTTATTTGTTTATTTTTGTCGAGCCCTTGAAAAATGCGGGAAAAAAGATCGTTAGTTTAAACTTGCGGATTTCCCAACTTTGCCCTTGCGGAACTATTGGAATATGATGCAACAAAATAAAGGGAAAATCGAGTAACTTCTTCTTTTCTTTTCACTGCCAAACTAACGAAAGGGACTTGAATTTGTTCTCTATCCTAGAATTCCCAAATAGATGAATTTTGATTAGATGGGAAGGGGTAACGAACAATTAACAAACTCAACAAATGAACAGTGGTATAGATTGACATCTAATGACGCAGTTTTTCTCATTTTTGAATGATCATGAATAATTGTAAAAAATCAGTTTACATTCTTGAAAAATGACTAGTGATAAGGGCACACCCGAAGTGTGTAATTTAGGAACAATCATTTTTTATATGAAATAATTTAGTATAAAATTTTTATAAACAAAAAAAATAAACTTTGATCTTTTAAAAATTTTTTGAATGAAATTTTAATTAATTTGGTGATTACAATATTTGTAAATGGTTATGGGTGAAAATTAGTGTGATTGCATTGGTTGGTAATATGTAATTAGATGGTAAAGTTATAATTCAATGATTGTAAAAAGTTAAAAATCTAAAAAGTGACCCAAAAAAAAAATTTACTGCAAATTCAATGCTCTCCCTTTATATATAATATATAGTATAGATAGTTTTGAAGTTTACATGATTATCCAAGTCGTGATTGCGCCATTCTACACTACTATTCCGACTAGATGTGGATAATTTTATTTTTTTTAGAACACTTTTCTCGCTTTAATTTCAATTTTGCTTTTTTTTTTGAAGAAAAAAAAAAGTATATCTAAACTTGAATTTTGAAGATCTTATTCTAACGTTATTCTTTCTACTGCAGGAAGTGTTACTAAGGTTTCTTTTGATATTTGTCCATCATGGAACCAGGTAGTCTCTACGAATTCACTAAGCTCTTCAATCAGTACCCTTTGACACGGACTACTAATGAAATATCAATGATTTCATTTTGTTGGTCATTGACAGGGAACGAAGTGCAACCTAAGACAACTCGGAAGGATGCGAACCTTAATCACTTCTCCCGGCTGTCTGATTCGATCATTCATCACATCTATTCGTTTTTACCTACCCGAGATGTTGCCTGCACCTCCATCCTGTCCAAGTCCTGGTATCGTATCTGGACCCTTTATTCATTTGTTGTCTACCATTTTATCTGCACTTCGTCGGACCAGGTCGAAGAACAAGAAGAAAAAGGAGTAGGATGGGTTCAAGAACGTGGTGCAGAGGTTCCTGGTCCAACGTTTGACTGTACTGGCAGTGGCAGCAGAAGAGGCGATTTCCTGTCAATGGCAGGAAAATTCATCAGACGGCGCTTTATAGAAAACTTAAATATACAGAGATTCCAATTGTACATTGACTGCCCTAAGATGGGCTCACTGGCTCGAAGATTGGATCTATGGATTGATTATGCAATGATGAGGTCTGTGCCAGAGCTTGTTCTTCGCATTGACTGCTTCACCAGTGGTAAAGATGTTGGTCATCGCGTTAACGCTTTTTCGAATCGTCAAAGGCTCCATTATGCTATACCTCAATTTGTTGTTGAAGCTAGGTGGCTAAAAATTTTGGGCTTGAGCGGTTGTAGATTTACGACTTGTTTGGACATCAAACTTCCCCAGCTTCAGAGCCTTTCATTATGTCATTCCTGCTTTGATGATAAGTCTCTATTGGAAAGGTTTCTCCTTGGATGCCCACTGGTTGAGTATGTGAAGATATCATACTGCAGTTGGATGGACAAACTTCTCTCTGTCCCGAACTTACCTGAATTGAAGGATTTTGAGTGTTTGTTCTGTGATATGGTTGACATTATTCAAATCAATGCAGCTAAGCTTCGTACTTTCTCATTTGCGACATTGAAAGAAGTCAAAGAACTTTGGCCATTGACCATTGACTGGACAGCCTGTGCTACAGCACTGAAGGAGTTGAAGATATATGCGAATGGTGCCGCTGACATAGATATGTTAGAGACACCGATATCTCAGCTTCTCTTTCTTGAAACATTGGATATACGCGGCTGCAAAAGTTATGCGGGTTTCAAGATCTCAAACCAAAATCTCAAGAGATTGATCTTTAGAGATTGCAGTCACATGTCAGCTACTCAACTTGATGCTCCAAAGTTAGAGTTGCTTGAATTCAACAACTGCGATAAACCTTTTCTTCCTTGCAATGCCTCGAACAAACTTCAGATTCACTTTAGTTTGTTCTTTAGAGGACATTCAATTGAGTGGCTTTTGCGATTGAAGTATTTTCACAGGACGTTAGAGCATTGGGAAGATTTGAAACTGATCGTCTATCCTGAACATCAGGTACTACACTTCTTTCTTAACCACTTAGCTAAGGTTCCGTGAATATGTTTTTGTTGCTTTACTTGGTTTGAGAGTTGTATGTGATGCTATTCGACAATGGACGTAAAAATCTTACCCCCTCCCTTTTCTCTCTTCTCTATGCATGGGTTCCTGAGTTTCAATTCTTTTGCAGATGAAGATTACGGATGAGCTGCCAATCAAGGTTTGGTCTTCTATCCATCATCTAGCTCATTAAATATTCTTTTGAATCTATAATCTCCCCTTTAATTTTTCTTTTCAAACTATACTTCCTAATGGAATTATTCTTGTGCAGGACATGGCTATTCATGACAGACTGAGTAGGGTAAGCTGTTCTTACCTTTTAATATATAAATTTAGATTAGTGATGCCCTCTTTATCGATGTATTCATGTGAACGTATGATTTGTAGCATGCAAATTAAATAACTTTTGTACACACTAAAAAAAAAATTGTTTCATTGCGTCGCATATTTCCTCAGATTAGCTCGACCTTTGTACTAACCTTCCTTTGCTGATCATTTTCTTACCTACATGTCAGTTTGTACTAGAAAAGGCCAGGGAACTTAGCAGTAGTCCGGGCAAAGACCAGAGGCTAATCAGTTGCGAGCTGGATACCTCTGAAGCAGTTGACTATCCACCGGATCCAAGCGCAGAAGTCTTTAATGTGAAACACTCGAGTCCTGGCAGCAAGGCTTCTAAAATAACATTCTTGTGGAAGTATGATGCTTCCCAACAAAGGTTTATACTGTAGTCCAAAACTTTGGCTTAGAATTTCTGGGATTTGAACTTCATTTTTCAGCTTGTTTTGATGTTTCATCTTTAACTTGTGTATTTAAGTTTTCTGGATTGGTACATCACTTTTCATACTATCTTTTTCTTTTTTTTTTGATGTTTCATATTTGACTTGTATCAACTATTTAGATATAAGCACGTACAATTCTTCATTTCAAAGTGGTATGTGTTGGTATTGATGGCTGAAAAGAAAGAATAAATTCTTGAATTATGATGAAAAAAAAAGAAGAGTTTCTACAGGCAAGGTTATCGGCGAAGGCATTTCTAAAACGAGGTTGTTCGCATTCATTGAATGCGAACTTACATAGCTCGCATTCTCGCATTTGTCGAATGCGAGCTAGGATACATTTAAAAAAAAAAAAAAAATACCTCGCATTTCTCAGTCTCTTTCACCTAAACCCAAAAACAGAGCTCCGTTCTTTACATCAAACATTCGGCATTCAAATCCATAAGCAGAGGGGCAGAAATTGGAACGAAACTTTGCACATCCAGCTCACTCTCTCGTCTTTTGCTTAGCTAGACACCAGTCCAAGCTTCCAAGAGGAAATTGCCCAAAATCCCTCAATCTCTTTCTTTCTCGTCGGTTGTTGTCCACCATTTTTGAGCTTCCACCAGACGCCATTTGCACGCCAACCAGCTGCCATTTCTGCCTCAGCAGTCATCCCCAACCAATTTTGTGACCCTTTGCGCTGCACATTTTCTTTTCCCTTCGCAAATGGCTTTCAAATTCGTGGCTGTGCTCTGTAGCTCACAAACAGCATAAAAGGTATGAACTTTTGTTGCAAAGCCTGATTTTTATGCGTTTTATATTTATTTAATACTTTAATCCGATGTAAAGTTCAGATTTGATGTCAAATTTGGATGTAAATATCATGTGGGTTGTGCTGCTTTTTCCATTTTTTTCTGTCGAGGCTGAGGAAATATCTTCTGGGAGGGGAAATCCTTGGGTCAAATGACCCACTGCACCCCAGAGCCAGAGTAAAATGCAGAAAGAAAACCACAGAGACAGATGTAGATAAAATTAGTGGTATTTGCATATAACTTCACAGCTAGTCCTGCATCATTTTCTTTTGAGTTACCGATAACTTTGACTTGGTTCTAGTGTTCATGTGACCAGCCATTTGGCATTTTTGCCTGATACCAGTAAGTTGGATTTCGTAATTAGCATCCACGGTATTGGCATTGCTATTTATAACTTGGCAATTTTGAAAGTTTACTAGCTGGCTGCTTAATATACGGTTAATGCTTAAAATATGCTGAATCAATTAGGATTCTCTTAGTGAATAGTCTGTTTGTGGCATTCTAGTGGCTAAGTTAAGTTGTCCATCTTTTAGTTTTGTTGTATTGCTGTTTCTTCAGTACCTTGATGGGTTGTAATGCTACCAGACCAGTAAGGTTTTCAGGTTCTAGTTCATGCTTTTGTAACCCCCTCCCCCCCCCCCCCCTCCCCCCAACAAAAAAAACTGCTATTAGCTACTTACTATTAAACGATGCAATTTGTTTTTCCTTTTTAAGTAGTGGTATGTATTAGCTACTTGTTTTGAAGTTTTGCTTCTTATTGAGAAACTATGTATAGTTTTGAGATGCAGGAAAAACCTGTAGGTCCTTGCACCATATATCTAGTCTTACAATTCTGAGTTATCACTGTTAACAATTCTAGATCATCAACATTTGCATAATGAGGCTCGCTTAGGTGATACACCTAAATAACTGTTTTGCATGGCTAGAAACCTTGAGGCACCCAGTCCATTTGCTATTTCAAGACACACTGCTGGCACAGTGGTCTTTCTTTCTGCAACATTCAACCTTCTTCCATCTTAAATCTGATAATTGAGTATAGTCAGTAGGGTCCATCTAATATGATTAGATTTTGAAGAAACTAAATATTTTGTACTTGCATGTAGGCTTATGAATGCATGGAAGTTTTGATCCCAATCTTAGTTAATTGTGAGGGCAACTGTGAATTTTTCTTGGTTGAGGAGCTAGAATGAATATACCCATTCCGGACTGTACAACTCCTCTGTTTTTATTTTTATTTTTTAAGTCTGTTCATACAATCAGCCATGGAAAAAATTGCAAGCTTGGTAGAAGCAAGAGTTGGGGATTGGGGCATACAACCTGTATAAGGGTCACTTTTTTGAAGAAATTCTAATGCCGTGAAGTTTGAGTTTGACAATGGCATATTAGTTTCTAAAAAGCAAAAGAAACAGTGGCATAATTTCTAGTTGTTGACGATGGCATATGGAGAATATTCTAGAAACCAACTTAACCTCTAGGACTTCTTAGCATATGGAGAATATGCTAGAAACGAACTTAACCTCTTGGACTTCTTAGCATTCTATTCATTTTTGGTCTCACTTGCGTAGTTAGCCTTTTAATTCTGCCACCTAGTTAAATTATTGCAGAATGCCTTGCTTTATGTTACCTTAGCAACAGGGGTTAAAATGATCTTGGTACATCATGGACGCCAGTCCAATCCAAAATTCTTGAACCAAATTGAAGAGTTTATTTCTTATAGCTGTCATGAATTTTCTGGTGTTTGAAGCAAGTGATTGTAAATTGTATGCTTAAAGTGTTTGACTTTTCCTTATTAAGGAATTTATGGTTGGATAAGCATCTAGAAATATATTAACTTGATCAGAAATTTCACAAGGCTTGTAGGTGGAAGTTTATGTTGGTTTTTGAGATAATTGAGCTGATCACTTCCTGTACATATATCAGGAAATTGATCAAGGCTGTGTTGTTTTGTGTACATCAATGTTTGAACAGAACTTATAGCAGGTTCCACATACAGCTTGACTCGCTTTGGTTAACACTCTGCTTAGCAAGTTGTCATATCCATATTGTTGGAGATGGAGGAGCAACGGCAACTCTCCCAAGCATTTATATCAATTTCACATTGTTTCCGGGAGCTAATCATGTCACGGATCATTTATCTAAGAGGGCTTCTCATAGCTAAGCCTTTCAAATTTCATGGATTTTGGATGTCTCACAATGATTTCCCTCGGCTACTTCATAAGGCATGGCGTACTGAATTTCAAGGTGACCCTATGAGGACTTTCTGTTTGAAACTGAAAGAGGTAAAGACGGCATTAAAAGAGTTAAATAAGAAAGAATTCTGGGATATCTCTGCCAAAACTATTCATGCACAAGAGGCTCTATAGTCTGCTTAATTGGAGTTTAGTTCATTGTAGTAGTACTATTGTATTGCTTAATTGGTTGTAGAAGTACTTTTGTGTTGCAGATTCCTCTGCTCTTGTGTACATTCATGTTCTATTCAATAAAATCCCTTTTTACGTAAAAAAAAAAAAATCTTCTCATAGCTGATACACACTTCCTTGGACTCTCTTCTAGCTCTAGCTCGATGATCATTTTCTTTAGATAGAGCATAGATGACTTCTTTCAGAAAGCGTGCTATTAGATGGTACATATGTGTTTACATAGATTCTTTTTAGCTAGCCATTTCGTAGTAGTTGTCATGATTATATTCAGGTCACGTATTCTCATTCCAAACTCTTGTAATGTTTATTTACTTTATGGTTTAATAAAATAAAAGGTTAGCATCCCTCATCTATGAATGGAGTTTGCCATTAAAAAAAAAAAAAGCAGAGAGAGAGAGAGAGAGAGAGAGAGAAAATGTCCCTTTCTGTTTAACCGTGGAAAAAGAAAACAATTTAGTGAAGATTGATAAGAAAAGCAATGACTTCTTCAGTGATTGTTAGTCGTATTTTATGCGATATTGAGGATGATACCTAGTTCAAAGTTTAAAAAAAAAAAATCCTCCATGAAGGAAAATTTGAACTCCGAAATTTCTTTTAAGAAAGCTTGGTATGATAAGAGGAGCTATTGAGCTTGTTTATGGCATTTGGGGTACCAATTTTGTTGAATTACTGAAGTATGTGGAAGCATCTGTCCAATTAAGTAATATTAGTGCTTAGTTAATATCTTCTTTAAACATTGCATAAATGCTAAAATAATGATTTACTCTTGATTACATCAATAATCATTCAGTATGGTTTTAACGTGAAACTCAAGATTAATGGATTTTTTTTGGCAATCGCTTAATAACCTACAAATTCGTCCTCCATAATTTTACAAAACAAAAAACAAAATCCACACTCTGAAAAAAACAGCCTGCTTAATTTTGCAAAAAAGAAAAGAAAAGAAAAGAAACGCATGAGCCTTGGATTGAAATATAAAGGGTTCCTGCCTCGCATAGGTTAAATGCGAGGTTACTTGACCTCGCATTTGCCAAATGCGAGGTCTGAAGTAATTCTTTTTTTTTTTTTCCTTTTTGTGGATTGAAAATTCTAGGGGACATCGCATTTGTCAAATGCGAATTCATTCAGTTTACATTTTACAATTGTGAAGACCCTTGACGAAAGTCTACACTTAAAATACTCCTTTTGCAGAAACTTTTTAAAATTCATCATCAAATTGGAAATTTCTTGAAAAGAAACAGTTTTAACATTTGGGGATTAGCTGCAGTAAGGCATGCTTTGCTCCATAAGTACAAATACTTGTCATATATTTTGTCCATCCTAACAGTTATTGTGCTACGGCACCATCAACTCAAGTAGTTGGACCTTCACAATCAGCTCTAAGTTGGCGCCTAATAACACACAAGTTGTGGCATGGGCTGTAATTCATTTAGGTTTTGTCTAGACCTTAGATGAGGCACCATTCCAAATTTTGCTTTGTACCTCACCAACTTTGGTCCCTGATTGCCCCTAATGTGGTTACTTTTAGGTTGGATGTCTGCGGCATGTGAATCTTTTGCATCTGTCGCTTATGTCTGTTTATAAAGGATATTTTGACATATCATACAAGAATTTTACTACTACCACTATCAGGATAGAAATTTTACAGGAGCCATGCAATAATTTGTTTTGCTCCAGAGGCCAGTGCCTTACTATTCTTGTGCTTTACTTGCATATTGTGAATTATCATACATGCATGTCTAGTTGCCTATAAAGCAAGTCCATTTCTCATTGCTTCCCTCCTGTGCATTCTGTCCCAAGGAAACCAGAAACCTCCCCCCCACAAACCCACAATGGCTCCAACTAAAACACCCTCCACTTTCAATGCCTTGTTCTTCTTCCTCTTCTTCATTTTAATCCTCTTCTCCATCTGCCACTCGTCTCTTGTTTATTCTCTTCCTCAAAAACAAGAAGAAAACCAACAGTTTCAAGTCCTTAACGTGGCTGCGTCCATTCATAAAACTCTTCAAGTCTTCTCAAAAACGACTCCTCCGTCCCCCACCATTACCGCCGCCGCCTCCGCTGCTAATTCATCCGTATTCTCAGTTTCTCTCCATCCACGCATTTCTGTGGTGAAACCCCACCACCAAAACTATTCTGCACTCACAATATCCCGACTAGCCTACGACTCAGCTCGAGTCAACTCCATCAACCACAAGCTTCAACTCTCTATTTCTCAAACCGTTCATCAAAGGCTCATCCAACCCGAGGACCTGCAATCCCCAGTAACCTCAGGGGAAAGCCAGGGAACCTTTGAGTACTTAGCCAGGGTCGGGTTGGGCCGACCCGTTAAAGAATTCTTCATGTCCATAGACACTGGAAGCGACGTTAGCTGGCTCCAGTGCCAGCCTTGTGACTTTTGTTACCAACAGTCCGACCCGATTTTTAACCCGTCCGGATCATCCACTTTTAATACCCTATCATGCTCTTCCCGAGAGTGTAATTCCCTTAAAATCAACGGTTGCACTGATGACATGTGTCATTATTACGTGTCTTATGGGGATGGGTCATTTACGCATGGGGACTTTGGCACGGAAACGGTGACGTTTGGGAGGTCCGGTTCAGTTAGCAATGTTGCTGTCGGATGCGGGCATGATAATGAGGGGTTATTTTCTGGATCAGCCGGTTTAATCGGGTTAGGAGTTGGATCGCTGTCATTTCCTTCACAAATTAAAGCCACGTCGTTTTCGTATTGTCTCGTGGATATGGACTCCCATTCATCTTCAACTCTCGAGTTCAACTCAACTCCACCTAGTGGCTCAATCATTATTCCAATGGTTTATAACCCGAAATTCGATATATACTTTTATGTAGATCTCGTGGGAATTAGTGTCGCTGGAGCAAAATTGCCGATTCAACCCTCGGTTTTTCAGGTTGGAAGTGACGGAACCGGGGGAGTTATGGTTGACTCGGGAACAATAGTGACTCGACTAGTGCCTCCGGCATACGAGTCCCTGCGTGACACTTTCGCTAAGCATGCTAAGAACCTACATCCCACGAGTGGTTATTCTCTGTTTGATACATGTTATGATTTGTCCTCTATCCCTGATGAAGTGGAGGTTCCAACTGTGTCGTTTCATTTTTCGGGTGGGAAAACGTGGTTGTTGAAGTCGAAAAATTGCCTAATCCCAGTTGATTCCAGGGGCAAGTTCTGCTTCGCTTTCGCTCCTTCAGACTCAATTTCCATCATTGGTAGTATACAGCAGCAAGAGACGCGCATCAGTTATGATTTGGCCAAGAAACTAATTGGTGTCAGCCCGGATAAATGCTAAGGCTATATATAGCTGTTTCTTGGAATTAAAATTCAATTAGGATTTAATACTGATAAAACTAGAATCTCAAATAACTTGGATTCTATTATTTATATGAATTGTACATTTATATTATACTAATAGATTAAGAGTGATATTCAAAACGTTGAAGAGCTTAGATCGAGTCCTTATTTTTATCAAATTAGCAACGGAATGTCAGCACGACAATGCACAGTATTTAGTGTCGATGTTTATTTATTTCAAAAAAGGGTTTAAAATTATGGAAGATTTGTGATAACTAATTTTAGGCAAATGATAATTGTACTAATTTTTGATATACTGATAAATTGTACACCAGTGAATCTCATGTATACATTAATTAACCTAAAACATGTATCAACAGTTGATGTAATAAAGATTAATTCATCAAAGTTCTTCCAAAAAAAAAAAAAAAGTGTAAGCTTAGAACTTTCAAACATACGTAACAGGTAACGCTGCTCTCATCAATCCTTGGAACAAATTTCTAACGATCACGTGAAGAAACTTTGGACCCTACTGAAAACTGAGGATTGAAGGGAAGAAAATATGTGGATTCTGTCTCCCTTGTATAAGCGATTGCGACTTGCCATGTTACTGATGCGTTTCTGCAACTTTTTCATGCATGTTCCATCGACACAAAAAGTAGTAATTGTTGATTTGATAATCACTATAGCTTAATAGACCGAACAAGAATGTAACAGCCACTGGCTCTGGCCTACATCACAATAATGTCTGTTTCTCGAGGATTACACTGTATATTTTGATCTCTATTTAGATTATTCAAAACAAGACCGCAGTCCATAGCTACCACAATAGGTGAAAGTTCTGATGCAACCACACCATGTGGTTTTCGGTTTGGGAGTCGTTTTCTTGTGTTGTGATGTGATGTTACATGGATTCTTGATCATTTTGGAACCATTCTCGTCATTTGTTTGGGTGGCAACTTGCATGGCTGGCTATTGTAAACTTGTATCCCTTTCCATCGACTTGCTTTCCAGTTGATTTCCCTTTTGCTATCAAATGCTATTGATTTTCAGTGGATATTCAACTTGCCGGAGTAGACGAGCCTGGCTAAATCGGGTCTTCGTTCACAAAATATTGGCCACTTTTACGTAATCAAAGGTCAGAAAATTATTAGTCAAAAAAGTTCAAGATATTAAGCCATTATGTCAGTTCAAACACAAGGAGGGGGATAGGCATATCAATAGGTAGGATTTGGATTGGATCCCTTTGATCCAAATCCAAACATATTAAATTTAGTTACACTCAAACCCAAATTTTGAAATCCTTATAGGTTTGAAAAATAAATTCGAACCCAAATCCTCATGGGTTTAGGTATCTAATGGGTATCTGTAGGTATTTTTCTAAACATACAGTAAAGAACTAAAGCAAAAATATTTTAAAAATATATACAGTTCAAAAATAACATAAATGCCATCTAATTTTTGTTTTTAAATAATGAAATTAACATTCAATAAGTTGAAATGAGATAGAGTGGGAGTCAAAGGCGAGAGGCGCGCAATAGATAGGTGAGATTAGATGGTGTTTTCTTAGATTAAGAGCATATTATTTAATCTAATAGTTATGAATTCTTCCTATATTCGATCCAATTGCCATAGGATATTTGATTATTATATATATATATATACGTGGCTCTAGGTAAAATCTGATTTAGATCTAAATCACAAAATATTCGATTGACATGTTTTAGAGGTAAGTATGAATTAAGTTAATTCTGAGTTCGAATGCCTTTTGATCCTATTTTATTTTGGAGTTGGATTGATTAATGCTGGGTGCCTGATTGCCTACTAATTGAATTTGAAGGCTGGAACTGGACCAAATGATGGACTACGATGCATATCCACTTCATTTAAGAACAGTTCCTTCTTCATCTTAGTCGTGATTCCATCCACCAACTCCTTCATAACTTAAATGAAAGATTTGAGAATCCACCAGAGCCGCTGAGACCTTTATTAGGGGTTGGATGTCATGGGCGTGATTATTTCTACATTTGTAGCTATTCAATTTAAATGGGACCTGCGTTTCTTGTAGTTTGTATTAAGGACCAATGGATTTCAAACCTTTACCATATTCTGTCTCATCATTACGTGATCCGAGTGTTAAAAAGGTACCACATGCATTCTCTTTGGGATCTCCAGTAAGCATCAGAAGGGGATTGATTATTCCTAAACTTTAACTCTACCATGCAAAGAAACAAAGGTCTTTACATTACCAGCATATTTTGATTTTTTTTTTATTTAATATATCATTGCCTTGATGAAATCATATTGAATAAGTTATGGCACATAGATTGTTACTTGATTGAATAATTGACAAAATAGAATAATGACATTGGTTTTTTCTTGTTAAAGCTGCCTTCTATGTGTGCTCTCCGAGTCCGACATTGAAACTCACATAATTTCTTCCAACAAGAAATTGATATTTATACTGCCTCCGTACCATTTTGACAGTTTTTTTTTTTTTTTTTTTACAGCCATCTCAAATTATAATCCAATCTTCAATTGAAAAATGTTGATATATTTAATTTGTAATTTCTCTAAAATGCCCCAGACTTGTTTTATAAACTTGTTTTCCTTCTTCATCTATCTTAAATTGTAGTCCACTTTCCAATTATGAATGTATATGTAGTTAATTTGTAATTTCTCTAAAATGCCCTTATTTACTGTAAGTTATTATTGAATATAACCTAATTTATTTATTGTAAAGCTAAGTAGTTACACTCCATTTAATGTAATTCATTTGTTGTAAAGCTAATTAATCGCTGTATTTAATGTATTAGTCATACTCCATTTAATAGAAGGATTTTTTAGGAGGGAGCATCCGGCAATTAAGAGCCTCAAAGCCCACACAGTTACAAGAAAATGGTTTACAATTAAGAATTGGACAGGGGCCGCGCGAACGCAGGCCCCCACCATAACAAATTATGACGTAGGCTCAACCAACTTGGGCTGACCTTAGGCGGGCACCCCTCCTAAGTGCAATGGAGGTCACCAACCTAGGCTATGGACCTTCTTGATCACCCATTGACCCCGTCCAGGTAAGTATGTTTCCCAGTAGCTTCCATAAACATTTAAGTATGCGTTACAAGGTTTGCCGTCTCTTGTGTGTTCCGATGTGGGATAATGCTTTCATCACTGCTTTTGTCATTCTATTCTTTATTGTGGGCCCTAACTCCTAGCTAGTAACAAGTATTGTTACGTTTCGAATAAAAAAAATCAAATTAATAATCAATAAATATAAATGAGTTGCAATTTTTTGGAGATTCTACGGTGTCTTTTGGGTATCACACTCACGAGTGAAGTTTCCCGTTGGATGATGACAAAAGTGTTATAGACCATTAAATTAAGCATGGTTAAATATTTAAATTATTTTATTTAATGAGAGATACAAACTAAAGAAATGGTACCCAAAAGGGATCATAGGATTTTTTGAAGTCTATCTTTAAGTGTCTTAAGATGTCTCTCATTGCAATGGCCTTTTTTGTTTCTCCTTTTTCATTTTTGTCTTATAATATGGTGCAATGAACTTTAGAAGAGGACAGTTTCATTTTAGTAATTATTATCCCAATTAAAACATATGAACTTGGATATGAGAAGTGAGGGTATCATGGAAATAACAAAAAACTAAGAGCCAAATAATGGTGTCACTTGAAAAGGGGAGAAACTATATAGATATACACAGATTGGATTGAAATACAGATAGTTTCAATGGTTAAAGAGGGTATATCGATATACATAGATTAGATTGGATACAAATCATATAGTTCTAAAGAGGGTATATCGATATACGCAGATTAGATTGGATACAGATAGTTTCAATGGTTAAATTGTCTTTTTCAAGAGTTTGCTTTTCTCTTTACCTTCATGAAACTAATTTGACTCTCAGCATAATCTGACTAGAGTAACCATCAAACACCACCAGATAAAAGCACTCACAAATCACACAAACATCTACACAATGACCTTTTTAGTTCTTTGGGCATGGCTTCTTCTTAAGAAGCAATTTACGTGAAATTGTAAAAAAAAATATATATATATATATTAGTGGACCAAGAAATTTTTTTTTGCACAAACCATTTCTAATTTATAAGGAAAAAGAATAGGTGACCAAAAGAAGAAAAGGGAAACAAAAGAAGAAAACTAGAAATCAGGACTCAAAAAAATATTTGCAGCAAGTAACCGTTAAAGTTTCTAGATAGGACTTTAAACAAAGTTGGCTGTGCATTACTGCATGGTGAAAGAAAAGTCCAAAGCCATCAACCTTTTACACCCTGAAATACAAAGAAAAAGTTAGCACAATTTTTCTTCAATTTCTGCTGCTCTTCACACCTCTCAGATTTTTGCCAAAGAAATAAAAAGTTGTCGTGATCAATCAATCAAATTCAGAATGTAATTTGTAAACTTTCAAGTATATTTCTAAAGCTTTCACTCTCACTGCATATTCTCTCCTCCTCTAATTTCTCCCATCTGATCAGAAAGACAATTCACACCTCCTCTCTTGGGCCACCCACCGCTTCCTCTGGTCACCACATCAGTTCTTGCAGGTATTCTCTTCTTCATCTGGATTTAGAAAACTTTTGGTTTTTATTACAGAAATTAATCCACGACCAAATGCAACCTAAGGTCATAACGTAGTTTGCAGCTAACTATATGTTGATCATCTTGATTCGGATTGGAAAACTTGTTTTTAATTACAGAAATTAATCCATAAACAATTCCAATGGGAACTTGCATTAGAATTGATCATAGAAGCATTTGAGAGAAGCTGATCATAGAAGCTTCAACATGCATGTAATTTAATGTATGGTTCAATTCAATCTTAAGTTTATAGCATTAGAATTGATATTTCCAACATATTTGTGTAATTTGGATCACAAAATTCTTGGATTATTTCTTTAAATTCCTTTGATCCAACAAACTGCAAGTTTCATAATTGCCGAACTTGCATGTGTTAGAATTACTCTAAATCTGTTTCAAATTGTTACAAATGGTAGTTTCTTGTGTTCTTTTTCTATATTTCTGCATCTGTTTTTTATGTTCAAGTTTGATTTAAGATTAATTGTTCCTCCCCCACAAAAAGAACAACCCCTTGCCTCAAAAACTCCCAACCCTTTTCTCCTAGGATCATGATTTTGATAAACACTTCCTCTCATTCATTCTTCAACCACATGCCAAAGCCAAATTTTGCTCTTTCCATGTCTTTAATTTTTTTTCCTCCAATTTCTTTTTTTTCTTGTCATTATGCTATAATCTCTAAATGCTCCAATAGGAGTTGTTGTGTCAGTTTGGGAACTGGGAGTATCACTGGAGAAGAATTGAGAGGAAGAAATCCTTCTATACAGAAAAAAACAATACTAATTTATTTTGCCGTTCCTAAGAAAACGCGGGAATGAAAGTCGTTGATGATTTAGTTTGCGTTCCTAAGAAAACTCGCGGGAAAGAAAGTCGTTGGTTTAAACTTGTTAATATGCCAGCTTTGCCCTCGCGGAACCGGTTTTTTTTCTTTTTTCCAAATAACCGTTAACGGAGGCCTTGGTGTTTGTCGCAAAATGAAGGGCAGAATTAATTTTTATTTTTAAAATTTCTTTTCTTTTTTCAGTCAAAATAACTAAAGGATGTAATCAAATAACTTTTTATTAACTTCCGAAACATATATTGGACGGAACGCATGAAATAAAATAACATTGAAACTGGATAGCATATATACTGTTAATGTATATAAAATTAATTCATATTTTTTTTCACTTAAAGTTATTCTTACTGATGCAGGAGGTTTGAGTGGCTGAAGTTTCTATTGATATCTGTCCATCATGGAATCAGGTACTCACTAGGAACCTAGTGAAATCTTAAAACGTGACCCTATTTCTTGGACCTAGTATTAATTGTTGAAATATGTATCTATCATTTTTGCTGGTTTTTGATAGGAAACGAGGTGCAAACAAGAACAACTCTGGATGATGTGAGCCTTGGCAACTTCTCCCGGTTGCCTGAATCGATGATCCATCATATTTGCTCGTTTCTATCTGCTCGAGATGTTGCTCGCACCTCTATCCTGTCCAAGGCTTGGTATTGCATCTCCGCCATTTATTCCTACATTACCTTGCATTTTACTTACGAAAAGTCGGATTCGGAAGATTTATTCGGACATGGTCTTCCTGATGAAAGGTTTAGTCAACAAGTTGAACGCGAACATCTCGATTTCCTGTTTATGATAGAAGAATCCGTTCGAGAATGCCTCGAAATGGAGTCTAATGTACTCAGAGTTGATCTACATATAGACTTCCCTGATATAAATCTGTTGGCTCCAAGACTAGATGGATGGATTTCTCTTGTATTGAAGAAGAATATTAAAGATCTTCTTCTTTGCGTTGACACTTTAAATCGCACTAGTGCTCACTCTGCTTGGTCTCATTATAATCGCATTAGAGGTCTCTCTGCTCGGTCTTCTTATAATGGCAGTAGCGGTCGCTCTGCTCGGTCTTATTACAGTGTTCCTCAATTTCTTGTACTTGCTAGCTGTTTAAAAGTGTTGAGCTTGAGTTATTGTGCATTTGAGAGTAGTTTGGAGATTAAACTTCCCCAGCTACAGAGGCTTTCTTTCCGTGACTCTTGTTTCGTGGGTAGATCTTTATTTGAAAGGTTTCTCTGCGGATGTCCTGTGATTGAGTGTGTGAAAATGTGGTCCTGCAAAATAGACAAGCTCCTCTCTATCCCAAATTTACCTCGACTGGAGTATTTTGAGTGTGTGAACTGTGCTATTGTTGACATTATCAGAATGGATGCGGCTAATCTGCAGAAATTCTATTTTGGAGCACCCCAAAGTGGCTGGCCTAAAACTATTGATTGGGCAACTTGTAATCCAGCCTTGAAGGAAGTGATATTTAATGGAAAGAGTAGCGCATGCATCGATGTCTTATCAACCGTATTATCTCAGCTTCCGTTCATTGAGACATTAGAATTACATGACTGCATGAGCTATGGGAAGTTCAAGATTTCGAGCCAGACTCTTAAGAGGCTGGTCTTTAAAGACTGCAGTAACCTGTCATTTGCTCAAATTGATGCTCCAAACTTGGAGTTATTGGAATGCGTTAATTGCGACGAGCCTTTTCTTCCAATCAGTGCCTCACATCATCTCCAAGTTCACTTCAGCTTTGTGTTTGGAGCACACTCTGTTGAGTGGCTTTTGACATTGAAGGCTTTTGTTAAGAAGCTGAAGCATTGGGAAGATTTGAAGCTGATCGTCTATCCTGAGCATCAGGTACGGTTCTTTGGATATCTTTCTGTTTCTCCCCTTCATATATAACTATTCTTTCTCTGAAATGGATCTCTGAAATGAATTGGAGATAACAAACTGCATTATTTTTTTTTTTGTTTGATTTTCTCTAAACGTTAAAATGTTGGAATTATAGGCTCCCCTCTTCTCTCTTCTCCATGCTTACATTTCTGTTTCGATTCTTGTGCAGAACAAGATTACTGATGAGCTGCAAATTGAGGTCTGGTTTTCTGTCCATTAATTATTTAGACATTCATTTTTTTTTGGGGGGTCTATAATTGCCAGACTTCTCGCTCTTTCCAATGCATTCTTCTTAACATAGATGTTAATTCTTGTTCAGGGAATGATAATTCATGACAAACTGAGCAAGGTCAGGTTTTCTTTATCTTAAAGATTTTATACACTACTGGTTGACTGTCTAGGAATTTTATCCAAAATGTACCCGTTTTGGTCATTGTCTTACCTCAGTTGGCATTGGAAAAGCTGGAGGGACTTGGCAGTAATGCAGGTCCAGAAAACCAGCTAATCCGTTGCGAGGTAGGCACATCTGAAGCAGTTGAAAATTCGAAGGATCAAGCCTCAAGTTCTCGCAGCAGGACTTCCAGGATTACTTTCAAATGGAAATATGATGCCTCGCAACAGAGGTTTATACTCTAGACTTGCTTCAGATGAGCACATTGGTACGTGAATGCTGCTGCTTTCCTTTTGGTGATGCCAAGCACATACTTGAATACTGTGCTGGACATATTGAGTATTGTAGTATGTATTTCAACCATATATTTTTCAGTTCAGGAGTCATTTTCTTCAATTAAGATGATGTTGTATGGGTTCTTGATCATTTATCATTGTTTGATATTTGTTTTGCCCTGGTGGAATCATATGGTGCCAAATGACCTTGAGATGTACTACTAGTATTTAATTGAATTGTGGGGGGGGGGGGGGGGGGGGGGGGGGGGGGGGCGCAAGGCAGAAGAACTGACCTTGGATTTTACATACTTTATTCTCGTCATTTGTTTATTAGGTCAGGGTTAAAAGAAAATTGACATAAAATTCATAATTTTGTTAATAGAAAACCAGGTACTGGAATCAAATTAGAGGGAAGTAATTCAATTGTCAACCTTCCCAAACTAACACAAGCTGCATTCTTTTATTTTGCTAGAATAACCATCTGAAGGCATTAGAGCCTGACACATAGCTAATTTAATTAGGGATTTGAAATAATAAAATACTAGAGGCACCAGGCCAAAGATGTACGAATTGTATAATAAGATTTTAGAGTGAGAGACCAAGTCTCTAAAACCAACGAAAAAACAAAGATTTGAGACATTAGTCTTGGGCAGGGGCCGCGCGGACGCAGGCCCCCACTGTCACAAATTATGACGCAGGCTCAACCAACTTGGGCTGACCTTAGGCGGGCACCCCTCCCGAGTGCAATGGAGGTCACCAACCTAGGCCATGGGCCTTCTTGATCGCCCATTGACCCCGTCCAGGTAAGTATGTTTCAACGTTGCTACCCCGCTTACTTAAATATCTCACGCAAGCCTTGCCTTCTGCTGTGTGTTTCGATGTGGGATGACGTTTATACATCGTTGCACTTCGAAGCGTCCAAAGATGGCTGATTCTACCATCCCTCTGCCCGGGGATCCATAAATAAAATCAAAATATGAAACAATTCCAATTTGAAGAGTCCAAGATGGCTAAGTTCAATGAATTTTCGTCTAAGATAATACAAGTTTAACTTTTCAAATTCTCTTTTTCCGAGGCCTTTTTTTTTTCCTTTACCATTATTTGATGTATTTTATTATTAGTGATATAACCTATCTTATTCATTAATTGCTTTGATTCATTGCCTTGAATGGTGTAACTTTTCATCAATATTGTTGTTGTAATTAATGTAAAGATATAATGGCTAATTATACTACTAATATTAATGTGAGGGTATATTAAAAAAATAGTAGGCTAGATTTACTATTTCCATAAAGTTAACTAAATTTTCTTAAATTGTGTGAAAAATTCAAAACTATCAAAGTAGGACGGAGGGGGTATATGGTTATGGTTTAATTTCTTAATATTTCACAATGAAATTATACTAGTTTATCAAGTCAATTTTAAAAGTAAATCTACATCAGTGAATATTCTTAATATCGCTAATAAATTTTTGGTCTATCTAATGGAATTTTTGGTTTGTCTTACAGGTATTCATTGGACACGCTTTAAAATGTACTTCATGTGTTAGATTTTTTAAAAAGATTAATATTTCCTACACTGGCAGTGTATACACTGTCAATATTGAATGAATGACAACGATACAAAATTGAATTTGAAATTCAATTTTTGCACATGTGTCATGGATCCAACGGTAATAGTGTATGCACTGTCAGTGTATATAAAATTTACTCTTTTTAAAATATAAAATTAATTAGAAAAAGTACATAAATATAAGGATGGGTAACAATCATCGGTGTATATATAAATGATGGATTGGGTAAAATTTAAGTGTATTAACGAGCACTTATTGAGCACCTCTTAAAAAACCTGTAATATTTTAGACATACAGTTTGCTTTCTAAATTTGGTTAGTGGTTAAGGCTTTTTCTTTCCCTTTTTTTTTTTAAGTGTAAGTAAGAGGTCTCTTTTAGTGTAAGTTAGGGGCTAAGTTCATTATTATTTGTCCAAACAATTTTTTGCTGAATTTCAACTTTGAGGGTTTGCTGCTAAGTCAGAAGGTGGGAATTCCTGAATCATTTAGAAACAACAGAAGCTAAACTACATCAATGAGACCAAAAAGTAAGATAGCCGTAAGATCAATTGTCATTTAACCAACGTATACATACTCCCTCAAGGAATTAAGATGTAAGAATGATATTAAAGGGAAAAGAACAAGAAATCGCCTTTGGGTGTCGAATAGCCTTCTATTATAGTTCTCCAACAAAGTTCCATACTAGCTGGATTTCTGCACTTTCCAGAGCTTCCTCCACTTGCAAACTTGCATGACGTTGTTACCACTTCAAAAAAGAACGTAGGAAAGCAGCTAGTTACTGAAGCTGTTCCAATGACTTGGCACTATTAACAAAAGTAGCACTTCTGTTGATTCCCTCGAGCAAAAGAATTCGCACTGCTTCCAAGCCAGTCTGAAACGTAAAATCCAACTGGAGAAAGGAAACAAGCAATTGTTAACCTCTTACATAATCTTCACTATAACTCCCTTCTTTTGATTAACCATTATCCCTTGATTATATGACGTTTAACAGTGCATTAAACTTGAATATTACCTCTTCACGTTCTTGTTTGGTGAATGGGCGCATAACGAAATTCATGGGATCCATTTTCCCGGGGGGCCGGCCAATGCCTACATGTATTTCATGAAAATGGTAAATGACAAGGACCTGAAGAGACACTTTCACAAGAAAGCAAAATAAGTTCAGGATGTACCAATCCTTAGACGAGGAAAGTCCCGGCTACCTTTAAAGTGATTAATAATATTCTTCATCCTGAAAAGAAAATGGCATCAATCTTCCTTTGCAAAACCACAAAAATAAATTCTGTTGAGACAAAACTTGTCGATATGCTTGAGAAACGAAGGTGTTATTTTTAGATGGTCCTTGCTCTTGGCAACCATTGGCAGACCACTGGTGAATTGAGATCTTCAGTTAGCCAGAGACACGAAGTACATAATTTTTAAAGCTTTTACAGAAAACTTACATAAACCTTAATGGATTATGAATGACATTATGTCATCATAACCCAAATTTTTTTAGTCTGTCTTCCTTATAACAGTACAAGAAGGGCTTAATATCTATCTAAAGAAGACAGATTTTGTTCAGCATTAATCATCTAATGTTGCTTACAAATAAAAAAAATTGGCAGAGAACCAAGAGAGCTTTGTCACATTGCAGAAAGTCATCTGCTCTCCATCTTTCAAGAAACAATTATCAGAGCTGGCACGGTCTTAATCTCCAATCCACAACATAACTAAAATCTTTAGCAGTGAGAAGCATTTCTAAGTCAACATCAGATCCTTCTGCTTAGATGCATGATTGCATTTATTGGTCTACTAAGAGTTTTAACTCACTGAATTTCCCTGAATTGGTAATTTAGATATCTGCCTACATATATGTCTATGGACTTGTTTAAACAATATAATTATATCAATTTTGCCATTTTTAAATCACCAATTTAACTTTACAGCAGAGGGAAGATGCAATGGGATAAAAACCAGTAGATGTTGAATGGAAGCAATACAAAAGCTAATTTTCAGACTGATATGTACCCGTTATGCCCTCCATGTCCACCCTTTGGCAGTAACCGCAGCTTTGCAAATGGAAGATCCATATCATCAAAAATCTACAAAGCATAAAATCTTTACGCCCTTAAGCCAACCAAGATTGTAAGGAACTTTTTTTTTTCTCTCTCTCTTTTTTTTTTAAAGCAGATTGAAAGAAAGTTATTCATTGGCTTTTAATCAAAACACACATAATTACCACTAGGACTTGCGCCAATGGGATCCTATAATACGAGGCAATTGCCCCAACCTATTACAGAGTCGAGGAACAAGAAACAAGTTAACCATTGCTACAGACATTAGTTAGTATCATGCAGTGCATAGCAAAGAAAAATTGCGAGAGCAGAGGAAACAAACTTACAGACTCACCACTTGCATTCATGAAAGTCTGTGGTTTAGCTAGCATCACAGGCACATTTGCAATATGACCTACAATGGAAATTCAATACAACTTCAACAACTATCCATTACCCAAAAAAGGGGAAAAAAAGTCCCAGAAATCAACAAAGTTTAAATCTTTCCTTTTTTTTTTAACCTAAACAAAATGTCCATTCAACATCTACCTCAAGATTCAAGCGTCAACAGTAGCAAAAGTAAAAGAACAAAAAAAAAATTAACCTTTTCCAAACAGGGCCTTGAAGGAAATACTACCCATTGAAATGCCCTCTGCTTGAGCAATGTAATCCACCATCTCAAAACCCACCTATCAATCAAAAACTTTTATTAATCAAGATTTTCCAATAAAATTACTTTAAACGACTATGAAGAAGAAGGGAGGAGAAAGTACGGACGTTATGGCGGGTCCCATTGTACCGCTTCCCCGGGTTACCGAGCCCTACGATAAGCCAGGTCTGAGTTTTCGGCTTATCAGTAGGCGCCGCTGCTGACGCTGACGCTGCTGCAGAAGAGGAAAAAGAGGCTGCGGCGGAGACTGAGGAAGGGGATAGGTCATTATTATGAGTATTATGCACCATTCTTAATCTTGGGGTAAATTGGGTAAGAGTAGAAGAATGCCTTGTCCAAGAATAAAATGGGATAAGGGTTTTAGGGTGGTCACAAGAGGAGAAGAGGAGGCGGAGAGCGGCGGCTGCGGTGGTGGTAGAAAATGCAGCAGATACTCTCATTATCACGAAGTTTAACTAAGCAGGCATAAACAAAACTGGGGCAAAATTTGGTTTAGGAAATTTTCTAATGATTTATGAAAATTAAGCTGAAAATGGGCAAACTCTTTGGTCGAATGGAAGCGCCGCCAGCGCTGCCACCGACTATGCGGAGAAAGGCAGAGGACGGCCATTGCTGCTGTTACCAGAACATTTTGTACAGAAGAATTATGGACTGCTAGACCTCAAACTCAAATTAAGCATCACGACGCCGTTTTGGCACAAATCCAATAAAGCAAAAAACATAAAAGATAAAAGATAACGCCGTTGCCGGGGATCGAACCCGGGTCACCCGCGTGACAGGCGGGTATACTCACCACTATACTACAACGACTTCGTTGTGATGAGGCTCGAAAGTTAGCTAATCTCCTAGTAAGGATGGTTACGCTTCGAGTCCCAAATTTCCATTCGAGGACCTGTCTTTAGTGCTTAAATTTGAGCTGCTCTCTCCTCTTTATTCCAGCATAAACCATTTTACACTTTTTTGAGTAGTTAATGTCGCGGTCTTCACTCCAATTTCGGTCGATATAAATACGAGTTCTGGTAATTAAATTTTGTAAAGCTCAGTTTTGTAATGCTCTAGCTACGGAAAATCTGTAACCATGGTAATCAACTGAATGTGTTGGCTTGGCTGTTTCTCTTGTACTACTTCCTAGATCAATTGTGCATTTCACACACACATTTAGACTAACAATTGACGCCTTTTTGTTTGATCTTCGGTTTCATGCGTATGATCTTGACTGCCAAAAGTGTTCTATTATTGTGATAAAGATTTTATTTTGTGCTATTACATTGGATTCTACCCCTGAATGCACACGCATGAGAACATGAAAATTTGTGATGCTCTCTATGCTCACAGATAAATGAGAAAATTTTACGGTACTCAAATTTCATTAAGTTTTAACCAGCATTGTGGCGTGATTATTCAGACGTCTTGGCAGATCCTTTGGGTGCTCGGATTAAAGAGTTTGTTCCTGAGGACTCAACCTAAGTGTTAGTAGTTCTTGATGGACTCATCATACACAGTGTATCTCCATGATGAACTTTAAGCTAATCACTAGACCATTCAATGGAGCAAAATGAAAGACTTGGGACTGGAAAGGGGAAAATGTACTCTTACCCAATGCGGGAGAATAAAAGTGCCGTCTCAGTATCCCTATTTACACCGCGTAAAAATACTTACATCAACCAGCTTTCTATGTCTACAATTGAATTTAAACAAAAAAAGAACCATCCAACAAGGCAATAAGAGAATCGAGAACAAGTATAAAAAAGGACTATAATGCGTGAGGAAGATTTATGTTTTTATCTCCAAGCAGTGATTCCTCAGGACCATTGCTGCATAAACATAGGAGACGACGGACAGTTAATAACCAACCATTGGGATTATGAAGAATTATGATATTCAGCAAAGGAGAGAGAAATCAGAACCGGTTGGAGTACCTCAGGTGGCTATATGCTGACATCCTATACAGACAAGTGAAGACTAATACGTGCAACCCAATCGTATAGAAGAATGCAAAGGTTCGAGCATATCTGCAAGGCATTCAATTGTTTCCCTTTAGCATTATCAGTGTGAATAACTCAAATGGTTGACTAGAGGATGAAGGATTTGTATGTGCTGGCACCCAAAAAAGAGAAGGTAAATGAGAAAGAAAATAGCTTGTTTATGAAACAATTAGCAGTAACCATTACTCAGGTTATGTACTTATAGCCAGCTATTCAAAATGGTCAGGCTGGCTTTAGGCAGTCGCAGACACGATACAATAACCGAGCCTCTTTGAACATAGACTTTAGGTTGTAGTAAAAAGTCATAGACTCAAATGCAATATTTATTGCCGAGAAAATATTTTAGTCTAAGCCTCCATCAACACTAAGGAACTTCTAGCTGCATTTGCCAATGTGCTGGGGGTTGTGAAGATAAACAATTACTTCTTTCTTTCTTTTTTCAATCCCTCTCCACACCCTCCCAACCCCAACTACCAGGCCCAAGATTCAAACCCTGGACCTAACAGCACCGAGGACTCTTAGCACCATCCCCTGGCCAGCCAGCGGTCCAACAATTACATTAAGCAAGATCTATGGTTAGATGCAAATTAGATAATCAAAGGCCAAAATATACAGCAACTGAACTGGAAAGGATTTGCATTGCACCTGAAATTTCTAAATGCAAGGGACCATTTTAGAGCATTTAGCATATTTTATTTACATTTAAAAAACAGAAAAGGACCATCGAAGCATACTTGTTACCGAGAAGAAACCGTCCGCTGCTAAGAGTAATTTTATCCCTTAAGCCCAGTTCCTTGTACCTTTGATCTCTTTCCTAAGCATGGTTTAAAAGGAAGCAACAGAAAGAAGAAAAGAAAAGAAACTAGGTAAATGATTTATGACAAGGAAAACAGAAGCAAATTAGGAGAATAGAATTAACACATTGCGTAAGGCCATATTGACACATTTTCTTCTGTGAAGATGTACGGTTGAATAGTTTGACGAAGTTTCAGAAATAAAATATAAATATCACAACTGCAAAACAGGACATAAGCAAGTTAAAAGTGACACTGTTTACGAACCCAACTTCTAAAGACGAAATCCTGCAATAGAACCGCTGAACATAACACAAAAAGAAGACTTTTTCCCTCTTTGATTCTAGACTTGAAAGGAAATCAAAGCTAAGCTCCAAACACAACATTATCCTCCATCGCAAATAGAGAAGACGGTATATACACACACACACATATATATATAAATGAACCAAGGAAAAGAGAGAAGTCAAAAAACCTTCTTTGAGAATGCTGCAAAAGGATTTATATCGTCTTCATAAATCTTCTTATACTTCGATTCCACATCAGAGCTGAAACCACTTTCTAAATCCTCGGCATACTGAGAATTTCAAGTTATTTTAGATTTTTTTTTTAATAAGACTAGAAGCAAGGTATATAGATAGATGAGTTGCAAAAAAGCACCTTCTTTGATCCTCTTGAAATTACTTTTTCAGAATTATAATCCTGAACATAACGAATTTTCCCATAGAGTTTAACATTATCTGCTTTTGTTTTCTCAAGTTCAGCATTTAGCATCCCTATCTTCTCCTTCAGCTGTCTTATTTCCTGCAAATGTCAAAAGTTTAGGAGACCAGAGGATATGCAAACGTGAACAAATTACACTGCTTGCTAAAAGATAAAGGTGGTAAAATATAGGAGTTGAAATACAAAGAGAAGCAACTAAGCAACCTCTTCAGTCTCTCTCAAGCGTGCCCGGAAACGGTCTCGTTGATTGCAGATCACCTTAAGCATCGAACTTTGATCTTGATCTGAGGAAACATGTCTTTGTTCCGTGTTCTGTTAGACAGAGTTAAATTACTGAAAATTGTCATATTCAAACGCCCAGAAGCAGAACAGTTGAGATCAATAAATTGTTAAATTAACAAAGAATAAAACAATGAACATCTGGGTGTATTAGTTGAGTTTGTTCTGCCAAAGAATCTGAAGAGATGATCTTTACTTTTTCCCTGAGGAAGTGGGACCAATAATTGGAACCATTCAGATAAATTGCAGGTTGACTAGCCACTGCTGGCACTGATGTACTTCATGCAATTTTACAAATTGTCAGAGATAGGCTTAATGCTAGCCACTTAGCCATTTTTAAAAGTTTAACAAGTATTAATGCATGCCAGATGAATCAAATAAATGCCAAACTCACTGCACCTGTAGAAAAGACTATTTTAAACTAGCTTTATTAGAGAGAACTTCATACAGGAAGCAGGAAAAATGTACTTATAATCCATCTATGCTGCGCAGTTTAGAGAATTGCACAACATACTTTTCCTCAGTAATACTTTCTATTTTATTTTGCAGGGATCAAAATTAAGGGAGAAATTGATAAAAGAGGTACAAATATAACCTCAGATGGTTGTGACCCTCCAGATTCCGATAGATCCCAATCTTCAAATAAAGTTCCCTTTGTATCTTTTGAACCATAACCCTGCATTATATGTAAGAGAAATAAAATTTAGATAGGAAGTGATTAAAAATGTCAAAGTCATGGTATTTTATTCCCCAATATGCAAACCAACCAAACAAGTTTAAATTTCGTGAGATTCTGCTTAGTACACAAAAAAAACCATGATTTTATCCCAAAAACAAGAGACTTCTGATACGACATACGACAGCATGTAAAGTCCTGTTTATATTAACCATACCATCACTATTCACTTATTTCAGTAAAAATTTGCCCTAACCTTTAGTATATCATCCTCTAATTTCTGTATTAGCCGTTGTTGTTCATTGACCTTTGCAGTTAATTCTTCTCTCTCGGCTTCAGCTGCTTCCAACAAAGATGTCTTTTCTGAAAGCTTGACCTGACAGTTAATAGGTAAAAGATAGAAGTCATTCTCTGATAAGTTTTCTTTTGTTCAAGTGCAAGCACATATAGATCACAATGATGTTTAGCAATTAAAAAGATACTGGGACCATTAAAAATTTCAATATCATCCATTTTGGAACTTCATACCTTCAACTGAGTAAGTTCGTGCTCCATTTTCCGGTTCTTGTCAAGCAGTAGCGACTCGAGTTTGCTCATCTCTTCTCCAGTGGTAGCTACTTCCCAATCTTCAGCCTCAATAGAATTATAGCCCACAGCCTTAAATTTAAAATGAAATTGTTGATAAATGAATGAAAGAATTTATCAAGCAACAACCTCAGTTGTAATCATGAGAGCTAAGATGGACAAAGCAACTGATGGAGAGAGTCAGAGAACATAGTTGGACCACTGATGCCTTTAAATCTTCCAAGTGATGTCAAAAGCCATAAAAACTAACACAACATGCTGCAATCAGATCTAACAGTCATTTCATTTTTCTGAAAACAAGTTATTAATCATCATTTCCAAATTAGAACTTTTTGGAAGCAAATTAAAGGAAAATCTGAAAATCATTCATACTGACGTTGACAAAAATGTCCAGTCTTTGATAGGGTCAATGCCTTATTATCCAAATTTCAATTGCTTACATGAAGCAGTGGAGCAAGACGAGAAAATCAAAGCACATCGACTATGTCATGCTCAATTTACTCGTATTCCTTCCTTCTATTTTAAGAGTTCTCTACCCTATCATTTTCCTGCCTGTCTTTCAACTGAAAATGTTCTAATTACAATTACCTGAAAGGATGACACAGAGTTGTAAGAGTGAGTTAGGTACCTGCAAGATTTTGACCTTTTTCCGCAAGTCATCAACTAACTTTTCTGTTGGCCTTGCCTGAAGCTCCTTTTTCATCTCCTCCAAAATAGTTTCCTTAGGTTCAAAAGAGAAAAGATGTATGAAGGCAAGGAAGATATACAAAAATTAATACCAACATAATTATAACACTAAGGTGGTTAGAGTGCAGAAAAAATAGAAGAACTACCACAGGACTCCAATTTGGAAATTTTGACAAATATAGGTCAACAAGGCCTAAGTCTAAAACTTTTATGGCACAGAACCAATTAGAAACTATTTAGAAGGAAATGAAACAGTTTAAGACAAGGAAGAATAATCTATGCAGGGATAAGAGCATATATAGCAATAAGGACAGATCTAAGATTGTGTATGACAACCTTGAATTCTACTAAGACCAGGCTAAATTATTGAATCTTGGATCTCAGTTTCTCACAGAGGACGGTGATACAATTTCCTCAACTTCCAGCTCGAAAAACATGAAAAGAAAACCAATCCTCATTAAAAATTAAAAAAAAAAAAAGAAAGAAAAAAAACTCCAACCACTTCTATTATATTTGTTCCGATAGTTGATAATAAGTCTGGCCAACAAAGAACTAGGTATAACCCAAAGGGTATGGATTTGATTCCCCCATCTTAAGAAGGGGATCAAATCTTGCCACGCCTCATTCCCTAGGGGCTTTCCAGCTTCCAACCTCCCATCCCTTCTAAAAGGAAAATTCTTGCCAAAAGCAAAAGTGTACTTATAGTATGTCATAGAACTAGCATTATAAAATTTCTCATCATATTTTTCCAAGGGAAAGTTATAGTACCCTTCCAAATCTTCCATAAGTATCAAGAAATATATTTCTCCCATGCATTAGACTACACTCAAATTCATCATCAACAGAGTTAATCCTTTTCTAGACCGATTAGTTATAATCAAGCCAAAGGAGGATGCAGAAATCATGTCCTCTTTTATCTCTTAAAGAATTCTTGGAAGCAATATTACATCAGCTACTAGACCTCAAATTAAGGAACTATCTGTAACTTATTGGGTTACTTGACAATTGCAGTTCTGTATATCATCAAAGACTTCAAAATTTCAGTCAGGAACAAGACCACATAAGGAAACATTGTTGGATAGCCCCAGGGATGGGATGGGTCAAGAAGAACAGGCATACCTTCTCATTAAGCTTAGTATTCAATCTCTTCATTTCATTTATGTGCTGCTCTCGCTCATTTGCTAAGGTGGTTTCAAGGTTGTGAAGTTCCATATTTAATTCAGAGATTATCTTTTCCTTGGCACTAAGAGAATTCTCAAGCATGCTATGCACGTCCAGACTGTCACTGCAAAGAGGCAAAAGACGATATTAGACCAGGTCTTAGTGAAACAATTGTTTACTCAACAACATACAGGTATGGATTGAGCAGAGAAGCAATATATCTTCACCAAGCACTTCAAAAATAAGAGAGTGTTAAATATTTTCACAACTGATAGGTACTTTAAAGTCCTTACTCAACCAGTGCGTTCCATTCTGACTATGGCCTAACTAACATCAAGTTTTACACCTACAAAATTATGCATCATGGCATAATTCAAGCTTATATTCTTAACAACACTTTTGCTCCATTTCCACATTTCTCTGGCAATCACCTCTTTAACGAAAAAAATAATCTGTATGCATTCTGTGACTTTGATAAATGGAAGCTTTTGTTATAATCCAACTTGCACATAAATCTCAGTAAGTACAACAAGGATGAGACAGTATTGAAACGTAACAAATCTTCCCTGATTAGCAAAATAATTTACGTCTGTTTTTCTGTACTCAGATAATCTTCAAATCAAAAAATAGAAAGGAAGAACAATTCCAGTTCTCTGACACAGTAGTTATACATCATTGGAAGGCCCGCATTAATAACATAAAAAGAATTACATAACTCTCAAAAAAACAAAAGAAAGATACTTCAAGGAAAACTATTCACCTTTTCTTCTGCTCATTATCTTCATTTGATGTTTGTAACTGTGACTGTAACAATCCCTGCAGCAAATTCCAGTATAAGAGAATGTAAACTGACCAATTTAAATTGCAGGAACATAAGAATTCTGTCAGATGATGACAAAGCTGAGAATATGTAATGCCAGCTGAGTAAACCCCTTTTAAGACCATATCAGCTCTCTGACTAAGATAACTTCCTAACGAACTGGAAGATGAGTGGTAAGGAAACAGCTATAAGAGTGTCAAATATGAAGGACCAAGTATGGTAACCACAGAAAGCAACTCTGGATACATTCACGAGGATCCTCGGTCATGTTATTGATTTTCTACTGTTCTTCAGGGAATTTATATGGGATAAATGTGGGTTCAATTACTATAATGATATATGGTGTAATATGGCATCACAAAACATTTTACAGCATTCCCCTACTATGAACAGAAAATGAATAACTGATGATAACTGTGGTCAATCTTCAAACAAGCCCAGACTGACCCAAATTTTGATAAAAGAACAATCTCCAACCAAACACACATGCCATATTAGTGGCTGAAACTAACATAAAAGGATGTCTTATCTTTTTCAAAACAAAGAGGGGATCCTGTCACACACCTTCTCCCTCTCAAGACTAAGAAGCCGAGATTGTGCACGTTCAACTTCGTCCATCAAGAGATTGACTTCTGATTGTTTTGCTGCTCTCTCTTCCTCTGAAATGGACAATCTTCAACATTAGGAACAGTATATTCACGGATTTTCCAAAACAATCTTCCAACTTTCAATCTCTCATTCTGTTACATTTGATTAATGAATTGTGACAGGCCAGTAAAACCTGATTGTGCACGAACTTCAAACAACTGGCTCTGTGCAAGTTCATGCAACTTTTGCATGGTAGAGACACTGTCTTGGGCTTGGCGTAATTGATCTTGCAACATCCGCTCCCTGCATCAAGGGATAAAGCAGTAATACACTTTTTTTTGGGGGGGGGGGGGATACAGTCCCTTGACATGACATAAAAACTAACATCAACTAATGCATTAATACACTAGCTGCTTGCGATTCTATGACACCAGGATGATAATACCTTTCCTTCAAAACCTCCATAATTTTTTGATTCTCTTCTGCCAAACTACGTTGCTTGATCTCCACGATTTCTTTTACTTTTTCTTCCATCTAAATTTATAGCAGAAAAAGACGATCAGGACAAAAACATCTATATTAGGCACCAAAAAAAAAACACACACACACACACAAAAAAAAAGCCAAATTAAACTAGACTACACACCCCGTGATGAAGTGTAAAAACCTGCCATATTATCCACTAGCATAGATCCTCTATTAGTCAGGAGCTTATGTATCAAGTCTTGATCACAGGAATAATGAAAAAGGAATTTACTGTAGATTAAAATAAATATGGAAGCTAACAGTACAGGGAGATATTGAATGCTGTGAAAGATAGAAGAAAATCCTGGACGCAGCCAAAAAGTATCACAAGCAGAAATAGAAGCAGAAATTGAACTGGTTTACTCTAGAAAGCTCTCCTCCAGACACTTCAATTGCTTACTAGATACTTGTGACAAGAAGAAAAAACTACCACTGTATGAACAACTAAGCATAATAGGAATTTCCACCCATAATTAGATATCCTAGATCATATCACAAAAAGTAGAAAGTCCACAGAAAGAAGTCAAAAGATGGACTGAAGAAAGGAACATAAAAGTAAATTGCACAAAGAGGAGGAAGAGTCTGATTTGTCAACCTCAATTTACACCACCAATTGCTCAATAATAAAAAACCTAAAGCAGACCAATGCACATATTGCTCCAAAAAGCATAAAATGGAACATATGCCACATTATATAAAAAGATTCCAACCTGTTGTTCTAACTGGCGGGTCCGCTCTTCAAGTCTTCGTATGGTTGCCTGTTGGTTTTTCAGATGAGTTGCCTCTGTGCGGAATTCCTCAAGCTCAACCTTCATCTTTCGGTTCTCTGATTCTAGTTCAGACAGCTTTGAGTCTTTCTCCTGCAGAATGATCACAACAATCACTAATCCATTAGAAAATGAGTCTTTGAAGACTGCTAGGTTATGACACAAGCTCATCATCAGTTCCATCGGTTCCACAGTCATGCAAAGACCTCATCAATTCTATGAAGGATATAGTATGCAGTAGCTTTTGTTTCCTGGTGCTTCTAATACAAATAACATACATTGAGATGAAATAGAACTTTCATGGTACATGATTCTAATTAGCTAAAAGGAAGAACAGCTTAACTTTGTTAAAGTATGCAGCAGAGCTTTGGTGTACAAAGCTTGTATCCCAACTTCTAGAAGTTAATTAGGAAGCTAATTTTAGTCCTTTTACTAGTAAACTTCCATATTGATTGGATAAGTGTTCAAAAGTTACTAATCTTGCAGACAAAGAAAGCTTTCAAAAATCACATCTTTTACGAAGCCTTCTGTGAGAATATTAAGGTATTTCATGCACTCTACGATGTCCATATGATTTCCATGACAGCTGTTGAAAAGGTGTAGTAGTTATCAGGAGTTAAATTTCTTGCACCGTAAATCCAACTGCTATTTTGGCGGCTTATCTATTACTCTGCCATAGGGAAGCCAGCGAAGTAAGAAAAATAATAAGATATGAAGCATGAATTTTATGCAACATAATCATGAGATCGTTATTCCGTCTCTCATTATCCGCAAGGCACACAAATTTGACAAACTGATTTTAATTTCAAATTCTACGTTCTTTTCCATGTTGAGAGACAATCAAGTATCTTCTGCACTCAACTTCAAAGACAAATGGACTTCAGCTACATGGGAAAGCAGAATGATACTTCACAAAATCTCAAGGAAAAAGACAAACAAGGAAAAGTGAACAGACAACTTGTACTTACTGCTATTGAAGCAAGAACTGGATAAGGATCTGGTGCTTCATAAAGCTTCTGATAAATGTTAAGAAATGAATTTTCTCCAAATTTCGCCCTCTTGGTAAGATTATCAACTTCTTCTTGATATCCCTTGAGTAAAGAGTTAAACAAACTCAACTTTTCTTCATTTGAAGCTTTCTTGAAGTCTGTCAACAGTATATGAAGAGAATTTCAGAAAAGGTCATCAAAAAAGATATATTAGCAGCACCAACAATTTACACCGATCAAGCGATAGGAGCAAGGATCTCCTACCATTCACATAAGTTAAAACTGAACATCAGGGACTACAATAGTGACCTGGCAAGTATAATACCTCTAGTACTCTCAGCGAGCTTTCGACGATTTTTCTGACTGTTCTCCTGATTCTCAGCAATCCTAAGCCCTTGTTCATCCAGAATGGCTCGTTCTTTCTCCAGATCAAAATCTGCATGATCAAATGATTTATAAGTGTAAAGTTTTTCCAATCAACCCAGCCAATACAGATCCATAAAAGTGAATCTTTACTTCAAATTCAAATACAAACATCCAAATCTTTTTAACTCTGTAATTTCACATGCAAGGAACTAGAAACATTTTTTTCATTCATACATTAACCATGGAGTGTCTGAAATAGGAAAATATGACATATCAAGTGAGGCAAGAAAATAGCAACACCAATGAAGCAGAACATATTGTCCGATACTACCTCATTAGGTTGTAAGGTAAAAAAAGTGGCTAGGCATGTTTAACAAAATTCTTGCAAATATTTCCTTATTCTCTAATTAAATTCCTACCAATTAGAGCAAAACTAAGTTAAAGCACAAATCTTTCATACACCAAAAATGTAAAGATTATTTTACATGGGATGGTATACATGTATGTCACATTTAACAGGAGATTTAACACAAATTTTCACACTCTAAGAGCATAAAAGACTACCCCATTGCTAAGTTCCTGCTGGTGACACTTCATCATCTTCTGAAACTAATAATGCAGAGAGGTATTACCCAACATAGCAGACACATGCCACATACTTTGCTTACTGAACTAGATCCAGAAATACAAAACACAAAACTTACACGCGGCTCAAACCAAATACTAGCTAATAATGAAGCACATGCTTGCTCCTTTATCAAGGCACTGTTGATACTAGCTTGATTCGCCTCCGCTAACTTGTCCAATTTCCAATGATACTCAATCATTTCAAACTTATACCTAGGAGTTAAATTTCTAACTGAAAAATCCCCCAGGTTTGAATAGAACTTATTCCAATAAGAAAAACTACAGGATTTAACTAACATTACCAATCTATTCTCGAACTAATATCCAAACTCACACAAATCTTAAAACTCAGTGAATGATAACAAAATTCACTAAAAAAAATGATATCCCAAAATTCTGATTAAATCAACTATACAAGTAATTGCATTTAACTAAAAACAAGAGCTGCTAAGAAAAGAGGATTATATAGTACTCCTGCATTAGAATGTTGTACCTTTCCAGAAGCTGGCGACAGCGGGAACGGGAGCCGAAGAAGCCGAGTTGGATTTCTCTCTCTCCGTTCCACCTTGCGTGGTTTCCATTGCTGATCCGCCTCAAAGCTAAGCTGTTTGCTCCAATTAATATCTGACTCTCTCTATATAATTAGATTTTCAGGGATGATTTTTTCCCCTTTTTCAGTGTATAATATAAGGATTTTGCGTGAAATTTTGAGTCTTCAATTGGAGAGAGTAAATATTTGAAGAAGAGTTAACCAGATTTAGTTTGAAGAGCAGAAATCCGTCTGATTAGTTTGGCTATTAAGATCTCGAGTTCTGATGATATAAATGAGATGGTGAGTTTTGTTTCTTCAGAATTAATCTTCCTCTTTGCTAACCGGCAAGAGAGGAACTGGACCTTCGTGGTGGGGAAAGTGAGATTGGGGCCATTGGGCCAACCACAAGGTGGATGGGCTTCCTGTTGCCCGGGTTCCAATTGTCAGCCTTTTATCCAACTTTTTTTTTTTTTTTTTTGCTTTTTTGTGAATTATAAATACTTTGCAATAATTTTTTTCCTCAATTAAAAAAATGTTCATATTCTAATTTCCTTTCACTTTGAGTCCTTCATCGCTGTGGTTTAAGCATTGGGATATAAGGTTTAAATCCCCCAATGAGTTTAATTAGTAAAATTAAAAAGGTCTTTGAGAATCAAATATCAATTGATGAGGGGTGACGGATTTTTGTTTTTTGCCTTAAAATTGATCAAAGGCAATATATCTTTATTCACCGTCAGACTCCTTGCTTTCCTCTTTCTCAGTCTTTGAACAATAATGTAAAATAGCGTTTGCATTTCTCCATCTTGATGACAACTTTCTTGATTTCTTTTCCTTTTTAAAAATTATGTAATGTTGCCTTTGTATTTCTGCATTTTGTTGACAAATTTCTTGATTTTTTTTTGGTTTAGTTTATGCCTCACATTATTGCCCAATTGATTGAGTTGCACTAGCTGGCTTAAATTAAATGGAAATGCATTGGGGTTTAGCAAAAAACAAATGGGTCTAAATGGGAAAATGTTTTGAGTAAATCTTATATACACTGATAGTGTCTACACAATCACGGTTGGATGCACGACACATATGTAAAATTTGGTTTTCAAATTCAAATTCAAATTATATGTCATACATCCAATAATGCAAGTGTATACACTGTCAGTGTATAGAAAATTAATTTAATGTTTTTTTCACCCAATTTTTCTCATTTGGCTAAAGAGTTTCTCATCTCGTTTAATATTTAAATTTTGTCGTCTTCATTTTTTTTTAACCCAGTTTAGTTGTTAGATTTTGCAATTGAATAGGCACGAAAAGACTCAACGTTAATAGCGTAATGATGAACCAAAATGTAAATTGTAAAGTTCAGTGGATTTATTTTCAGTTTTTTTGTGTACGATTAAAATACGTAACATGGCATCATCTACAATTTTTATTTTCAAATATAATTTCATAACCCCATTTACGTTAATCTAGTGATCCTCAAATTTTAAGATTAAAATGTGATGGATTTTATGCTTAGTAAAGTAGTGTACAGAGTTGAAGCTTAAGAACTAAAGTGAGATATGAATTTCAAGAAAATTTAGACAACAAAGCCATAATCTTTAGGGTATTCCTTACTCAAAGTGAGTAAACTAAAGATCATGCAAGCAAAAGAATTTGGACTGAGATTTGTTGAAGCTAATTAAAGCGAACATACTTCAATATAACATTCTTTCTTTTTCTTGATAAACAAATGGATATAAATACAATCAAAGCACAGTCAAAACACAAACTAGTAATGAACGAGAAAGCAATCGTGTTAATGCAATTGCTAGAATCCTTGATGGTAATCATACTAGTTAAGCACACAAAAGCAGAAGGATCCCGTGCTTGAAGGCCTGAAAGCTGGCTAACGATACATCCCGGCTTCAAAAGTTGGGGGCACAGTTGTCCTGACCGCGAGTTGGTTCCATCTCTCAACATTTGCTATCCATCCTTCATATTTGTTAATCAACAACATAAATTACATAAAGAAATCGCTCCGTATACTTTTATATAAAAAATAATAATAATGTCGGGAGAATCATTCCTGAAAAAAGGTAGGACAGTGCTCGACTCTAAATTAGTCGGAACATAATCCAGCCACAAAATATCGAAGGATTTAAACCAAGAAAGAAAAAAAAAAAACAGCTATATATAGGAGTGTTATGATCGAACGAAAGACAATCTTGATCATATATATATATAGGTTGGACTTTAATCTGAAGAATGTATAATTCAATTGTTAATTCAGTCTATAATATCAGAGACTAGATAGTGTGGTAAGGATGATGATGTATGGGTTGTATACCGTGGGAAGGGTCGAGGCCGCGATTCTTGAGCTCTCTATATTCTTGGCAGACAGCACAAGGGAGGCAGAAGCAGTGAACAAGGCAATCGTTGCAAGGGTCTTCGGAGAGATTGAAGTAAGCCCTTAGTTTGGTACGATAGGTGCATGAGTAACATGATGCGCACCCAACATGCGCCAGGCAGTAGTATATGATCCCAGCTTGAGCACAGGCTGCCCGTAATTAAGCCCCCACAGGCACGTCGTAAGTGAAAATAAGGATCAGAAAACTGATCAATAATAGTACAATCGGGGAACATTACCCTATCCTATATATGGCTAAATTACATCCAGAAATTAATACCTCTGAATAATGTGTTGTTAACAGTTAAAAAGATTACTCTTTCTTTTACTGACAGTGTCAGTGTATACACTGTCAGTACTGGATGAATAACAATTATATAAAATTTGAATTTGAACTTCAACTTTTACACATGTGTCATGGATTCAACGGTGATAGTGTATACACTGTCAGTAGTTAAATCTTTCAATCTCATTGATTTTTACAAAAAAGTGAGATGATAAATAAACTCTAGGGATGTTCAAGAACTTACATGTGGTTCCCTTGTCAATTATTTCGACATTCCTACCGAAAGTGATGCAGGGACAGCAACAGGTCACGCAGCCTACGAACAAATCATACAACGGTTAAACAACATTTGAAGCTCACAAATATACTGTATTGTAGGTTTAGAACTTGTATCTTCGAGGGAATATTGATGATTGGGCTTACAATTGGAGGTATCTTCAAAGCAACCACATAAACCAGTTGACCACGGCCCGAGTGCACTAAATACGGCAGCCACCGGAGCTGCATGCGCAGGCTGCTGCCCCATGTTCACGGCGGATTTTCCATTGCTCTCAATGTTATTCGCAGACATTGCTCGCAGCCTCGCGCTTGATTGATTCCCAGAGGAACTGTAGAAAATTAGGTTGAGTTGAGACGAAGGTTAAAAGAGCCCTTGACCAAAAATATGAAGGGACATTAATTAGGAGTGTTGATCACAAGGGCAAGTAAGATAAGGTGATTATATAAACAGCAGCTAAGCTCAAACATCAACGTTTTGAACTGATTAGAACGTTAATCTTGGACTGGTGGAGGTTCATGTGATATGCAAATACAATTAAGAATTGTAGATCGTGCTTGAGAGATGATCTTTCTTTTTTTTCTTAAAAAAAAAAAGTAAGAGAGATTGTCCTGTCATTTTATAAATTCTTCCATATCATTGTGGAGTTCATTAATCAATTTGCATGGATGATATTGGTTGTCTACCATAACCAAGTTGAGTTTGAACAAGTCCAATGAACTTAAATGGGAAACATATTTTCTTGGTCAATGGAACATTTTTGGGGTCAATCGGCTAAAGAGATTATACAAATTTGCTCCATTACCAAGATATAAATAATAAAGGAAGCCTGAGAATTAGATACATGGAAGGCATCGATATGCTCCCAATTCAAAGTTGCCAAAGATGCTTTCCTACTTAACATCGCCATGCAAAATTTCAATTTTAGAAAAGCTTTGAGACAAGACGACATCAGAGTTTCAAATTTTGCGACAAAAGAGTCCATAAAATCTGCCACTTCTGCATTTTGTTTGCAATCCTTGTTTCTCTCTGGTTAAATTTAAGGTATCAAAATGCGAAGCTTGCAAAATTTCTTCTCTCCACAATTTGAAGTTGCAAGAGCAATAGTCTTTGAGTCGTCTATACATGTAGGCCCTGATTGAACCTTTTTTACACCAGATTTCGGCGAGTAAAAGTAAGTGAAAGAAACATGCAAGAATTTATCATAACAGAACCATGGAATGAAAATGCACCTGGGTATATATAGGTTTTTACTTGGAAACCAATTAAGGAAAAATATTTTGATTAATTTTTGATAACTTGCTGCATCTTGTATAGATACAGAAAGATTACAGAGCATAGGAATTTCATTTTTGGTTTGGTTGCCAAAAAATAAAAAAGAAAGAACTAAACTGCATCCAAGTTCCAATAAAGACAGTGAGTGAAAAGAAAGTCTTTCGGTTGCTTCTGCACGATATACAGGAGCATGAAACGAGGCAGAAGAACTGAAGAAGTAAGGGTTGTCACTAAGCTGGAAGCTGCGTGGAAGAACATGGATGATTGGATGGAGTGAGTGAAAATATAGCGAAGACGATCCCTTGATTGTAGCCACTTTCTTTGCCAGACTACTATCTTCACAGCTTACCTCAAAAGTCAAAAGTAATCGTTGGCAAGGCAGCAGGTACAACGTACTTTGTCTTTGGGCCTTGCGACAGAATTTTAGGAATGCCCAGATATTCTTTTGGAATAACTGCTGGGCACCAAATCAGAACCAGGAACAATTGATTCATAATTTTTGAAAGGATTTGTCTAAAAAGGCATATACGCTGAAGGCTCGTTAAAATGTTTTTCAAGTTTTAATTTTTTGAGAATGTAAAATCAACTATAGAAAGCATATAAATATAAGATCGAGTAATAATTGTAAATATATACACGCACGCATGTGATAAATTAGGTATGATTTAAGTACATTCATAAGCATCCATTAATATCCCTCATTTTTAAAAATCAGGTATGAAGGATCATTAATTGTCAATAATAATATCTTTTCACTTGATTAACACCAAATTCATTTATGTACCTTCTTTTCGTTTTCTTGGCCAACCATATGATGATTGGACCAAAGAAAATGCTTGCTCTACTCATGGGATACACAGTAACAATAGTACTAAAAGTCAAGAACAAGTTAGAACTTAAAAACGTGTTTGGCACATGGGATTGTCATTCACTAAGCTAATAATATCGAACAGTGAATGGAATGGAATCAACCGCGGCCCAAGTCAACGTCAACCCTTCTTGTACGTTAATTTTAAGTCAGTCAAAGTCGTCCCTTGATCGGCAACTATACCAAAAAAATGCAGCTATTATCCACGAAGAAAGTCATTCAATAAGCAAGTCTACTCTGAGATTATCCAAAAAAAAAAAAAAATACTAGTTCACACGACATATTAATCATCATTTAAGTAGACAAAGTCTCATAATTTAATATTATTACTAATTATTATTATTATTATGACTACTGGCAACTTGTTAAGGCCATGTACTATAAGAGCTCGTCCAGCTCTATTTCTATTAGCCACTTGTTAGTTGACTTTTTAAGTAATAACAAACAGCCCCAACTCGAAAATCAAAAGATAATTCCTCTCCCCACCAACTTCTTTTAGCCTATTGTAATCGTGGCATGGTTCAAACTCGCGGTCGCGGTCCGGATCGTTCTATATTGATCTCGACATATCGGTTATGATTTCGGTGAGACGCAAATTTTGAAACATTTAATATTCTAAAAATTGTGAATAATATTCAAAAATATGCTAAACAAAAATAATAAAAAAATCAGCAAAAGAAGATCTGTAAAATGTAAATTTGTGAGTTGATTCGGGATAACTCGGACCGACTCGATCGAGACTATCTGTATCGAAAACTTTTCGACCGAGTTCTCAGTGACTCAACTGAGTTCTCGACGAGTCAAATATTTTGAAATTATCTCGTCCAAATATCGTATTGGAGGGATCCGTTTCGGTGACGATTCGGCCAAGTCGTCTCAGTTTCGACGGAGAATTTGAACCATGATTGTAATTTCTTCCCCGTTGCCAAAGCAATAGTGCAGAAGGAATATATTGCTTTAATTCTTCTTAATTTATGACAGACTAGCAACAATTCAACATTCACACTAGGTCCTTTACTGGAGCGACTTAGCATTAGCTATCAAGAACTAGCAAGAATATCTACTAATCGAGCTATACTTCAAGCTTCTCCACCACCTTTAAAACCTCTTTCTCTGCATAAGGAAAGAGAGCGTCGAGCTAATTATGGGACGTCCAGATGCAAATTCAGGTCCTTCTCAGCGAGGTGGACAACACCAACAGCCTCAAGAATATCATTTTCAGCCTGCAACTCAGAGTCCTGAAACCATTGATGATGCACCTCCTCCATTTGAAACATCCAATGATGAAATTCATCAGGAAAATTATGAACATGAGCAAACCCAGAAAGAAGAAATTGCCGGCCAGCAAAACCAACATGCACAATCCCATCCAACGCCATCAAGAGGACCAATGGCATTCCCACCGCAAAACACCCAAATGAGGTCATCTCCAACTGGTCATCAACCACAAGCATTTCCTCCAACTCAAGATCAAACCCAAGCCTTTCCTCCACCTCAAGGCAAACCTCAAGCCTTCCCTCCATCTCAAGATCATCAACCAGAAGCATTTCCTCCATCTCAGGGTCATCAACCGCAGGCCTTTCCTCCACCTCAAGATCATCAGCCACAAGCATTTCCACCGGCTCAAGGTCATCAACCGCAAGCATTTCCTCCACCTCAGGGCCAGCCACAGGCATTTCCTCCGCAACAGAGTGCATTTCAGCAACCAAACATGGCGCAATTTCCACAAGCTGCAACCTTTTCTCAGCCAGCAATGGGTGTAGGTGGACAGGTTCCAATACATCAGGCGATGCCGAATTCTCCATTAGTTCATCCCCATGCTCAGGTCATCAATAATACCCCTATGACTGGCTTTCCAGTGGCTCAAGTTCTTCCTACTCAGCCTTGGAAGACAGCCTTGTTCGCGTGCATGGATGATCCAACAAATGGTATTTAATCTCTTTCTCCCTTTCCCCGGGCATTTGAAGTAGAGTAGCATAAAATCTTCAATATTGGTTAAGCCAAAATTGCTTTTTTTTTTTTTTAATGTTACAGGTGAATTAAAATTCATATGTTGAATGTGTAAAAGCTAGGAAATGGACAGGTTGTTAAATTTGAAATTGATCCAATCTTATGGATTTCTTTCTTTTGTTATTGCTAAGGAGAAGAGAAATGGTAACTTCAACCATTAACCCTTCTCTAGTTGATATTACCTCTTTCAAAAAGTATAAAATTAGAAGAAGAAAAAAATCCATAATATTGAAAACATGCATGAAGATGGACCATCTTGGCATTTCTTTAATTCATATTGTTTCAAGACGCGTATTTATGCTATTCTTTTCTTTTTCCAAGCAGTACTTAATTTGTTCAAGAGTGTATGTCTCAAAAATCATGAAACTGATGTTGAAGAGAAGGAACTAATGAGTGAAATATTTGCCTTTCAGCTCTTATAACAGCCTGCTTTCCTTGCGTGACATTCGGGCAAATAGCTGAGATTGTCGACTCTGGCCAAACCTGTGAGTATACCAATTTTCATCTGTGTATATACTCTCCACATTCATAGCTTAGTAATAATGCTACGTTGAATTATTTCGTGGATCGATTTACATATGGAGTAATTTTTCCTCCACCAACAATATATACACACTGGCTGGTTGGATGTACAACACAATATATATGAAGTTTGATTTTGAAGTCAAAGTATTGTATGTGTCACATGCATATAAGCCCTCAAGTGTATATAATATTGGTGTAGTAAATTTTTATCCTTTAGACAGATGTCTCGTAAAATATACTCATGTATGTTGGGTACATCATTTTCAGCTTGTGGTACCAGTGGAATGCTGTATGGCTTGATTGCCTGCTTCATAGCCATGCCATGCTTATTGTCATGCACCTACAGAACAAAGCTCAGGAATCGATATGGGCTAATGGAAGCACCCGCACCTGACTGGATGATTCACTGCTTTTGTGAATGGTGTGCCCTTTGTCAAGAATACAGGGAGCTTAAAGAAAGAAATCTTGATCCTTCTATTGGTAAGTCATCAACATCAAAAGTTTCAATCTTTCAATGGCCTAAAATCAAGTTATAGACTCTGGTTCGTTGGTAATAGTTTGCAATGAGAAAGTTGAAGTTGATTGTCCCACATTGAAAGAGAACACCTTAGACGACCTTGGGGCTTTCTGATTAGGGTAGGGTGTTAATTAATTGTCTAAAATATTTATTTTAGATAATTAATTAGAGGTGGTTAATGACAGTTACATTTGACAGGCACACCTATTAAATGGTTAACTACCTATATACCTATTCAATAAGGATTGTATCCTTTGACAGTGTCTTGGACAGGTGTTTCAATTCTTTAAAATAGTAGGACTTTGACAGAATTAAATCACTTTTTGATTGATGGTTCTTAGACTTTGTTGTACCCTAGAGGTAATTTATCTAATACAGAGGCAAATAACACCTTAAGGAAAGTGTTTTCACGCCTCAAGGTGTTTGCATTTGTCTAGTTTAGATTAGTTATTTACTATATTTCCAACATGGTTTTCTGGAAATCTCAATTTTTAACCATTTGGGTACTTGAACGATACTCAATCAAGTCATATGCTGGCAAGCAAGAATATGCAACCTTATGAAATTAATTAACTGTTTTTAAGTACATACAAATTAAATTCTTTTAGCAAGTTGAGACGAATACTTAAACATATAAATTAATTAACTTGGTTAACGCACTTGTTAGGCTGGCTAGGAAATGTGGCAAAAAGTCGGCAGATAGCAGCTATGACGCCTCCAGCGAAGCAGACCATGATGGGCTAAATCAAGTTTTCAAGTCTCAGATTTCAAAGGATACAATGAATAATTTCTTCTTATTCTTCTTCTTCTTTTTTCCCTTTTCTTTCGTCTTTTATGTGAAATATTGATTTCTTTATCTCAATTTCTTTATGCCAGTTGTATTGCTTATAAGGTGCCATTATGGGACGAAGCAAAATGAATGTACTTGCTTCTGGCTTTTACGATAAATGGAAAACAAGCCTACTTTCTTAAAAGAATGGATTTTGAAGATTGTGTCTTGAGACCATTTTAAACAAATATGGCTGAGCTTGCAAGGAAGTAAAATTCAAATAACTCTCTCTCAATTGTAGAATTTCTTATAGGTGATAGTCCAATAGTTGGTCATTGACTATATAATAAAAGTAACTTGCCAGTATAATCAATGATGATGCGGTCTACAGATTTCCAGCTTCATAGTTGTTGTTGGTTAGTCAATTGGATCGAATGATAACACTAACAAAAAGGTCCAGCACTATATATTTTGATAACACTAACAACACTACAATGCCATCAATGCTGGTAACAGATTCCCAGTCTGGTTAGAATGCACAATCAATGCATATTCTGTGAGACTAGAGAAACCGGCTTCTGGTGCAAAAACCCATTATGCATTTCGTATTGCAACATCTTATCATAGCAATAAAAGTTCTAACGTCTAGTTTTAAGTGGTGATGCAAGGAGCTCGCTTAGAATTACTCAATTGTGGAATTGGCCATATGCAGTGAGGTTTTTGAATGAAAAATAGATAATAACAAAGTAGTCAGTCAGTCAAACTGGGAATAATCAACAGCAGCAAGGGCTTCAAACTATCCCTATTGAGTGCAAAATATGTTTGCATTATAGTGCAATACAAAGTCAATCATTATCCAAATTGAGTGAGTCACGCACAACTACTATCTAAAATCAACAAATCAATCTATTAGTTGAATGTGATGTAGTTCCTTTATACAAAATTTTATGCACATCGAACTTACAACACAGAAGAATCAGAGGCAAATACTAAGCTTTTATATGTTGATGGTAGCATCCCACAACCTAAGCAACCCATTTCGGCCACCACTACAAATCCTTTTCCTTTCAAGATCTGAAGAAACACATCTTACCTGAAAACATGAAAAGAGATTCTCTAATCACGAATGACCACAAAGAAGAAAAAACAACCATAAAGAAGCTCCGACACCTTAGGCAATATTTGAAAAAAAAAAAACAAAAAAAAGGAGGAAGAAAAGCTACTTTTGAGATTAAGAACAAACCATTGCAACCGTTTTCTGTGGGGTTCTGTAAAGCTGCCACCCAGCTATCTTTGCACCTGTGCTAGAGAAACCACCAAGTCTCTCTTGAGGCCGATGAAAGAGTGACATTGAATTATCAGCTGCCCCCACTCCAAGCCAGTGTTCCCCAGCATTTATAGACAATATTGAAGAAGTATGGAGAGTAACATTCTTTGTACATTTAAGACCACCTAAAAAGTATGATCAGGCAAAATAGTTTTAGATAGGTGGTCAACGATGGGAGAATTAAAAATGTGTACGTGTCTGCCCAAAATACACCCTCAGAGAACAGTCCCCCTCCCAACATAATCCGACCAACATGACCATATAACAAAACATCTGAAAAAGGCACCTCCAGAATGCACTGCATGCCTATGGAAATGAGAAATTTTTCCACACAGTCATAAGTAACACCACTAGTGCTATTGGTATTAGTCCTAATATACAAGAACAAGCAGCAACATTCTGGACAATCGAAGGGGAAATATGCACATTCTTTACAGTCAAAATTATAAAAATTTATATTAGATATTCTGTACCATCTCCAAATGAAATTCAAATAGTGTGTATACAAAAACATACAGCCAAATTACAGATTAAACCACATAAATTGAGTTCATGTAAAAAAAAAAAAAAAATTTAATGGCGAAAGAAAAAACACAGAATATAAAACCAATTTTATAGTGACAGTATTGCATGGATCTGAGCATGAATATCAGGTGCTGATTGCCCACTGTCATATTTGTCTTATGCCAGACCTTAAAGATCCAGGGATGGGGAAAAACTTTCGGTATTTCAAACTTAGCTAATTGCCCAATATTCAGAATCTGCAAAAGGTCTTAGAAGTGATTCCCTGTCACACAAGATGAATCCTGTTTGTCTTATAAAGTATTATTGGAAACTTAAATAGTAGAAAAATGCTCATGCTGTTTCTCGTGCCAAAAGTACACAGTTTATGTGATCATCAAGTCTCAACTGTCCAATGTATGTAATTTTATCTTACAAAATTGTACACAAGTATACCTAAAGAGATTAAGTAAAGGAAATTCACTTGCATGATTAACAAACAAGTAAGCTATTCCTTAGATTATTTTCACAAGTCCAACGGGGAGGACATGGAGGGTAAGTTTGTCATAGAAAAGAGTTAAATGCTTCTGAAAGAAGGGTTTCTTTTGAATTTAAGCTGAAAGATTTTTATTCTCACCATTATCATTTTCCCAGAAGCGCAGCAGTCCATCAGTTGAGCCTGAAAATTTAGGCATTTCAGAATGTAATAGAATGGTAAAGTAAAGAAAAAACAAACACCAAGAAGGATGATTTCAAACCTGTTATTATGCCTTTATCTGAGATTGAATACTCTACACAGAGGATTGGACCTCCATGGCAAGCTAGAACAGCATCACATGTTCCTCGAGAAACAGACCACATCCGTGCTGTCCAATCATCACTCCCAGTAATTACAGCATCTCCAACCATTCTAATTGACCTGTACATTAAGCCTCCTGTTGACAGTACCTTCATAGCCATATACACCAAGGAGTATGAAAGAATTTGTAACCATTACCCACCTAATCCAACTTGTGTGCCCTAAAAGCTTGTGCATCTGCCTTCCAGCTCGTATGTCCCAAATATTTGCGACCCTTCAATGCCAAAGAAAAAACACAGAATAAGGTCCATTTCAAAGGCATACAACTATACCAAACTCAAAATCCATCAAAGACATACGAATCTCTGCCACCGGCAGCTAAGATCCCAGTTGAGTCATCATATTCAACACAAAGAACAGCACTAGAGCAACGACCCACTGTAGCAACACAGGTATCTGTTCTTACATCCCACATTTTTACAGTCCCATCATGGGCAGCAGTAAGGACACGTTCACCTGACAGCATTCGCACATAGCTGACCTGCCAGCAAGAAATGGACAAGGGGTGTAAGCTTGAAAAACATCCAATGAAAAGGGAATAACATACGGAATGTTTATAACTCAGGAAAGGAGGTTCACAATCCTAAGAAGAGTGAATTTTTGAAGCAGGGTATATAGGCAAGGTATATACTACAATAAATATCATTTGATACAGCACATTTTCAGTCGCATTTACTTAATTATCCAAAAGCTAAACAAAATTGTAATTAATATTTAGCTACACTAGTTTTCCCGAAGGTATCACAATACAATCGCCTTTCACTAAAACAAAGTATCGAACAAAATTTGTTCCTGTTTTACATTTGAATTATGTCTAGGTTTATGTTGGGACCATATTTCTCAAGATCCAGGTAAACCCCAACCATGAAGCACCTAGCATTACAAGGTTGGTGAGAGTTTCTGTTCCCATGCACAAATAACTAATAAATTCAACCAGGCACAAATGCTGATACTTAAATTTACATCAGATAAGGCAGAAGTCCAATGTTCAACTCCAAATTTACATGAAAATGTAAAAGCTGAAACAATAAATCAGAGTCTATCTTTCTTTTCCCAGTTCAATTTGTCAGAGGCAAACCTAAAAAATCAAAAACTTTGTTTTCTTTTGAATTGCAGGTATCAAGAAAAAAGAATTGTAGTACCAAGCCATACTCATGATGTCAACCAGAGTTCACATTTATGTTGTTAGTCTTCCAGATTCTAACACTTCGTTTTGTACACCAGCACGATTGGCATCCCTGTCAAATAGTAACTCCCAACAATCCGCACATAATATCACTATGTCACCTACTATAAAGGCAAATTATTATTTCTTTAGCACCTTAATCTGCTTGGCTCCCTTGGCCGTCAGCACACACTCTTTAACTGAAACTTCATGTGAAAGAAAAAGATTCTTCTCATGGTTAATTTACTAATCTACTACGACATTCAACAGCTAGAGGCTTAGTTGAATTGAGTTCTAGAATTATAAGAGCCAACTGTTTTCCACACCCAATGTTTAGTTGTACGGTCCCCCCCCCCCCCCGCCCTCGCAAGCACAGAGAAGTAGTTGTTTCTCCTGGAGAAGTAGTTGTTCCTCCTGGACATTGGTTGAATTCCTCACAGTTGGAACTTGGAACTACAAACACAAAACTGGCTAAAGATGCAAGACATAGAAGCTGAGATACAATGCTCTAACCGAACCTGTGCATCATGGCCCTTTAGCTCTTCAAGAAGCTGAGTAGTCCGCTTATCCCATACAAGAACAGTCTGATCATCAGATCCAGATACAACCTTTCCTCTATCAGAACTTATTGCCCTAACTGTTCTGCACAAACAGAAAGCAAACATATCAAATGTTAGCCATGAAGCGGCACTGGCAAAGAAACAAGCAGTTAACTACAATGTAGACCATCAGCATTACAGGAGATCAAAAACATCAGTTAACAAAAGAGAGCTTTTTGGGAAGAAATATAATGTCATGTAAAATACCTAGTATGCCCCTTTAAAGTTGCTCTAAGTTCAGAACCACGAAGACTTGGATCCCAGATCTTAATCTGCATCATTTCAAAAAGAGGAATACTATTGATTACATGGAACTCAAACTGCCGGAGTAAGATTGCACACATAACATCTTATCCAAAGGAGACTTTAGATATGTGTGTGTGTGTGTGTGTGTGTGCAGATATATACACACAAATATACATATATATTCACCCACTCATTTTTTCTACTTTATCCAAGATCCAGGCCCAATCCTTAATCTTTCTCCAAATATCCAATCTATGGCTAAAACTTAAGAGGATCAACAATTCCAGCTTAACATGCAAGTACTAAGTAGTAGCATATGATATTTGTCCAAGGCCATGAGACCTCACAGAACATAGACTCAAGGGCATGCTTGGCAAACACGTTTTTAGGGTGTCTGTCTAAAACTTTAGCTTAGTGTAGAAGTCTTATGAACAATTGGTGTTTGTCCAAAACGCCCAAATTACCACTTCCCCCATCACCCACCACCAGTACCCCACTTCTGCCACCCACCACTGGCCCCCCCTCCCCCATCCCTTCCCCCTCCCCACAAACTGGCAGAAAAGATACCAAAGAAATTTGAAGTTAAAAATGTTAACCAATGTTAATGATGCTCATCCAAAATATCTTAAAAAGGAAGCCATGTGATCATCACCGTGCAGTCTGTGCTACCACTGATAAAGAAACCTGCATCTTCACGGTCACCAATTAGGTCCCATACTTCTCTACTTGTTACACAATGCAAAGCAGTGACCGCTCCTGTATGACCTCTAAGAGTGCGAACACTAGTCTGTATTTTCTTTTGCCCAGCAGCAGATGGTTCTTGCTTACCATTCTCACTTACTCCTATATTCACATATGAATAATATAATCATGAAACAGCAAACTTGGAAGGTATTGCCAAAGAGATCTATAGACCTATATTACCAGTATCAGAAGTCCACTTGCGAACACGGCTAAACGAGTTGGCTCTCAATGTGGTGTCCCTGCTAAACATGCTTTGGACCCAGCTTCGTCCAACACCAGATGCCTCAGCTGGTTGCTCAACTTCATTAGCAGCATCAGGGCGTGGAGAAGCCAATCCATACAATGGCACTGCCTGGGACTTGCTAGAATAGATTCCCCAATAACCAATACATATTTGCCGAATATGAGCCAGAAATCCCCTAAGTTTTATCTGGTGAAATGAGAAAAAGGAACAAATTTAGCAGTCAAACAATTATCAATTTTACAAGAAAGATTCAGAAGGACATAAAGATCCAGAAAGATCTTAAAGATGCAAAAATTGAAAACATGCTAAAAATAGGAATCAAAGAGAGAGAGAGAGTAAGCATAACTCACCATGTGATTATAACCGATGTTGTTCTTCCCGGCAATTGTTTCAATCAAAGACCAAGCATCAGTGTCAGCAAGTCCTAGCCCAGCCTTCAATGATAAGAGAAGATGACTTAGAGCTCAAGCATTTTGCACAAAAGATTTTCTTTTCTTAGTTTTTCCCTTTTTTTCCTTTTTGATGTCATTTTTTGGGCTTCAGGTAGGTATGAATTAAAAAATGAGGTAAAGCAAAAAAGGTACCATGTGTGTAGCCATAACGATTAGCTGAGTTGTCACCAGGGTTGCATAATTCGCAGATCTGACAAATCAATATTAGAAATTTAAAATTGGAACTTTTTATAACTAATCCTCTTTCAAAAAGCGACCTAAAAAGAGACTTGCAACTCTCAAGTAATTAATGAGGTTAAACCTTCAGTGATACAAAGGATAGAGTTTCAGAACTTGAAGTTTTATATGAAGCAGCAATGAGGACATGATAATGAGCAGAAGGTCGAACTTGGGAGGAAAACAACCCACACACTTAAGTAACAACTCATCTAAAAGCTCAAGTTAACAGAAAAAGCTTATTTAATCAACTATTCGGTAATATAATAGCCCATTAATAATGCTAACTGGTATCAAATTTTGATCTTTTTTCCTTTTCGCAGATCTGGTGGGGAAAGGCAATTAAAACATTACAGGCAAGCGTTACACAGGTGATCAAGATTGATTTTCCAATAGGTATCAAATTAATTTGCAACCCAGAGATTTCGAGTTGTTAGTAATATTTATTATATTGATGAGTAATAACATAGTTACAGCATTATATTTAGGAGATTGAGACATTATACTACAATACTTGTCAACCCAGAAGAAGCACAAGCATGTAGAATGACAAGATTAGACGAAAAGAAAAGGCAGCTGGACCATCTGGTGTAGGCTCAACCAAAATTGTCTGGGTAGTAACATTCTAAAAAATGCCAGAAGCAAATAAAAAACACACCACAATGTCACATGCACGGAGTGAGTTGCCAAGTGCATCAAAAGGAAGCATTTCATGAGAAAGTGTAAAAGGAAAACACATTAAAACATTAAAGCACATGTAAAGTGTTTCTGGTAGCCCATCAGAACCAACAACACAAGAAGCAGATAGAATGACCACAATGAAGCAGCTATACGCACTATCATTAATGCAAACCTACAACACAGAGAGAGAGAGAGAGAAGGTGGGGGGGAAGGGAGGTATTGGCATGACTTCTTACTTGCTGGAGAAGCGGTCCAACAGATAGTCAAAATACCCTTCCCAGAAACTGAAATATAACCACAAAGAGAAAGTTAAAATTTGGCAGAACAATTGACTAAAAGAACTGTAAAACTTGGATAGTAATGGTTCATTTTGTCTGAGAGTGGTATTAGCTTTGGACAAAGTTACATCACTTTTCCTGAGTTTTAAAGCTGCAACAAGAATGAGGTCACAGGAATAAAATTAATGACCATGGAATTTATATGGGTATATAGATCAGCAAATCAACCTACTCTAACATATCATAGGATCAGATCTCCACAGATCATGCCAAGGCATCTCACATATGTTTGCTATGTATTTGGATTTGCAAGCCAATTTGCCTGGAAATCCTTGGCCTTTTTCCAACAATTGATGAAAATTAAAAAATGCATAAACAAACAGTCATTCCTTCGTTTTAAAAAAAATATTATCAACGTGTATGTGTCAGTGGAAACATGCCTACGAAAGATAGACAATGCACTTACAAGTCATAATCATATAGGATGGAAAAAGAGGCTACATGACAAATATACACGATCTCATATATTAAAGTGTACTTACCTAGCTTTTACACTAACCCTATTAAAAAAGAATGTGAGACGGTGTCATACTTACCGTAAATCGTCCCACACAGGAAGAGAACGAAGATGTCGCTGGACATAGTCCGAAACATTGTTCACATCCTTCTTGTATATTTCAGCTGAAACTTCAAGGGCATCTCTGATGGTAGCCATGTCATTCCGAGAAGTAGCACGAGTAATTGCTGTTTTGAGCTGAAATTTTGCAAAATAACTCACGGTAAGAAATCTTATCCAAAGATGCCACGTTGACCTATAATTTGTTAGTCTTCTCATGAAAGCTTTGCCCTATGAGAGTTTTCTGTAATTTGGGGAGCTCTAGAAATTAGTCCTCTAGTTATCATGGTTGATGAGAGTTCTGAATCATTAATTGCACTAAAGAAAAGGACTGATGGGCTCTACCCCTAATCATAATAAATTTTGAAGTTCAAAAACACTCAAAATGAAAGGGGAGTAGAGAATCAAAACTTTGAAAGATAAAAGACATCTCTGAAGTCTGAACTTGGGAAGTATATAAAAGCAGCAATAACTCTTAATTAACCAAGTGTTTTGGTAAGTAAATCAAATCATAACCGCTAAGACATTATTTCTCACTAAGCTCTTGGCTATCAGATCAATAGCATGAAGCTAAACACACCAGTTCCTTCACGGCAATAAACTGCTCCTCAGTCAATTGACAGGTCCACCCCTGCGCAAAAACCAGATAAAAGTGAGTTCCACGAGACTTGCAGAATACCATTCAATCAATCTCTCCTAGTTGCACCACAAACCGAGTGAATGTGCTCCCTTATACATTCAACAAAGCCACTACCACCAATGCCCTCAGCATCCGACTCGATCAAAGCTGAGAGGATTATAAAGATAAACCAGAAAAATCAAAGATGGCTTTCATACATTTAAAACTACACGAACAAAGAAAATGATATCTGACAAATCCACCCCTCCCCCAAAAAAAATATAAATGCTTAAAAACATACCAAGGATTGTTCCATATTCAAATGATGAAAGTGGATCATCAGTGCTTCCCAGTTTGAGAAGACGTAGCCATAACCCCTAGTTGCAAAGAAAATTTTCCAGGTTAAAGTTTGAAATAAGACCACAACAGAACTTTTAGGCTAAAAAAGCCAAACATGTTCAGCTAAAGACTTTTTAAGAAAAGAAGAAACTTCTGTATGGCAAAAATACAATTACCCTGATCTTCAGTAAAACTATATCCTATTCATCAATGAGGCCATGAGAAATAGTTTGCATATGTAAGAGTAACAACCCTTTCTAAAGAAAATGTTAAACCATTCCCATTTCTTTGGGGTTTCCTGAACTCATGCCTGGAAAGATAATTGAAACAAATAACCACATGCGTATACATATTTTACAATCATGTTAAATCCATGAAACAACTTTAAAAGCTAACAGCTTCTATCTTTTTGCATTAACTGATTTCTAGTGCACATCTGATTGACAAACATGGTAAAGTAACATGTGCATGAATATTGAAAAACATAAATAAAAACATGAAAGCACTGCAACTAGTTAAAGAAGCTGGTAACTGCAGGCAGAATAGCTCAATTTGTTCCAGAACTATTGCTAACAAAGCAGGATTACTTAAACCCAATAACTTCTAACTACGAACATTTTTAAATAAAACCAAAAGGATGAATTTTGACCTGATGTAGAAAGAAAATACAAATGGAAACCATAGATCAAGAAAAACCAGTAATAGAAATATATACCAGCTCAAATAAAGGAAAAAGAGTTGAACAGCACTGTATTGTGAAATTACTTGAATGTCCTCTTTAAGGCAATTCTTGCCAACCGAGACAAGCATTTTTGTTTTATTAAAATTTTCAAAATTTACAGAGATTTTCATTTTCAAGGAACTTGTTACTTTGCTAATATTCAATTTCCATCAGAACACCAATGAACAGAAAAGGTAACCAAAACTTATTTATTCCAGAATGTAAATTCCATCTTGTACTAAGTTCGAAAAATCAAGAACTAACAGTTTCCTTGAGAAATTCTTTCCACCAGAAACTACTGTTCCAGAAAAGGGAAAGGAAACGGGATTATTATTATTTAATTCAGAATTCCTTTTTCCAAATGTCTTCGGAAAAAAGGCTATAATCACAGGGTACAGCCAAAAGGTGCTACAAAGTGAAAATTCTGGTAGAATAAAGTTTATAAAAAGAAAACCAGTTTACCTGCAACTTGACTTTGATGTCCAAAACCATGCGCTCTCTTTCAGCCTGTAAGACAGAATATTTTTGGTATCTTTAAGACAAGGGATAGCCTTGTCACTTATGAACCGGAAGCAACAGTTTAGAACACTTACTGCCCTCTCCCTTGGACTGAGACTTTCAGCCTTAGAATCTTGACCAGCAAAGATTGAAGGTGAGCTGAAAAAAGAAGGAAAACAAAATAATGAAATAAAAAAGCATCTGCACAATCATGTTAATATCAGTAAATAACATTAATTTGTCAGATGAAACTACCCAGGAGCATGCTTTCCAGAGTACTCAAGGGCCCCACTTGCAGTAGCTAGAATCTGTTTTCTCTTTACTTCCTCTTCTTCGCTTAAGATGTTTGAAGGGAATCTATCATAACAGTATTTGGCATCCGAGCCTGATAACCAGAGTTTCAAATAATATATCCAGCATGAATTACTCTTTTGGTATTTTCAAACTCATAACGCAGTGGTAAGATCCCAGTAATTAATTACACAAAAAAATACCTGATGATCCTGCACGATAGTCAGATATAGTTACAATCTCAGGCTCTCCCATAATAGATGGAAGGATTGAGAGAGGACTTTGACCCCTCCCAATTGCATCTTGTAACTTATCAAGCAAATTAATATTGCTTTCTTCAAACCCTACGCCTCTCCCCAGATAATCTAAGAACCCTTGAGAATCTAAAAATTGGGAGATCTGTTAAACAAACCAATAGAAAAACATTTTAGTCCATCAACGAGTTGAGTTCACTTTAACAAGCAAAACTCTCTCATGATTCTGCAAAGTGCGTACTGTTTCTCTCAATTGAAGCTAAAAAACCTGACTTTATCACAGAGCAAAATTGCAAAGATGTAGGATTCCAAATAGACCACAACCACTAAAATTATCTTATTGAAAGTCAAGAACGTTCTGGATTACCATCGGATCTGGCGGCTGGTTTGTTGACCGGGAACGCTTCTTCAAGAAAGCCTGAGTGTTGAAGACAAGAGTTGTGGTACTTTCCTGATTAAAAAGGGTGCAGCAAAAGGTTATTAGTCACAATGCTAAATGTAAATCTAAATCAAGTACCCACACAAGGTAAAAGTTTCATACTATAAAGTTGCGGTAGCCACCTAATATTGATGCGAAGAACTTTAGAAATATAATCCTGCAAATAAGAAAAGAGACCAATTTATTTTGAAACATATCCACAGAACAGTTTGCTACACAATATGGATGTGAGCAGAGATTTGGAAATTCAGTAAATAAATAAGTACAACATTCACAAAGAAATGCTTATGCAAGAAAACTCAATAAAAAGGATAAACTGATGGATAAGAACCACAAACCATTGAACATACACCATCTGAGTCCTTAAACTCAATTGCTCATTAGTTCAGATTGAAACAACCTAAACCCTAATGCTGGATCAATCGTTGTTTTACTACCATAAATTGGATCATTAATTATCAAGAAAATATCAGGAAAAGAAAAAGATTTCAAACAGCAAGTTGCAATAAGATCATAAAAGAACTAGATCTGAAGATGCAAAAAGAGAAGGAAAAGTACAGCAACCAAAATACCAAGCCTAAAACATTAAAAAAAAAAAAAAAAAACTGTCAGCCCCAGGAAATCAATTCGTATTTCATAAAAGCTTACAGTTGGCTTTCAAAAATCACCTCAGTTGAAGGTCACGATCTTCTCCCCATGGCTTGCTACTACCTCTAAGAAACTCCTCCTTGCAGTTACTTAGAGTGGCCTTCATTTGGTCTATGCCAACAACATTCGGATGCAACAATTTCGTTATGTCCCCCCGCAAAGAGCTATACTCTGGCTCTGGTATGGGAGGAATATCCTCAGATGTGGTAATGCAATTGTGCTCAAGGTCTACAACAACTACCTACGACATCAAAATGTGAAAAAGATCAGAGTTAAAAAACTTTAAATTTCTGGAAGTAGATGAGATCAGCAAGCCTAATTAAAACACAAAGTAAAAAATCAGGTGAAAGAAAGAACAGCTTTTCAGAGCCTCCAAAAGCATGCACTAAAAAAGATTAGCCACTTCCAAAACTTACCCTTCTCTAGATCCACCTATTCACAGACCCATTAACAGTTGCAACAAATGGTAAAGATAAAAAGGAGAACAAGGACGGAGAGTAGTTTAAAATTCTTATTGTTAACAATCCAAGTATAGAACTTACGCCATCCATTGTTAGCCCAAAAGTATCAACACCAGAATGAAGACCCATCATATACGGCGTAGGAGCATCAATATAATCGACTCCACTGAAGAAAAGCAATGGAATGTAGACATGCTTCAGCACAAAAAAGAAACAGCAAAACAATTTAATGTTAGTCGGTCAGGAAATCAAAAGGATGGAATGAGCAATTCAAATTGTGCAATTTGTATCTTAGGCCTACAATTGATTTCTCTAATGAGTGAAACTATGTTGCTTTTTGCAAAAATTACCTGCCAACGAAATGGATAAATAAGATGGCATATAGCCTCCGAAACCAGAGTTAGAAGAGAATACCTGCATCAGTAAAGTGAAAGGATATAACTTAGAAATGTTCATTCAAATTTTCAATTTTTTAGCGCACTGGCGGGGAGGGGAATGAGGACGATGGCAATTAAAATCCCACTAAATGATGAAGAATAAAGACTTGACTATATTCAGTCCATTAGTTATCAACTGAACTAATTCCAACAACTAAATCACAAAGAATTACTTGTTTGATCGAAGTAAAATCCTCCTCTCAAGCAACACAGCTGTAAATAATTTGATAAAATTGTCAACATCAAGACACTGGATCAAGGGTTGAAATGATATCTGGCATCAAGCAACAGGCTGTGATTATCAAAAACATGACAACTTTAAAATTCTAAATAAATAAAAAAAAACAAGCAAAAGTAGCCGGAAACTAAAGTTGAACAACAGACTAACACATACATCAGCATGAGGAAGCCCATCCTTTGGTGGAACCTCAACTGCAAGGAGGCTATCCTCAATTGCAAACAGAACTCGATCCTTTCCAGGAGTAGGCAAAGGTACACTGGAGACCAGATATGCTATAACATCCCATAATGGCTTGCTGAAATTGTTGCAGAATTCAGCTCATTAAATGCATTAGAAGAAATAAAAGGGAAACGATCCTCCTTTATTGGAAAGGAATGGAATCATAGACTATTATCACGAGAAGGAAAGAACCAAAACAATAATATTTATCGGTTATTTTTACTGGAATACAACCAACAAACTTGTAAATATACATGATGCAATTAAATCAGATCGTCGAGAGGTTTTATCAACTCTAGACAACAACATTGCTCTTTTATTGAATAACACTTCTGCAGTTAGTGGAAAATGGGTCATGACTGAAAAATACAGCCTGTGGCTAGAATTTCTATGTTATAGAGCTCGAAGTTGATCCCCAAGCTTCCTTGTACTTCACACTTTTCGCTTCAAAGCTCATGACCATCCACTAAGAATGACTAGACTTGTGAATTTAGAAATGCTACCCGAAACAAAAGTCATAGTACTGCAGTAATTTTTAGTAAGGTTAAAGAAACGTGTTTATTGACAAAAATATAACTGATGTCATGATATTCTAGAGACAATGCTATAGTTATTGCTTTATCTCTTAACTTCTGCCACATTATACTACTACTATTCTTAAGCTTTGGTATTAAGCGCCTCAGACAATGAGACCAGGGCTTTCAATGCCTAAATAAAGAATAAGCCATTAACTTTAGGAATGAATGTTTGTGCACATATTCGACATCATTGACCATCCTAAACAACATTTCCTTTTTAATTGCAACATCATTCTATGCATTTGAGAGAACCAAAAGGAAAAAAGTGTATTTCCTTGTCAATGAGCTGGGGCACACTGACTGACACGAGAAGAACAAACATGCACACCAAACCACATTTGGAACTTTTTCCTCACTCTTGATATTTGACAGTAGATCTTCAAGATAAACTTTTCCTTTAGTAATAATTGGAAAGTGCTTTTTCATTTTCTCTGAAAAAGCAAATTCATGTAAAAACATTGCCGGGTGGGAGGGGGGCTTGGGAAAGGGGAAAAGAAGCAGAGAGGCAACAAAATTGCCTAAGTAGTAATGTCATTGAGAAACCCTTGCAAAGGGAGGAGGGCCATTTCTTTGATGCAAACATACAGGCCTTTCTTAGTTAAATACAGAAAACTAAGATCAATGCTAAGGTAAATGGTCATTCAATGCCCTCAAATTCAGGAGCAGCCCATCAACCTTACCTTTTCAAGGCAGAAAAGTACATTATTGACACAAATAGGCACTATGTACAAATGATCCTAAATTCATCATTCAAGCAACATCTTTGTATCCTAACTGCAAAAATATCAAGAAAAAGTACATGATTGCATCATACCTACTTCCAGAAGAAGAGAAACAAAGCAAAAAAATTTCCTCCAATGCATCTCGTAGTATATGAAAACTAGGTGAACGAGAAACAAGGCAGATGCATTTATCAGCAAAAGAATTTGCAGCAACGCGATAAGCTTCAACAATATCCTCGCAAACAGGATCCCGGAAAGCAATGCAACTAACATAAATTTTAGACCCATCTCCCTCTGCAAGAACAATCACATCCAAGATAAAAGATAGTGAACAACTTTAGTACTTGAAGAATTATCACAAATTGTATTTAAAAAAAAATGGTGAAAATGTGGTGAAAAACCAGCCCTTTCATCTTTTGTAGGGGAGAACACTCATGGCATGAATGAGACTTCTTACCAGTTAAAACAATAGGATAGTTCCGCGGAAAGGTTGAAGGATCTTTAGAATCAAAGCCAGATGCATGGAATTGAACACCAGCAGGTAAAACGCACTGCCATGCAACAGAATCATTTTATCCAAATGCGGAATATATCTAATTTTGAATATAATAACTTGGAATTAATGGTTCAAACTTCCTCATCATTTCCTCAGTGTCCTTGTTCACATCACAGTAGGACTAAACGTCTTATCAAAAATGAAATTCCAATTGAAAAGGATTTACCATTCAACGGAAACAAAATTAATAGCTTTGACTGACATGATCTCCAAACTTTTCACGTTTCACGAATGAAAATCATATTACCAGTACTCAGAAGTTTAAATTTTCACAAAAGTTGTATTTGGTTAGTTATAATAGCAGAAATTCGCATAAAAAGCATATATTCCTCCATTTCACTTTTCAAGATAAAGTCAACTTTCTGCAATAGATACCTCTCTTCAATATAATTGCCCAAAAACCAATTTGACCCCAGTTATCCAATTTCTCATACTTAAAGTAGCTAAGAAGGAATTTCTTCCAATTTTATCTTTGAATACTACAATTTTTTAATGCTAACATAATACTTCATGTAAGCTACATCTCAAGAGGTTGCGAAAAACACAAAGCATATTTAGCTGCCAAGCCTTTTGGGGCTCAGGTAATACCCCGATCTACATTGCATTGAGGCCAGGCACTACGTAAAACTCTGAATACTCTATTCATCCTTTGCATTTGTTTGCAAGCCTCATAGCTTTTCTTATGCAATCCCAACTCAAATAAACCATGTTAATTACTAATACCAACCAAAAAATTATGACAGGTCAAGGAAAAAAATGCGTGCCTCAGACAATAACAACTTATTCAAACTGAAATTCATTGTAAACATACAAATACGCATAGAATGAGTGACTTATCATTAACATTTAAACTTGTCTTTTCGGGATCTGTTGTTACATGTTAATAAATCATACCAACATTCATTATTAATTGTTATGCACAAGCTTTTTTCCTCCAAATATTTTTTCCATCTTAGATGTATACAAGTTTTAAAACTTTTCAGCAGTGATGGCCCAAATTAAGCATTTTCTTAAACACATGGCTATCATGAGAACAAAACTCAGCAACAGGGCTGTTCATAATCATGTCTTTTTCTTTGCACACTCTCCTTTTTCAAAATTACAACAGAAGGTGACATTAACTTTCTGATTACTGCAATTGAAACTTCCCATCATAAGAAATCGACTCTCTTATTCCTTCAACTAAGTTTCCACAATATTGTCTTAAGCCAATAAAGACTGTCTATGCTTCTTTCGAGATACTAAAATTTTTTTTATACATGTCACCAATAATTTACAATTCTCTGAATTCATTCACAGGCTATTTCTTCAAATCCACCCATATTTGTTGTCAGTTTTTCCAGGCACTCCTACTAATCTTCGCGTGTAGCCAAGTCTATACATCCACATTATGTCTTTCAGATACTTATCTGAAGTCCTGGGATCTATTTAAAATACGTAGATAAAAAACAACCCAAACCTATAACTAAAATTCTCCCTTGAAGCATTTGCCAAGTCCTACGAGACAGAATCCCAGAACAGAACTTCCCAAAAAGAACGAAACTTTAAATAACCAACTATGCAGACTTCAAAAAGCTGCACAACTAGCACCTCATCATCCAAGTCACCTCACCTCATGCGCCTCCAACACAAGATGCGCACTTTACCAACCAAGGCATGAACAATGAATCTAAACTGGATGAACCAGTTCTTAAACTTGTTTTACTTCGCAGACACACTTACCATGTAGATTTACAATGTCACGCCATTCATATGGCCGATGTTACATTGTCTTGCTCAATTTGATTATTTAGTAATAATGCTTTAAAAGTATTTGAACAGCACTCAAATGCGCATATTTAAAAGAAAAAAATTGCACCAAAAATTAATCAAATAAGCAGAATTTCGGGAAGAATTTTGGGAATGGATAAACTTACAGTTGGGAGCTGAGGGGGAGGAGGGGGATAGAGAGTGTGATCGGTGGGAGGATACTGATCGAGAAGCGAGGGCAAATAAATGAACTCGCTCCCGTGGTAACCTCTTTCTCCATCCAAAGTCCGAATCTCAGGCCCAATTCCGCATACCACGAAGTACTCGAAGATCCGATTCGCCATTTCTTCAATCCTAATTTCAAACTAACAATGCCTCCCTGATTTCTCTCTCCCTCAATTGGAAATGAGGGAGAACTTGGGGTTTTTTTCTTTTTTCGGTTATTTTAGAGCAGATCTGGGTTTATGCATGCCGTGATAAGTTCAGATGCATTTCAAGTTCAACGGCAATACTTTTTCTCTTTTTTTGGATGGATTTAGAATATTATGCTGCAAAATTTTGCGAGATTGAACTGATTATTGCGTTCATATTACTATTTTAGATTGAAATGATTTGCAAAATTTTGCTCAGACCTGCAAACAAGAATTTCATGACATAGCTATCGATGGAGATTCGTAGAAAGCGTCGCAGCAGCCACGAGTTTAAGGTAGCTGACGAACCTTCAACACGTTTTCGGTGCAGTGGACCCTCTTTCGTCCTTTAACCATTTGAGCGTAGGAATATTTCTCTGGTGCGCCTGTAATGCAGGCCAATGTTCGATTTTGCCCCTCGAAAAAAGTTGTATTCGTTATTTGATCTTGACAAACAACTAGCTGATGGTCCTTAACGGTACAAAGGAAACTAGAGAACATTTTGATTGATAAATAAATATTTCGGAGAAATATTTACCTCCACAATAGGCCTTTAGAACAATAGGCTTCTCTCTTTTTTTTTTAATAGGTTAGACATAATTAATAAATAACCATTTGGGAGAAATACGTACAGTCTTGTTTGGATTGAAATTTTCCACACAAAAAAATTATTTATGTTTTTCATCACCGTATTTTTCAAATATTTTTAATCTAACATAAATTAATGGTTTTGTTTAGATTGCATTTTTCTATATTTTTTATAAAAAAATTTTTATAACGATTTGATATATATAAGATAAATAGTAATTGTTAAATATATTCACAAAACATGTAATATTTTCAAAAAAAAATTACAATCCAAATACACGCTAAAATTACATGTATAAACGAACCTCATCAAAGCTACTAATATATGACATTGCTAATAAAGCCAAATTCTAAAAAGTACAAAACCATGAAGACACCCTTCCCTGTATCATTACCGACTCTGCAAGTTTTGACTTGGTAAACCATTATCCCAGTTGACTGGAACACTACTGGTATTAGTTTAGAAAAAGACTGTCAAGTTACTCTGCACATTACTAAAGAAAGCAGAAGACTTTACTTAGAGTCCTCGTCACGCTTCGGCCTTCGGGGATATGGAAGAGTAGATTCATAGCCAGAAGCCTCTTCCTTCCCTCGGTCTTCTTCATCCTATCATCTTCTCTGCAGTTTTCACTCTCCTACAAGTCCTAATATACTTCTTCTTCCAAAAAAACACAGGAAAAAAGTATGGAAGAGACCGAGGAGTCTCCACGACTGAAAGGGATTGTTATAATCACACTACCTCCTGCAGATAATCCATCTTTAGGCAAAACTATAACTGCTTTTACACTGACTGATGAATCACAATTTCAACCACCATCGAACCACCACCAAAACCAAATAGAGCCGCCATCACAGCCTTCACAATCACAAGAGGACAGCCAGAGCACTCATGCTCAGATACCTTTTTCATTGAAAAGATTTCTCTTTTATATTCCAATACCACTTTTTGGGCTTGTATTTATGTCTTTGATTGCTTTATCTTATTGGGTTTCTTTCTCTCAAGAGACCCTTTACGAATTACGTGAAATAGATGACGATCAGAAGTCAAACACTATTATATTCCCTTTGTTTCCTAAGGGGGGAATTGGTGGTAGTTTGCAGGGAGAATTTGAGATTAAGCTTGGGAGATTTGTTGGATCGAATTCCAAGATTGGTAAAATAAGATTGAGTGATGGTTTGAGTCAAAGAAAGTCTCTAAAATCTATGATTGCTGAGTCTAAGATTGATTCGACTGCTGTTTTGCCTCTCAAGGGCAACATTTATCCGGATGGGTAACATTCTTTTTCTACTGAAAGCTTAATTCCACTAGATATGTTCCTTCTTCATTCTATTTTGTATGAGATTATCTTATCGAGTGCATAATGTGTACGCACATCTGATGCTCTTTAAGGTGATTTCTGATTTTGTTATTATGAAGTTTTTGGTGTTAAGGTCCTTAAGTCTGTCTTGCTTATCTGGTCACATAGTTGAAGGACATTTACGTTAGACAAATTAGAGATTGGAGATCAAACATACAGTTGGCTAGGCTACCTTGTCAGTGACTCGAGAATTATGGAAGGGGAGCTGGTTGACCACCTTAGATTAACTTTCGTTGGTATTGATGCTTACTAGAATTAAGAGATTTGATTGAGGCAAGTTGTCATAATGGATGCAAGCCAATAAAGAAAACATTACCACAAGTCAATTTAAGGTACTTATTGTTTGTAAATAACTCCCCAAGAATTAGTTTTTTTCCTCCTTTTATAGGTTCCCCGAAGATTTACATGTTGAATGATATTATTGTATACCTTGCTCAAGGAGTCAAGGAGGTGTGTGTATTTGTTAAATGCAATTGGTGTTACTAGTAAAGCGTGGAGTTTAAGATAGATTTTATTCTCAATTTGAAACTAGCTTCTTATGCTTACATGTGCTTTTAATGTGTTGAGTGCCATTAGTCTACTAGGACATGTTTGTCCATAAATAACTTTTGTCGTTTTTTTTTTGTCTGGGTGAAGGCCTTAGTCTTATCATTGCAGCCCCTGTGGCATATGCATATAAAAGCAATTATACTGTCAAGAGAAGCTCTTGGATTCTGGGATCTGAGTTATTAGTTTTAGCAGATAAACACGTTGGTGAAATTCTCCACATTGTTGCACTCTTTCTGCACATGAATAGTTACTTACCTTTTCCTATTGTCCTGAACAATTGCAACTGACAATACTTGATTATTTAATAGGATAAAGTTCTTTAGTAAATATAGGGGAATGATAATTGATGTTTAAGTAACTAAGTGAGTTGCTGAATTTTTAGGATGACTGCTATGAGTTCAATATTGTTAATGTGCATGTGGCTTCTCCCGCTGTCGGAAGATATCTCAGTACTTTGTTTATAACCCCATGTGCTTGGCAAGTTTGTGTGTCAGATGTCAGTGACTTAGGTTTATTTGTACAGGTTATACTACACATATGTACTTGTGGGGACTCCCCCAAGGCCCTATTTTCTAGATATGGATACAGGCAGTGACCTGACGTGGATTCAGTGTGATGCTCCATGTACCAGTTGTGCAAAGGTGATGCTCAATATACTGCTTAATTTGGTTGAGATAATTTTCTTAGCGTCTTTGCATCTTTCATCAGGGGATGTTTTTGTGGCATTGGTGTGGGGCGGGGGGGAGGGGGGGAATTGAAGTTGCAGTTCAATAGCATCTTAGTTTCAAATCAGTAACCTCCTGAGGGCGGTGGAAAATCTGATTTTTGTCAAAACTTGGGACTAAATTCATAGGATGGTGATTATGATGATTTTTCCAGGGAGCACATCCATTTTACAAGCCCGCAGCAAACACAATCATCCGTTCAGATGACTCATACTGTGCTGAAGTTCAAATCAATCAACGAACCAACTGTGCAACTTGTCATCAATGTGATTATGAAATAGAATATGCTGATCATAGCTCCTCTATAGGTGTTCTTGCCAGGGATAAGTTTCACATGAGGAATTCAAATGGATCCATTGTCAGCTCAAATTTTGTGTTTGGGTAAAATTTTTCTCGCATCACTCTTTGACTTTTAAACTTATGTACTTATTTTATAATGGTGTATTTGTATTATGTTTCTCAGCTGTGCTTATGATCAGCAAGGCTTGCTTCTGAACTCACTCATAAAGACAGATGGAATCATAGGACTTAGCAGGGGGAAAATCAGCCTTCCTTCCCAGTTGGCTAACCAGGGTAATGTAAGAAATGTAGTAGCACATTGCCTTGCTGCTGAAGCTGGTGGTGGTGGATATATGTTCCTGGGCAATGACTTTGTGCCATACCAGCAGATAGCATGGGTGCCAATGCTTAATATCCCTTTTATGTAAGTATAAGATCTCAGAAGTACCAATCATTTTATTTATATATTTATTTTGGTTATATTTTTTGGGTCTTGATTTTGGACTCAAGACATAGTTGCTAGGATTGGTCACCATTATAGATGCACAGGAATTTACAATTAGGGTTTAGGGGTTTGAGCAATAGCAGGTCTAGTTGTATCAGTGAGAAGAGGAAAAGGAGAGGCGAAGTAAAGAGTCCATTAAAAGCATAATAATGAACAAAAAATTTGCAGTATGATCTCAGTTGAACTCTCGATTGTTCGCAAAGTTACATTGTCTTTGACAAATGAATGCTTTCTGATTGATTGAACATGAGAAAGTTAAAACTTTGAGTCATATATGCAATCAGGTCTTTGCAACCACATGTTTCATATCTCTCGATCTCACCATGTCACTGGATGTACATTAGGACTTTTTCTGATATATTTTCTCCCGTTTTTGGTTTATCAATTGTGAAACTAAAAGAAGCAGAACATTAAGCAAGATAACAAATGAAGAGAAAACACATTGTTTGTCAATGACAATGGGGAACGTGATTGTTGATAGATGGAAGAAGAGGAATCACAAAGGTAAATCCCGTTAACCTGGGATAATGGAAACATGGGTTGACATAAACATAACATTGGTTTGACAAATTACCTCTTAAGTGCCCTTAGAGTTTTGTAATGATTATTTTTACATTTCAGCTTCTTGATTCTTCATAATTCTTAAGAGGCATTTTTTTATTCTATCCTAATACTTGCCTTTTCATGTTCAGAACTTCTTATCACACAGCACTGACAAAAATTACCTATGGAGGCAAAGGGCTTAGCTCAGGTGGTATCAATGATGAAGTTGTACTTTTTGACAGTGGTAGTTCGTATACATACTTCCCAAAACGAGCATACAATGAATTAGTTGCCGAAGTAAGTTGCATGAAAATTGATTCATGTAAGCTTGCTCTCTGCATGTTACTATAGCTGTTTTGTAACAAATTTCTTTATTGTAGCTTGAAGGTACTTTTGGTGAAAGCCTCATCCAGGATGCATCAGATAATACATTACCCGTTTGTTGGCACATTAAGTTCCCAGTAAGGTATGGTAGCAGAAAAGTAATTGTTCTGGGCTGAATTTATCATGGATTCCTTATCAGAGGTATTATTTGAAAATGGAATTTATTGTTGTGAAGAATTTTTACTGTGGTGAAGATGGCAAGCAAAATGGATGCCACCTATCAATTTAGCTCTTCCTCATTGACAGCAAGAGAAGGGGTCATCCATCCCAAATTTTCTTCTATTGCTTACCACTGTTGACATTTATGGCTTAATGGATAGACTCAAATAGGTAAAATATTTAGAAATTGCACTGGTGTAAAGATGGAAAACTAGAAATATAACTAGATGGAACCCATTGAAGCTTGAACTGAAGCATGGGGCTAGGGTATGGGTAGTGATGAAGTATTTTCAGCCTTTATAGCTGATCTACTATATCTGCTTTTCTCCTGCATGTAGGATAAATACAAATAGCAATAGAAAAGGATTTGGTCTTACTTCAGGCACAGAATGCTGCAATCTGCATGTTACTATGTTACAAGTTTTTGTATGCTATTTGTCATTTCTTTACTTTTCATCAAAAGTGAAGAAAGTGTATATAATCACATTTGGATAATATTCTTGGTTTAGATGTCCGTTTGTTTAAACTAGCATGAGCATGATTAAAAAGTTCCTGTGGAATTCGTATGTACATAAGAAGACCAATACATTTTTCAGCTGTGGACATGACTAATAGGGAAACGTGTGGTTTATTGGGCATATTAGGGGTACCTGTAGGATGATTCACATTCACGAAGATGCTACATACTCTTTGTTAATCTTTTCTTACAGCTCTGTGGCAGATATAAGACATATTGTCAAACCTCTAGGCCTTCATTTTCGAAGCAAGTGGTGGATTAAATCCACAAAACTTCAGATTCCTCCAGAAGGTTACTTGGTCATAAATGTAAGGGCTTCAAATCAAATTTTGTTGTCCTGTTTTCTCTCTAGATGACATTTAATGAAATATAAGCAAATTTCCGTTGTAGAACAAAGGTAACATATGCTTGGGTATTCTTGATGGAAGTGAGGTACAGCATGGATCTTCTCTAATACTTGGAGGTAAGTTTCATTCGTACATAAGCTCTTATGGTAATTTTGTTCTCTACAACTGAGGTTAGCCTGAAGCTAGATTTGAAGAATAGAAACAGGGGATAATTCTTGGACAGGAAAAAGGATGGCTTTGGTTTCTAATATTGGTTTGATTTATTTGTTACAATGACTGAATGACCTACGACCGCAGTCATTAGGTCTGTTTGGATTGTGAATTATTAGAAATTTTTTTACTGTAGCACAGCAAATAAATTTGGGAAAATAAAGCCCAATCCAAACAAACCCATTGAAACTGGAACCTACAGAATGTCAAATACTAAAGCCTGTTTGTCTAAGTTGGCATATCTGTCTATTTTTGTTTTCAGTTGTAATGCAGGGAGGACTTCTAGTAAGGCAATTGAAAGTCTGAGTTAGTTAGTAAGGGGCGATGTCAAATACTAAAGCCTTTTGTTCTAAGCTGGCATATCTGTCTATTTTTGTTTTCAGTTGGAATGGGGGTAGGACTCCTAGTAAGGCAATTGAAAGTCTGAGTTAGTTAGTAAAGGGCTCTTTATTCTCTGCTTAAAATCATTCAATTTTCTTGTTTGTTGTCTCTTATCCCTTTATTCTGTCAACAAATGAAATTCTTTCTTGGTCTATGCAGATATCTCCTTACGCGGTCAATTGTTTGTATATGACAATGTGAATCAGAAAATTGGGTGGATAAAGTCAGATTGTTCCAGGCCAAAAAGATTTGAAAGACTACCATTTTCTTGAGGTATGATCCCTAGTTCATTTCTATTGTTTCCTTTCAAAATTTTTTGCATTGTTGTCTCAAGTAGATTTTGATTTTCCTTTTTCTTTTGCAGAGATATGTAGAGAGCAGGTGTCTGAGCATGGAGCTTGTGTTTAATAATCATGACTCTTTTTGTCAATTTTTGCTGAATCTTTACCACTGTATAGCAGCATCCCATTCCCTTAATTTGTTTGTATGCAATGTTGTTGAGCAATGTGTAGTCAGTCTTATATGAGGAGGTAGGAGAATGTTTAGGTGTTAACGTTAACCTCACCAGGGTGTAATGTATCAGCGCAAGAGAGGTGGTGGGCATCCTGGATAGCATGAAATAGAGATTGCCTCTGTAAGGTAAAATATGGAAACTTTTACTCATATTTTATATATATATATATATATTCTGTGTGTGTGTTTTCAAAAGAATTTTTTGTTTGTATCATAAACATTTTTTTCAATTCACTTTTTTATAATTCGAGCCATCTTTTTATCTGATATATATCACATCATAAAAAATGCTACAGTAATTTATACATTACATCACAAAACGTGCTACAATGATTTAATAGTATCACGCCATGTGTTTTATATTCATACACACTTCTAAGTTCACTAGGAGAGATGATGAAATTTCTGTTTAAGAACTAGGGTTTCTTCCATCTCCACCTACAAGAGTGGAACCTCTTGTTGTGGATGAATTTTATCAGCTAACCTGCGCCTTCGTTATTGGTGAAGAAGAACCTCGAGCAATCAAATTTTTTTTTGCCTGTGCAGTAAATTTGACTGGAATCGTGAAACTCAAAATCATGGTCCGAGGATGTTTTTATCAAAAGATGGAACCAAATTATTTGATACAATATGTTCTCAAGTTGTGTTTAATCAATTTAAAACTAGTTCAAATCTACTATCTCAAACAAATATGATTTACGTAAGAAAGCTAGGTATTTCAAATTTGGAGAGTTTGAACAAAATTATCTCTCTAAAACATTCAAAGCACTGAAGAATCTATATATGTCTAAATTAAATTAGGAAACCGGTATTTTCAAATTTTAGAAACTAAAATGTGCCTTGGATGGAAAACTTTTGCCTATGTGCCTTCAACAGAGAAAATGGGGTTGAATTAAGTATTCCAACTTTTTATGCACATTGCAATTTCTCTCCGATACAAAGGCAGAAAAACTTTGTCCCTTCCTTTGTCGATAGGGACAAAGTAGATGGTTATATAATCGAGCGCACAAACAATTCATTCTTCTTTTTCTTCAAGTACGAATTTACAATTATTAGTTTCCTGAACGACAATGTGTGGTTTTGAGATTCAAGCTTTTGAGCTCAAGTTAATTCTAAATATAGACAAATGTATAAATACATTAGATATTATTAAATGTAGGGGTATATATATATATATATCTTGTATTTTTCTCAAAAAGACAAATATAAATAAAATTAGTACTGTCTATATTCTAAAACAAAGAAATATAATTAATAAATTTATTCTAAATCATGTATGAATTTTAAAAAACAAAGAAATATAATTAAATTATTCTAAATTTTTAAATTCAAATTCAAATTCAAGTTAGCTTTCAAACCCTTAATTCACAAGATTTTAGAATTCAAGCTCTAAGTCCAACCTCCTCGATTTGCTCGAACTTAAACCCAATCGCCCAACCGAATAAACTCATGAACTCATAAAATATTTATAACTCCAAATCTCGCACCCGTAGCTCCTAAACCGTGTTCAAGGAAGTTAGAAATGAAGGCTGTCAATCCAACAACAGTCGCAATGTCTAATTTCTTGCTTCTGCCATACTAAAAAATAACACACTAGGAGCTAAGAGGAGGTCTAATAGTTCCCACTAAAAGAAAAATTCTCCTGACCGAATTTCACTAATAATAACAGGTCACCCGATCTCTCTTTTCCGACGGGGATGGGGGATGTATAGCACTTCGGGTTAATTGCATAAAACCCCACCGACTATTACCCCAGGATTTGCCCCCCTCAAAAATCACATACGCACTTCACACACTAGGCTGCAAAATTAACTCCGTCTATATCATTTAATAAGTGATCGGTATATCCTCCACCACAAAACTCATATGTGACAAAATCATCAAAAGTAGCTAAAGAGGAGAGATTCAAGATCCAAGGAAAGGAAAAACAAAAAGATTACATCAAACCACAACAGACTATTTGGAAACTGCTGCCTATAAAAATAAAAAAGAAACCCGCTAAATCTTGAAATTCAAATACAATCCCATATCTAACAAACTAATCACAGCACTAGGGTGACAAAAAATGGAACCTGGCCATGTTGCTTTAACTCGACATCATAACCTGTTCGATTGCCTGTAGTCCTTGGTTGGCGAAATACCTCACGTCAACATCTGGGTCTTCACTTAACTCAACCAGACATGGTCGGATTGTCTTCTCTACAACCTGCGTTTAAGCATTCACAATTAGATGGGAGTCACCAAGTGCAACAAGCATTAATGTGATGTTTCCTGTCTGAATTTGGCAAATTCAAGCCTCGGTTCAGTGCAAAGATAGCAAAAGAATTAGTATTAGTGATACAAAAAGCTGCTCTATGAACGGAAAAGCAGACAAATGAAGACTCTCAAACTTTCCAAAGCATTACAGGAAACCCCAATTTCAGCATAACAACATCATCAAGACGTCTCTTTCCAAAGCGCTTTCCTTTGGATATACAATAAACAAAGTAATATACTCAAAATTTCATAGCAAGAAGGCCACTGAACGTTCTGGAATCACTTAAATTAACTACAGAAGAAGAAAAACTACGTACCGGCTGATCAACTATTGGAACAAGAGACTGCAACACCTTTGCAACATTGAACTTGATATTTGGAACCCTGATATGTGATCACTTCTGAGAAGATTGACAGGAAAGTGCGTACTGTCCCTAACCAAGAATGATAATTTGAAAACTGACCTGTCCTTTGCTGTTTCCACAATCACAGGTAGGAGCTTAGAGCATGTAACTTCAGAACCCATTACAGGAGCAAGAAGCGAAATGGCATGAAGAATGGTCATTCGGTAAAGGTAATGTGGGTCATTAATCATATCCAAAACCTGATCCAAAACAGCCAAGTTAATAAGTAATACTTGTGGGAAAGTCCACCAAAAAAAAAAGAAGAAACAGGAAAAAGCTTTCATAAATAACAGCAGATAGTGAATACTCAAATAACTAGGCTTCATATCTATTCAGATGCTCTATCGCACAAAGATGTACCCTGAATATGTTGTGCTTAAACTGTGCATAGTTTCCAGAAAAAAAAAAAAGCACACACACACACACACGTGAACGCGCACACAGAGAGACAACGAGCTTACTAGCAGCTTTTGCCTCCTTTCGAAATATACAAGATATCAAGCTCTGTGCAACTTCATCAAGAAATGAATATGCAAAAATATCATAAAAGCAACCTGTGGAATAATGTGCTGCATTGCCCATTCTGGACCAAATTCTTCAGCAAGGCGCTTCACATTAGTTGCTGCTGCATCTCGAATTGAGAAAACCTATGAAGTATTAACAGCAAATCATTAATGAGTGAGAACTTCACAACAATAAGCCTCCCATACACTACATGAACAGAGAAGATCCAAATGCCACTTTTAATTTACAGCCCAGGTTGTAGAGTTTTTGAGGTTCATGCAGGGGAAGCTTAGGAAAACCTATGGACAGAATCATTGCAAATCCAGAACTAATGCTCATATAGCATCACCTAATGTAAAGAGCTAAAATTATGTACTGTGCTGAACAATCAACTAACCCTGAAGCAGGAAATAGGCAGCCTATCTCTGTTGGTTATAATAGAAAAGGTAGTGCTTGCACTAATGTGCCTAAATGATGCCTTTGAAGTTGCATTAAGTGACAAAATAATTCAAGATTCTACAGGCTTCTAATAAGCCAACTATAGAAACTAAATGTGCAATCCTACCATGTAGGGTAAATGTGCCGTAGCAGATTGCAGAGTAGTTGTCACTTCTACTAACAAGAAAAATTTTACTCTGAAGTCACATTTTCTTTAGTATACATCACTTCCCACACTGTAAATGTACCTAGGAGTCCCCAATCCGTTGTCAAAAATAAAATAAAAGTTGGCAAACAAGAAGATAACTGTCTATAGCAATAGCTAAACTAACCCTTTATTTGATCCAGGGATGGCAAAATACGACAGGAAGGGTCCTCACAAAGTACTCAAAATTTTCAGAAACATTGACAAAGAACAATACAAATGCAAGAAATACTCAAAGCTATAGATCTTTACACCAGCAACTCTTCCCATTAACATTCTCACTGGCAAAAAAGAACTCTACACACCTTGTCTTTCAACCATTGCATGCACAGTGCACCAAGCTTATCATCAAAAAAGCCAACACCCAACTGACTAGCCAATAAAGGTATGTACTCGATAATTGCAAGTCGAACTCTCCAATGTCTATCTTCGGCAAGCTCAACAATAGCCGGTAGGAGGGACTGGGAAAGCAGATCTATTCCAATAACCTGCATCATTAGGCAATTTGCACTTCTAATTGAAATTGAACTCGTCAAGGACAAGAACTAGAAACGCGAAACTTGGGAAGGACTTGCAGCAAAAGTTATAAACAGATAATAATTGTAAGCAAGCAACTAGACCTGGTTCACTTGATCAAGCTTGCTAATAATGTTTAGTCGAACATCAGGGAACTCATCCTTCAGAAGTGAAAGAAATATAGGCAGAAGCTGCTCTATAGTTGCATCCTGAAACAATCAAAAGAGAGAAGACACATATTGAAGGGTAAGTGAGAAGAGAAATTAAATACAGTCAAAAAGTTTATTTGAAGAAAATTGTAACAGTAATCATTACAAACAAATTTGTAGATTGTCGAACATCTAGTGCATATTATGAACAAGCTATCCACAGGAGATACAGGATAAACAAAAACTAGAAACACTGGCAGGATTAGATACTTTTCCACAATCCTTGAGTGCTCAGGAAGATAAACCGACAAGGTACTTAAACAGTTTGATTGTCCACAGCGCTAAAATGGAACTTTAAGGATCTATGAGGCTCAACTAGTATCACATATGGTCATATCTTGATAAGCAAAGAGAGTCCCTTGACAAACTCGTTGTGAGAAGCCAACTAAATAAGCATCGATGACTTCCATGAATCACCATTTTCGTTAAAATAGTTACACACAAGGATAAAATAAGACTTGAATAGAGTCGTTTAAACAACAATAATTGAAACTGAAAGTATTAATTGATATGAACTGATCAAGATGATTTTAAAAGTTGCACTGGAAATCAGAAACTCTTAACAAGTTTTCATCCCAGAAAGGCAATAATGTATTGTAAATAAATTTATTAATCATGTGATAAGAATATAAATTACCAAACACATAAACATACAAACGTTTTGGATTAGCCCTAAAAAATTGGAACTTTCAAGCTAACAATAGCAACACAGGAAACCAAAACGATGCAAACATTTTAGAGCGAAAACAAATTCTACCTTTCCTAAAACAGGAGCCATTCCCATTATGACTGAGGCCAAAGCAGAACGAACATGCTGGGATGAGTCTGAAGATAATTCCTGCAAACGAAAGAAAAAGTTAATTGCTCATTCTCCAGTCTTTAGATACAGAAATAAATTGCTATAAAAAGCTACATAGTCCAGCCAAAAAATTTAACAGCAGCACAGAAATGGAGGGAAAGCAAAATTAGAATTCCAGTAACTTCTATACCTTCACACAGGGTAAGACATGCTGAACTGCAAGCTCAGGGCTTAATATTCGGCAGAATTTTGTTACTTTTCCAGCAGCAGCTATGCGAACTTCAGCCTCATTGTCACGAAGTAACCGAACATATGCAGGAACCAAATCCGTTCTTAACAATAACAGAGATCACAGATGAGCAAGAATAAAAAAACCATATCACTTAACTGCAAGATAGAGAATATAGCAACAATGTTTTAACGATTTGTATAATGGCTAATGTAAGCAACTTCTACCTTGTGGCCTCTGGCCCCACTGCTTCGCAGAGCTCATAGAGTTGGTTGGCAACCATGTAACGAACTCGCCAAGACTTGTCCTGTTATTGAAGTAGCTAGAAAATCAATTAGAACAAATCCAATAATAGGTTGTGATACTATAAAAAATGCTACTACAAAGATCCAATCACATTAAAAACAACTATTACCACCAAAGATGAGTAGGAAAGAAAATGAACAAAATTTCATTAGCAATAAAAACAGTAACCAGGAATTGATATACTTAGTACCAACTTAAGGCAAAAGTGAATAACTTTAGAAACTTGTCAAATTTCACTGAAAGTAAATAACACATTTCAAAGCCACCCAAAAACTAAAATAGTATGGATAAACATCCATAAGGTAAGGACCTAATAAAACACTATAAGCAAGCTTAGACTAGCAAAGGCTTTTTGTAGAATATATATTTAAAACTGGACCTACCTGTGAGAAATTAACTATAACCGGAAGAATATGTGCCACACAATCTTGAGGCTCCAGGTGCTTCCCAAGAGCTGCACAATCTTCAACAGCCAATAATCGCACAGAATCTTGATCTGAAATAGAAAAAATGACCTTCTTAGCTGGGTAATATTCGTTAAAGAACAGATTTATTTGTTTACACTGATATTTTATTCATAGCGAGAATGGTCCAATAAGCAACCACAGGCACAATGACTGCTTTACCTTAAGAGTATATCAGTCATTACCTTAAGAGTATATCAGTATATTAGCCAACAAATTCATTGATCCATTAGACCTCCAAACTAATGGTAAACATTGAAAAGGGCCAGACATAGGTTACTCATTGTATTTACGTCCAAATATCAACTATTGGCGGTCACTTTCAAATACAAAGTGAAACATGGCTCCAACTGTATAAACTTTTTGTTAAGATAAAAATCAAAGTCAAATTACTGAAGCATGTTACACCGGCATAGGATTTGATGGGCAGTTATTTTTTCCTTAAGAGTATGTCATACTTCAAATAACGATAAGAGCAAAGAAAAGAGAGAAGGAAAAGCGGCACATACAACTAAACCAAAGAAACAAATTTTATTGTTAAATGGCAAGTGTGTCACAATCAAATTAGCATCTATCTGATAGAAAAGTTGTAGATAAAAAAATACCATCTTGAGTCAGATCCTCGAACATTGACATTATGTCAGTCTTCAAATGAGCTGGTTCAACGGTAGCAGCAAACTTTCCTAGATTTGTTGCAGCTGCTCTCCTCACCATGGGCATGTCATCTTGACACAACTGACTGTATATAGTCCTTAATTCATTTCTCAATGTCTCTGAGGCTGAGGGATAAGCAATATGGAACAATCCACAAGAAGAAACTCGAGCTGTAAACCACTCACCCGCAGCTAGTCTCTATATGCGGAATTATATCAGCAAAGGTATATCATATATCATTTTGATTACATATGCTCAAATTTTTCATACATATAAGTTAATATGACTACATGGTACAAGTATTACAAAGAAAATAAAAATAAAGAAATTCAAGCAACAGAGAAGCTACATACTGTGTGGTAAAACTAAAAGGAAAACTCAAATAGGCTTTATTTAGCGGATGCTACATGGCAACAAAAACGTGTAAAAGCAAAATGCCGAACAATTTCACATGACACATGCAGAAAACAGGTGTGCCATCCAACGTTCACGACATCCACAACTGCAAGTCTCTGAAAACTCAGCAGGCACTAAGAGGATAAGAACAGACTACTGTTCACTCTGCACCAAGTTTCAAGGAAGCAAATGCTTTAACACGTCAAACCATGAGATTACCTCAGTTTGCATTTTTTGGTCATCAGAAGCTCCAAAATAACTAAATTTTCCAGAATCTATGCTTTAGTTAATTTTTTTCCTCGTAAGTCAAACTATATTATCGATTACCCAGTTTGTCATCACACAGTCTAAAGGTAAGCAAAATATGAAAGTACTATAACTGATATCCATCCACAGAACTACACAATCTGAAGTAGATTGCCTACTCAAATAAACCTATCAGTATCATCATCCAATTTTATTAAGTAACTTCTAATATTGAGGGAGAGATAACCGTGACTAATTGGTAGCCAAGAAACCATTATTCATATTCAAATACTAAATAAACACATTTCAGCACCTACTATCCATGCTTATCAGTGGGCAGTGGGCAGAGGACAGTGCAATAGCTTTCATATCAGCTTACACCCAAAGATAAATACCCAATATAGCATAACGTTCATTGAAGTAAATTTTAACTTCAATTCTAGTTAGAAAATGTAAATGAGTCAAGTTAAAACAGTTCAAGTGGCACTATATCAGTTTCGTTCATTTGAAGCTATGTAAAACATGATCCATCAAGTGTACATTCTATGCAGCAAAGAAATGGAAATGTATCCATACATAACATCCCGAACTTATACAAGTGAGAAGAATCTCGAATGCAGTACTTCACATTTCAAACACTCCAAGTAACGCTCACTCCAACATCTCTCTATGAACCTGAGAATAAATCTAATATAATCTCTTCTATGTCTCCCCCAGCACACGAATAACATGATCTAAAACGCCATTGCTGATATCTGTCCAAGTTATAATTGTAAACCGGTCATGTGTTAAAGATTTTGTATGCACCATCTCCAGATGCTAAATGCATTAAATTACCAGATACATGGCAACTTTTCATGCATGTAGGAAATAAATGCTCATTAACTAGTACTTGCAAACCAACCAAAATACTAAACTAAATGACAACGGAACATTTTAATGCACATATCAAAGAAATATGTATTTCATTAACACTCAAATGAGTCCAAATTAAGCCGTGATGCTTGCAAAATCAGCTGATACCATACACCTCACTTTCTATTTCCTACCTTCAATTTGCAGTGCATCATATTAATCTGTCAAACAACAAATCACATTTTCCCAGCCAAATCACATTCAGAATCTATGCCTATCAACCAAATTTGCAGCTTTTTAAATCTTATGGTGCTAACATTAACTTTTCCAAGCACAATTCCTCCTAGCTCAAATTTCGCAAGCAACAAATAGGAAGAATCCAAATCTATCCTTTTTTTTTTTCCTCTTTTGATAAAAAAGAGATACTTGATCGGAGCTTACCTTCACGAGAGGAATAAAAAACTCGAGCAAATCAGCTTCCCTCATTTGAGATCCAATTCGACACAAAGATTCCACAGCTTTATCCCTGACACACGTCTCTTCAACGCTACAAAGCCCTTCCAGAGGCGGAAGCAACACATTAGCATGCTCTACACCGCCAACGTACGGTACAAAAACTCCTAATTCTTCCGCCATGGCCAGCAACACCTCGTCGTCATCGTCATTATTCTCGCTGAGAAACGGAATCAACTCTTTCCGCGTCCTCTCCTCTCCGAGGGCTCGCGCAATCGTCGAGAGTCGGCGGATCGAGTTTAACCGGAGCTGAATGTCTTCGTTCTTCAATTCGTCGATTAATACCGCAATTGGATACAATGGCTCGTCGATCATCGCCATGGTAATTCTGATTCCAATTCCAATTCCACTTCTGTGTTGGAAATGCACAAATTGTTAACGAGATTAGATCAAAGTTTCGACTTTGGAAGAAATGAATTAGGGTTTATGGGAAACGTGAAAAGTCAAAATTGAAATATGAAGGCTCAAAATTTTCTAATTTTTGTGAGTTTTGAACTTTTCTGGAGCACAATTGGGGCTGAAGAAATGAAGAATTTTACTGAGAAGTGCTTAGGGCGTGTTTGGCTCTGTCAGGTATTTCGCGGTTTTTCCTTTTTCTTTTCTTTGTTTTTGTTTGAAAAGGAGACTCTCTGTTGCTATCCAAAAAAAAAAAAAAAAAAATTCAATCCGTTAATAATTTGATTAATAGTAATTTTATATTAATTAACCTGTCTTCATATTTTTCCGATTTTTTTGCAAAAAAATTGTAAGTTAAAATTCAAAAAGCTGTTATTTAGCAGCATCTGAATTTAACTTATTTTCAGCTTTAAAATTTTAAAAAGTGAATAAAAAAGTAACAATAAAAGCATGAGATCAGAGTTCAGAACAGGTTGCACTTGAAAATTGGAGTCAGCTTTATTGCTTTGGTCTTCAACACAAGAAGACTTGAAAACTTGCCATGAAATTTCTTGAAAGTAAAAAGTATTTTTGATTTGAACCAAGATTCACTACTTTTGGTCTTCTTTAATAATATGTTTTTCAGTGCACTTTTTAATAGTCCTTAGATTGTTTCCACTATCCCCATTATATTTTTGACTTTCGAGCATAAATGTCTTCTTCATTCTTTGTCGTAAAAGAAAACAAAATTCCAATCCATACAACATTCTTTTAAGACATAATAATCTCCTTCCACATTCTCCTAATTTTAGCATAGAAAATTTTGAGCTATTAACCAAAGCAGGATGAAGATTAAATCATTTGTGCCCACTGTCCCTCTCAAATAAACTGATCAGTTCTTTAAGCATAGTTCTGCAAGCAGGGACTCGTAGGATTTGCTTTTGTAAATAATGCAGGGCTAATATTCCACAAAGCAAATAACTCGACCATATTTCATAGTGAGAACTTAGAATGGAGCTTCTGAAAAGAAAAGCTAAGAAGAACGAAGGTAAAAGGATTCAAAATGAAGCTTTTTACTAGACAAATTTCCTTCAGTGCTACCACATTTCTTCAAACCAAGATCCAGTTCCCGGTTGGTCAGTTCCATTTCACCACAATGGTAGGCACTATGAAATTCTACCAACTACTCTATATAAGGCATCAACATAAGTGTGTTTGGATAGCAAGTTATTTGGCCAAATATATTTGCTTACATCACCATTACAATTTCCAATACACCTTTTTATCTTCCCAATTACCTTTTTATCTCACATACATCACATCATAAAAAGTGCTACAGTAAAAATATCTCAAATGTTATTTTCAAAGGATGCTAGCCTCTACTCAAATGTTGCTATATGCTGGTGTTTACTATGATTTGTTATTGACTGTAATAGTCGCAATTCAATTCATTGCATCCCTGTTTGAGCGCTACAGACATCTGCATAATCTGGTCCACAAGCCCACTTCTTCAGCTGCTGCTTCTGACGAGTTGACAGGCTCCCTGAACTTTGCTTTCTCGCTTAACTCTTCAAATGAGTCAACAAGATTTTGAAGCCTAGCTACGAATTCAATGAGAAGAGATGCAAATGTTGCTAAAGACAAGGCACTGGCACTTTCGTACGTCTTCGATTCATCATTTTCAGGTATTTGATTTGCTTCAGGCAACACAGCTATAGGCCGTGACTTCTGTTTCTCAGTTTCATTCTCTGATGCAACTGCTGCAGGAGGGTTGAAGTTAACATTTGCGTTAAAATTTCTGTCATCCCAACTTTTCGAGAGATGAAGTGCTCTTATGTCAATAGCTGTTTCATGGAAGTTATTATTTCCATTTAAATAGTTTCCATCATCAGTCATATCCAGAGATTCCTGTGGAACCTTTATTCCCTCAGGTTTTCCGATTTCCCAGCTTTCTGAATTGACAAGGAGGTAAGATTTTCGATCGACCTTTTTCTGCAACTCTTCCGCAGCCTCATGCACCTCATACAGCATATCATGTGAACCCAGTTTCTCCATATTTTTCACCTTCTGGCCAAGCTCCCGCAACACTTTTGCACTGGCTGTACTAACCCTCTGGAGTTCATTGCGAAACACCTGTCTTCTTTCGGCAGGAGCCTAGAAACAAGACAATAAAATCTTAAGTTGTGCACTCTTTAGCATTAAAAAAGATTGTAAATTTATCAACTAATGTAACGGAAAAGTGACACAATATGGTCAGACAATTATGATTGCTTACCACGGTCATATTATAACTTGGGGTGATTAAAGGTTACACATGTTTCTCTAATATATTTCACCCACACAAATATAGAAATTATGTCAGTTCAAATCAGACTGCCAGAAAGCATAATGTTTGGCACTTGAGTTAGAAGATAAAAGAAAACTTGATAGCGAGGGGGGGCATTAGATGAGGTTTACTTTTTGGTCAAAATCTGTCTATGACAGAACGTCTGAAATATCTTTTTGTTGGAGGCAAGTGAAATTACTATAGAAATCATCATAGCCACTTGTGTTACAGTAGAAAAAATCATCCAACACATGCATAAATTAGAACAGCGCTGAAGATATGTAAGCATAACATTACCTGTATCTCTGAAAGTACACATCCATGTAATGCCATGACCATGAATGCACAATGCCTTAAAGCACCACTGACTTTCACATAGTTTCGCCATGGATAGTTGAACATTTTGTAACGACCATGAGGTGGCTCCCAGACGGCAAAACTCACCTAAAACCATAACATTTTTAAGTCAGAAAAATAAACTAATATATCTTGCAGGTAATCAACCCATGTAGGTCAACAAAAAGAAAGCTTGCCAGAGCATCCTCCTGGCTTGTGGATTCCATGGCTGATCTGTATCCACTGTACACTGGATCATCCGATGCTTGGTAAGTAAGAATTTTTGAAGGGACCCTTTCATATTCAACGCAGTTAAGGTATCCACTGATGCAACCTAAAAGGATGTTTTGCAAAGCAACCTTAGCATGCAGTCATACAGAATACATAACAAAACCTGAAGAAGTAATGGATGTAATTTGCAAAATCAGCTAACCTTCCAAGGAATTAGCAACACTAGTGAAATTTTTGGCAACCAAATTGTGAAGATCCTCACCAGCCCAGATGGGATAAATACATATATTCACTGCCAAAGAAACACTGGCACCTAAAGCAATGAGCACAAACCGGGTGACTGCTGTATCCATGAAATTTTTCGTCCGATACCCAGACACCATTACAAAACAATATGTTATCAGGAATACTCGAAATCCATATTCATAGGGCTTCATTGTGGGATAGAACTTTGCACAGGTGATGCAAAAACCTAAACACAACAAGAACATCATAATCAGTTCAGTTATAAACCAAAAGGAAAGCAAGGTTACACTAGGTTGGAACACTGACCCGAATATCAGACCTGTGATTAATATCCCAAAGATTACAATAACTTCTTCCCATTCTCCGGCCAGTTTGGACAATTCTCCCATTGCAAGGGCAAGCCCTCCAGCTGACAGTGTTCCTAATCCACGATTAAATCCTTTGCTCAGAGTGGCTCCTGCAATAAAAGGAAAACAAAGAAAATTCATCAACCCAACAATCAGGAGATCGAAAAGGCTGAGAAAGGAAAAATTTTATGATGTAGAATACCAAGATTCATGACAAGGTGGAATTTATATTGTTAGATGCTATTCAGAATTAGAGTGACGGTTCCTCAAGAGCACATAAAATGAAATAACTCAACCAACTCTAAACCAGACTGTCACCACCGCGTACTCTTAACTCTTGGATTTGCTTAGCTTACGGATACTAGAGAATGATAAGTAACTGTTACTCCATATTATAGCAACTTATACTTGCCTAAATGCCTCAAGATTTTCTAAAACAAAATATAATTTGAACGCAAATGTTTCTTACTTCTTCCCCCACAACTTAGACAACAATAAATTGCTGGAATTCTTTAGGCCATGAATTCAAAATGATCACTAAAATTACACTCTTGGCTGATTTCCACCATATTTTAAGAGCCTACAGATTCCAAACTCCTCGCTGCTGTCAAACTTCATCATCTGAAAAGATATCTTTCACACCTTCCACTGAAGTCCTCACAACCATGATAATAAACCTCACAGAACACTGAAAATTAAGGCCTTCCCCACCGACACTTCTCTAGGTATCTCTGTAGCAACCATGGCAACAAACATATAGTCTAAACAAAAAAAAATCCCAGAAAAACCCCACAAAAATTCAAAGAAATTTTTAAAAAATAAAGATTTAAAAAAAACTGAACAGAGAATGTCTGAAAAGCATTCGTACCTATACTGAACTCAAAGACAACAACAACGGTTAAAATAGCCCAAACAGAGTATCTGCTAAGATCTTTCATGGCAGTTGGCTGCTTCAAGAAAATCAACAAAGATATAAGCATCATAGCCAATCCCATCTTTGCAGAGAATACAACCACTCTGGGGTCGGCTTTTCCCGTGTCCCATGCCCTGATAGCCACACTCATCAATTTTTTCCATAACTCCAAGAACTTGTCTTTCATTGACGAACAACATCCACAACCAAACCGTTCCTCAGCCCCATCATCCCAAGAACGTGAGAATCGAGGCAGCTCCGAAAAATCTCCTGACCTATGTGATGATAAAAGCCTCTCCCTTTCTCTTTTCTCAGCAAAACTCTGCCTAAACGAGCCCGTTCTTCCTACCATTCTTCTTCCTGTTATTTCAAGAATGATTCTTTTACTTTTGTTTATTACACATCAGTGCATGTACGATGCAGATGGGAAAAGAGGAATGAAGGAAGGAAGGCGAGGAAGAGAGTTCGAAGAGAAAAGGTTTTGGGAGTCGTGGAGACTGGAGAGGCCTGACTCTTCTGCTCTTGACCACTTCTTGCGGGAGAATCTGACGGAATCAGGAGTCTTTTTATTCTGTTGGGCGTCTCGGGAGGTAAAGGAATGATGTCGTTTTGTCGAACTTAGGGGTGAGCCAATTTAGATCTAAGGAAGGCCAATCGTGTTCGTACAAGTGGGATGTGTGGGGTTCGTGGTAGGGCCAGGTGCAATGTGACTTCTGAATTTATTTATTTTTCTTTTGAGGGTTCAGTACTGGTCAATGAACTGGTAAATTGGGAAGGATATGATCTGTATGGATGAGGCCGCACTAAAGCGTAAAGGGCCGCGGAGAAAAGTTGAAGGAATTATCTTATACTGCTATTATAGTAAACAAAGGGCAAAAGTAAAAACATGTTAAAACCTTTATAACGTCAACTCCCATTTAGCTACTGTGTAATGGGCCCTAGGCCCTCCAAATCACCGAATATTATTCCAAAGGGTTGTACTTTTTTGGGTTCCATATGTGATGTTGACATCTGCGGTATTGTATTCAATTCAGAATTTGATTCATATGAACACAGATATATGAGGTAGCTAGTTAACTGTGAACATATCCCATGTGTCAAAAACAATTTTTAATCATTTTTTTCTTTGAAAATTTTGTTCAAAATGTTCCTCACATTTTATCAAATAAATTTTTTCATCTTTAACTTTTAAAATATCAATTTTACGTTTCTCATAAATTTAAATTAACAAAATTTAGTCTCAATCTAAGCTTTTGACAATTTTTTAAGCTGAAATCATAATGTGACTAATGGATCCAAACAAATAAACATACATAAATTCACAGGAACAGAAAAAAAAATGATATAAAGGCCAAGAAATCTCTTCAACTGTTAATCAAATGAGGCTGCAGTCTTTTTGTTTACATACAGACAAAAAAAAATAATGTGGAAGCAGTGGCGGAGCCAGAAAAAAATCTTAGTGGGGGCAAAAATAACACTAAAATTTTTTATCTACTCTTTTCCTAATTTTTAAGAAAAAAAATTACCAACAAGTACAAATGATATGTATATTCCATGAAAAACATAAAAAGACAAACTCAAAATTATTAATGTAATAATAATTTTATTTCAAAAACAAACTAAACTATTTATAATTGTTCACGACGAGTTTTCATATTTTGATAACGGTTTACAACTTTCTCATTTTCAACTTCACGAAGTATATTTTTCTCAATATAAAGGACTAAACAATCATTCATCCAAGTGTCTCCCATTCTATTTCGTCATTACATTAACTCCAATATAAGAAACTAATCAAGGAAAATAAATTATAAATTATAAATCCATAAAATCACCATTTCACAAGTTAAAACATTTATCAAATAACCCACTTATTAGTTATTACATTAACTAATCAATTTTCAAATTTCTTTAAAACAGTAATAGTCTCATGCTCTAGAAATATATTTGCAAACAAATTTAAATAATAATAATAAGAAATAATTGTTTAGAACCTGATTTTGATGGTCTCCCAAAGTTGGTGAAAAGAGCTGCAAATCAGTGGCAGACCCAAGTCCCAGAATATCAATTGATTTTGGTCAATCTATAAATGGGATGAAGTGATCAAGAGAGAGTAACAAGCTTTGGTTGTGGAAGAAAAATTGGCTCTCATATGTTGGGGAGTGGGGACAACCAAGAGCCAAATGAGGAAAGGAAAATTGGGGAGTGGGGACAAAAGAAGTAAATGATTAATGATAATTGGATGAAGTGATAAATAAAAAGAGTTGTTAGTTGGGTGTGGAAGAGAAGGGGCCATCGGTTGTGAAGGGAAATGGGGGACCAAAAGAGTAAATGGATCTTAGGGAGTGTAAATAGAACTTGGAGAGTGGGGACCAAAAGGAATGACTAATATAATTGATATGGGACCAGAGGAGTAAGGTGAATGATATAAATTTTGTGATCATTCTTTCATGATTTTTCTTAAAAAAAAAATCTGGGGGCACCTTTAAAATTATGTCAAAATTATAGAAGTATTATAGGAATTTAAGGGGGTAGCGGGGCGGTGCCCCCAATGTCCCCCCTTTAAATCCGCCCCTGTGCGGAGGCTACCAACTATTTTATATCCCAAAAACTCTTATATGTTCTATAAATGGCCTTCTACCACTCCAAATTTCTTCAAGAGTTTTTTCAAGAATACTTTTAGTGGGACACCTGTTTAATAAATAAATTGCACAAGGAACTGCTTCTACTTCTACCCAAAAAGATTTTGACATATTTTTCAACTTCAACATATACCTTACTAGATTCATAATTGTCATATTCTTCTTCTCTGCCACCCCATTTTGTTTATGGGGTGTATTTAATAATCAATTGATATTGTATCCCATTTTTTTCAAGAAAATCATCATAAACCAAATATTTCCTGACTCCTGTATGTTCTCAAAATTTTATTCTGACAGCTACTTTGTCACTCAACAAAAGTCTTAAAATTTATAAAAGTGTCATGGGCATTAGATTTCTACTTCAAAAAACACACCCAAGACTCTAAAAATATGTATTGATTTTTTAGTTTGAAATCATAACGTGACCCATATACAATCATCTTTATGTACAAAAAGATTAGATCCAACATTTAAAGGAGCAAAAATGAATATGGATTGGATAAAATCTCATTTTTTGTTATTTCAAGAATGATTCTTTTACTTTTGTTTATTACACATCAGTGCATGTACGATGCAGATGGGAAAAGATATATTACATGCTATTCATACTGTTCAAGTGAAATCAAATAGATATATACATGGATTTTAAAAAAACTATTCGCACAAATGGTCAATGAGGGATGAAAAAATTCATTTTGTGAAATGTGAGGAACGAAATAATTCATTTTGTGAAATGTAAAGGACTATAGATTAGATTATATAAATTTTGATTTGATAATTTTGCCCCTAAAAAATGATCACATACAAGGCACATGATGAATTTCGACCAAAAATTAGTCGAAAATTTAAGTAGGGATCAAATTTGACCAATGTGAAATTTTAAGGGACGTAAGATTACACTTTTAAAAATGAGATACGAAAAAAATCATTTTATAAAATATGAGGGACGTTTTGAACGATTTTCCCTTTTTTTTCTTTTGATACATGGGCTTGATGTCCTGATTATATTGATCTCCAAGCCAATATGTAGTATTTAAAATACTCAAATTTCGAGCAGGTGATTATGGAGTTTTAAGAATGAAAGAGAGTAGTTGTGACAACCACACAAATTTCATGGTAGATGTGATATTTGCTTTAATTGATGATTGAACCCAAACTAGAAATTCAGCGACAGTGGCCGAATAGCATGTTTCCGAGACATCATCGAGTCGTACAAGTTTAGCAGCAATTATTTTGCTTGCCTGTTTTTTCACTTACACCGCAAATTTGTTTTGTGGCAACTTGCCAAAAGGTACATTATCAAGTGGCAGCAGCAGCAATCAATCAGACACTAACCCGTTATATTTGTCAGCA